>NC_133143.1:5305951-6025552 GCF_048418815.1 Hemitrygon akajei | reverse complement strand
CTTCCTTAAGACCTGGCGGTTGGATTCCTTAAGGTTAGCGGCAAGTTTCCCAGACTGCTTGGGCATCTCCTTGGGCCGCTCCTGAACTTGAGATTCTCTCACTGTAGTTCCTGTGGGATCCCGACGAGACAGTGTCAGGACTCACACAGTTCCATTGGCCAGAACCGGCCTTCAGTGTCAGGACTCGCACAGTTCCATTGGCCAGAACTGGCCTTCAGTGTCAGGACTCGCACAGTTCCATTGGCCAGAACTGGCCTTCAGTGTCAGGACTCGCACAGTTCCATTGGCCAGAACCGGCCTTCAGTGTCAGGACTCGCACAGTTCCATTGGCCAGAACTGGCCTTCAGTGTCAGGACTCGCACAGTTCCATTGGCCAGAACTGGCCTTCAGTGTCAGGACTCGCACAGTTCCAATGACCAGAACAGGCCTTCAGTGTCAGGACTCGCACAGTTCCATTGGCCAGAACCGGCCTTCAGTGTCAGGACTCGCACAGTTCCATTGGCCAGAACCGGCCTTCAGTGTCAGGACTCGCACAGTTCCATTGGCCAGAACCGGCCTTCAGTGTCAGGACTCGCACAGTTCCATTGGCCAGAACTGGCCTTCAGTGTCAGGACTCGCACAGTTCCATTGGCCAGAACTGGCCTTCAGTGTCAGGACTCGCACAGTTCCATTGGCCAGAACCGGCCTTCAGTGTCAGGACTCGCACAGTTCCATTGGCCAGAACTGGCCTTCAGTGTCAGGACTCGCACAGTTCCATTGGCCAGAACTGGCCTTCAGTGTCAGGACTCGCACAGTTCCAATGACCAGAACAGGCCTTCAGTGTCAGGACTCGCACAGTTCCATTGGCCAGAACCGGCCTTCAGTGTCAGGACTCGCACAGTTCCATTGGCCAGAACCGGCCTTCAGTGTCAGGACTCGCACAGTTCCATTGGCCAGAACCGGCCTTCAGTGTCAGGACTCGCACAGTTCCATTGGCCAGAACCGGCCTTCAGTGTCAGGACTCGCACAGTTCCTTTGGCCAGAACTGGCCTTCAGTGTCAGGACTCGCACAGTTCCATTGGCCAGAACCGGCCTTCAGTGTCAGGACTCGCACAGTTCCATTGGCCAGAACTGGCCTTCAGTGTCAGGACTCGCACAGTTCCATTGGCCAGAACCGGCCTTCAGTGTCAGGACTCGTACAGTTCCATTGGCCAGAACCGGCCTTCAGTGTCAGGACTCGCACAGTTCCATTGGCCAGAACCGGCCTTCTGCAGGGCTAGGTCTCTGCTTCCCTTCCACTGAAGGCTGCGGGACAGTCTGTGTGTCAGAATACCATGCTGCAAACAGACCCTTTTACAATGACCGCACAAAGCAATGATTTCTCCCTCCATGGATGAGTTATGCTGGGACAACCAAGGAAGCCCAAGGATGAGGAGTATGAGTGGAGGGTCAGTAATGTAGAAACTGATGTCTTCCTATCATCATCTGCAAAGCCACAATCTGTTCCTGGATCTGCCCGGAACCTACTAGGTATCCGCCGAGGCAGCTCTGTCATGGTTTGGCTCAACTTTTGCAGTGGTATGTCAAACCAATGAGCAGTTCCTAACTCCAGAAAATTACTTGCTGCAGCACAGTCCACAAAAGCCTTCACCTGCCTCAAGTTCTTACCTCTGAACTCCACCTTCAGCACAAAACCAAAACCCACGGGATTGGGTGTAGTGGCTGCGACAGTCACAGTCCTCCCGACACTGGACGGTCCCCAGGTGGCTGCAGCTTTGGATAGTCAGCCCCAGGTAACCTGCTTCCCCACAGTAAAATCAGCAACCTGGACTCCAACACCAGAACCTCTTATCCGTGGTGATTCCACTGCCAATGACTTGCACCGGATCTTGAGCAGAGGATGGCTGGTCCTGCTTCAAAGTTGGGGAGTGGAACTGCGGTGCATAGAGACCAGGGATGGGCTAGCCCTCTTCAACCTCTTGAAGTAGGCACACAATATTGAGATGGATGGACTGGTTGATCAAAACCTGGCTCTCCCAAGGTGTTCACCTCAGAGTCCTTGGCAGTATACCATGGCTAAGGCCACCCCGCTCCAACCACTCTCCTGGGCTAAGGTCTGAAATTCAATCACATAGTTGGTCGCTGATCATCCTCCAGTTGAATCTTCATCAGGCAGTCCGAGGTTCGGCTGGCTCTGGCAGGGTGATAAAATACCCTCCTTGTCGCGGCCACAAATTCCTCCAAATCTGAGCACTCTCTGACCTGTGTGCGGTGGCCCAGGCCAGGGCACTTCCAGTCAGAAGGGGGCTAATGAAGGCCACCTTTCTACACTCTGAAGGGAACGAGGACAGCATGTGTTCAAATAGTAATGAGCATTGGACAAGGAAGCCGTGGTAAGAACCCGGGTCACTGTCAGATCTCTCTGGGGGTGGAAGATGGACTGGCTCTGCAGAGCGACCAAAAGCCTCACTGAATGACTTCGGCCTCCACCCTGCAGGAGTTGACAAATGGCAAGCTGGAAGTTGTGTACCTCCAGGCTCTGGCTTGAAGATTTCTCACTGTGGCTGGCCAGAGCTGATGAAAGGCTCCAATACGCTGCTAGTTCCACGTTGCCTCATTTGTACCGTGACGTGAGTCTTTGACGAGGATGGTTTGAACCCAGATTCTGGGGTGTCTGGAGCAAGGTTCGAGACGTGGTACTAAAACTGGATCTGAGCACAAAACACACGCTGAACAATATCACTAGTAGGCTTACGATTGAGCACTGAACCACTGTTCAGGTGTTTCGTAAGTACTCAATTCTTGGCACTCAAAACTTGATTACCAAATAACGGGACCATCCTGAACCTTTAAAGGGGCCGTGCCAGCTATCCGTACTCCAGGGAGTTAGAGCGTTGAAATCCTGGAAGCTGGCATGGTCGGGAGTGTCTCTGACAGTTTCAGTCTCTGTACCTAAAGAAAGACATATGGAAAGATGTGTGGATAGAAAGAGTTTAGAGGGAAATGGGCCAAAAGTGACGAAATAGGTCAAGCCTGGATGGACATCATGGTCGACAGTGACAATGGGTTAAAGGGCCTGTATCTGGGTGTACTACTCTGTGAATACGTGACAAATCCAGGGATGTTCTGGCCCTGTAGGTAGTACAGCATAGGTTCACTGGCTTATTTCATGGGAACGGGAGATTGAAGTGAGATTAAATGATGTTGGCCTACAAGTTCATGTGTAGAAAGCTGAAATGGTAATACTACTGAGGATTATGAGGGATTCTTCTTAGACTGGGGAATGTGGAGTTGTGGCTAAGATAAGGGGCCAGATATTTACATTGTAATGAGTTAAAAATTATTAAAACTTTGGAATTTTCTACTTTCAAAGAGCTCTGGGTGCTCAAGATTTAGATATATCCACTCAGTAGCCATTTTATTAGGTACACCTGTACACCTGTTTGTTAATGCAAATAACTAATCAGCCAATCATGTGGCAATGTTCAATGTATAAAAGCATGCAGACATTGTCAAGAGGTTCCGTTGTTCAGACCAGACATCAGAATGGTGAAGAAATGTGCTCTAGATGACTTTGACTGTGGAATGATTGTTGGTGCCAGATGGGGTGATTTGAGTATCTCAGAAAATGCTGATCTCCTAGGATTTTTATGCACAACAATCTCTAGTGTTTACAGAGAATGGTGCAAAAAGAAAAAAAATCCAGTGAGTGGCAGTTCTGTGGGTGAAAATGCCTTATTAATGAGAGAGGTCAGAGGAGAATGGCCAGACTGGTTCCAGCTGACAGGACGACAACAGTAACTCAAATAACCATCTGTTACAACAGTGCTGTGCAGAAGATTTCAATCCTTGGTTACAGCAGGTACCTAATAACGAGGCTGCTGGGTGCCTGCTTGGTTTATTACTATCCTATTCACAGAGACATGGAGAGAATGCTTCCTGTTTTACCTGCCATGCAGACAGATCATTCCATACGTAAGTGCATCGAGGTAGTACTAAAAGAAAAACATTACAGCTACAGGGAAAGTGCAAGGACCTTGATGTAGATTGGGAGATCAGGACCTCATCTTTATCGTACAAGAGGGCCATTCAAGAGTCTTATAACAGCAGGATCAAAGCTGTCCTTGTGGCTGGTGGTATGGGTTTTCGAATGTTGTATCTTCTGCCCAACAGAAGAGGGAGAAGGGAGAAGAGGTGGGAGAGTTCTTGATTATGTTGGCAGGTTTCCCGAGGCAGCCGAAAAGATGAACACAAGAAATTCTGCCAGTGGTACATGCTGTCCATTTCCACTTGGTGTGTGAAGGTGGTGGTGATTCTAGACCCTGTTCCTCCCTCTACAGATGCCACCTGAACTGAGGAGTGTTTCCAATACTGATAGTTCAGATTTCCAATATCTGCTGAGTTTTAGTTGGAAAACGATGATGGAAGCTGATTCAGCTGTGGAAGGCTGGAGCAGCCTTAACCCTATGTTGGGACCATTGATAGGACTTACATCAAAGGTTTGCTAGAAATAAGAGCATAGCTGGTTTTACAGTCCTTAGACCTGCTTCACTATTTAGCTGGATCATGACTGACCCACATGTTGGGAAGCCCAAACAATTCCTACGTTCTGTGATTTCCATAATTTCTGAAAGTCTGTTGCTGTCATACGACATGGGAGCAGAATTAAGCCATTTGTTGCATTGAGTCTGCACTGCCTTTCAATCATGGCTGATGTATTTTCCCTCTCAACCCCATTCTCCTGTTTTCTCTCATAACCTTTAACACAATTAGCTGATCAAGAACCTATCAACATCTGCTTTAAATATACCAAATGTTTTGGCTTCTAAAGCCATCTGTAGCAATGAATTCTACAGATTTACCATCTGCTAGTTATAAAAATTCCTCCTCATCTCTGTTTTAAAGAGACGTTCTCCTACTCTGAGGCTGTGCTGTCTGGTCCTAGACTCTCCCACAACGGAGAGCATCCTCTCCATGTCTATTCTGTCTAGGCCTTTCAATGTTCAATATGTTTCATTGAGATTCCCCTCAGTCGTCTAAACTCCAGTGAGTACAACCCAGAGCTGTCAAACATTCCTCATGCTTTCAATCTGGAATCATTCATGTAAAACTCCTCTGACCCCTCCAACGCCAGTACATTCCTCCTTAGATATATGTATCCAACATTAGATATATTAGATCCAACATCTTCCCAACCACTGAAGTCAGCTAGTGTCCTCCACAGTGAAGACTGATGAAAAATACATAATAAGTTTATCTGCTATTTCTTTGTCCCACATTACAACCTCTCCAGCATCATTTTCCAGTAGTTCAATACCCATTCTCACCTCTCTTTTATTCTTTATACTGTATCAGAAGCATTTGGTATTCCCTTTGTTGCCCCTCTCTGTGCCAACGCTGGGATAACTAGTTTCACGTCCTTTGTCCCCTTGCCGCAGCACCATCACTGCCATAAAACCCGGACCACTTCCCATGGCTGGCGTCAATGTACTCGGTCGCTCGAAGCTCTGTTGCTAATGTGCAATGTTGGTTACTGACTTGATTAGCTCCATGCTAAGCAATGCACTCTTTAAATTCTCAACTTCTTCTGAGGTTCTGTGTAAAATAATTGTAATATACCTTTTTGTACTGGATACCTGCTACAATGAGGATGTGATAGCAGTATATTACTACTGTATTGGACTTAGTTTTTCTTTCAGATCTGGATATTGTTGGTAAGACCAATATTTATTGTCCTTCCCATTTGGGAGGTGTAGTGGAGAGATCTGGACAAGTGACTAAACCTCAAAATCATTTTTTCATCAAGAAACATAGATGTTAACATAGAGAGGGGACAATACACATCCACCTGTCTACATCAACTGAGAGTGTCAGGTTCCTAGGAATGAACACCACCACTAGACTGTACTGGCACAAGCATGCTGTTGCCACTGTTGAAAGTTCAAAGTTCAGAATAAATTTATTATTGAGGTACATATACGTCACCAGATTCATTTTCTTGCAGGCATTCACAGTAGAACAAAGAAATACAATTTAAGACAATGAAAAACTGCATACAAACTAAAACAGACACAGAATCAATTTGCTAAAGAAGGCAAACTGTGCAACAACAAAAAAACCTAATAACAAAAATAAAGAAGTAATAAATAATATTGTGGACATGAGTTATGGAGTCCTTGTAAGTGAGTCCAAATGTTGCGGAATCAGTTCAGTGTTGAGGTGAGTGAAATTATCCATGATGGTTAATGAGCCTGATTGGTGAAGGTAATAATTGTTCCTGATGACAGCAGCAAGAAGAGAGCATGGCCTGGATGCTGGTAGACCTTGATGGTAGATGCTGCTTGCTTGTGGCATTACTCCTTACAAATGTGCTCAGTGGTAGGCAGGGTTTCTCCAGTGATGGACTGGGCTGTATCTGCTACATTTTGTAGGCTTTGGTGTTTCCGGCCAGGCCATGATGCAGCCGGTCAAGATACAGTGCATCTATAGAAGTTTCTCTAAATTTTAGATGACATGCTGACCACTGCACTTCTGATCCCCTGATGAGGACTAGCTCATGGACCTCCAGTTTCCTGCTGCTGTAGTCTGATCTCCTCTGATACACCAATTCATCACCACCTTTGATTTGGTAATTCACCTTTTGGTTTGTAACTACAATTTGCTTGTAAGTTGTACAACTGTGCTGCCAATGAAGGGAACGGATGTTTCAGGCTGGTAATCAGGTGAGATGTCTGGTGCTGAGTTTGGGAGCTGTTGGAGCTTCACTCATCCAGACTTGTGCAGAGTGTTCCATTGCATTGCTGTCTTGTTCTTTCCCAAACTTGCAATCTCTTCCACCTGGAAAGACATGGGAACACCACCACTTGCAAGTTCCCTCCAAGTTAATTAGTATCTGGACTTGGAAATACATTGCTAGTCTTTCATCATCACTAGATCTGCATCCTGGAATCCCTTCCCTTCAGAAGGGCTGTAGTGGTTCAGGTTGCTCACATCCACCTTCTCATGGACGACTAGGGAAGGGTAAAACACGCTGGCCTTGTCAGTGATGCCTAGATCCTGAAGATGATTTGAAGTACAGCCTACAGGATATCATAAATGACTCACTCACTCAACACAGGGTACCTAGCCTCTAAGCTGCTCTTGTCACCAGTTTCCTGATCAATGGTAAGTTCCCAGATGTTGATGGTGAGGGGACTTTGTGATAGTAACATTGCAGAAAGTCAAGGGTTAATGGTTTGACACTCTATTGGCACAAATGTTACCATGTTATCAGCTCATGCATGAATATTATTCAAGTCTTGCTGCATGCAAGCACTACCTGTATTACTGTGAATGGAACTGAGCAATCTTCCATGAACAGCTCCATCTCTGACCTTAGTAGACAAAGTAACTACAATGAAGCAACTTGACTGGTGGTGCTGCTGTTTCTGGAGGGCAGGTCTTCAGTACTGCAGCCAGGATGTTGTCTGCTCCAACAGCCTTTGCTGCATCTAGTCTTCCTTGATATCAAGTAGAGTGAATTAAATTGGCTTTAGACTGGATTCTGTAATGGTGGGCATCTCAGGAGCATCATCTACTTGGCACATCCTGTTGACGGTGATTATGAATGCTTTAGCCTAATCTCTAGCAGGGACTTGAGGGTGCTGATAATGGGGATGTTCTTGCAGCCTCCTCTTTACATGTGCATCACCATTCATGATGGCTGAGGATCCAGTTGCTGGCAGATCATCTCTCTCTATCGACTGCATGCTAGTTATGCTGTTGGGCACACACATAGTCCTGTGTTGTGGCTTCTGTGTTAAGGTAGACCTGGTGCTGCGTCCCAGCATTCCGTGTGGCACTCTTTATTGAAGCCGGCTTGACGATGATGGCAGCATGAGGGATGTTCTGGTCTACTAATTGTGGAGATGCCCAGATATGAACTTGCATCACCATCGATGCTTCCCTCACCCAAATCCCTTTGTTTTCCAAAGTCCTGCCTCACCCCTCCCTTCCCATTGTAACAGCAATAGGGTTGTCCTTGTAATTACGAGATTCCATATCCAGCATGTTATTCTGCTATCTCTAACAGGATCCTACCACTAAGCACAGATTTCCCTTCACACCACCTGCTTCTCATAGGGATTGCTCTGCATGTGACTCCCTTGTCCACTTGTCCATCCCCACGGATCCCTTACCTTGTACTTATCCCTGTGAGCGTGACAAGTGCTACACCTCCTCCATCAGCACTATTAGGGCCCCAGACTTCTTCCAGGTGAAGCTACACTTCACCTGTGAGTCTTCCAGGCTCACCTCCTGTATCCAGTGCTCCTGGTGTGATCTCCTCTATATCAGGGCAACGCTTTGTCGAGTTCACCCACCGCGACAGTCAGTATCTCCCATTTCAATTCGACTTTCCGTTCCCATATCATCCACAGACTCCTCTAGTGCCACAATGAGTCCAAACTCAGGTTGGAGAAGCAACACCTCATATTCCATCTGGGCAGAATATTGATTTCTCAAACTTCCAGTGATCATTCCCCTCTATTCCCCTTCTCCCCACTCAGCTCTTCTCTCTTTCTCCATTTCCATTCTGTTAACTTTTCACCTCTCTTTCCTTCCCTTGCCCTCATGGCTTGCCTATCCTTTCCCTCTGCTTTTGTACTTCCCTTTATTCCATGAAACACTGTCCTTTCCTGTTAGATTCCTTCTTCTTCAGCCCTTTCACCTCCCAGCTTCTTATTTCTCCCGTCCCCCACCCATCCACCTTCCCTCTCACCTAGTCTTCCTATCACCTGCAATTTTGTAATCTTTACCATCCCTATCTTCTTATTCTGACTGCTGCCACCTTTCTTTCCAGTCTTGATGAAGGGTCTCAGCTGAAAAGATCTAGAGTCCGTTCCTTTCCATAGATGCTGTCTGACCTGCTGAGTTCCTCCAGCATTGTGTGTGAGCTGCCAGGTCTGTCCACTTTCACAACGATGAATGAAAGGGACTGTAGGATGTGTGATTATCAAACTCCACCCAAGTCTATAACCTTCAGAAAAGCTATTGTCGCATCACCAATTTATCCAAGTGGCCAGGAAATAAAACAGCAAACTGTAAAGTACTTCCCTGCTGTAGATACTGCCTGATAGATAGGTTCTTCAAAAATTACTCTATGGTAATTATCACTCTACAATAATGCTGTCAAGCTATTTAAAAATGAAAAATAATTCTTAAGTTAATCATTAAAAATAATAAGCACTCTACAAAAATGCTCTGGAGCTTGTGATATTGAGTGTATACATTCCAGCTGACCTTAAGTCTTATAGTTCAAAGTTCAAATTAAATTTAATTATCAACGTATACATATATTAGAACTCTGAGATTCATTTTCTTGCAGGCATACTTAATAAATCTATAGAATGATAATCATAACAGAATCAGTGTGTTCAATCAGCGTGCAGAAGGTAACAAACTGCAAATACAAAAAGAAGAAATAATAATAATAATAAATAAATAAGCAAGCCTGATGGTTGAGAAGTAATAACTGTTCCTGAACCCGATGGTGTGAATCCTGAGGCTCCAGTATGGCAGCAGTGAGAAGAGAGTGTGACCTGGGTGGTGGGAATTCCTGGTGATGGACGCTGCTTTCCTGCAACTGCGTTTCATGTAGATGTGCTCAGTGGGTGGAAGGGCGTTACCTGTGATGATCTGGGCTGTATCCACTACTTTTCCACAGAGACTGGGCAATATCCAATATATTTTGTAGCACCACTACTTTTTGAAGCTGTCTCTCTGTGCCCTCACTTTGGGGAGATTATATTGTATCAACCTGTAATGCAAAGACTAACTTAATTAATTATTTTAGTTGCTTTTCTGAACTGGTATAATAATCACTATTTCAAGTGATGGATCACCTCTCCCAACTAAAGGAGAGATGCTTCCAGCGATTGAAACAGATTAAACAAAGTTATTGTAGTTTAAATGGAACACATTTATACTGAGGAGTAAATTCGAACATTATAATCCTACAAAGGATTCATAACCATAAGAACAATTCTTACAAACTAGAAAACCATATTAGTGAGTTGCAGATGAACCAGCTGTCCATTGTAGAAGGGTACTGTACTCTGGAAAGGGACCTTCTTGGAATGAGGTTGCAGAGTGGACTCTGTCCATCTCCATAACTCCTTTCCACTTCTGGCAAAAAACTATAAATATTCATGATGATCTTACCTGCGTGTGTTGTTTTCACAGTGGCATTCAGGAGCCTCATATTAACACAGACAATATCAGTTAAGTCAATGAGCCAGGGCCGCATTGTTTCTCAAGAGGGCCAAGGAGGTGGGTAAACAGTACTAGTTAAAGATTAATAATGAACATTTTACACGTTAGACAGTTTATACAGCTGTGCTAAAAAGCTGAGTTTAGCAAAAAGCCTCCTGATCCAGATAATGAATATCCATTACAAGCTTCTTAAATGTACAGCTGCTTCTCTTTGATGTTATTGTTGCAGATATTTTGAGTTTGTTTAGAGAGGGATTTGAGTCATTCAGCATGGTGACAGGCTTTTTAGCCCAACTGGTCTATGCCAACCCAGATTCCCATCTAATCTACTCCAATTTTCCTGTGTCTGGCCCATTTCCCTCTAAACCTTTCCTGTAGATGTACTGCACATGTCCAAGGACTGTTTAAATGTAATCAACGTGTCTGCCTCAACCACATCTTCTGGCAATTCCTTTCATGTACTGACCACCCCTGGGTGAAAAATTTCTACTAAATTTTTACTTACTACTAAATTTCTACCCCTCACCTTATTCTAGTGCCCCCTAATTCTTGATTCCCCAACCCTTGGAAAAAAACCTGTGTGCATTGATCAATTCCCCCTGTGGTTTTACACACCTGTATAAAATTATCCTTCATTCTTCTGAAACAACCTGGTTTCCTTGGCTCTGTAAGTCTAGGGAAGACACTCCCAAGTCCCACCAAACTCATGGGAGTGAGACGGCTGGTCTCACCACAGACCCTGGTTTGTGTGGATGCTGTGTAATTTGATACCCTGTTACAAATTAGTGCCATGAAATAACAGGAAGTACACTGCGTACGATTAAAGGAATTATATTTATGAATCTTAACTAAAGGATCAGTAAAGGATAACAAAAAGAAAAGGGCCCATTCTAATTAAACAGTCCAATGTGCACAAACTGGAGCTCATCTTGAACTTCTCTGTCACTCACAGTCAGCGTGAACACCCACACCACCTTCCGAACGTCACTCGCGATCCATCTTCCATCGAACACAAGCCCAAGACCAACCTTACTGTCCCTCATCAAGAAAACCTACAGCTAATTGGATGGCACACATTCCTCATCATCCCTCATCTTCAACAATAACCCAAAGAGGTTGAAAGCAGAACAGACGGCTCTTACAGAGCTGTGAAATGAAATACCGACAGCATACCAGTAAAGATGTGACCCAGGGCGTTACACTTCTATTCACCAATGAAAACTGTCTCAACTTGCTCAACCTCGCTCCATTGTTCAGTCCTTGTAAATCTACTCTGCACTGCTTCCAGCTTAATGGCATCTTTCCTTTATCAGGGTGAATGAAATATTCCTAATCCAACCTCACCGATGTCTTATGCAAGTGTGACTTTGGGAAGAGTCTTCAGTGAAACACTGGGCAGAGTGTTTGCAGAATTAACTTTACCTTTGACTGGCTGTGCCTTTGTTTTTCAGTGAGCTGAAGCAGAAACTAAATGAAGAGGGCAACAAGTGCACGATCCTCTCCAAGCAGGAAAAGTTCAACAAGAACTGCTGCATTCGCTGCTGCAGTGCCTTTACATTCCTAATCAACAGCAAGCACTCGTGCTCGGACTGCAAGTTCAACATCTGCAAGAACTGCGGTGCCTACAGCAAGAAGGAGAAGGCCTGGATCTGCACCGTGTGTCATCAGGCCAGGTACATGCTCTTCATTTCCCAACTTCCTCTTCACCCATTCTGCCCATTGTCTCGCCTCTGCCTCTCTCTATAATCTTCTCCATACCTTATACTCTCTGCACCGTGTGTCATCAGGCCAGGTACATGCTCTTCATTTCCCAACTTCCTCTTCACCCATTCTGCCCAGTGTCTCGCCTCTGCCTCTCTCTATAATCTTCTCCATACCTTATACTCTCTGCACCGTGTGTCATCAGGCCAGGTACATGCTCTTCATTTCCCAACTTCCTCTTCACCCATTCTGCCCATTGTCTCGCCTCTGCCTCTCTCTATAATCTTCTCCATACCTTATACTCTCTCTAGCTCTCCCTTTGTGAATGTCCCCAATTATTCCATCATTGTTGTCCTTGGGGCTTATCAGTTCACTGCTAAAACTTAAAACATTCTTTTCAAAAGTGCATTGGATGGAGTTTCTTTGCTCAGGAAAGTATGCTGGCTAATTCAGTTATCACTGCTAATACTGTGAAATAAAAATTGTAACTCTCAGGAATATTGTCCTGATAATGGCTGTAGATGCCATAATATTTGTATAAATCTGTTGTGATTATTGTGATTAAAACACTTTCTTGTACACTTCTGAGTCCTATTATCAAAATTACCCAATTACAAGCTACAGTCCCATGTTCCAGATGTAACTTCCTGCCCGTTAAGTTGGCCAACTCTACCCTTTTTTATACCACAGATCGTAGCAATAGAGCATACAAAGCGGCCATTCAGTACACCAAATTCATGCTTGTGTCCACCTTTGAAAATGCTTGAAATCACTAAGCTCTACTTCACCTGGTTTCCTTGATCTGAAATGGTTTTTGGTTAAACAGCATTGGATTTAATTTTTTTCTTTTTGTTTCCAAATGGTTCAATGGCCTTGAGTTTTCCTTCATCTTCTCCAGTTAAATTTAGCTAACTCTCAGTCTCTGTCACATAGCAATATTTAGTCGCTTCATGATTAGCAGCAGTGTCTTCCAAAGCCTACATGCTGAGGAATTTGGCATTCTTTTCTGAAGCTTCATTGCCCAAGTTTTTGACAGTATTACCCCTGTGTGGCTCAGTGTGCCTCTTGTTTGATCGTTGACCCTGTGGAGTGCAATGGGATGTTTTGGAGCAGAAAGGGTGCTAAAAAACTACATCTCGCTTCTGATGCAAATGAGCTGTTGAATTGATCTTGATCTGTCTTTTCCCTCTTCATGCAACAAGTTAGATTCAATGTTCAGACTGGGAATTACTTCATTATTGGCCAGGTGTCCATGTTTGTAAGATTATCTGGCCACCCAACAGTAATATTTTACAGACTCTGTTGATAAGAGTAGTGAATCCAAGATATTGCTAATAGATAATAAAACATCTGAATTTCATGCCATTGGAAGTCACAATGATACACATCTCCAATCTAATTGGATTTGGACCTCAATGGCTTCTGTTGTCAAATTTCATCACCAACTATAGTCACAAAACTGTCATATATATGAATGTGTGAGCATTGAATTCTGGCACTTGGTTGAATAGAGCAATGTACTATTAAATCTGCCGCCTTGCCACCTTGTCAAGCTTTCAAATGCTACAACAAAATTTGCCTGGGCAAGTGTTCCAGCAGCTTCTGTAAGTTGTAATAATATGTTGATAATGTGAAGTCTTTGGAAGCTGGAAGAAACTGTAAATAAGTTCAGGCAGATCCTGCTCCAAAGCTTTCTCTTTCTTTACAGCAGCTTCTGGATGTGACAAAGGACCATTGTCTATGAGGTTCCTTCCGAAGAGTTGACACCTTATGTCAACTGATGACTTGAAGGCTTTTTAGACATTTTGTTTCATTGCTATACTGTCTTGAGTAAAACAAATACAGATCTTTAACAGATATTTTATCCTTTATTTATTGAACTATATTTATTGAGATATGTAATTCCCTTGGCATTGCTTATAGGAGATCTAGCTTTTGGAATAAATAATAGGCCTAGGAATAGGACAAATTGACTTGGGCTATGTTTAGTGAGTTGAATTTAGATTGCAACATTGCAAAACAGGATTTAATTATGTACCATCTGTAGTAACCTGTTCTCCAAATTCCCTGGGCTTCTTGTAGTTCTCTTAAATCAAGTTTCCCTGAGAGATTATGTCTCAGCATAAACACAATGTGATTTCTATCAGTTCCAGCAGTTCCCTCTTAATTTGTAACAATAGCAACATGATTGGAAGCAAAACAATACAAGATGAGAGAGTGAACGATCTAGGTGTTCAGAAAGACTGGAGAGTCCTTGGACACCAATCACCAAATATTCTAATGTACGTAGGGAAACCAATTAAGACGGCAAATGGAAATTTGGCTATTATTGCACAGGAATTTGAGGGGATTTGAGTATCAGAATGAAGATGTTTTACTGCACTTACACAGGGCCCTGGTAGATCTGCACCTGGACAATCAAGTCACTTGCTCAGGTCTCCATACCTAAGGAAGGATATACTTGATTGACGGGGAGTGGGGGGGGGCGGTTTATCTTGCAGGGACAGATCAAGCGCACTGAGTCTATACTCTACAGTTTGAAAGGAACAGAGGTTATGGAGTCATATTGGTATGGCAACAGTTCACCAAGACAATGCCAATTAGTGCAGGATTAGTTTCATGCTCCCTTCATTCCTCTCGATTACCCCCAGACTGTCACCACGGTTCGGATATGGCCCAAGTGCAGAGTGAGAGACATTGAACATAAGAACATAAAAACATAAGAAATATGAGCAGGAGTCGGCCATCCGGCCCATCGAGCCTGCCCCGGCATTCAATAAGATCATGGCTGATCTGTCTGTAAACTCAGCTCCATCTACCTGCCTTTTCCCCATAACCCTTAATTCCCTTACTATGTAAAAACCTATCTAACTGTTTCTTAAATATATTTAGTAAAGAAGCCTTAACTGCTTCCGTGGGCAGAGAATTCCACAGATTCATCACTCTCTGGGAAAAACAGTTTCTCCTCATCTCCGTCCTAAATCTTCTCCCCTGAATCTTGAGGCAATGTCCCCTAGTTCTAGTCTCACCTACCAATAGAAACAACTTTCCTACTTCTATATTATCTAACCCTTTCAAAATTTTGTATGTTTCTATAAGATCCCCTCTCATTCTTCTGAATTCCAGAGAGTATAGTCCCAGGCGATTCAATCTTTCCTCATAGGTTAACCCCTTCATCCCTGGAATCAACCTGGTGAACCTCCTCTGCACTGCCTCCAAAGCCAGTATATCCTTTCTCGAGTATGGAGACCAGAACTGCACACAGTATTCCAGGTGCAGCCTCACCAGTACCCTGTATAGTTCAGCATGACCTCCCTGCTCTTGAATTCAATCCCTCTAGCAATGAAGGCCAGTGTTCCGTTTGCCTTCTTAATAACCTGTTGTACCTGCAAGCCAACTTTTTGCAATTCATGAACAAACACTCCCAAGTCCCTCTGCACAACAGCATGCTGCAATCTTTCACCATTTAAATAATAATCTGCTCTTCTATTATTCCTTCCATGAAGTGGATGATCTCACATTTACCAACGTTGTATTCCATCTGCCAGACCTTGGCCCACTCACTTAACCTATCTATATCCCTCTGCAGGCTCTCCACATCCTCTGTACAATTTGCTTTTCCACTCAGCTTAGTGTCATCAGCAAATTTTGCTATGCTACACTCAGTCCCCTCTTCCAAATCATCAATGTAAATGGTAAACAGCTGCGGGCCCAGCACCGACCCCTGCGGCACCCCACTCACCACTGACTGCCAACCGGAGCAACACCCATTTATACCAACTCTCTGCCTTCTATTGGTTAACCTATCCACTATCCAAGCCAATACACTTCCCTTAACTCCATGCATCCATATCTTATTTATAAGTCTTTTGTGCGGCACCTTATCGAACGCCTTCTGGAAATCTAAGTATACGACATCCACCTGTTCCCCTCAATCCAGGGTCAATAGTTCACAAAACTTTAAAGCGAACAGTGTTCAAGGGAAAATAAAACAATAAACGCTAGGCCAAACAGGGCTGTTTACTAAAACTCTCAAAGAGCAAAGGGGGCCTACAGTGCGGCTGAAGGGAACATCAAATTATTAAACGAGACCCCCAGTCCTCAGCGTCAGTTGACCCCACTGTCCAATTTCTCAGGCAAGGCCGATGCAAAACAAAAGCGAAGCATTGCTGTGCTCTGTCCAAGTCTCAACAAGCACTGCGACAAGTATGGAGTTAAATACTATCACGATTAAATAATAATTAAATGACACGTGCAAATTCACAAGCACAATTGCCGTATCTACTGTGCTGCCGAATCCGTGGTTGTGACACTGATTTACCGACATAAGGGGGGTCCGTTTACAGCGGCTGATTAACTAATCAGCCTGTACGCTCTTTTGAGACGTGGGAGAAACCTGGTCCTCCCAGAGGAAAACCAAGCATGCACAGGGAAACTGCACACAGACTGTACCCGCAGCCAGGATTGAACCGGCGTGAGTCAGCTGTGCCAGTGTGAGGTGTCCTCATTGAGACAGAAAAAACATGGGGCTCAAGGGGCTGGATACAAGGTAAGTTTCCCAGATGGGGTTTCAAGAACAAAACACAGGACTAGCCATTCCGAACTGAGGCGCCTTCACCCAGAGAGTGGAGGCTTAGTTACTCTGTATTCAAGACAAAGGCCAGTAGATTTTGACTGGTGCAGGAAAGTGGTGCTGATGTTACAGATCTTACTGAATGCTGGAGTAGGTGGAAAGGCTGAAGAACATATACAGCTTCTGTTTCTCAGTTTCTTCCTGATAGAGAAATTATTCCAGTGAAGAGAATTTGAAATATTATTTTGCTTTGATTTATCTCGGATAAATTTGCATGCCCTCCCTGGGTAATGAAGAACATCAGGTGGGATGAGATTTACTGCCTGTTGCAAGTTCAGCCAGTGGGACCAGGGCACTTCCACGTGCCCTCCCTCCCCAGCTATGACCTATAACAAGTGGCTTGAGCAAGGCTGGGAGTGCTGAACACTTACTGAGTTAGTGAGGCCAGCTAACAGCCATTCTTCCTGTATGTGGTCACTGTCCCACCACATATTTTTCCATGACCCTCTTCCACACACTATGTTGTTACAGATTCAGCAACAATAAATATATGAGTGAGGCAGGGTTTTTTATAACAAATAGAACATTTATTAAACACTGAAAAAACAAACCCCCAAAAGTAAACAAACCACTAACGTAACCAGAAATCAGCTGCTGTGCGGCAGCTTAAACAGTTCTTAAAGCAATAAAGCGAAAACAGTTCTCAAAGCGATGTTGCAAAGACAGTTCTTCAAAGTAGTACTGCAAAAGTTCAAAATGCTTACAGTCCATTAAAGGAGAGACTTTTTAGACGATTTAAATTCTCTTTCACGTCGTGTTGCTGGGGTTCCCAGTCGAACTATACTTTTCACCAAAGAATTTACGAAGATGGAAATGAAATGGCTTAAAGGCACTGACCTTTCCTTGACAAAACTGTACCCAAACCCTTCCTGCTACCATTTGCAGGGGTTACCATAGGGACAGCCAACGAATTCCTTCCGAATGAGGATCAAACAAGGTCGAACCTGTTTCACCGTCAAAATCGACTTTCCTCGATCTTTTAGCTCCCGAACTCCGATCTTCTCTCTCCACTGATTTTTAACTGGCAGTATTATAAAGAAACTGCCGGCAATGACCTTTTAAACTTTAGGCATTAAATAAAACTCCACCTTTCAACCAAACTGCGTCATAATATTGGACCACGCAGTGGCATGGAGTCGAAATGGCAAATCCAGCCACAAACTGCCCCTCCTCACAGGGAGGGGTCCTCCTTTTATACCCTGTAAAAAAAAACTGTCACATGACCTCTACTGGCGGCAAAATGATGTCACTCCACCATCACAAGACCACTACCTTAAGTCCAGTATAGCTTCAAAACTACTGTCACGTGACAAGTACACCACTGTCACGGGTACGTAACAATGTGCATTCGTTTCTGACTTGCAGACTGAGTTTGCAGGGATAAGCCTGTCGTAACCTGGGGACTGCCTGTAAGTAAGACTTATAAGGTTGTAAAAGGAAGAACACCTCTTTCTCAGGAATACAGTTGCCATCACTGTTTTCTACTGTCCTACGCAGAGTCTGTAGATCCAATCAAAATGCAGCTTAGCTTTCTTTGATTCTTTCTGTGGCGTCAGATTGAACCTGCTTTTGATGTTAAATGATTGATCACAATGGATTAAAGGCTTGGATATGCTTTGTGGATGCATTGAAAGTGACTGATAAAGGATGAAATGACAATAGGATGGATTAATTGAAGGGATATCACATAGAAACATTCAATGCACTTGACATGACCGTTTAATTCTTGGTTTCATGGATTGATGCTACAGGTCAATATATTTGATCAAGTGATTGATTGCATATGATTTGAAAAATCCAGTCCTTAGGAATCTGTGATTCAACATGGGGGTGATGTGACATTTGATGCAATAAATCAACATATTTTGATGTGATGTAACAACTTAATAATTTTGATGCAAAGTAACACGGTGCTTGGAGTGATCATTTTTTGCTTTTGATTTGGCAATTCAATGTTTATCCACATCATGTCCACTTGCCAGGTCTATTCCCACTCATTTATTCCTATGCTGTCTGTCTTTGATTTGATGACGTGTGCTTGATGCCTGCATTTGGTGCATTCGATACCACATTTGAATTCCATTTGATACAAAGGTTAAACACTTCTGATGTGATGAATCAGTGCTCTTGATTCAATTATATTATAATTCAATGATTTACCGAGTCCAAAATGACAGATGGATCTGTTTCATACAATAATTGAAGGTTTGAGTAAAATCTGCCCAGTTTACTGATCCCTGAATTATTCATTGATGTTCATTATTCATTAAAATATGCATAGATATTATCTATAGGGAGAAATGAACAGTTGGCGTTTCTGGTTAAGACCCTTGAGTGTAGAATCAGTTGAATCATTGTAGGTGCGGTCAGATAGACTAGTCACAGGGACTGAGTAAGGATTACAATGCCACTGCAAGGATCTGCATGTACAATCGAAGATAATGTTCCAGAGCGATACTGTGGGAGTGCTATGCTGTTAGAGATTTCATCTTTCAGAAGAGATCTCATTTGATCTCAGAGGGCATAAAGGTATCCCAAGACATCATGTCAGAGCCTATCAGAAGAATTCTCCTCACGTTCTAGATAGTATGTATCTGCAATGTCACTTTGATTGAAAGTCACGTGTGTTACCGTCTGCATGAGTACATGTATGCCCAGGTACACTGAGAAACATCCTTGCCACAGCATCACAGGCACATAGCATCAGTGACACAACATTCACAAGGAAAAGATAAACTCTCCACAGTTTTGACAAGGAATACCACAATTAGAGCAAAGAACAAAATCCATTGTAGTTGTCATAGTCTTGCTATACTGAAGTAGTGTTTAGAGTTCAAGAACCAAAATGTCAAAGAGAAGTAAACCTGATGGTGTGGGACTTCAGGTTTCCATACCTGCTGCCCAATGGTAGCGGCAAGAAGATGGCATGGACCAGATGGTGAAGATCTTTGATAATAGATGTTGACTTCTTGAGGTAGCAGCTCGTGGAGATACGACCAGTGGTGGGAAGGGGTGTGTCCATGTTGTATTGGTCAGAGTCCATGACCCTCTGCAGTTTCTTATGTTCCTGCACATTCCAATTGCCGTACTCAACTATGATGCAACCATTCAGGGTAAATTCAATGATGTATAGTAGTGTTCCGCTATATGCCAGACCTCATAACCTTCTGAAAAGTAAAGACATTGGTGCACCTCCCTGCTGATTTCATTACACTCAGTGGCCACTTTATTGGGTACAGGACGAGATCCTTGTGCGGCTTTCTGTTGCTGTAGCCCATTCAAGATTCGATGTGCTGTGTGTTTAGAAATGCTCACCACTATTGCTAAAACTTAGCTAGTCTGTTGGCTACCTAGAAAATTTTGCAATGTGTTGCTGTTAATTGGTTGTTCAGACTGTGCTCGAGTGGGTAGAAGTCTGATGACACATATGTAATCACAACGCAAATCAACATATGGGTTATGCAGACTCACGACTGTGACTGGTAAGGTCGAGTGTCTTGGTTAAGGAAAATGTAAAAATAATGGTAGTAAATTACTATGTGCCAAAATTTATTAATCCTAACATGTTGAAATGTTGTGAGGTTATTCCTTTTGGAGTGGAGTAGGGTAAAAATGCTGGGTATTCAAGCAAGTTCAAAGATTACTCTGAGATTTTCAGAGATTCACAAATGCCTTTCATGAAATGGAGCTTCCACTCTGGACCAAAGTAGCACCAAACGTGCACATAAGGGAAAATTCAGAAAATGGACTCTGCTCTTTAACTTACTTTCTTTGCATTAGCTAAAAGATTTGAAATGCTTGCTTCAGCAGTATAGTGATGAATTAAATTAATTTAAGTCTAAATGCTCTTAATTATTACAGCAGTTGGTAATAGCAGATCAGATTAATTTATTGTCAAATACACAAGGGTGCAATAAAGTTCTTTGCTGATGTGAAACTTACAGAGTAAACAGTGTGCAGGGTAGAGATAATTATGACAACAGATATACTGACAAGTACTGGAAATGGAATGGTACAAAGACTGTAGTGACAAGTAAAGGAAGTGGAATGGTACAAAGACTGTAGTGACAAGTACAGGAAGTGGAATGGTACAAAGACTGTATTGACAAATACTGGAAGTGGAATGGTACAAAGACTGTAGTGACAAGTACAGGAAGTGGAATGGTACAAAGACTGTAGTGACAAGTACAGGAAGTGGAATGGTATAAAGACTGTAGTGACAAGTAAAGGAAGTGGAATGGTACAAAGACTGTAGTGACAAGTACAGGAAGTGGAATGGTACAAAGACTGTAGTGACAAGTACAGTTAGTGGAATGGTACAAAGACGGTAGTGACAAGTACAGGAAGTGGAATGGTACAAAGACTGTAGTGACAAGTAAAGGAAGTGGAATGGTACAAAGACTGTAGTGACAAGTACAGGAACTGGAATGGTACAAAGACTGTATTGACAAATACTAGAAGTGGAATGGTACAAAGACTGTAGTGACAAGTAAAGGAAATGGAATGGTACAAAGACTGTAGTGACAAGTACAGGAAGTGGAATGGTCCAAAGACTGTAGTGACAAGTAAAGGAAGTGGAATGGTACAAAGACTGTATTGACAAATACAGGAAATGGAATGGTCCAAAGACTGTAGTGACAAGTACAGGAAATGGAATGGTACGAAGACTAGTGACAAGTACAGGAAATGGAATGGTACAAAGACTGTAGTGACACGTACAGGAAATGTAATGGTACAAAGACTGTAGTGACAAATACAGGAAGTAGAATGGTACAACGACTGTAGTGACAAGTACAGGAAGTAGAATGGTACAAAGATTGTAGTGACAAGTACAGGAAATGGAATGGTACAAAGACTGTAGTGACAAGTACAGGAAATGTAATGGTACAAAGACTATAGTGACAAGTACAGGAAGTGGAATGGTACAAAGACTGTAGTGACAAGTAAAGGAAGTGGAATGGTACAAAGACTGTAGTGACAAGTACAGGAAGTGGAATGGTATAAAGACTGTAGTGACAAGTAAAGGAAGTGGAATGGTACAAAGACTGTAGTGACAAGTACAGGAAGTGGAATGGTATAAAGACTGTAGTGACAAGTAAAGGAAGTGGAATGGTACAAAGACTGTAGTGACAAGTACAGGAAGTGGAATGGTACAAAGACTGTAGTGACAAGTACAGGAACTGGAATGGTACAAAGACTGTACTGACAAGTACAGGAACTGGAATGGTACAAAGACTGTAGTGACAAGTACAGGAACTGGAATGGTACAAAGACTGTATTGACAACTACAGGAAGTAGAATGGTACAAAGGCTGTAGTGACAAGTACAGGAAGTGGAATGGTACAAAGACTGTAGTGACAAGTACAGGAACTGGAATGGTACAAAGTTTGTAGTGACAAGTACAGGAACTGGAATGGTACAAAGACTGTAGTGACAAGTACAGGAACTGGAATGGTACAAAGACTGTAGTGACAAGTACAGGAACTGGAATGGTACAAAGACTGTAGTGACAAGTACAGGAAATGGAATGGTACAAAGACTGTAGTGACAAGTAAAGGAAGTGGAATAGTACAAAGACTGTAGTGACAAGTACAGGAAATGGAATGGTACAAAGACTGTAGTGACAAGTACAGGAAGTGGAATGGTACAAAGACTGCAGTGACAAATACAGGAAATGGAATGGTACAAAGACTGTAGTGACAAGTAAAGGAAGTGGAATGGTACAAAGACTGTAGTGACAAGTACAGGAACTGGAATGGTACAAAGACTGTAGTGACAAGTACAGGAACTGGAATGGTACAAAGACTGTAGTGACAAGTACAGGAAGTGGAATGCTACAAAGACTGTAGTGACAAGTACAGGAAGTGGAATGGTACAAAGACTGTATTGACAAATACAGGAAGTAGAATGGTACAAAGGCTGTAGTGACAAATACAGGAAGTAGAATGGTACAACGACTGTAGTGACAAGTACAGGAAGTAGAATGGTACAAAGACTGTAGTGACAAGTACAGGAACTGGAATGGTACAAAGATTGTAGTGACAAATACAGGAAATGGAATGGTACAAAGACTGTAGTGACAAGTAAAGGAAATGGAATGGTACAAAGACTGTAGTGACAAGTACAGGAAATGTAATGGTACAAAGACTATAGTGACAAGTACAGGAAGTGGAATGGTACAAAAAATGTAGTGACAAGTACAGGAAGTGGAATGGTACCAAGACTGTAGTGAAAAGTACAGCAAGTGGAATGGTACCAAGACTGTAGTGAAAAGTACAGCAAGTGGAATGGTACAAAGACTGTATTGACAACTACAGGAAGTAGAATGGTACAAAGGCTGTAGTGACAAGTACAGGAAGTGGAATGGTACAAAGACTGTAGTGACAAGTAAAGGAAGTGGAATGGTACAAAGACTGTAGTGACAACTACAGGAAGTAGAATGGTACAAAGGCTGTAGTGACAAATACAGGAAGGGGAATTGTACAAAGACTGTAGTGACAAGTACAGGAAATGTAATGGTACAAAGACTGTAGTGACAAGTACAGGAACTGGAATGGTACAAAGACTGTAGTGACAAGTACAGGAAATGTAATGGTACAAAGACTGTAGTGACAAGTACAGGAACTGGAATGGTACAAAGACTGTATTGACAAATACTAGAAGTGGAATGGTACAAAGACTGTAGTGACAAGTACAGGAAATGGAATGGTACAAAGACTGTATTGACAAATACAGGAAGTGGAATGGTACAAAGACTGTAGTGACAAGTACAGGAAGTGGAATGGTACAAAGACTGTAGTGACAAGTACAGGAACTGGAATGGTACAAAGACTGTACTGACAAGTACAGGAACTGGAATGGTACAAAGACTGTAGTGACAAGTACAGGAACTGGAATGGTACAAAGACTGTATTGACAACTACAGGAAGTAGAATGGTACAAAGGCTGTAGTGACAAGTACAGGAAGTGGAATGGTACAAAGACTGTAGTGACAAGTACAGGAACTGGAATGGTACAAAGTTTGTAGTGACAAGTACAGGAACTGGAATGGTACAAAGACTGTAGTGACAAGTACAGGAACTGGAATGGTACAAAGACTGTAGTGACAAGTACAGGAACTGGAATGGTACAAAGACTGTAGTGACAAGTACAGGAAATGGAATGGTACAAAGACTGTAGTGACAAGTAAAGGAAGTGGAATAGTACAAAGACTGTAGTGACAAGTACAGGAAATGGAATGGTACAAAGAATGTAGTGACAAGTACAGGAAGTGGAATGGTACAAAGACTGCAGTGACAAATACAGGAAATGGAATGGTACAAAGACTGTAGTGACAAGTAAAGGAAGTGGAATGGTACAAAGACTGTAGTGACAAATACTAGAAGTGGAATGGTACAAAGACTGTAGTGACAAGTACAGGAAATGGAATGGTACAAAGACTGTATTGACAAATACAGGAAGTGGAATGGTACAAAGACTGTAGTGACAAGTACAGGAAGTGGAATGGTACAAAGACTGTAGTGACAAGTACAGGAACTGGAATGGTACAAAGACTGTACTGACAAGTACAGGAAGTGGAATGGTACAAAGACTGTAGTGACAAGTACAGGAACTGGAATGGTACAAAGACTGTATTGACAACTACAGGAAGTAGAATGGTACAAAGGCTGTAGTGACAAGTACAGGAAGTGGAATGGTACAAAGACTGTAGTGACAAGTACAGGAACTGGAATGGTACAAAGTTTGTAGTGACAAGTACAGGAACTGGAATGGTACAAAGACTGTAGTGACAAGTACAGGAACTGGAATGGTACAAAGACTGTAGTGACAAGTACAGGAACTGGAATGGTACAAAGACTGTAGTGACAAGTACAGGAAATGGAATGGTACAAAGACTGTAGTGACAAGTAAAGGAAGTGGAATAGTACAAAGACTGTAGTGACAAGTACAGGAAATGGAATGGTACAAAGACTGTAGTGACAAGTACAGGAAGTGGAATGGTACAAAGACTGCAGTGACAAATACAGGAAATGGAATGGTACAAAGACTGTAGTGACAAGTAAAGGAAGTGGAATGGTACAAAGACTGTAGTGACAAGTACAGGAACTGGAATGGTACAAAGACTGTAGTGACAAGTACAGGAACTGGAATGGTACAAAGACTGTAGTGACAAGTACAGGAAGTGGAATGGTACAAAGACTGTAGTGACAAGTACAGGAAGTGGAATGGTACAAAGACTGTATTGACAAATACAGGAAGTAGAATGGTACAAAGGCTGTAGTGACAAATACAGGAAGTAGAATGGTACAACGACTGTAGTGACAAGTACAGGAAGTAGAATGGTACAAAGACTGTAGTGACAAGTACAGGAACTGGAATGGTACAAAGATCGTAGTGACAAATACAGGAAATGGAATGGTACAAAGACTGTAGTGACAAGTAAAGGAAATGGAATGGTACAAAGACTGTAGTGACAAGTACAGGAAATGTAATGGTACAAAGACTATAGTGACAAGTACAGGAAGTGGAATGGTACAAAAAATGTAGTGACAAGTACAGGAAGTGGAATGGTACCAAGACTGTAGTGAAAAGTACAGCAAGTGGAATGGTACCAAGACTGTAGTGAAAAGTACAGCAAGTGGAATGGTACAAAGACTGTATTGACAACTACAGGAAGTAGAATGGTACAAAGGCTGTAGTGACAAGTACAGGAAGTGGAATGGTACAAAGACTGTAGTGACAAGTAAAGGAAGTGGAATGGTACAAAGACTGTAGTGACAACTACAGGAAGTAGAATGGTACAAAGGCTGTAGTGACAAATACAGGAAGGGGAATTGTACAAAGACTGTAGTGACAAGTACAGGAAATGTAATGGTACAAAGACTGTAGTGACAAGTACAGGAACTGGAATGGTACAAAGACTGTAGTGACAAGTACAGGAAATGTAATGGTACAAAGACTGTAGTGACAAGTACAGGAACTGGAATGGTACAAAGACTGTATTGACAAATACTAGAAGTGGAATGGTACAAAGACTGTAGTGACAAGTACAGGAAATGGAATGGTACAAAGACTGTATTGACAAATACAGGAAGTAGAATGGTACAAAGGCTGTAGTGACAAATACAGGAAGTAGAATGGTACAACGACTGTAGTGACAAGTACAGGAAGTAGAATGGTACAAAGACTGTAGTGACAAGTACAGGAAGTGGAATGGTACAAAGATTGTAGTGACAAATACAGGAAATGGAATGGTACAAAGACTGTAGTGACAAGTAAAGGAAATGGAATGGTACAAAGACTGTA
Source organism: Hemitrygon akajei (assembly GCF_048418815.1). NCBI lineage: Eukaryota > Metazoa > Chordata > Chondrichthyes > Myliobatiformes > Dasyatidae > Hemitrygon > Hemitrygon akajei. The sequence continues at coordinate 5,999,682 of NC_133143.1, read as the reverse complement.
GTGACAAGTACAGGAAATGTAATGGTACAAAGACTGTAGTGACAAGTACAGGAAGTAGAATGGTACAAAAAATGTAGTGACAAGTACAGGAAGTGGAATGGTACCAAGACTGTAGTGAAAAGTACAGCAAGTGGAATGGTACAAAGACTGTATTGACAACTACAGGAAGTAGAATGGTACAAAGGCTGTAGTGACAAGTACAGGAAGTAGAATGGTACAAAGACTGTAGTGACAAGTACAGGAACTGGAATGGTACAAAGATTGTAGTGTCAAATACAGGAAATGGAATGGTACAAAGACTGTAGTGACAAGTAAAGGAAATGGAATGGTACAAAGACTGTAGTGACAAGTACAGGAAATGTAATGGTACAAAGACTGTAGTGACAAGTACAGGAAGTAGAATGGTACAAAAAATGTAGTGACAAGTACAGGAAGTGGAATGGTACCAAGACTGTAGTGAAAAGTACAGCAAGTGGAATGGTACAAAGACTGTATTGACAACTACAGGAAGTAGAATGGTACAAAGGCTGTAGTGACAAGTACAGGAAGTGGAATGGTACAAAGGCTGTAGTGACAAATACAGGAAGGGGAATTGTACAAAGACTGTAGTGACAAGTACAGGAAATGTAATGGTACAAAGACTGTAGTGACAAGTACAGGAACTGGAATGGTACAAAGACTGTATTGACAAATACTAGAAGTGGAATGGTACAAAGACTGTAGTGACAAGTACAGGAAGTGGAATGGTACAAAGACTGTAGTGACAAGTACAGGAAATGGAATGGTACAAAGACTGTATTGACAAATACTAGAAGTGGAATGGTACAAAGACTGTAGTGACAAGTACAGGAAGTGGAATGGTACAAAGACTGTAGTGACAAGTACAGGTAATGGAATGGTACAAAGACTGTATTGACAAATACTAGAAGTGGAATGGTACAACGACTGTAGTGACAAGTACAGGAAGTAGAATGGTACAAAGACTGTAGTGACAAGTACAGGAACTGGAATGGTACAAAGATTGTAGTGACAAATACAGGAAATGGAATGGTACAAAGACTGTAGTGACAAGTAAAGGAAATGGAATGGTACAAAGACTGTAGTGACAAGTACAGGAAATGTAATGGTACAAAGACTGTAGTGACAAGTACAGGAAGTAGAATGGTACAAAAAATGTAGTGACAAGTACAGGAAGTGGAATGGTACCAAGACTGTAGTGAAAAGTACAGCAAGTGGAATGGTACAAAGACTGTATTGACAACTACAGGAAGTAGAATGGTACAAAGGCTGTAGTGACAAGTACAGGAAGTGGAATGGTACAAAGGCTGTAGTGACAAATACAGGAAGGGGAATTGTACAAAGACTGTAGTGACAAGTACAGGAAATGTAATGGTACAAAGACTGTAGTGACAAGTACAGGAACTGGAATGGTACAAAGACTGTATTGACAAATACTAGAAGTGGAATGGTACAAAGACTGTAGTGACAAGTACAGGAAGTGGAATGGTACAAAGACTGTAGTGACAAGTACAGGAAATGGAATGGTACAAAGACTGTATTGACAAATACTAGAAGTGGAATGGTACAAAGACTGTAGTGACAAGTACAGGAAGTGGAATGGTACAAAGACTGTAGTGACAAGTACAGGAAATGGAATGGTACAAAGACTGTAGTGACAAGTACAGGAAGTGGAATGGTACAAAGACTGTAGTGACAAATACTAGAAGTGGAATGGTACAAAGACTGTAGTGACAAGTACAGGAAATGGAATGGTACAAAGACTGTATTGACAAATACAGGAAATGGAATGGTACAAAGACTGTAGTGACAAGTACAGGAAGTGGAATGGTACAAAGACTGTAGTGACAAGTAAAGGAAATGGAATGGTACAAAGACTGTAGTGACAAGTAAAGGAAATGGAATGGTACAAAGACTGTAGTGACAAGTACAGGAAATGGAATGGTACAAAGACTGTATTGACAAATACAGGAAATGGAATGGTACAAAGACTGTAGTGACAAGTAAAGGAAGTGGAATGGTACAAAGACTGTAGTGACAAGTAAAGGAAATGGAATGGTACAAAGACTGTAGTGACAAGTACAGGAAATGGAATGGTACAAAGACTGTAGTGACAAGTACAGGAAGTGGAATGGTACAAAGACTGTATTGACAAGTACAGGAACTGGAATGGTACAAAGACTGTAGTGACAAGTACAGGAAATGGAATGGTACAAAGACTGTATTGACAAATACAGGAAGTGGAATGGTACAAAGACTGTAGTGACAAGTACAGGAAGTGGAATGGTACAAAGACTGTATTGACAAGTACAGGAACTGGAATGCTACAAAGACTGTAGTGACAAGTACAGGAAGTGGAATGGTACAAAGACTGCAGTGACAAATACAGGAAATGGAATGGTACAAAGACTGTATTGACAAATACTAGAAGTGGAATGGTACAAAGACTGTAGTGACAAGTACAGGAAATGGAATGGTACAAAGACTGTATTGACAAGTACAGGAACTGGAATGGTACAAAGACTGTAGTGACAAGTACATGAAGTGGAATGGTACAAAGACTGTAGTGACAAGTACAGGAACTGGAATGGTACAAAGACTGTAGTGACAAGTACAGGAACTGGAATGGTACAAAGACTGTAGTGACAAGTACAGGAACTGGAATGGTACAAAGACTGTAGTGACAAGTACAGGAACTGGAATGGTACAAAGACTGCAGTGACAAGTACAGGAACTGGAATGGTACAAAGACTGTAGTGACAAGTACAGGAAGTGGAATGGTACAAAGACTGCAGTGACAAATACAGGAAATGGAATGGTACAAAGACTGTAGTGACAAGTAAAGGAAGTGGAATGGTACAAAGACTGTAGTGACAAGTACAGGAACTGGAATGGTACAAAGACTGTAGTGACAAGTACAGGAACTGGAATGGTACAAAGACTGTAGTGACAAGTACAGGAAGTGGAATGGTACAAAGACTGTAGTGACAAGTACAGGAAGTGGAATGGTACAAAGACTGTATTGACAAATACAGGAAGTAGAATGTTACAAAGGCTGTAGTGACAAATACAGGAAGTAGAATGGTACAACGACTGTAGTGACAAGTACAGGAAGTAGAATGGTACAAAGACTGTAGTGACAAGTACAGGAACTGGAATGGTACAAAGATTGTAGTGACAAATACAGGAAATGGAATGGTACAAAGACTGTAGTGACAAGTAAAGGAAATGGAATGGTACAAAGACTGTAGTGACAAGTACAGGAAATGTAATGGTACAAAGACTATAGTGACAAGTACAGGAAGTGGAATGGTACAAAAAATGTAGTGACAAGTACAGGAAGTGGAATGGTACCAAGACTGTAGTGAAAAGTACAGCAAGTGGAATGGTACCAAGACTGTAGTGAAAAGTACAGCAAGTGGAATGGTACAAAGACTGTATTGACAACTACAGGAAGTAGAATGGTACAAAGGCTGTAGTGACAAGTACAGGAAGTGGAATGGTACAAAGGCTGTAGTGACAAATACAGGAAGGGGAATTGTACAAAGACTGTAGTGACAAGTACAGGAAATGTAATGGTACAAAGACTGTAGTGACAAGTACAGGAACTGGAATGGTACAAAGACTGTATTGACAAATACTAGAAGTGGAATGGTACAAAGACTGTAGTGACAAGTACAGGAAGTGGAATGGTACAAAGACTGTAGTGACAAGTACAGGAAATGGAATGGTACAAAGACTGTATTGACAAATACTAGAAGTGGAATGGTACAAAGACTGTAGTGACAAGTACAGGAAGTGGAATGGTACAAAGACTGTAGTGACAAGTACAGGTAATGGAATGGTACAAAGACTGTATTGACAAATACTAGAAGTGGAATGGTACAACGACTGTAGTGACAAGTACAGGAAGTAGAATGGTACAAAGACTGTAGTGACAAGTACAGGAACTGGAATGGTACAAAGATTGTAGTGACAAATACAGGAAATGGAATGGTACAAAGACTGTAGTGACAAGTAAAGGAAATGGAATGGTACAAAGACTGTAGTGACAAGTACAGGAAATGTAATGGTACAAAGACTGTAGTGACAAGTACAGGAAGTAGAATGGTACAAAAAATGTAGTGACAAGTACAGGAAGTGGAATGGTACCAAGACTGTAGTGAAAAGTACAGCAAGTGGAATGGTACAAAGACTGTATTGACAACTACAGGAAGTAGAATGGTACAAAGGCTGTAGTGACAAGTACAGGAAGTGGAATGGTACAAAGGCTGTAGTGACAAATACAGGAAGGGGAATTGTACAAAGACTGTAGTGACAAGTACAGGAAATGTAATGGTACAAAGACTGTAGTGACAAGTACAGGAACTGGAATGGTACAAAGACTGTATTGACAAATACTAGAAGTGGAATGGTACAAAGACTGTAGTGACAAGTACAGGAAGTGGAATGGTACAAAGACTGTAGTGACAAGTACAGGAAATGGAATGGTACAAAGACTGTATTGACAAATACTAGAAGTGGAATGGTACAAAGACTGTAGTGACAAGTACAGGAAGTGGAATGGTACAAAGACTGTAGTGACAAGTACAGGAAATGGAATGGTACAAAGACTGTAGTGACAAGTACAGGAAGTGGAATGGTACAAAGACTGTAGTGACAAATACTAGAAGTGGAATGGTACAAAGACTGTAGTGACAAGTACAGGAAATGGAATGGTACAAAGACTGTATTGACAAATACAGGAAATGGAATGGTACAAAGACTGTAGTGACAAGTACAGGAAGTGGAATGGTACAAAGACTGTAGTGACAAGTAAAGGAAATGGAATGGTACAAAGACTGTAGTGACAAGTAAAGGAAATGGAATGGTACAAAGACTGTAGTGACAAGTACAGGAAATGGAATGGTACAAAGACTGTATTGACAAATACAGGAAATGGAATGGTACAAAGACTGTAGTGACAAGTACAGGAAGTGGAATGGTACAAAGACTGTATTGACAAGTACAGGAACTGGAATGGTACAAAGACTGTAGTGACAAGTACAGGAAATGGAATGGTACAAAGACTGTATTGACAAATACAGGAAGTGGAATGGTACAAAGACTGTAGTGACAAGTACAGGAAGTGGAATGGTACAAAGACTGTATTGACAAGTACAGGAACTGGAATGGTACAAAGACTGTAGTGACAAGTACAGGAAGTGGAATGGTACAAAGACTGCAGTGACAAATACAGGAAATGGAATGGTACAAAGACTGTATTGACAAATACTAGAAGTGGAATGGTACAAAGACTGTAGTGACAAGTACAGGAAATGGAATGGTACAAAGACTGTATTGACAAGTACAGGAACTGGAATGGTACAAAGACTGTAGTGACAAGTACATGAAGTGGAATGGTACAAAGACTGTAGTGACAAGTACAGGAACTGGAATGGTACAAAGACTGTAGTGACAAGTACAGGAACTGGAATGGTACAAAGACTGTAGTGACAAGTACAGGAACTGGAATGGTACAAAGACTGTAGTGACAAGTACAGGAACTGGAATGGTACAAAGACTGCAGTGACAAGTACAGGAACTGGAATGGTACAAAGACTGTAGTGACAAGTACAGGAACTGGAATGGTACAAAGGCTGTAGTGACAAGTACAGGAAGTGGAATGGTACAAAGACTGTAGTGACAAGTACAGGAAGTGGAATGGTACAAAGACTGTAGTGACAAGTACAGGAAGTGGAATGGTACAAAGACTGTATTGACAAATACAGGAACTGGAATGGTACAAAGACTGTATTGACAAATACAGTAAGTGGAATGGTACAAAGACTGTAGTGACAAGTACAGGAAGTGGAATGGTACAAAGACTGTAGTGACAAGTACAGGAAGTGGAATGGTACAAAGACTGTAGTGACAAGTACAGGAACTGGAATGGTACAAAGACTGTAGTGACAAGTACAGGAAGTGGAATGGTACAAAGACTGTAGTGACAAGTACAGGAAGTGGAATAGTACAAAGACTGTAGTGACAAGTAAAGGAAATGGAATGGTACAAAGACTGTATTGACAAATACAGTAAGTGGAATGGTACAAAGACTGTAGTGACAAGTACAGGAACTGGAATGGTACAAGGACTGTAGTGACAAGTACAGGAACTGGAATGGTACAAAGACTGTAGTGACAAGTACAGGAACTGGAATGGTACAAAGACTGTAGTGACAAGTACAGGAAGTGGAATGGTACAAAGACTGTAGTGACAAGTACAGGAAGTGGAATGGTACAAAGACTGTAGTGACAAGTACAGGAAATGGAATGGTACAAAGACTGTATTGACAAGTACAGGAACTGGAATGGTACAAAGACTGTAGTGACAAGTACATGAAGTGGAATGGTACAAAGACTGTAGTGACAAGTACAGGAACTGGAATGGTACAAAGACTGTAGTGACAAGTACAGGAACTGGAATGGTACAAAGACTGTAGTGACAAGTACAGGAACTGGAATGGTACAAAGACTGTAGTGACAAGTACAGGAACTGGAATGGTACAAAGACTGCAGTGACAAGTACAGGAACTGGAATGGTACAAAGACTGTAGTGACAAGTACAGGAACTGGAATGGTACAAAGGCTGTAGTGACAAGTACAGGAAGTGGAATGGTACAAAGACTGTAGTGACAAGTACAGGAAGTGGAATGGTACAAAGACTGTAGTGACAAGTACAGGAAGTGGAATGGTACAAAGACTGTATTGACAAATACAGGAACTGGAATGGTACAAAGACTGTATTGACAAATACAGTAAGTGGAATGGTACAAAGACTGTAGTGACAAGTACAGGAAGTGGAATGGTACAAAGACTGTAGTGACAAGTACAGGAAGTGGAATGGTACAAAGACTGTAGTGACAAGTACAGGAACTGGAATGGTACAAAGACTGTAGTGACAAGTACAGGAAGTGGAATGGTACAAAGACTGTAGTGACAAGTACAGGAAGTGGAATAGTACAAAGACTGTAGTGACAAGTAAAGGAAATGGAATGGTACAAAGACTGTATTGACAAATACAGTAAGTGGAATGGTACAAAGACTGTAGTGACAAGTACAGGAACTGGAATGGTACAAGGACTGTAGTGACAAGTACAGGAACTGGAATGGTACAAAGACTGTAGTGACAAGTACAGGAACTGGAATGGTACAAAGACTGTAGTGACAAGTACAGGAAGTGGAATGGTACAAAGACTGTAGTGACAAGTACAGGAAGTGGAATGGTACAAAGACTGTAGTGACAAGTACAGGAAGTGGAATGGTACAAAGACTGTAGTGACAAGTACAGGAAGTGGAATGGTACAAAGACTGTAGTGACAAGTACAGGAAGTGGATTGGTACAAATAAAGCATTGTGAAATAGCAGAAAGTGGAATACTGAAGTGACAAACTGAGAACCGTTCGAATTAGAGTGAAGCAGCAGCACCAGCTATACAAAGTGAAAACTGAGATTTTTACAAACACTCAGTAGATGAACCTCTATATTCAATGTTTTAAAACAGCTTTTGCACTATGCATTTGTTTTTGTAACTTTTAGGAATTATTATGTAATGCACTGTAGTGCTGCTGCAAAACAACCCATTTCACAAAACGCATCAGTGAGAACAAAGTTTATTCTGATTCAAAGCTAACCTTCCAGACAGTCTTGGACTTAAACTGTTAAACCTCGCTCGTTAGACACTGCCTAAACTGCTGAGTATTCCAGTGTTTATGGGTCTCATCTCAGATGTTTGGCTGCTACTGTTTTGATTTTCATTCTTTGGTAAACCTTTGCCCTTTTGTATTTCCATAGTGTGACCAGAACAAGCTGCCTCTGTATTTTCCTGTAGTCTAGTGGGTTTTTCTTTTACTTTTGTTCTTGAGATTATCCAGCAATGTTGACAGGTAACTAATATTGAGCAACTGGTGTTTGTATTTTTCTTCAGTGGTTCTTACTTAGTTTTCTTCTTTTTATCGTTTTTCACTTCTTGCAAATCTTCCCATTATTTTTTTAACTTTGCCAGTCCCCATTTGCTACCAAAACTTCTTGTCCTCTTTGTTTTTACCCCATTAAACAGTTCTTCCCTGTTAATCTCCTTTTTCCAAAATACATAAATAATTCTGACAATCATTAATACAAAGCAAGATAAGTTTATTGGTATAGAACTTTTCAAATGCAAGGCAGTTCAAATTGCTTTACTTAGAACAAGATATCAAAATCAAGCATCAAATTTCAGACCATATAAAAGAGAATGAAATCACATAAAAATGGATATGATAAATAGATTAAAATGGGCATCAAAGTTACAGTGCAGGAGATTCTAATTAAAAGCTACAGTGAAAAGACAAGTTTTAAGCCTCAATTTAAAAGAGCTTAAATTTGGGGCAAACTTCAGATAGTCTGGAAGGTTATTCCAGATATGTGGAGCCTAGTAACTGAAAACTGCTTCACCATGTATAGTTTTGGCCCTGGGGACAGTTATCAGACCCGCCTCAGATGACCTGAGAGAGAGCTCAGGAAGGTTCAAAATGCAACAAAAGATCAAAGATGTATTTTGGCCCTCGATCATTTAGTGCTCTTTTATAAACCAGCAGTAATATATTAAAGTAAATCCTCTGAAGAGCAAAGTGGGAAGTATCAAAGGTGGAGTTACCTTCCACTTTACATCCTAAGTGCTTGTCTGGTCCATCACATTAAGATCAGTGGACATATTGGATTGTGTAGTAGTGTGACCCAGCTTCCCAGCCAGATTGGGACCCCAATAATGGACTGTGTGTGTAGGCCAGCTAGGAGTGATCAGACATATTGAGCTTTTGGTCCCTCATTAACTCCCAGAATGCTGTGTTTCACAATATGTGCATCTCATTTTTGACTGTATATCTCTGTCAATTCTCCTCTCATTCTCCTATGCTCCAGGAAATAAAGTCATAAGACCATAAGATATAGGAACAAAAGTAGGTCATTCGGCCCATTCAATCATAGGCTGATCCAATTCTTCCAGTTATCCCTACTCCCCTTCACCCCATACCCTTTGATGCCCTGGCTAATCAAGAACTTATCTATCTCTGCCTTAAATACACCCAATGACTTGGCCTCCACAGCTGCTTGTGGCAACAAATTCCACAGATTTACCACCCTCTGACTAAAGAAATTTCTCTACATCTCAGTTCTAAATGGATGTCCTTCAATCCTGAGGTTGTGTCCTCTTATCATACCATGGGAAGTAACTTTGCCATATCTAATCTGTTCAGAATGTTAACATTCAGAATGTTTCTATGAGATCCCTCTTCGTTGTCTTGAACTCCAGGGAATACAGCCCAAGAGCTGCCAGACATTCCTCATACGGTAACTCTTTCATTCTTGGAATCATTCTTGTGAATCTCCTCTGAACCCTCTCCAATGTCAGTATATCCTTTCTGAAATAAGGAGCCCAAAGCTGTACAAAATACTCCGTGTGGTCTCATGAGTGTCTTATAGAGCCTCAACATCACATCCCTGCTCTTATATTCTATTCCTCTAGAAATGAATGCCAACATTGCATTCACCTTCTTCATCACCGACTCAACCTGGAGGTTAACCTTTAGGGTATCTTGCACAAGGACTCCCAAGTCCCTTTGCATCTCTGCATTTTGAATTCTCTCCCCATCTAAATAATAGTCTGCCCATTTATTTCTTCCACCAAAGTGCTTGACCATACACTTTCCAACAGTGTATTTCATTTGCCACTTCTTTGCCCATTTCCCTAAACTATCTAAGTCTCACTGCAGGCTCTCTGTTTCCTCATTACTACCCGCTCCTCCATCTATCTTTGTGTCATCGACAAATTTAGCCAATAATCCATTAATACCGTAGTCCAAATCATTGACATACATCGTAAAAGGCAGCGGTCCCAACACCGACCCCTGTGGTAACCGACAGCCAGTCAGAATAGGATCCCTTTATTCCCACTTTCTGTTTTCTGCCAACCAGCCAATGTTCCACCCACACTAGTAACTTCCCTGTAATTCCATGGGCTCTTATCTTGCTAAGCAGCCTCATGTGTGGCACCTTGTCAAAGGCCTTCTGAAAATCCAATTCACCACGTCTACTGCATCTGCTTTGTCTACCCTGTTTGTAATTTCCTCAAGGAATTGCAGTAGGTTTGTCGGGCAGGATTTTCCCTTCAGGAAACCATGCTGGCTTTGGCCTATCTTGTCATGTGCCTCCAGGTACTCCGTAATCTCATCCCTTACAATCGATTCCAACAACTTCCCAACCACTGATGTCAGGCTAACAGGTCTATAGTTTCCTTTCTGCTGCCTCCACCCTTCTTAAACAGTGGAGTAACATTTGCAATTTTCCAGTCATCCGGTATAATGCCAGAATCTATCAATTCTTGAAAGATTATTGTTAATGCCTCCGCAATCTCTCCAGCTACTTCCTTCAGAACCCGAGGGTGCATTCCATCAGGTCCAGGAGATTTATCCACCGACAGACCATTAAGATTCCTGAGCACCTTCTCAGTTGTAATTTTCACCGCACAAACTTCACTTCCCTGACACTCTTGAATGTCCGGTATACTGCAGACGTCTTCCACTGTGAAGACTGATGGAAAATATGCATTCAGTTCCTCTGCCATCTCTGTGTCTCTCATTACAATATCTCCTGCGTCATTTTCTATTGGTCCTATATCTACCCTCAACTTTCTTTTACCTTCTATATACTTTAAAAAGCTTTTAGTATCTTCTTTGATATTAGTCTCCAGCTTCCTTTTATAATACATCTTTTTCTTCCTAATGACCTTCTTAGTTTCCTTCTGCAGGTTTTTAAAAGATTCCCAATCCTCGATCTTCCCACTAGCTTTGGCTTCTTTGTATGTCCTCTCTTTTGCTTTTACTTTTGCTCAGACTTCACTTGTCAGCCACGGTAGTGTCTTTCTTCTCTTTGAAAATTTCTTCTTATTTGGAATATATCTGTCTTGCACTTCCCTCATTTTGCACAGAAACTCCAGCCATTGCTGCTCTGCTGTCCTTCCTACAAATGTCCCTTTCCAGTCAACTTCGGCCAGTTCCCCTCTCATGCCTTTGTAATTTCCTTTATTCCACTGAAATACCGACACATTGGATTTTATTTTTTCCCTCTCAAATTTCAATGTGAACTCGATCATATTGTGTCCTAACCTATTGAACCTCTTCCTATACCTCAGGTCCTGAGGTCCCGGCAATGTCTTTGTAAATTTTCTCTACACTCTTTCTGTCTTTTTTCAGTCAAATTTTTCTGTAGGTAGGTGACCAGAATTACAAACAATACTCCAAATTATGCCTCACCGATGTCATATGAAACTTTATTATAACTTCTCAACTGTTGTCAGTACTTTGATTTACAAAGGCCAATGTGCCAAAATCTCTCTCTATGATCCTATCTACCATGCACCACTTTCAAGGAATTATGGATCTGTATGCTCAGAACCCTCAGTTCTACCGCATTCCTCAGTGTCTTACCCTGTGAAAGACCTACCTTTGTGTCCCCTCCCGAAGCTCAACACCTCGTACCTGTCTCTTTCAAATTCCTTCTGCCATTTCCAGCTGGTGCAGATCCTGCTGCAAGATTTGATAGCCTCCCTCTCTGTCCACCATGCCCCCAATCTTGGTGTCATCTGCAAATTTGCAGTTCTAGTTAACCACATTATCATCCAGATCATTGATATTATCAGATATCACCCAGAACCTTATGAAGCTCCAGTGATAAGAATAAGTGTGGTGGAGATGTTGTTGCCTATCTTTACCATAGTGTTGCTCAGAAAGTCAAGGTTCCAGTTGGAGAGAGAGAGAGAGAGATATATTAACTCCCTGGGTCTGGAGTTTGGTGATGAGTTATATAAAATTCCAATAAAAATTAGTTGCAATTGATTTAAATTAATATTGTAGTTTCATTAAACAATAATTAATTTATTTCAAGGATTCTTCATGAATAGTTTACAAAAGGTTATGAAGTGCCATAATTTGGGTTACTGGGTAAAATATTGAACAACACACGCAAAATGCTGGAAGAACTCAGCGCTCGATTTCCAACACCTGCAGATTTTCTCTTGTTTGTGGAAATATTGAGCAAAGATATTTCAAAGTAAGATCAGATTTGAAGAAGTAGCCCCTTGTAGTTTGTTTGTTCTGGTGCTGACACAGGTTTCATCTCTCATTATTCCAGTGCTGCTTACACAGAGGCAAGCATATTAGATACACCTTATTAAAATCCTGTAATAAATGTCTGCATAGTTTGTGGGGTTTATTGTTTCCCAAATATATGTGATTCATGGATGGAATGAAATTGACACTGGTAACTTATCAGATTTGCTGCTTATTACTCTGGGACTGAGTTAATAGGTTTTCTTTTCTTTTTAATGGATCTTTCAATTCGCTGAGCCTCTTGGTCATTTTTGATGCATAAAACATGAAATGCAAAGAGAATATCCATCGCTTCCGTTAAATGAAGATTCCATTTTCATTCGTCAGGTTGAAACCAAGACATCCAATCATGTTATCCTGGAGTAATCTGACCAACTGAGCTGATAAAGGATCATGCCAGGGAAGATGATTGTTCAGAACTCCACTCTCAACACTTAATGCTTTTTTGATGATTGAGATACATTGTGTTTTCTGGATGAGATCTGCTTCGACAAATGTAAAGTTGAAGAGGGGGTGCTGCGTGCTGTCCTGACCAGTGTTTATTTTTCACTCGATATCACTAAGCAAGGATCACGCAGCAGACCATGAGAACTTGCTCTGCACTATTTACCCACAACAGTGATTCCACCTCAAAGCAGCTTCCTTGGCAGTACACGCGGAAATCTGCAGTTGCTGGAAATTCAAGCAACAACAGACACAAAATGCTGGTGGAACACAGCAGGCCAGGCAGCATCTATAGGGAGAAGTACTGTCGACGTTTTGGGCCAAGACCCTTCGTCAGGACTAACTGAAAGGAAAGATAGTAAGAGATTTGAAAGCAGTGGGGGGGAGGGGGAAATGCGAAATGATAGGAGAAGACCAGAGGGGGTGGGGTGAAGCTAAGAGCCAGAAAGGTGATTGGCAAAAGGGATACAAAGCTGGAGAAGGGGGAGTATCATGGGACGGGAGGCCTAGGAAGAAAGAAAGGAGGAGGGGAGCACCAGAGGGAGATGGAGAACAGGCAGAGTGATGGGCAGAGAGAGAGAAAAAAAAAGGAGGGGGGAGAAAAGCTAAATATATCAGGGGTGGGGTAAGAAGGGGAGGAGGGGCATTAACGGAAGTTAGAGAAGTCAATATTCATGCCATCAGGTTGGAGGCTACCCAGCCGGTATATAAGGTGTTGTTCCTCCAACCTGAGTTTGGATTCATTTTGACAGTAGAGGAGGCCATGGATAGACATATCAGAATGGGAATGGGACGTGGAATTAAAATGTGTGGCCACTGGGAGATCCTGCTTTCTCTGGCGGACTGAGTGTAGGTGTTCAGCGAAATGGTCTCCCAGTCTGCGTCGGGTCTCACCAATATATAAAAGGCCACACCGGGAGCACTGGACACAGTATACCACACCAGCCGACTCACAGGTGAAGTGTCGCCTCACCTGGAAGGACTGTCTGGGGCCCTGAATGGTGGTGAGGGAGGAAGTGTAAGGGCAGGTGTAGCACTTGTTCTGTTTACAAGGATAAGTGCCAGGAGGGAGATCGGTGGGAAGGGATGGGGGGGGATGAATGGACAAGGGAGTCATGTAGGGAGTGATCCCTGCGGAAAGCAGAAAAAGGGGGGAGGGAAAGATGTGCTTGGTAATGGGATCCCATTGGAGGTGGCAGAAGTTATGGAGAATTATACGTTGGACCCGGAGGCTGGTGGGGTGGGAGGTGTGGTGAACTACATATACCTGTCTGGACACGCCCCCTGATGACTGCTCCTGTGGCTCCTCCCACTGACCCCTGTATAAAGGTGATGGAGGTCTGAGCCCGGCCTCTCAGTCTCCAGGATGTAGTATGGTGGTCACTCACTGCTTGTTCCTTCTTCCAGTCAATAAAAGCCGATACCTCGCGTTTACGTCTCAGAGTGAGTTATTGATGGTGCATCAATAGGTGGGGATAAGGGGAACCCTATCCTGAGTGGGGTGGTGGGTGGATGGGATGATGGCAGATGTGCAGGAAATAGGAGAGATACGTTTGAGAGCAGAGTTGATGGTGGACGAAGGGAAGCCCCTTTGTTTAAAAATGGAAGACATCTCCTTCATCCTGGAATGAAAAGCCTCATCCTGAGAGCAGATGCGGCGGAGATGGAGGAATTGTGAGAAGGGGATAGCATTTTTGCAAGAGACCGGGTGGGAAGAGGAATAGTCCAGGTAGCTGTGAGAGTCTGTAGGCTTATGGTAGATATCAGTAGATAAGCCATCTCTGGAGATGGAGACAGAAAGATCAAGAAAGGGGAGGGAGGTGTCAGAAATGGACCAGGTAAATTTGAGGGCAGGGTGAAAGTTAAAGGCAAAGTTAATGAGGTCAACGAGCTCAGCATGCAAGCTTTGAACCATGAGGTAGGACAAGGGGATAGAATTGCATCAGTTTCTTTAAGTGGTTTGCAAACATGAATTAGTTGCAAAAGTAGCCCATTCTGTCCTTCATGCGTAATAGACAATACCACATTCCTGCCTCCTCCTTGCAATTTATCCACAAGTCTTTTAATCCCAGCCTTAAAGACATTCTTAGACTTTGAGAAAAAGAGCTCCAGGACTTGGGACATGGAGAGAAATTATTTTGCCTCATCTGTGTCATAAAAGAGTGGTCCCTATTTGTACGTACATAATATGCCCTCATTTACAACAGTAGATGCCTTTTCCAAATCCACCTAGTGGGATCCACTGGGAATTTGTAAGTTTTAAGTGTTCCCACACACTCTGCTACGTTCAAAGTTCAAAGTAAATTTACTATCAATGTATATGTTACCATAACAACCTCGAGCTTGATTTTGTTGCAGGTATTCACAGTAACAAAAAGAAATACAGTAGAGTCAATAAAAATCCACACACAAAGACTGGCAAGCAACCAAAGTGCAAAAGAAGGAAAACTGCAAATACCAAAAAAATATTATGTTACAAAACGGACAAGCAAGCAAACAAATATTACCAAGAACATGAGCTGCAGAGTCCCTGAAAATGAGTCTGTAGTTTGCCTTCGTTGTTGAGGTGACAATGGTTCAGGAACCTGACGGTCGAAGGGTAATAAGTGTTCCTGAACCTGGTGGTACGGGACCTAAGGCTCTTCACCTGCTATCCTCCTGCTGGCAGCAGCAAGATGAGAGCATGGCCTGGATGGTGGGGTCCATTACAACTGTACCTGCGTTCTTGTAGCTGTGATCCTCGACGGTGTGGGGGAGAGGTGCCTTTCCGATGGTGGAATGGGCTGTATCACCACTTTTTGGAGGTGTTTCCATTCCTGGGCATTGGTGTTTCTGTATCAGGCCATGATGCAGCCAGTTAGGAGACTGTCCAATTTTTAGATGAGATGCTGAATGTGCAGACTTCTAAGAAATTCGAGGCACTGCCTTCTTTAAAATGACACTTATGTGATGGTAGCAGGACAGAACTTCTGAGATGATAACGCCCAGGAATTTAGAGTTCCTGATCCCCTAATGAAGACTGGCTCATGGAGCCACACTTTCTTCCTCATGTAGTTAATAGTCAGCGCTTTGGTCTTGCTGACAATGAGTGAGAGGTTGTTGTTGTGGCACCACTCAGCCAGATTTTCAATCTCCCTCCTATAGGCCAATAGCAGTATTGTTGTCGGCAAACTGAAATATATAGCGTTGGAGCTGTACACCAGCCAGTTTATTAGGACAGGTCTTCAGTATTCAGCCAGGTGCTTTCTGTGGGTTCACCTCCTTTACGATAGTCTCATGTTGACATCAGAGACAGGGTCCTTGGAGGCTTTGAAAGTTTGCTAAGGTGTCCCCATATTTTGTCGGTTAAAGCAAACATAAAGTCATTGAACTCATCTGGGAGTGAAACATCGTTGTCATATTCTGTATGTCACTTGGTTTACTTTGGAGGAGCTGATAATGTTCACGATCTGCCACAGCTGTCAAGCATCCTTCTGTCTTTCAGGTTTGTTCCAGAATTGCCACTTCACATGTTAGATGGCTTTCTGGAAGTCATACCTGGACCTATTGTACTTCCTTGGGCCACCAGGCGAGCCCACAGCAGATTGCGGGTCTTTTGGTTCTTCCGGGGTTTCTAGTTGGGGAAGACTGAATGAGTTTGTGGGTACACACTCATCCATGACAGCTTGGGAAAGTCCAAGACATTCATTCATTCAGGTGAACACAGCCCTATCCACTAACTCAAAGCAGTCCTGTAGCAGTTGTTTTGTCTCCTCTGACCACTACTTCATTGTCCTTACATTTGGTGCTTACCTCGTTACCTCTGCCTGTCTGTGCAGGTAGGAAGAGGACGGCCAGATGATCAGATTAACCGAGATGAAGTCTGGCGATGGAACAGTAAGCATTCTTGATGGAGGTGTAGCAGTGATCAAGTGTGTTGGGACCTCTGGTGCTGCAGGTGATGTGGTGATGGTAACAGGGCAGTGATTTCTTTAAGAAAGCCTGACTGAAATCCCTGGCAAAGCTGAGGAAGGTGACAGGATAGGCTTTTTCTTTTATACC
Organism: Hemitrygon akajei; assembly: GCF_048418815.1. NCBI lineage: Eukaryota > Metazoa > Chordata > Chondrichthyes > Myliobatiformes > Dasyatidae > Hemitrygon > Hemitrygon akajei. The sequence continues at coordinate 5,982,998 of NC_133143.1, read as the reverse complement.
AACTATGGCACTCGATTCACATCTGCCTTTGGCGGTATGTAAACAGTGGGCAGGATTGTGGCTGCAAACTCTCTTGGAAAGTAGAAAGATCAGCAGTTAATCATTAGATGTTCCATGTCAAGAAGAGAACAAGAGTGCGACAGAACCAGTACTTCCGAGCACCACGATAAATTCTTTATGAATTGCTCCCGCTTCTTGCTACCCACAAATATCCTGCAGCTGAATCCATCAGAGAATCCCTCAGTCTGGAGTGTCAGGAGTGAGCCATGTCCCAGTGGAACGGAATGCAACAATCCCTTGTTTCCCTCCAACGCAGCAATCTTGTACTTGGGTCCTCTATCTTGCTCTCCAGTAGCTGCACGCTAGGCAGGAGAATGCTTGGAAGAGGTAATCTTCCATCCTGATGCTTCTGTCTGCCTTGGCACCCTGTGATGGCCAACCTTCACCTGCCTCAAGGTGCTCCACCTGCATTCCTACAGGTAAATTCTGCCAAATCCTTCAGCAGAGCCTAAAACTGCTGGTTTGTTTAGCTGGTTCAAAAGTATGTTTCTTTAAGAGAAATTACAGGCTGCAGATCGTACCGTTAGCAGTTCAGCGGGAGTATATTTCATAGAATATCTAGCAGATTTGTGAGCTGCCTGCAAAACATCAACGTATAATGCCAGCACCATCTTCATCAGACATTCCAACAGAAACTAGTGTTTGAAAAATATTGTGAATATATTGTTTGATTAAGCATTCCTTGCTTGTTTAAATCATTAATTATGTAAGAAGTCTGTAAATATGTCATTACGACACTACGGCCTATGTGAACATGCTTCACTAAAGAAAAAAATGTTAAAAATGAAGTGGGTGGTTTCCTGGCTCCCACGGAGTTACAAAACATAACAGATACAAACCCAAACTGTCTCACTTTTCCTTCTGAGACAACCCAGTCAATCCAGAAATCAAATCATTCAACTGTTTACATTGAAAAAATATTCCTAGAATGTGGACCAGAGAACAATACAGCACAGTAACAGCCCTTTCAGCCCACAATGTTGTGCTGAACTAATTAAACTAGTAATTAAATGCCCAGTTAGATTAATTCCTTCCACCTAACCAATGTCCATGTCCTTTCAATTCCTGCACATTCACATGCCCATGTACTGTAAGAGCCTCTTGAATGCCTATTGTATTTGTCTCCACCACCCTGTCAGTCAGCAATTTCGAGACACCCATCACTCCCTCTGTCAAAAAAATCTTGCCCCACGGATTTCATTTGAACTTACTACTCTCACCTTGAGTGCCCTCTGCTATTAGGGAAAAAAGAGAGAGGCTATGAACTGTGTTGTTACAAGGATTACCCTTCAATAATAATGGTCAGAGAGAGATCAGTACTTATTGGCTCAGTTCACAGCACTGAGTACCCGTTTGTCACAACCACGGATTCAGCAGCGCAGTAGATATGGCAATTGTGCCTGTGAATTTGGATGTGTCAGCTAATTATCATTTAGTTGTGATGATATTTAACTCCATACTTGTCGTCGTAGTGCTTGTCGAGACTTGGACAGAGCACAGCAACGTTTCGCTGCCTGTTTGCATTCGGCCTTCCCTGAGAAATTGGACAGTCGAGTCAACTGACTCTGAAGAGTAGCGGTATTTGTTTAATGTTTAGTTGTTCTTTTCAGCCGCAGTATTGGCTTCGTTTTCCATTTAGAGTTTTAGTTAACGGTCCTGTTTGGTTTAGTGTTTATTGTTTTCTTTTTCCCAGTAACACTGTTCGTATTAAAGTCTGTGAACTATCGACCCGCGTCACTGTCTCTCACTCCGCTCTTCTGCCATGTCTGCACCTGGTGACATGGTTGGTCTCTGGAGAGTTGTCGCTGTTTGTGCTCCCAGAATCCACGACCTTATCAGATCTTATCAATCTTATCAATCAGACCTTATCAGATCAATCAATGATGTTTCCATTTCATTGGCTCGATTATCTGACTGACCTGTGTCAGATCTCATTGGATGTTGCTCAGGTCTACAAACAGTATTGATTTATGGCTTTTTCCTTCAGCTTTGTGCCTGAGGCGATTTCTCTTGTTCTATCCAACTCAGACTGGTTCAAACTAGTCTTACCAGGTCACCCGAATTGACTGGGCCCAGCTGACCAGATCATATGCTGTTTCTTTTGCAAACCTGCCATTTTACCTATTACAAACACGAGAAAATCTGCAGATGCTGGAAATCCAAGCAGCACCCACAAAATGCTGGAGGAACTCAGCAGGCCAGGCAGCATCTATTGAAAGGAATACAGTCAATGTTTTGGGCTGAGACCCTTATTTTATCTAATAAACAGCTTCTTGTCTGAGAGTGGTTTCAGGTTTAACAGATCATTAGCAGAAACTCCTTGTGTCCACATTTAATTGCTCTGATTAAGTTTTCCTGGAACAAGAATCAATTCACCAAACATTTCACAAAATGGCAGCTGCAAGGCCAGTCTCACAAAGTGGCAACCTCCGTTTCTGCCAACAAATGGCAAGAACAAAGACTGTTCCTTGGTCTGTTTCCACCAGCCTTGCTTCATTCCTTCCTTGCCTGTTCACTGATATGTCAGTTGCAGTTTTTTCTGACCAACAGAGTCTATGCCTCTCATATCTTATAAACCTCTGTCAGAATTTCCCTCAGCTTCCAATGTCCCAGAGAAAATCACCCAAGTTTGTCCAACCTCTCCTCTTAGCAAATACCCTCTAATCCAGTCAGCATCCTGGTAAAACTCCTCTGCACTGTCTCCAAAGCTTCAACATTCTTCCTGTAACAAGGCGATCTGAACTGATGGCAATATTCTAGGTGTGGCCTAACTAGAGTTTTATAAAGCTGCAACATAACTTCCTGATTCTTGAACTCAGTAACTCAACTAATAATGACAAGCATGCCGCGTGCCTTCTTTACTACCAGATCAACCTATGCAGCCACTTTCAAGGAGTTATAGTCTTGGACCCTAACATCCTCTGCACATCAGCACTGTTGGGTCTTGCCACTGTCCCTTTACATTTGATTTCTCATACCACAACTCTTCACATTTCACAGGGGCTCCTTCTGCCATTCCTCTGCTGAGATCTGAAACGGATCAAAATCCCACTGTATTCTATGCCTGACATATTGTCTGCAAACTTACTAACCCATCCATCATAAACTGAAGAGATTCTGCAGATGCTGGAAAACCAGTGTAACACGTACAAGATGCTGGGTGAACATGGCAGCTCAGGCACCATCTATGCAAAAGAACAGAGTCAACAGTTCAGGTTGAGACCCTTCATCAGGACTTAATATGTGTGTAACTCACCCATCTATGTTTTCATCCAGGTCATATAGGAGCAGATGTAGGCCATTCGGCCCATCGAGTCTGCTCTGCCATTCAATCATCGGCTGATCTGATTCTTCCAGTCATCCCCACTCCCCCGCCTTCTCCCCATTCCCTTTGATGCCCTGGCTAATCAAGAACCTGTCTATCTCTGCCTTAAATACACCCAATGACTTGGCCTCCACAACCACCCATGGCAACAAATTCCACAGATTTACCACCCTCTGACTAAAGTAATTTCTCCGTGTCTCAGTTCTAAAAGGACGTCCTTCAATCCTGAAGTTGTGCCCTCTTGTCCTGGACACCCCTACCATGGGAAATAACTTTGCCATATCTATCATAACAGCAGGTCTCTCAGTATGGATCCCAGCAGAACACCATTAGCCACAGTCACTGATCACCAACCAGAGTAAGTCCCATTGACATCTATGGGAAAGCCAACACTGAATCCATAATGGCTAATTCACCATGGATCCCATGTATCTTAATCTTCTGGATGAGCCTTGCATGAGGGACCTTGTCAAATACCTTACTAAAATCCATGTAGATAACATCCACAGCTCTACCTTCATCAACTCCTCAAAAAGCCTCAATCAAACCTATAAAACATGACTTAACCTTTGCTGACTGTCCCTAATTAGGCCATAGTTTACCAATTGTTCTGAAATCCCATCCCTAGGAATTCTTTAGTTCTTGATTCCTACCTATATCTCTCGTGACTTTATACACCTCTGTAATGTTACCCTTTAATCTCCTATGCTCTAAGCATCTCCTGCTCAACCTCTCACCATGGATCAGGCCATCAAGTACCAAGAACAGTAAATTTGGCACTAATACCTTTAGAACTTTCATTCAAGTCATTTATACAAATTGAAAAAAGTTTAAATTGACACAGATCACTGTGGTGCACCACTTGTTAAATCTTGCCAATAGAAATGTCTTACTATTTCCTTTCAGCCAGTTTTCTATCTACACCTTTGTGTTACTTTCTACACCACAAATTGATTTCCTTCAAATCCTTTGATGCAGCATTATCATATCCCTTCTGGCAAACTAACTATAATATATGCACTGGTTCCCCTCTATCCACAGCACTCTGTTATTCGTGGGACAATAAATGGTCAATCATGATTTCCCTTTCACATTTCTGATTAGCTCAAAGTTTTCTCAATGCCACTTTTCATATTAGCTTCAAACGTTATCCCAAAGAAGATATTAAGCTAACTGGCTTCATTTCCTGTTTTCTGTCTCCCCCCGCCCCCTTTCTGTCACCTCCTTTTATTTGAACAAAGGAGTTACATTCATAATTTTCCAATTTGATTATCAGAATCTGGGAAGTTTTGGAGAGTTAAACCAGCAAGTCTTGTGAATCTAGGTATCACATCCTGCTGTGATTTATAGCTAAGCATCTTTGTATTAACAGAGACTCCTAAAGACACCTTGGGCACTAGCAAAATGCCACCAAACATCTTTGCAAAATCTTCCATCTGGCAGGTTCAGTAAAACAACATCAGAGTCCTCTCCAGGATAACTCCCAACACTAAGACTATAATCACACTCAGTTATTCAGATGCCAGGCATTACACTCCCTAAATTCTGTATTCTATGGGAAGAGATTGCCACGTGGACAGAAGGAAAGATTCAAGGACGTGCTAAAAATGTTCATGAAAAATTCAATGTCCTCATTGACTCCTGAGAATTTTTGGCCCTGACTGCACAAAGTGGAGTAGGAACATTTGGGGTGCTGTTTGGAATTTGGAGCCCACATGTAGATTACAGCGAGATGGGTGGTGGGATGGGGGGGAGTAATATGCAATGGGATGGATGAATGTCACTTGAGGACCTGCATGGACTTGATGGGTCACATAGATGTGTTGGGACGAAGTCTAGGAGAACTCAAAAAAACAGCATGAAGGGCAGAATGTAGGCACCTACTCACAAGCTACCATGTGTTTATTTGTCACTTTCTATCCCATGGTTCCAACATGGCTCTCATCAGCTAGAGAACCAGAACTGAAACAAGCCACCTCCAATCCCAATGATTGCCTATGCAGAAGATCAATTGTGTTTGCACTAAACTTGCATTTCAGTTGCAATTCACTTGCCTAATTCCAGTGAGGAATAATGGATATCATAAAAATTAGATTGAACTCTCTCAATGTATCTCTACATTGTAATTTGGGATCCAGTGACATGAAAAATGGTTCATGACGTATTTATGGGGAAAATCAATAAACTAGATTATTATGTATAATGAAAATCTTGTTGCTTGTAAGATTGATTTATTATAATGGTGCATTGAGATAGTACAAGGTAAAACAGTAACAGAGTGCAGAATGAGGTGTAATAATCACAGAGGAAGTGCAGTGCAGGGAGACATTAAAGTGCTCGGTCCATCAAGGCACGTTGTGAGATCGAGAATCCATCTTATCATACTGGGAAACCATGCAATAGTATTATAACAATGGGATAGAAGTTGTCTTTGAGCCTGGTGGAATATGCTTTCAGACTTTCATACCTTTTGCCAAATGAAAGGGGGTAGGGGAGAAAGAGAGTATGTGATGTTCTTGCTTTTGGATGAAAGTTTAGAAGTCAACCATTGTCTCAACTGTAGTGCATTTTTTCTGATTTTTCATTTACCCAAGGTGAGAATTAAAGGAATTACAAGACTGAAAAAGGGCACCTCACCTTAAATTGCTAAGAACTTCCAATACATGGGCCACATGATCTGATCTTTATTAATACTTCATTCCTGGTGTGCTTCCAATTTCTCACAAACTATCTAAAGCTCTTTGTTTAGAGAATATAAATTATTGAATATGAAGTTAATGGCACAGAAGAAGGTCACTTTGTCCACTTATTTGTGGTGAAATGAAGGAGCTGTAAGGGGGATCTGAAGGGTCATTTTTTGTACACGCAATAGTTGATATCTTTCAGAGGAGGTGCTGGAATATGATTCAATCCCTATTGTTCAACACAGGCACTTGAATAGACAAGGATTACAAAGATGCATTCCTAGTCTGGGCAAATGAGATTAGTGTTGTTGGATGTAAAGGTTTCATGGGACACAGTGAGCTGAAGGCCTTTTTCTGTGCTGTGTGATGGTGTAACTCTAATGAAAAGAGCTGTCTTGATGAATTTAATCTTCTGTCTCTCATTCTGTGGCTTCAGAAGTGACTTTAGAATGGGTGCAATTTGTCCAGTGTACAGGAGGTTGTGCTGGTACATTCATGTTGACTTCCTCTTCAAAAATTTGATTCCATGGAAATCAGTTGGGTCTAAGTTCAGAAGTGCAGTAGCTTCAGTTATGTTTATCACACCTAGCCCAAGACTAATTCCTACTGAATCATTTTGAGTCTTCCCTTTAATTCTTTGCAATTATTTAAAATTTCTCTCTTCTGTCTTTTGCCTTACCAGAATAAACGGTCTGTCCCTAATTGTAGCAGTCTGATTTTCAATGGTTTTTCAAACCTCTAATCAGTCATGATGACAATGTCAATATGACAGAGCTAAGGTGAGTGGGAGGACAGATGATTGGGAAGTTTTTAAGGAACAACAGAACTTAACTAAAAAGACAAAACGGGGAGAAAAAAATGAGGTACGAATGCAAGCTAGCCAGGAATATAAAGGAAGATAGCAAAAGCTTTTTTAGGTATGTGAAGAGAAAGAAGATAGTTAAGAACAATGTTGGGCCCTTGAAGAATGAATTGGGTGAAATTGTTATGGGAAACAGAGAAATGGCAGAAGAATTTAATGAGTACTTTAGATCTGTTTTCACTAAGGAAGACACAAGCAATCTCCCAGATGTATGGATGGGCCAAGGACATAGGGTAACAGAGGAAATGAAACAGATTGACATTTGGAAGGAAACTGTGATGAGAAGACTGATGGGACTGAAGGCTGACAAATCCCCAGGTCCAGATGGTCTGCACCCTAGGGTACTAAAGGAGGTGGCTCTGGAAATTGCGGATGCATTGGTAATCATTTTCCAATGTTCCTTAGATTCAGGATCAGTTCCTGAGGATTGGAGAATGGCTAATGTTATCCCACTTTTTAAGAAAGGAGGGAGGGAGAAAACGGAGAACTATCGACCTGTCAGCCTGACATCGGTGGTGGGAAAGATGCTAGAGTCCATTATTAAGGATGAAATAGTGGCATATCTAGATAGCAGTGATAGGATTGGGCCGAGCCAGCATGGATTTACCAAGGGTAAATCATGCTTGACTAATCTGTTGGAGTTTTTCGAGGATGTAGCCAGGAAGTTAGACGGGGGAGATCCAGTGGATGTAGTGTACCTCGATTTTCAGAAGGCATTTGATAAGGTCCCACATAGAAGATTGGTGGGTAAAATCAAAGCTCAGGGCATCGGGGGGAAGGCATTGACATGGATAGAAAACTGGTTGGCAGATAGAATGCAAAGGGTAGCGGTGAATGGGTGTTTCTCGGAATGGCAGGTGGTGACTAGTGGGGTGCCACAGGGCTCAGTATTGGGACCACAGCTGTTTACCATTAACGTTAACGATTTGGATGAAGGCATAGAAAATAACATCAGCAAATTTGCTGATGATACTAAGCTGGGTGGCGGTGTGACGTGATGAGGATGTTAGGAGAATTCAGGGTGACTTGGATAGGCTGGGTGAATGGGCAGATACTTGGCAGATGGCGTTTAATGCGAATAAGTGTGAGGTTATCCACTTTGGGAGTAAGAACAGGAAGGCAGATTATTATCTGAACGGTATAGAGTTGGGTAAGGGAGTAATACAAAGAGATCTCGGAGTCCTTGTTCATCAGTCACTGAAGGTGAATGAGCAAGTGCAGCAGGCAGTGAAGAAGGCTAATGGAATGTTGGCCTTCATTACAAAGGGAATTGAGTACAAGAGCAAGGAAATCCTCTTGCATTTGTACAGAGCCCTGGTGAGACCACACCTGGAGTATTGTGTACAGTTTTGGTCTCCAGGTTTAAGGAAGGACATCCTGGCTATAGAGGAAGTGCAGCGTAGATTCACGAGGTTAATTCCTGGGATGTCTGGACTGTCTTACGCAGAGAGGTTAGAGAGACTGGGCTTGCACACGCTGGAATTAAGGAGATTGAGAGGGGATCTGATTGAAACATATAAGATTATTAAGGGATTGGACAAGATAGAGACAGGAAATATGTTCCAGATGCTGGGAGAGTCCAGTACCAGAGGGCATGGTTTGAGAATAAGGGGTAGGTCATTTAGGACAGAGTTAAGGAAAAACTTCTTCTCCCAGAGAGTTGTGGGGGTTTGGAATGCACTGCCTCGGAAGGTAGTGGAGGCCAATTCTCTGGATGCTTTCAAGAAGGATCTAGATAGGTATCTTATGGATAGGGGAATCAAGGGATATGGGGACAAGGCAGGAACCGGGTATTGATAGTAGATGATCAGCCATGATCTCAAAATGGTGGTGTAGGCTCGAAGGGCCGAATGGTCTACTTCTGCACCTATTGTCTATTGTCTATTGTCTATGTTTGCCAGATTTAGTTTTTCTCTTCCTAATTGTAATCCCTTCGCCCTCATCATATTCTTGTGGATCTTGACTGTTGCAGCTGTCGTGTTTTACTGCTCATTTAATGCCTGACCTAACTTCACTAATACCTGCTGTGGAATGTCTGATGAGAGATTGCTTTATCCTTGTTTCAGCTTGCTATGGTGTACTGGAGGGAATGAGTAATCATGCATATGATTAACTCCTAGCCTCATTTCACAGCAGAAGTTGACAGAGAGCCCTCTCGTTCACATTAACTTACCTGAGTCTTTGATACTAGTTTCTGATTACGTATTGTGAACATTGGATTGTCCTGGTTCTTCTCAGGATCCTCTTGTTGCAAACCTGAGCAACTGAGGTTTTGCTTTCTTTGGAGGACAAACGAGGTGTTTTTTTATTTTAATGCCAATGTCATTTGACTTCCAGGATGGTGTGGCAGATTTTTGTGCCTCAAAGTTCCTAGATGAAGCACTCATGACAAGATAGTTGAGTTAAAGGTAGAAACAGGTAAATGTTATGGTTTGACAAATGACCAGAGCTGACTGTAACGGGATCTGACCAGCTGTATGGGTCCTGAATACTTGAGGGTGCTTGACTTTTGGGCAGGATAGATGGAAAGGAAAAGGAGCATAGTGGTGAGAAATTACTTTGGCTCAGACGGCTGGGAAGTAGAATGCTCAGAATCAGGTTTATTATCAACAGCATGTGACATGAAATTTGTTAACTTAGCCGCTGCAGTTCAATGCAATACATAATACAAAAGAGAAAAAATAAAAATAATAATAATAATAAAAAAGTAAGAAAATCAATTACAGTGTATGTATATTGAATAGATTAAAAACGTACAAAAAAACAGAAACACGGTATATTAAAAAAAAGGTGAGGTAGTGTCCAAGGGTTCAATGTCCATTTATGAATCAGATGACAGAGGGGAAGAAGCTGTTCCTGAATCGCTGAGTGTGTGCCTTCAGGCTTCTGCACCTCCTACCTGATGGTAACAGTGAGAAAAGGGCATGCCTTGGGTGCTGGAGGACCTTAATAATGGACGCTGCCTTTCTGAGACACCACTCCCTAAAGATGTCCTGGGTACTTTGTAGGCTAGTACCCAAGATGGAGCTGACTAGATTTACAACCTTCTGCAGCTTCTTTCGGTCCTGTGCAGTAGCCCCCCACCCCAGCATACCAGACAGTGATGCAGCCTGTCAGAATGCTCTCCACGGTACACCTATAGAAGCTTTTCAGTGTTTTTGTTGACATGCCAAATCTCTTCTAACTCCTAATGAAGTATATCTGCTGTCATGCCTTCTTTATAACTGCATCAATATGTTGGGATCAGGTTAAATCCTCAGAGATCTTGACACCCAGAAACTTGAAGCTGCTCACTCTCTCCACTTCTGATCCCTCTATGAGGATTGGTATGTGTTCCTTTGTCTTACCCTTCCTGAAGTCCACAATCAGCTCTTTTGTCTTACTGACGTTGAGTGCCAGGTTGTTGCTATGACACTACTCCACTAGTTGGCACATCTCACTCCTGTACGCACTCTCATCACCACCTGAGATTCTACCAACAATGGTTGTATCATCAGCAATTTTATAGATGGTATTTGAGCTATGCCTAGCCACACAGTCGTGTGTATATGGAGAGTAGAGCAGTGAGCTAAGCACACACACCTGAGGTGCGCCACTGTTGATCGTCAGTGAGGAGGAGATGTTATCACCAATCCGCCCAAATTGTGGTCTTCCGATTAGCACGTCGAGGATCCAATTGCAGAGGGAGGTACAGAGGTCCAGGTTCTGCAACTTCTCAATCAGGATTGTGGGAATGATGGTATTAAATGCTGAGCTATAATAGATGAACAGCATCCTGACGTAGGTGTTTGTGTTGTCCAGGTGGTCTAAAGCCATGTGAAGAGCCATTGAGATTGCATCTGCCATTGACCTATTGTGGCAATAGGCAAATTGCCATGGGTCCAGGTCCTTGCTGAGGCAGGAGTTCAGTCTAGTCATGACCAATCTCTCAAAGCATTTAGTCACTCTTGATGTGAGTGCTACCAGGCGATAGTTATTAAGGCAGCCCACATTATTCTTCTTTGGCCCTGATATAATTGTTGCCTTTTTGAAGCAAGTGGGAATTTCCGCCTGTAGCAGTGAGAGATTGAAAGTGTCCTTGAATACTCCCGCTAGTTGGTTGGCACAGGTTTTCAGAGCCTTACCAGGTACTCCATCGGGACCTTTTGCCTTGCGAGGGTTCACTCTCTTTAAAGACAGCCTAACATCAGCCTCTGACACAGAGATCACAGGGTCATCAGGTGCAGCAGAGATCCTCACAGCTGTAGTTTTGTACTCCCTTTCAAAGTGGGCATAGAAGACATTGAGTACATCTGGTAGTGAAGCATCACTGCCATTCATACTACTGGGTTTCCCTTTGTAGGAAGTTATGTCTTGCAAACCCAGCCAGAGCGCTGTACATCAGATGTCACCTCCAACCTCATTTGAAATTGTCTCTCATCTTGATAAAGATAACAAAAACAAAGGAAAGAAACACAATAACCTGTGTCTCAACGGAAACACGACTAAAGAGATGATTGTGGTTGAAGATGACTTCTCCTTACTGCTCATCAATATATGCTCCATGGAGACAGTTTGTTGGAGTGCACATCATGGATGATCTCACCTGGTGCTTCAATGATTCTTGACTAAAGTGGTTCTTCACTTTAGTCAAGAAGGCAGAACAGTGCTTCCATTTCCTGAGGAGACAGAGGCAAGCGAAGCTGCCCACCCCCATTCTACTCAGCACCTCGTGAGGCTCCCCACCCCCATTCTACTCAGCACCATCAAGTGAGGCTCCCCTCCCCCATTCTACTCAGCACCATCGAGTGAGGCTCCCCACCCCCATTCTACTCAGCACCAACAAGTGAGGTTCCCCACCCCCATTCTACTCAGCACCATCAAGTGAGGCTCCCCACTCCCATTCTACTCAGCACCTCGTGAGGCTCCCCACCCCCATTCTACTCAGCACCTCGTGAGGCTCCCCACCCCCATTCTACTCAGCACCTCGTGAGGCTCCCCACCCCCATTCTACTCAGCACCATCAAGTGAGGCTCCCCACCCCCATTCTACTCAGCACCATCAAGTGAGGCTCCCCACCCCCATTCTACTCAGCACCATCTAGTGAGGCTCCCCAACCCCATTCTACTCAGCACCATCGAGTGAGGCTCCCCACCCCCATTCTACTCAGCACCATCAAGTGAGGCTCCCCACCCCCATTCTACTCAGCACCATCAAGTGAGGCTCCCCACCCCCATTCTACTCAGCACCATCTAGTGAGGCTCCCCAACCCCATTCTACTCAGCACCATCGAGTGAGGCTCCCCACCCCCATTCTACTCAGCACCATCAAGTGAGGCTCCTCACCCCTATTCTACTGAGCACCATCGAGTGAGGCTCCCCACCCCCATTCTACTCAGCACCATCGAGTGAGGCTCCCCACCCCCATTCTACTCAGCACCATCGAGTGAGGCTCCCCACCCCCATTCTACTCAGCACCATCGAGTGAGGCTCCCCACCCCCATTCTATTCAGCATCATCAAGTGAGGCTCCGCACCCCCATTCTACTCAGCACCATCGAGTGAGACTCCCCACCCCCATTCTACTCAGCACCATCGAGTGAGGCTCCCCACCCCCATTCTACTCAGCACCATCGACTGAGACTCCCCACCCCCATTCTACTCAGCACCATCAAGTGAGGCTCCCCACCCCCATTCTACTCAGCACCTCGTGAGGCTCCCCACCCCCATTCTACTCAGCACCATCAAGTGAGGCTCCCCACCCCCATTCTACTCAGCACCATCAAGTGAGGCTCCCCACCCCCATTCTACTCAGCACCATCAAGTGAGGCTCCCCACCCCCATTCTACTCAGCACCATCGAGTGAGGCTCCCCACCCCCATTCTACTCAGCACCAACGAGTGAGGCTCCCCACCCCCATTCTACTCAGCACCAACAAGTGAGGCTCCCCACCCCCATTCTACTCAGCACCATCGAGTGAGGCTCCCCACCCCCATTCTACTCAGCACCATCGAGTGAGGCTCCCCACCCCCATTCTTCTCAGCACCATCGAGTGAGGCTCCTCACCCCCATTCTACTCAGCACCATCGAGTGAGGCTCCCCACCCCCATTCTACTCAGCAGCTCGTGAGGCTCCCCACCCCCATTCTACTCAGCACCATCGAGTGAGGCTCCCCACCCCCATTCTACTCAGCACCATCGAGTGAGGCTCCCCACCCCCATTCTACTCAGCACCTCGTGAGGCTCCCCACCCCCATTCTACTCAGCACCATCAAGTGAGGCTCCCCACCCCCATTCTAGTCAGCACCTCGTGAGGTTCCCCACCCCCATTCTACTCAGCACCTCGTGAGGTTCCCCACCCCCATTCTACGCAGCACCATCAAGTGAGGCTCCCCACCCCCATTCTACTCAGCACCATCAAGTGAGGCTCCCCACCCCCATTCTACTCAGCACCTCGTGAGGTTCCCCACCCCCATTCTACTCAGCACCTCGTGAGGTTCCCCACCCCCATTCTACGCAGCACCATCAAGTGAGGCTCCCCACCCCCATTCTACTCAGCACCATCAAGTGAGGCTCCCCACCCCCATTCTACTCAGCACCATCGAGTGAGGCTCCCCACCCCCATTCTACTCAGCACCATCGAGTGAGGCTCCTCACCCCCATTCTACTCAGCACCATCAAGTCAGGCTCCCCACCCCCATTCTACTCAGCTCCATCAAGTGAGGCTCCCCACCCCATTTCAACTCAGCACCTCGTGAGGCTCCCCACCCCCATTCTACTCAGCACCATCAAGTGAGGCTCCCCACCCTCATTCTACTCAGCACCATCAAGTGAGGCTCCCCACCCCCATTCAACTCAGCACCTCGTGAGGCTCCACAACCCCATTCTACTCAGCACCATCGAGTGAGGTTCCCCACCCCATTCTACACAGCACCTCGTGAGGCTCCCCACCCCCATTCTACTCAGCACCATCGAGTGAGGTTCCCCACCCCCATTCTACTCAGCACCATCAAGTGAGGTTCCCCACCCCCATTCTACTCAGCACCTCGTGAGGCTCCCCACCCCCATTCTACTCAGCACCTCGTGAGGCTCCCCACCCCCATTCTACTCAGCACCATCGAGTGAGGATCCCCACCCCCATTCTACTCAGCACCTCGTGAGGCTCCCCACCCCCATTCTACTCAGCACCATCGAGTGAGGCTCCCCACCCCCATTCTACTCAGCACCATCGAGTGAGGCTCCCCACCCCCATTCTACTCAGCACCATCGAGTGAGGTTCCCCACCCCCATTCTACTCAGCACCATCGAGTGAGGCTCCCCACCCCCATTCTACTCAGCACCATCGAGTGAGGTTCCCCACCCCCATTCTACTCAGCACCATCAAGTGAGGTTCCCCACCCCCATTCTACTCAGCACCTCGTGAGGCTCCCCACCCCCATTCTACTCAGCACCATCGAGTGAGGCTCCCCACCCCCATTCTACTCAGCACCATCGAGTGAGGCTCCCCACCCCCATTCTACTCAGCACCATCGAGTGAGGTTCCCCACCCCCATTCTACTCAGCACCATCGAGTGAGGTTCCCCACCCCCATTCTACTCAGCACCATCAAGTGAGGTTCCCCACCCCCATTCTACTCAGCACCTCGTGAGGCTCCCCACCCCAATTCTACTCAGCACCATCGAGTGAGGTTCCCCACCCCATTCTACACAGCACCTCGTGAGGCTCCCCACCCCCATTCTACTCAGCACCATCGAGTGAGGTTCCCCACCCCCATTCTACTCAGCACCATCAAGTGAGGTTCCCCACCCCCATTCTACTCAGCACCTCGTGAGGCTCCCCACCCCCATTCTACTCAGCACCTCGTGAGGCTCCCCACCCCCATTCTACTCAGCACCATCGAGTGAGGATCCCCACCCCCATTCTACTCAGCACCTCGTGAGGCTCCCCACCCCCATTCTACTCAGCACCATCGAGTGAGGCTCCCCACCCCCATTCTACTCAGCACCATCGAGTGAGGCTCCCCACCCCCATTCTACTCAGCACCATCGAGTGAGGCTCCCCACCCCCATTCTACTCAGCACCATCGAGTGAGGTTCCCCACCCCCATTCTACTCAGCACCATCGAGTGAGGTTCCCCACCCCCATTCTACTCAGCACCATCAAGTGAGGTTCCCCACCCCCATTCTACTCAGCACCTCGTGAGGCTCCCCACCCCAATTCTACTCAGCACCATCGAGTGAGGCTCCCCACCCCCATTCTACTCAGCACCATCGAGTGAGGCTCCCCACCCCCATTCTACTCAGCACCATCGAGTGAGGCTCCCCACCCCCATTCTACTCAGCACCATCGAGTGAGGTTCCCCACCCCCATTCTACTCAGCACCTCGTGAGGGTCCCCACCCCCATTCTACTCAGCACCATCGAGTGAGGTTCCCCACCCCCATTCTACTCAGCACCTCGTGAGGCTCCCCACCCCCATTCTACTCAGCACCATCGAGTGAGGCTCCCCACCCCCATTCTACTCAGCACCTCGTGAGGTTCCCCACCCCCATTCTACTCAGCACCATCGAGTGAGGTTCCCCACCCCCATTCTACTCAGCACCATCAAGTGAGGCTCCCCACCCCCATTCTACTCAGCACCTCGTGAGGCTCCCCACCCCCATTCTACTCAGCACCATCGAGTGAGGCTCCCCACCCCCATTCTACTCAGCAACTCGTGAGGCTCCCCACCCCCATTCTACTCAGCACCAACAAGTGAGGCTCCCCACCCCCATTCTACTCAGCACCATCAAGTGAGGCTCCCCACCCCCATTCTACTCAGCACCTCGTGAGGCTCCCCACCCCCATTCTACTCAGCACCATCAAGTGAGGCTCCCCACCCCCATTCTACTCAGCACCATCGAATGAGGCTCCCCACCCCCATTCTACTCAGCACCATCGAGTGAGGCTCCCCACCCCCATTCTACTCAGCACCTCGTGAGGCTCCCCACCCCCATTCTAATCAGCACCATCGAGTGAGGCTCCCCACCCCCATTCTACTCAGCACCATCGAGTGAGGCTCCCCACCCCCATTCTACTCAGAACCACCAAGTGAGGCTCCTCACCCCCATTCTACTCAGCACCATCGAGTGAGGCTCCCCACCCCCATTCTACTCAGCAACTCGTGAGGGTCCCCACCCCCATTCTACTCAGCACCATCAAGTGAGGCTCCCCACCCCCATTCTACTCAGCACCATCAAGTGAGGCTCCCCACCCCCATTCTACTCAGCACCATCGAGTGAGGCTCCCCACCCCCATTCTACTCAGCACCATCGAGTGAGGCTCCCCACCCCCATTCTACTCAGCACCATCAAGTGAGGCTCCCCACCCCCATTCTACTCAGCACCATCGAGTGAGGCTCCCCACCCCCATTCTACTCAGCACCTCGTGAGGCTCCCCACCCCCATTCTACTCAGCACCATCGAGTGAGGTTCCCCACCCCCATTCTACTCAGCACCTCGTGAGGGTCCCCACCCCCATTCTACTCAGCACCATCGAGTGAGGTTCCCCACCCCCATTCTACTCAGCACCATCAAGTGAGGTTCCCCACCCCCATTCTACTCAGCACCTCGTGAGGCTCCCCACCCCAATTCTACTCAGCACCATCGAGTGAGGCTCCCCACCCCCATTCTACTCAGCACCTCGTGAGGCTCCCCACCCCCATTCTACTCAGCACCATCGAGTGAGGTTCCCCAACCCCATTCTACTCAGCACCTCGTGAGGCTCCCCACCCCCATTCTACTCAGCACCATCGAGTGAGGCTCCCCACCCCCATTCTACTCAGCACCTCGTGAGGCTCCCCACCCCAATTCTACTCAGCACCATCGAGTGAGGTTCCCCACCCCCATTCTACTCAGCACCTCGTGAGGCTCCCCACCCCCATTCTACTCAGCACCATCGAGTGAGGTTCCCCACCCCCATTCTACTCAGCACCTCGTGAGGCTCCCCACCCCAATTCTACTCAGCACCATCGAATGAGGCTCCCCACCCCCATTCTACTCAGCACCATCGAGTGAGGTTCCCCACCCCCATTCTACTCAGCACCTCGTGAGGCTCCCCACCCCATTCTACTCAGCACCATCAAGTGAGGCTCCCCACCCCCATTCTACTCAGCACCATCGAGTGAGGTTCCCCACCCCCATTCTACTCAGCACCTCGTGAGGCTCCCCACCCCCATTCTACTCAGCACCATCGAGTGAGGTTCCCCACCCCCATTCTACTCAGCACCTCGTGAGGCTCCCCACCCCAATTCTACTCAGCACCATCGAATGAGGCTCCCCACCCCCATTCTACTCAGCACCATCGAGTGAGGTTCCCCACCCCCATTCTACTCAGCACCTCGTGAGGCTCCCCACCCCATTCTACTCAGCACCATCAAGTGAGGCTCCCCACCCCCATTCTACTCAGCACCATCGAGTGAGGCTCCCCACCCCATTCTACTCAGCACCATCAAGTGAGGCTCCCCACCCCCATTCTACTCAGCACCATCGAGTGAGGCTCCCCACCCCCATTCTACTCAGCACCATCGAGTGAGGCTCCCCACCCCCATTCTACTCAGCACCATCGAGTGAGGTTCCCCACCCCCATTCTACTCAGCACCTCGTGAGGCTCCACACCCCAATTCTACTCAGCACCATCGAATGAGGCTCCCCACCCCCATTCTACTCAGCACCATCGAGTGAGGCTCCCCACCCCCATTCTACTCAGCACCATCGAGTGAGGCTCCCCACCCCCATTCTACTCAGCACCATCAAGTGAGGCTCCCCACCCCCATTCTACTCAGCACCATCAAGTGAGGTTCCCCACCCCCATTCTACTCAGCACCTCGTGAGGCTCACCACCCCCATTCTACTCAGCACCATCGAGTGAGGCTCCCCACCCCCATTCTACTCAGCACCATCGAGTGAGGCTCCCCACCCCCATTCTACTCAGCATCATCAAGTGAGGCTCCCCACCCCCATTCTACTCAGCAACTCGTGAGGCTCCCCACCCCCATTCTACTCAGCACCATCGAGTGAGGCTCCCCACCCCCATTCTACTCAGCACCATCGAGTGAGGTTCCCCACCCCCATTCTACTCAGCACCATCAAGTGAGGCTCCCCACCCCCATTCTACTCAGCACCATCGAGTGAGGTTCCCCACCCCCATTCTACTGAGCACCTCGTGAGGCTCCCCACCCCCATTCTACTCAGCACCATCGAGTGAGGCTCCCCACCCCCATTCTACTCAGCACCATCGAATGAGGCTCCCCACCCCCATTCTACTCAGCACCATCGAGTGAGGCTCCCCACCCCCATTCTACTCAGCACCATCGAGTGAGGTTCCCCACCCCCATTCTACTCAGCACCATCAAGTGAGGCTCCCCACCCCCATTCTACTCAGCACCATCGAATGAGGCTCCCCACCCCCATTCTACTCAGCACCATCGAGTGAGGCTCCCCACCCCCATTCTACTCAGCACCATCGAGTGAGGCTCCCCACCCCCATTCTACTCAGCACCTCGTGAGGCTCCCCACCCCCATTCTACTCAGCACCTCGTGAGGTTCCCCACCCCCATTCTACTCAGCACCATCAAGTGAGGCTCCCCACCCCCATTCTACTCAGCACCTCGTGAGGCTCCCCACCCCCATTCTACTCAGCACCATCAAGTGAGGCTCCCCACCCCCATTCTACTCAGCACCATCGAGTGAGGCTCCCCACCCCCATTCTACTCAGCACCTCGTGAGGCTCCCCACCCCCATTCTACTCAGCACCAACAAGTGAGGCTCCCCACCCCCATTCTACTCAGCACCTCGTGAGGCTCCCCACCCCCATTCTACTCAGCACCATCGAGTGAGGCTCCCCACCCCCATTCTACTCAGCACCTCGTGAGGCTCCCCACCCCCATTCTACTCAGCACCATCAAGTGAGGCTCCCCACCCCCATTCTACTCAGCACCATCGAGTGAGGCTCCCCACCCCCATTCTACTCAGCACCTCGTGAGGCTCCCCACCCCCATTCTACTCAGCACCATCAAGTGAGGCTCCCCACCCCCATTCTACTCAGCACCATCGAGTGAGGCTCCCCACCCCCATTCTACTCAGCACCTCGTGAGGCTCCCCACCCCCATTCTACTCAGCACCATCGAGTGAGGCTCCCCACCCCCATTCTACTCAGCACCTCGTGAGGCTCCCCACCCCCATTCTACTCAGCACCATCAAGTGAGGCTCCCCACCCCCATTCTACTCAGCACCATCGAGTGAGGCTCCCCACCCCCATTCTACTCAGCACCTCGTGAGGATCCCCACCCCCATTCTACTCAGCACCATCGAGTGAGGCTCCCCACCCCCATTCTACTCAGCACCATCGAGTGAGGCTCCCCACCCCCATTCTACACAGCACCTCGTGAGGCTCCCCACCCCCATTCTACTCAGCACCATCAAGTGAGGCTCCCCACCCCCATTCTACTCAGCACCATCGAGTGAGGCTCCCCACCCCCATTCTACTCAGCACCATCGAGTGAGGCTCCCCACCCCCATTCTACTCAGCACCTCGTGAGGCTCCCCACCCACATTCTACTCAGCACCATCGTGTGAGGCTCCCCACCCCCATTCTACTCAGCACCATCAAGTGAGGCTCCCCACCCCCATTCTACTCAGCACCATCAAGTGCGGCTCCCCACCCCCATTCTACTCAGCACCATCGAGTGAGGCTCCCCACCCCCATTCTACTCAGCACCTCGTGAGGCTCCCCACCCCCATTCTACTCAGCACCAACAAGTGAGGTTCCCCACCCCCATTCTACTCAGCACCATCAAGTGAGGCTCCCCACCCCCATTCTACTCAGCACCATCGAGTGAGGCTCCCCACCCCCATTCTACTCAGCACCTCGTGAGGCTCCCCACCCCCATTCTACTCAGCACCATCGAGTGAGGCTCCCCACCCCCATTCTACTCAGCACCATCGACTGAGACTCCCCACCCCCATTCTACTCAGCACCATCGACTGAGACTCCCCACCCCCATTCTACTCAGCACCTCGTGAGGCTCCCCACCCCCATTCTACTCAGCACCTCGTGAGGCTCCCCACCCCCATTCTACTCAGCACCATCGAGTGAGGCTCCCCACCCCCATTCTACTCAGCACCATCGACTGAGACTCCCCACCCCCATTCTACTCAGCACCTCGTGAGGCTCCCCACCCCCATTCTACTCAGCACCATCAAGTGAGGCTCCCCACCCCCATTCTACTCAGCACCATCGAGTGAGGCTCCCCACCCCCATTCTACTCAGCACCATTGACTGAGACTCCCCAACCCCATTCAAATCAGCACCTCGTGAGGCTCCCCACCCCCATTCTACTCAGCACCATCGAGTGAGGCTCCCCACCCCCAATCTACTCAGCACCATCGAGTGAGGCTCCCCACCCCCAATCTACTCAGCACCATCGAGTGAGGCTCCCCACCCCCATTCTACTCAGCACCAACAAGTGAGGCTCCCCACCCCCATTCTACTCAGCACCAACAAGTGAGGTTCCCCACCCCCATTCTACTCAGCACCATCAAGTGAGGCTCCCCACCCCCATTCTACTCAGCACCATCGAGTGAGGCTCCCCACCCCCATTCTACTCAGCATCATCAAGTGAGGCTCCCCACCCCCATTCTACTCAGCAACTCGTGAGGCTCCCCACCCCCATTCTACTCAGCACCAACAAGTGAGGCTCCCCACCCCCATTCTACTCAGCACCATCAAGTGAGGCTCCCCACCCCCATTCTACTCAGCACCTCGTGAGGCTCCCCACCCCCATTCTACTCAGCACCATCAAGTGAGGCTCCCCACCCCCATTCTACTCAGCACCTCGTGAGGCTCCCCACCCCCATTCTACTCAGTACCATCAAGTGAGGCTCCCCACCCCCATTCTACTCAGCACCATCGAGTGAGGCTCCCCACCCCCATTCTACTCAGCACCATCGAGTGAGGCTCCCCATCCCCATTCTACTCAGCACCATCGAGTGAGGCTCCCCACCCCCATTCTACTCAGCACCATCGAGTGAGGCTCCCCACCCCCATTCTACTCAGCACCTCGTGAGGCTCCCCACCCCCATTCTACTCAGCACCTCGTGAGGTTCCCCACCCCCATTCTACTCAGCACCATCAAGTGAGGCTCCCCACCCCCATTCTACTCAGCACCTCGTGAGGCTCCCCACCCCCATTCTACTCAGCACCATCAAGTGAGGCTCCCCACCCCCATTCTACTCAGCACCATCGAGTGAGGCTCCCCACCCCCATTCTACTCAGCACCTCGTGAGGCTCCCCACCCCCATTCTACTCAGCACCAACAAGTGAGGCTCCCCACCCCCATTCTACTCAGCACCTCGTGAGGCTCCCCACCCCCATTCTACTCAGCACCTCGTGAGGCTCCCCACCCCCATTCTACTCAGCACCTCGTGAGGCTCCCCACCCCCATTCTACTCAGCACCATCAAGTGAGGCTCCCCACCCCCATTCTACTCAGCACCATCGAGTGAGGCTCCCCACCCCCATTCTACACAGCACCTCGTGAGGCTCCCCACCCCCATTCTACTCAGCACCATCAAGTGAGGCTCCCCACCCCCATTCTACTCAGCACCTCGTGAGGCTCCCCACCCACATTCTACTCAGCACCATCGTGTGAGGCTCCCCACCCCCATTCTACTCAGCACCATCAAGTGAGGCTCCCCACCCCCATTCTACTCAGCACCATCGAGTGAGGCTCCCCACCCCCATTCTACTCAGCACCTCGTGAGGCTCCCCACCCCCATTCTACTCAGCACCATCAAGTGAGGCTCCCCACCCCCATTCTACTCAGCACCAACAAGTGAGGCTCCCCACCCCCATTCTACTCAGCACCTCGTGAGGCTCCCCACCCCCATTCTACTCAGCACCATCGAGTGAGGCTCCCCACCCCCATTCTACTCAGCACCATCGAGTGAGGCTCCCCACCCCCATTCTACTCAGCACCAACAAGTGAGGCTCCCCACCCCCGTTCCACACAGCACCATCGAGTGAGTCTCCCCACCCCCATTCTACTCAGCACCATCAAGTGAGTCTCCCCACCCCATTCTACTCAGCACCATCAAGTGAGGCTCCCCACACCCATTCTACTCAGCACCATCAAGTGAGGCTCCCCACCCCCATTCTACTCAGCACCAACAAGTGAGGCTCCCCACCCCCATTCTACTCAGCACCTCGTGAGGCTCCCCACCCCAATTCTACTCAGCACCATCGAATGAGGCTCCCCACCCCCATTCTACTCAGCACCATCGAGTGAGGTTCCCCACCCCCATTCTACTCAGCACCTCGTGAGGCTCCCCACCCCAATTCTACTCAGCACCATCGAGTGAGGTTCCCCACCCCCATTCTACTCAGCACCTCGTGAGGCTCCACACCCCAATTCTACTCAGCACCATCGAATGAGGCTCCCCACCCCCATTCTACTCAGCACCTCGTGAGGCTCACCACCCCCATTCTACTCAGCACCATCGAGTGAGGCTCCCCACCCCCATTCTACTCAGCACCATCAAGTGAGGCTCCCCACCCCCATTCTACTCAGCACCATCAAGTGAGGTTCCCCACCCCCATTCTACTCAGCACCTCGTGAGGCTCACCACCCCCATTCTACTCAGCACCATCGAGTGAGGCTCCCCACCCCCATTCTACTCAGCACCATCGAGTGAGGCTCCCCACCCCCATTCTACTCAGCATCATCAAGTGAGGCTCCCCACCCCCATTCTACTCAGCAACTCGTGAGGCTCCCCACCCCCATTCTACTCAGCACCATCAAGTGAGGCTCCCCACCCCCATTCTACTCAGCACCATCGAGTGAGGTTCCCCACCCCCATTCTACTCAGCACCATCAAGTGAGGCTCCCCACCCCCATTCTACTCAGCACCATCGAGTGAGGTTCCCCACCCCCATTCTACTGAGCACCTCGTGAGGCTCCCCACCCCCATTCTACTCAGCACCATCGAGTGAGGCTCCCCACCCCCATTCTACTCAGCACCATCGAATGAGGCTCCCCACCCCCATTCTACTCAGCACCATCGAGTGAGGCTCCCCACCCCCATTCTACTCAGCACCATCGAGTGAGGTTCCCCACCCCCATTCTACTCAGCACCATCAAGTGAGGCTCCCCACCCCCATTCTACTCAGCACCATCGAATGAGGCTCCCCACCCCCATTCTACTCAGCACCATCGAGTGAGGCTCCCCACCCCCATTCTACTCAGCACCATCGAGTGAGGCTCCCCACCCCCATTCTACTCAGCACCTCGTGAGGCTCCCCACCCCCATTCTACTCAGCACCTCGTGAGGTTCCCCACCCCCATTCTACTCAGCACCATCAAGTGAGGCTCCCCACCCCCATTCTACTCAGCACCTCGTGAGGCTCCCCACCCCCATTCTACTCAGCACCATCAAGTGAGGCTCCCCACCCCCATTCTACTCAGCACCATCGAGTGAGGCTCCCCACCCCCATTCTACTCAGCACCTCGTGAGGCTCCCCACCCCCATTCTACTCAGCACCAACAAGTGAGGCTCCCCACCCCCATTCTACTCAGCACCTCGTGAGGCTCCCCACCCCCATTCTACTCAGCACCTCGTGAGGCTCCCCACCCCCATTCTACTCAGCACCATCAAGTGAGGCTCCCCACCCCCATTCTACTCAGCACCATCGAGTGAGGCTCCCCACCCCCATTCTACTCAGCACCTCGTGAGGCTCCCCACCCCCATTCTACTCAGCACCATCGAGTGAGGCTCCCCACCCCCATTCTACTCAGCACCTCGTGAGGCTCCCCACCCCCATTCTACTCAGCACCATCAAGTGAGGCTCCCCACCCCCATTCTACTCAGCACCATCGAGTGAGGCTCCCCACCCCCATTCTACTCAGCACCTCGTGAGGCTCCCCACCCCCATTCTACTCAGCACCATCGAGTGAGGCTCCCCACCCCCATTCTACTCAGCACCATCGAGTGAGGCTCCCCACCCCCATTCTACACAGCACCTCGTGAGGCTCCCCACCCCCATTCTACTCAGCACCATCAAGTGAGGCTCCCCACCCCCATTCTACTCAGCACCATCGAGTGAGGCTCCCCACCCCCATTCTACTCAGCACCATCGAGTGAGGCTCCCCACCCCCATTCTACTCAGCACCTCGTGAGGCTCCCCACCCACATTCTACTCAGCACCATCGTGTGAGGCTCCCCACCCCCATTCTACTCAGCACCAACAAGTGAGGCTCCCCACCCCCATTCTACTCAGCACCATCAAGTGCGGCTCCCCACCCCCATTCTACTCAGCACCATCGAGTGAGGCTCCCCACCCCCATTCTACTCAGCACCTCGTGAGGCTCCCCACCCCCATTCTACTCAGCACCAACAAGTGAGGTTCCCCACCCCCATTCTACTCAGCACCATCAAGTGAGGCTCCCCACCCCCATTCTACTCAGCACCATCGAGTGAGGCTCCCCACCCCCATTCTACTCAGCACCTCGTGAGGCTCCCCACCCCCATTCTACTCAGCACCATCAAGTGAGGCTCCCCACCCCCATTCTACTCAGCACCATCGAGTGAGGCTCCCCACCCCCATTCTACTCAGCACCATCGACTGAGACTCCCCACCCCCATTCTACTCAGCACCTCGTGAGGCTCCCCACCCCCATTCTACTCAGCACCATCAAGTGAGGCTCCCCACCCCCATTCTACTCAGCACCATCGAGTGAGGCTCCCCACCCCCATTCTACTCAGCACCATTGACTGAGACTCCCCAACCCCATTCAAATCAGCACCTCGTGAGGCTCCCCACCCCCATTCTACTCAGCACCATCGAGTGAGGCTCCCCACCCCCAATCTACTCAGCACCATCGAGTGAGGCTCCCCACCCCCAATCTACTCAGCACCATCGAGTGAGGCTCCCCACCCCCATTCTACTCAGCACCAACAAGTGAGGCTCCCCACCCCCATTCTACTCAGCACCAACAAGTGAGGTTCCCCACCCCCATTCTACTCAGCACCATCAAGTGAGGCTCCCCACCCCCATTCTACTCAGCACCATCGAGTGAGGCTCCCCACCCCCATTCTACTCAGCATCATCAAGTGAGGCTCCCCACCCCCATTCTACTCAGCAACTCGTGAGGCTCCCCACCCCCATTCTACTCAGCACCAACAAGTGAGGCTCCCCACCCCCATTCTACTCAGCACCATCAAGTGAGGCTCCCCACCCCCATTCTACTCAGCACCTCGTGAGGCTCCCCACCCCCATTCTACTCAGCACCATCAAGTGAGGCTCCCCACCCCCATTCTACTCAGCACCTCGTGAGGCTCCCCACCCCCATTCTACTCAGTACCATCAAGTGAGGCTCCCCACCCCCATTCTACTCAGCACCATCGAGTGAGGCTCCCCACCCCCATTCTACTCAGCACCATCGAGTGAGGCTCCCCATCCCCATTCTACTCAGCACCATCGAGTGAGGCTCCCCACCCCCATTCTACTCAGCACCATCGAGTGAGGCTCCCCACCCCCATTCTACTCAGCACCTCGTGAGGCTCCCCACCCCCATTCTACTCAGCACCTCGTGAGGTTCCCCACCCCCATTCTACTCAGCACCATCAAGTGAGGCTCCCCACCCCCATTCTACTCAGCACCTCGTGAGGCTCCCCACCCCCATTCTACTCAGCACCATCAAGTGAGGCTCCCCACCCCCATTCTACTCAGCACCATCGAGTGAGGCTCCCCACCCCCATTCTACTCAGCACCTCGTGAGGCTCCCCACCCCCATTCTACTCAGCACCAACAAGTGAGGCTCCCCACCCCCATTCTACTCAGCACCTCGTGAGGCTCCCCACCCCCATTCTACTCAGCACCTCGTGAGGCTCCCCACCCCCATTCTACTCAGCACCTCGTGAGGCTCCCCACCCCCATTCTACTCAGCACCATCAAGTGAGGCTCCCCACCCCCATTCTACTCAGCACCATCAAGTGAGGCTCCCCACCCCCATTCTACTCAGCACCTCGTGAGGCTCCCCACCCACATTCTACTCAGCACCATCGTGTGAGGCTCCCCACCCCCATTCTACTCAGCACCATCAAGTGAGGCTCCCCACCCCCATTCTACTCAGCACCATCGAGTGAGGCTCCCCACCCCCATTCTACTCAGCACCTCGTGAGGCTCCCCACCCCCATTCTACTCAGCACCATCAAGTGAGGCTCCCCACCCCCATTCTACTCAGCACCAACAAGTGAGGCTCCCCACCCCCATTCTACTCAGCACCTCGTGAGGCTCCCCACCCCCATTCTACTCAGCACCATCGAGTGAGGCTCCCCACCCCCATTCTACTCAGCACCATCGAGTGAGGCTCCCCACCCCCATTCTACTCAGCACCAACAAGTGAGGCTCCCCACCCCCGTTCCACACAGCACCATCGAGTGAGTCTCCCCACCCCCATTCTACTCAGCACCATCAAGTGAGTCTCCCCACCCCATTCTACTCAGCACCATCAAGTGAGGCTCCCCACACCCATTCTACTCAGCACCATCAAGTGAGGCTCCCCACCCCCATTCTACTCAGCACCTCGTGAGGCTCCCCACCCCCATTCTACTCAGCACCATCGAGTGAGGCTCCCCACCCCCATTCTACTCAGCACCAACAAGTGAGGCTCCCCACCCCCATTCTACTCAGCACCATCAAGTGAGGCTCCCCACTCCCAATCTACACAGCACCTCGTGAGGCTCCCCACCCCCATTCTACTCAGCACCATCAAGTGAGGCTCCCCACCCCCATTCTACTCAGCACCAACAAGTGAGGCTCCCCACCCCCATTCTACTCAGCACCAACAAGTGAGGCTCCCCACCCCCATTCTACTCAGCACCATCGAGTGAGTCTCCCCACCCCCATTCTACTCAGCACCATCGAGTGAGGCTCCCCACCCCCATTCTACTCAGCACCATCAAGTGAGGCTCCCCACCCCCATTCTACTCAGCACCAACAAGTGAGGCTCCCCACCCCCATTCTACTCAGCATCATCAAGTGAGGCTCCCCACCCCCATTCTACTCAGCATCATCGAGTGAGGCTCCCCACCCCCATTCTACTCAGCACCATCAAGTGAGGCTCCCCACCCCCATTCTACTCAGCACCATCAAGTGAGGCTCCCCACCCCCATTCTACTCAGCATCATCAAGTGAGGCTCCCCACCCCCATTCTACTCAGCATCATCAAGTGAGGCTCCCCACCCCCATTCTACTCAGCATCATCAAGTGAGGCTCCCCACCCCCATTCTACTCAGCACCTCGTGAGGCTCCCCACCCCCATTCTACTCAGCACCATCAAGTGAGGCTCCCCACCCCCATTCTACTCAGCACCATCGAGTGAGGCTCCCCACCCCCATTCTACTCAGCACCAACAAGTGAGGCTCCCCACCCCCATTCTACTCAGCACCAACAAGTGAGGCTCCCCACCCCCATTCTACTCAGCACCATCGAGTGAGGCTCCCCACCCCCATTCTACTCAGCACCATCAAGTGAGGCTCCCCACCCCCATTCTACTCAGCACCTCGTGAGGCTCCCGTCCCCCATTCTACTCAGCACCAACAAGTGAGGCTCCCCACCCCCATTCTACTCAGCATCATCAAGTGAGGCTCCCCACCCCCATTCTACTCAGCACCTCGTGAGGCTCCCCACCCCCATTCTACTCAGCACCATCAAGTGAGGCTCCCCACCCCCATTCTACTCAGCACCAACAAGTGAGGCTCCCCACCCCCATTCTACTCAGCATCATCAAGTGAGGCTCCCCACCCCCATTCTACTCAGCACCATCAAGTGAGGCTCCCCACCCCCATTCTACTCAGCACCAACAAGTGAGGCTCCCCACCCCCATTCTACTCAGCACCAACAAGTGAGGCTCCCCACCCCCATTCTACTCAGCACCAACAAGTGAGGCTCCCCACCCCCATTCTACTCAGAACCAACAAGTGAGGCTCCCCACCCCCATTCTACTCAGCACCATCAAGTGAGGCTCCCCACCCCCATTCTACTCAGCACCATCAAGTGAGGCTCCCCACCCCCATTCTACTCAGCACCTCGTGAGGCTCCCCACCCCCATTCTACTCAGCACCAACAAGTGAGGCTCCCCACCCCCCATTCTACTCAGCACCATCGAGTGAGGCTCCCCACCCCCATTCTACTCAGCACCATCGAGTGAGGCTCCCCACCCCCATTCTACTCAGCACCAACAAGTGAGGCTCCCCACCCCCATTCTACTCAGCACCATCGAGTGAGGCTCCCCACCCCCATTCTACTCAGCACCATCGAGTGAGGCTCCCCACCCCCATTCTACTCAGCACCTCGTGAGGCTCCCCACCCCCATTCTACTCAGCACCATCAAGTGAGGCTCCCCACCCCCATTCTACTCAGCACCATCAAGTGAGGCTCCCCACCCCCATTCTACTCAGCACCATCGAGTGAGGCTCCCCACCCCCATTCTACTCAGCACCATCGAGTGAGGCTCCCCACCCCCATTCTACTCAGCACCCTCGTGAGGCTCCCCACCCCCATTCTACTCAGCACCATCAAGTGAGGCTCCCCACCCCCATTCTACTCAGCACCAACAAGTGAGGCTCCCCACCCCCATTCTACTCAGCACCATCAAGTGAGGCTCCCCACTCCCAATCTACACAGCACCATCGAATGAGGCTCCCCACCCCCATTCTACTCAGCACCTCGTGAGGCTCCCCACCCCCATTCTACTCAGCACCATCGAGTGAGGCTCCCCACCCCCATTCTACTCAGCACCATCGAGTGAGGCTCCCCACCCCCATTCTACTCAGCACCATCGAGTGAGGCTCCCCACCCCCATTCTACTCAGCACCATCAAGTGAGGCTCCCCACCCCCATTCTACTCAGCACCAACAAGTGAGGCTCCCCACCCCCATTCTACTCAGCACCTCGTGAGGCTCCCCACCCCCATTCTACTCAGCACCATCGAGTGAGGCTCCCCACCCCCATTCTACTCAGCACCAACAAGTGAGGCTCCCCACCCCCATTCTACTCAGCACCTCGTGAGGCTCCCCACCCCCATTCTACTCAGCATCATCGAGTGAGGCTCCCCACCCCCATTCTACTCAGCACCATCCAGTGAGGCTCCCCACCCCCATTCTACTCAGCACCATCAAGTGAGCCTCCCCACCCCCATTCTACTCAGCACCATCAAGTGAGGCTCCCCACCCCCATTCTACTCAGCACCATCAAGTGAGGCTCCCCACCCCCATTCTACTCAGCACCAACAAGTGAGGCTCCCCACCCCCATTCTACTCAGCACCATCAAGTGAGGCTCCCCACCCCCATTCTACTCAGCACCATCAAGTGAGGCTCCCCACCCCCCATTCTACTCAGCACCAACAAGTGAGGCTCCCCACCCCCATTCTACTCAGCACCATCAAGTGAGGCTCCCCACTCCCAATCTACACAGCACCTCGTGAGGCTCCCCACCCCCATTCTACTCAGCACCATCAAGTGAGGCTCCCCACCCCCATTCTACTCAGCACCAACAAGTGAGGCTCCCCACCCCCATTCTACTCAGCACCAACAAGTGAGGCTCCCCACCCCCCATTCTACTCAGCACCATCGAGTGAGTCTCCCCACCCCCATTCTACTCAGCACCATCGAGTGAGGCTCCCCACCCCCATTCTACTCAGCACCATCAAGTGAGGCTCCCCACCCCCATTCTACTCAGCACCAACAAGTGAGGCTCCCCACCCCCATTCTACTCAGCATCATCAAGTGAGGCTCCCCACCCCCATTCTACTCAGCATCATCGAGTGAGGCTCCCCACCCCCATTCTACTCAGCACCATCAAGTGAGGCTCCCCACCCCCATTCTACTCAGCACCATCAAGTGAGGCTCCCCACCCCCATTCTACTCAGCATCATCAAGTGAGGCTCCCCACCCCCATTCTACTCAGCATCATCAAGTGAGGCTCCCCACCCCCATTCTACTCAGCATCATCAAGTGAGGCTCCCCACCCCCATTCTACTCAGCACCTCGTGAGGCTCCCCACCCCCATTCTACTCAGCACCATCAAGTGAGGCTCCCCACCCCCATTCTACTCAGCACCATCGAGTGAGGCTCCCCACCCCCATTCTACTCAGCACCAACAAGTGAGGCTCCCCACCCCCATTCTACTCAGCACCAACAAGTGAGGCTCCCCACCCCCATTCTACTCAGCACCATCGAGTGAGGCTCCCCACCCCCATTCTACTCAGCACCATCAAGTGAGGCTCCCCACCCCCATTCTACTCAGCACCTCGTGAGGCTCCCGTCCCCCATTCTACTCAGCACCAACAAGTGAGGCTCCCCACCCCCATTCTACTCAGCATCATCAAGTGAGGCTCCCCACCCCCATTCTACTCAGCACCTCGTGAGGCTCCCCACCCCCATTCTACTCAGCACCATCAAGTGAGGCTCCCCACCCCCATTCTACTCAGCACCAACAAGTGAGGCTCCCCACCCCCATTCTACTCAGCATCATCAAGTGAGGCTCCCCACCCCCATTCTACTCAGCACCATCAAGTGAGGCTCCCCACCCCCATTCTACTCAGCACCAACAAGTGAGGCTCCCCCACCCCCATTCTACTCAGCACCAACAAGTGAGGCTCCCCACCCCCATTCTACTCAGCACCAACAAGTGAGGCTCCCCACTCCCATTCTACTCAGCACCAACAAGTGAGGCTCCCCACCCCCATTCTACTCAGCACCATCAAGTGAGGCTCCCCACCCCCATTCTACTCAGCACCAACAAGTGAGGCTCCCCACCCCCATTCTACTCAGCACCAACAAGTGAGGCTCCCCACTCCCATTCTACTCAGCACCAACAAGTGAGGCTCCCCACCCCCATTCTACTCAGAACCAACAAGTGAGGCTCCCCACCCCCATTCTACTCAGCACCATCAAGTGAGGCTCCCCACCCCCATTCTACTCAGCACCATCAAGTGAGGCTCCCCACCCCCATTCTACTCAGCACCTCGTGAGGCTCCCCACCCCCATTCTACTCAGCACCAACAAGTGAGGCTCCCCACCCCCATTCTACTCAGCACCATCGAGTGAGGCTCCCCACCCCCATTCTACTCAGCACCATCGAGTGAGGCTCCCCACCCCCATTCTACTCAGCACCAACAAGTGAGGCTCCCCACCCCCATTCTACTCAGCACCATCGAGTGAGGCTCCCCACCCCCATTCTACTCAGCACCATCGAGTGAGGCTCCCCACCCCCATTCTACTCAGCACCTCGTGAGGCTCCCCACCCCCATTCTACTCAGCACCATCAAGTGAGGCTCCCCACCCCCATTCTACTCAGCACCATCAAGTGAGGCTCCCCACCCCCATTCTACTCAGCACCATCGAGTGAGGCTCCCCACCCCCATTCTACTCAGCACCATCGAGTGAGGCTCCCCACCCCCATTCTACTCAGCACCTCGTGAGGCTCCCCACCCCCATTCTACTCAGCACCATCAAGTGAGGCTCCCCACCCCCATTCTACTCAGCACCAACAAGTGAGGCTCCCCACCCCCATTCTACTCAGCACCATCAAGTGAGGCTCCCCACTCCCAATCTACACAGCACCATCGAATGAGGCTCCCCACCCCCATTCTACTCAGCACCTCGTGAGGCTCCCCACCCCCATTCTACTCAGCACCATCGAGTGAGGCTCCCCACCCCCATTCTACTCAGCACCATCGAGTGAGGCTCCCCACCCCCATTCTACTCAGCACCATCGAGTGAGGCTCCCCACCCCCATTCTACTCAGCACCATCAAGTGAGGCTCCCCACCCCCATTCTACTCAGCACCAACAAGTGAGGCTCCCCACCCCCATTCTACTCAGCACCTCGTGAGGCTCCCCACCCCCATTCTACTCAGCACCATCGAGTGAGGCTCCCCACCCCCATTCTACTCAGCACCAACAAGTGAGGCTCCCCACCCCCATTCTACTCAGCACCTCGTGAGGCTCCCCACCCCCATTCTACTCAGCATCATCGAGTGAGGCTCCCCACCCCCATTCTACTCAGCACCATCCAGTGAGGCTCCCCACCCCCATTCTACTCAGCACCATCAAGTGAGCCTCCCCACCCCCATTCTACTCAGCACCATCAAGTGAGGCTCCCCACCCCCATTCTACTCAGCACCATCAAGTGAGGCTCCCCACCCCCATTCTACTCAGCACCAACAAGTGAGGCTCCCCACCCCCATTCTACTCAGCACCATCAAGTGAGGCTCCCCACCCCCATTCTACTCAGCACCATCAAGTGAGGCTCCCCACCCCCATTCTACTCAGCACCATCGAGTGAGGCTCCCCACCCCCATTCTACTCAGCACCAACAAGTGAGGCTCCCCACCCCCATTCTACTCAGCACCAACAAGTGAGGCTCCCCACCCCCATTCTACTCAGCACCTCGTGAGGCTCCCCACCCCCATTCTACTCAGCACCATCGAGTGAGGCTCCCCACCCCCATTCTACTCAGCACCATCAAGTGAGGCTCCCCACCCCCATTCTACTCAGCACCATCGAGTGAGGCTCCCCACCCCCATTCTACTCAGCACCATCGAGTGAGGCTCCCCACCCCCATTCTACTCAGCACCATCGAGTGAGGCTCCCCACCCCCATTCTACTCAGCACCAACAAGTGAGGCTCCCCACCCCCATTCTACTCAGCACCATCGAGTGAGGCTCCCCACCCCCATTCTACTCAGCACCATCGAGTGAGGCTCCCCACCCCCATTCTACTCAGCACCTCGTGAGGCTCCCCACCCCCATTCTGCTCAGCACCAACAAGTGAGGCTCCCCACCCCCATTCTACTCAGCACCATCGAGTGAGGCTCCCCACCCCCATTCTACTCAGACCCATCAAGTGAGGCTCCCCACCCCCATTCTACTCAGACCCATCAAGTGAGGCTCCCCACCCCCATTCTACTCAGACCCATCAAGTGAAGCTCCCCACCCCCATTCTACTCAGACCCATCAAGTGAGGCTCCCCACCCCCATTCTACTCAGACCCATCAAGTGAGGTTCCCCACCCCCATTCTACTCAGCAACTCGTGAGGCTCCCCACCCCCATTCTACTCAGCACCATCGAGTGAGGCTCCCCACCCCCATTCTACTCAGCACGATTAAGAGAGGTTCCCCACCCCCATTCTACTCAGCACCATCAAGTGAGGCTCCCCACCCCCATTCTACTCAGCACCATCAAGTGAGGCTCCCCACCCCCATTCTACTCAGCACCTCGTGAGGTTCCCCACCCCCATTCTACGCAGCACCATCAAGTGAGGCTCCCCACCCCCATTCTACTCAGCACCTCGTGAGGCTCCCCACCCCCATTCTACTCAGCACCTCGTGAGGCTCCCCACCCCCATTCTACTCAGCACCATCGAGTGAGGTTCCCCAACCCCATTCTACTCAGCACCTCGTGAGGCTCCCCACCCCCATTCTACTCAGCACCATCGAGTGACGCTCCCCACCCCCATTCTACTCAGCACCTCGTGAGGCTCCCCACCCCAATTCTACTCAGCACCATCGAGTGAGGTTCCCCACCCCCATTCTACTCAGCACCTCGTGAGGCTCCCCACCCCCATTCTACTCAGCACCATCGAGTGAGGTTCCCCACCCCCATTCTACTCAGCACCATCGAGTGACGCTCCCCACCCCCATTCTACTCAGCACCTCGTGAGGCTCCCCACCCCAATTCTACTCAGCACCATCGAGTGAGGTTCCCCACCCCCATTCTACTCAGCACCTCGTGAGGCTCCCCACCCCCATTCTACTCAGCACCATCGAGTGAGGCTCCCCACCCCCATTCTACTCAGCACCTCGTGAGGCTCCCCACCCCCATTCTACTCAGCACCATCGAGTGAGGCTCCCCACCCCCATTCTACTCAGCACCATCAAGTGAGGCTCCCCACCCCCATTCTACTCAGCATCATCAAGTGAGGCTCCACACCCCCATTCTACTCAGCAACTCGTGAGGCTCCCCACCCCCATTCTACTCAGCACCAACAAGTGAGGCTCCCCACCCCCATTCTACTCAGCACCATCAAGTGAGGCTCCCCACCCCCATTCTACTCAGCACCTCGTGAGGCTCCCCACCCCCATTCTACTCAGCACCATCGAGTGAGGCTCCCCACCCCCATTCTACTCAGCACCAACAAGTGAGGCTCCCCACCCCCATTCTACTCAGCACCAACAAGTGAGGCTCCCCACCCCCATTCTACTCAGCACCTCGTGAGGCTCCCCACCCCCATTCTACTCAGCACCATCGAGTGAGGCTCCCCACCCCCATTCTACTCAGCACCATCAAGTGAGCCTCCCCACCCCCATTCTACTCAGCACCATCGAGTGAGCCTCCCCACCCCCATTCTACTCAGCACCATCAAGTGAGGCTCCCCACCCCCATTCTACTCAGCACCATCGAGTGAGGCTCCCCACCCCCATTCTACTCAGCACCTCGTGAGGCTCCCCACCCCCATTCTACTCAGCACCAACAAGTGAGGCTCCCCACCCCCATTCTACTCAGCACCTCGTGAGGCTCCCCACCCCCATTCTACTCAGCACCTCGTGAGGCTCCCCACCCCCATTCTACTCAGCACCTCGTGAGGCTCCCCACCCCCATTCTACTCAGCACCATCAAGTGAGGCTCCCCACCCCCATTCTACTCAGCACCATCGAGTGAGGCTCCCCACCCCCATTCTACTCAGCACCATCAAGTGAGGCTCCCCACCCCCATTCTACTCAGCACCATCGAGTGAGGCTCCCCACCCCCATTCTACTCAGCACCTCGTGAGGCTCCCCACCCCCATTCTACTCAGCACCATCAAGTGAGGCTCCCCACCCCCATTCTACTCAGCACCAACAAGTGAGGCTCCCCACCCCCATTCTACTCAGCACCTCGTGAGGCTCCCCACCCCCATTCTACTCAGCACCATCGAGTGAGGCTCCCCACCCCCATTCTACTCAGCACCATCGAGTGAGGCTCCCCACCCCCATTCTACTCAGCACCAACAAGTGAGGCTCCCCACCCCCGTTCCACACAGCACCATCGAGTGAGTCTCCCCACCCCCATTCTACTCAGCACCATCAAGTGAGTCTCCCCACCCCATTCTACTCAGCACCATCAAGTGAGGCTCCCCACACCCATTCTACTCAGCACCATCAAGTGAGGCTCCCCACCCCCATTCTACTCAGCACCTCGTGAGGCTCCCCACCCCCATTCTACTCAGCACCATCGAGTGAGGCTCCCCACCCCCATTCTACTCAGCACCAACAAGTGAGGCTCCCCACCCCCATTCTACTCAGCACCATCAAGTGAGGCTCCCCACTCCCAATCTACACAGCACCTCGTGAGGCTCCCCACCCCCATTCTACTCAGCACCATCAAGTGAGGCTCCCCACCCCCATTCTACTCAGCACCAACAAGTGAGGCTCCCCACCCCCATTCTACTCAGCACCAACAAGTGAGGCTCCCCACCCCCATTCTACTCAGCAC
Source organism: Hemitrygon akajei (assembly GCF_048418815.1). Classification (NCBI taxonomy): domain Eukaryota; kingdom Metazoa; phylum Chordata; class Chondrichthyes; order Myliobatiformes; family Dasyatidae; genus Hemitrygon; species Hemitrygon akajei. Next base: position 5,947,519 of record NC_133143.1, on the reverse strand, counting down.
CATCGAGTGAGTCTCCCCACCCCCATTCTACTCAGCACCATCGAGTGAGGCTCCCCACCCCCATTCTACTCAGCACCATCAAGTGAGGCTCCCCACCCCCATTCTACTCAGCACCAACAAGTGAGGCTCCCCACCCCCATTCTACTCAGCATCATCAAGTGAGGCTCCCCACCCCCATTCTACTCAGCATCATCGAGTGAGGCTCCCCACCCCCATTCTACTCAGCACCATCAAGTGAGGCTCCCCACCCCCATTCTACTCAGCACCATCAAGTGAGGCTCCCCACCCCCATTCTACTCAGCATCATCAAGTGAGGCTCCCCACCCCCATTCTACTCAGCATCATCAAGTGAGGCTCCCCACCCCCATTCTACTCAGCATCATCAAGTGAGGCTCCCCACCCCCATTCTACTCAGCACCTCGTGAGGCTCCCCACCCCCATTCTACTCAGCACCATCAAGTGAGGCTCCCCACCCCCATTCTACTCAGCACCATCGAGTGAGGCTCCCCACCCCCCATTCTACTCAGCACCAACAAGTGAGGCTCCCCACCCCCATTCTACTCAGCACCAACAAGTGAGGCTCCCCACCCCCATTCTACTCAGCACCATCGAGTGAGGCTCCCCACCCCCATTCTACTCAGCACCATCAAGTGAGGCTCCCCACCCCCCATTCTACTCAGCACCTCGTGAGGCTCCCGTCCCCCATTCTACTCAGCACCAACAAGTGAGGCTCCCCACCCCCATTCTACTCAGCATCATCAAGTGAGGCTCCCCACCCCCATTCTACTCAGCACCTCGTGAGGCTCCCCACCCCCATTCTACTCAGCACCATCAAGTGAGGCTCCCCACCCCCATTCTACTCAGCACCAACAAGTGAGGCTCCCCACCCCCATTCTACTCAGCACCATCAAGTGAGGCTCCCCACCCCCCATTCTACTCAGCACCAACAAGTGAGGCTCCCCACCCCCATTCTACTCAGCACCATCGAGTGAGGCTCCCCACCCCCATTCTACTCAGCACCATCGAGTGAGGCTCCCCACCCCCATTCTACTCAGCACCTCGTGAGGCTCCCCACCCCCATTCTACTCAGCACCAACAAGTGAGGCTCCCCACCCCCATTCTACTCAGCACCAACAAGTGAGGCTCCCCACCCCCATTCTACTCAGAACCAACAAGTGAGGCTCCCCACCCCCATTCTACTCAGCACCATCAAGTGAGGCTCCCCACCCCCATTCTACTCTGCACCATCAAGTGAGGCTCCCCACCCCCATTCTACTCAGCACCTCGTGAGGCTCCCCACCCCCATTCTACTCAGCACCAACAAGTGAGGCTCCCCACCCCCATTCTACTCAGCACCATCGAGTGAGGCTCCCCACCCCCATTCTACTCAGCACCATCGAGTGAGGCTCCCCACCCCCATTCTACTCAGCACCAACAAGTGAGGCTCCCCACCCCCATTCTACTCAGCACCATCGAGTGAGGCTCCCCACCCCCATTCTACTCAGCACCATCGAGTGAGGCTCCCCACCCCCATTCTACTCAGCACCTCGTGAGGCTCCCCACCCCCATTCTACTCAGCACCATCAAGTGAGGCTCCCCACCCCCATTCTACTCAGCACCAACAAGTGAGGCTCCCCACCCCCATTCTACTCAGCACCATCAAGTGAGGCTCCCCACCCCCATTCTACTCAGCACCATCGAGTGAGGCTCCCCACCCCCATTCTACTCAGCACCATCGAGTGAGGCTCCCCACCCCCATTCTACTCAGCACCTCGTGAGGCTCCCCACCCCCATTCTACTCAGCACCATCAAGTGAGGCTCCCCACCCCCATTCTACTCAGCACCAACAAGTGAGGCTCCCCACCCCCATTCTACTCAGCACCATCGAGTGAGGCTCCCCACCCCCCATTCTACTCAGCACCATCGAGTGAGGCTCCCCACCCCCATTCTACTCAGCACCATCAAGTGAGGCTCCCCACTCCCAATCTACACAGCACCATCGAATGAGGCTCCCCACCCCCATTCTACTCAGCACCTCGTGAGGCTCCCCACCCCCATTCTACTCAGCACCATCGAGTGAGGCTCCCCACCCCCATTCTACTCAGCACCATCGAGTGAGGCTCCCCACCCCCATTCTACTCAGCACCATCGAGTGAGGCTCCCCACCCCCATTCTACTCAGCACCATCAAGTGAGGCTCCCCACCCCCATTCTACTCAGCACCAACAAGTGAGGCTCCCCACCCCCATTCTACTCAGCACCATCAAGTGAGGCTCCCCACCCCCATTCTACTCAGCACCATCGAGTGAGGCTCCCCACCCCCATTCTACTCAGCACCATCGAGTGAGGCTCCCCACCCCCATTCTACTCAGCACCATCGAGTGAGGCTCCCCACCCCCATTCTACTCAGCACCATCGAGTGAGGCTCCCCACCCCCATTCTACTCAGCACCTCGTGAGGCTCCCCACCCCCATTCTACTCAGCACCATCGAGTGAGGCTCCCCACCCCCATTCTACTCAGCACCTCGTGAGGCTCCCCACCCCCATTCTACTCAGCACCATCGAGTGAGGCTCCCCACCCCCATTCTACTCAGCACCAACAAGTGAGGCTCCCCACCCCCATTCTACTCAGCACCTCGTGAGGCTCCCCACCCCCATTCTACTCAGCACCATCAAGTGAGCCTCCCCACCCCCATTCTACTCAGCACCATCAAGTGAGGCTCCCCACCCCCATTCTACTCAGCACCTCGTGAGGCTCCCCACCCCCATTCTACTCAGCACCATCGAGTGAGCCTCCCCACCCCCATTCTACTCAGCACCATCAAGTGAGGCTCCCCACCCCCATTCTACTCAGCACCATCAAGTGAGGCTCCCCACCCCCATTCTACTCAGCACCATCGAGTGAGGCTCCCCACCCCCATTCTACTCAGCACCAACAAGTGAGGCTCCCCACCCCCATTCTACTCAGCACCAACAAGTGAGGCTCCCCACCCCCATTCTACTCAGCACCATCAAGTGAGGCTCCCCACCCCCATTCCAACTCAGCACCTCGTGAGGCTCCCCACCCCCATTCTACTCAGCACCATCGAGTGAGGCTCCCCACCCCCATTCTACTCAGCACCATCAAGTGAGGCTCCCCACCCCCATTCTACTCAGCACCATCGAGTGAGGCTCCCCACCCCCATTCTACTCAGCACCATCGAGTGAGGCTCCCCACCCCCATTCTACTCAGCACCATCGAGTGAGGCTCCCCACCCCCATTCTACTCAGCACCAACAAGTGAGGCTCCCCACCCCCATTCTACTCAGCACCATCGAGTGAGGCTCCCCACCCCCATTCTACTCAGCACCTCGTGAGGCTCCCCACCCCCATTCTGCTCAGCACCAACAAGTGAGGCTCCCCACCCCCATTCTACTCAGCACCATCGAGTGAGGCTCCCCACCCCCATTCTACTCAGACCCATCAAGTGAGGCTCCCCACCCCCATTCTACTCAGACCCATCAAGTGAGGCTCCCCACCCCCATTCTACTCAGACCCATCAAGTGAAGCTCCCCACCCCCATTCTACTCAGACCCATCAAGTGAGGCTCCCCACCCCCATTCTACTCAGACCCATCAAGTGAGGTTCCCCACCCCCATTCTACTCAGCAACTCGTGAGGCTCCCCACCCCCATTCTACTCAGCACCATCGAGTGAGGCTCCCCACCCCCATTCTACTCAGCACGATTAAGAGAGGTTCCCCACCCCCATTCTACTCAGCACCATCAAGTGAGGCTCCCCACCCCCATTCTACTCAGCACCATCAAGTGAGGCTCCCCACCCCCATTCTACTCAGCACCTCGTGAGGTTCCCCACCCCCATTCTACGCAGCACCATCAAGTGAGGCTCCCCACCCCCATTCTACTCAGCACCTCGTGAGGCTCCCCACCCCCATTCTACTCAGCACCTCGTGAGGCTCCCCACCCCCATTCTACTCAGCACCATCGAGTGAGGTTCCCCAACCCCATTCTACTCAGCACCTCGTGAGGCTCCCCACCCACATTCTACTCAGCACCATCGAGTGACGCTCCCCACCCCCATTCTACTCAGCACCTCGTGAGGCTCCCCACCCCAATTCTACTCAGCACCATCGAGTGAGGTTCCCCACCCCCATTCTACTCAGCACCTCGTGAGGCTCCCCACCCCCATTCTACTCAGCACCATCGAGTGAGGTTCCCCACCCCCATTCTACTCAGCACCATCGAGTGACGCTCCCCACCCCCATTCTACTCAGCACCTCGTGAGGCTCCCCACCCCAATTCTACTCAGCACCATCGAGTGAGGTTCCCCACCCCCATTCTACTCAGCACCTCGTGAGGCTCCCCACCCCCATTCTACTCAGCACCATCGAGTGAGGCTCCCCACCCCCATTCTACTCAGCACCTCGTGAGGCTCCCCACCCCCATTCTACTCAGCACCATCGAGTGAGGCTCCCCACCCCCATTCTACTCAGCACCATCAAGTGAGGCTCCCCACCCCCATTCTACTCAGCATCATCAAGTGAGGCTCCACACCCCCATTCTACTCAGCAACTCGTGAGGCTCCCCACCCCCATTCTACTCAGCACCAACAAGTGAGGCTCCCCACCCCCATTCTACTCAGCACCATCAAGTGAGGCTCCCCACCCCCATTCTACTCAGCACCTCGTGAGGCTCCCCACCCCCATTCTACTCAGCACCATCGAGTGAGGCTCCCCACCCCCATTCTACTCAGCACCAACAAGTGAGGCTCCCCACCCCCATTCTACTCAGCACCAACAAGTGAGGCTCCCCACCCCCATTCTACTCAGCACCTCGTGAGGCTCCCCACCCCCATTCTACTCAGCACCATCGAGTGAGGCTCCCCACCCCCATTCTACTCAGCACCATCAAGTGAGCCTCCCCACCCCCATTCTACTCAGCACCATCGAGTGAGCCTCCCCACCCCCATTCTACTCAGCACCAACAAGTGAGGCTCCCCACCCCCATTCTACTCAGCACCATCAAGTGAGGCTCCCCACCCCCATTCTACTCAGCACCTCGTGAGGCTCCCCACCCCCATTCTACTCAGCACCATCAAGTGAGGCTCCCCACCCCCATTCTACTCAGCACCATCGAGTGAGGCTCCCCACCCCCATTCTACTCAGCACCAACAAGTGAGGCTCCCCACCCCCATTCTACTCAGCACCATCGAGTGAGGCTCCCCACCCCCATTCTACTCAGCACCATCGAGTGAGGCTCCCCACCCCCATTCTACTCAGCACCAACAAGTGAGGCTCCCCACCCCCATTCTACTCAGCACCATCGAGTGAGGCTCCCCACCCCCATTCTACTCAGCACCATCGAGTGAGGCTCCCCACCCCCATTCTACTCAGCACCTCGTGAGGCTCCCCACCCCCATTCTGCTCAGCACCAACAAGTGAGGCTCCCCACCCCCATTCTACTCAGCACCATCGAGTGAGGCTCCCCACCCCCATTCTACTCAGACCCATCAAGTGAGGCTCCCCACCCCCATTCTACTCAGACCCATCAAGTGAAGCTCCCCACCCCCATTCTACTCAGACCCATCAAGTGAGGCTCCCCACCCCCATTCTACTCAGACCCATCAAGTGAGGCTCCCCACCCCCATTCTACTCAGCACCAACAAGTGAGGCTCCCCACCCCCATTCTACTCAGCACCTCCTGAGGCTCCCCACCCCCATTCTACTCAGCACCAACAAGTGAGGCTCCCCACCCCCATTCTACTCAGCACCAACAAGTGAGGCTCCCCACCCCCATTCTACTCAGCACCATCGAGTGAGGCTCCCCACCCCCATTCTACTCAGCACCATCGAGTGAGGCTCCCCACCCCCATTCTACTCAGCACCAACAAGTGAGGCTCCCCACCCCCATTCTACTCAGCACCATCGAGTGAGGCTCCCCACCCCCATTCTACTCAGCACCATCGAGTGAGGCTCCCCACCCCCATTCTACTCAGCACCTCGTGAGGCTCCCCACCCCCATTCTGCTCAGCACCAACAAGTGAGGCTCCCCACCCCCATTCTACTCAGCACCATCGAGTGAGGCTCCCCACCCCCATTCTACTCAGCACCATCAAGTGAGGCTCCCCACCCCCATTCTACTCAGCACCATCAAGTGAGGCTCCCCACCCCCATTCTACTCAGCACCTCGTGAGGCTCCCCACCCCCATTCTGCTCAGCACCAACAAGTGAGGCTCCCCACCCCCATTCTACTCAGCACCATCAAGTGAGGCTCCCCACCCCCATTCTACTCAGCACCATCGAGTGAGGCTCCCCACCCCCATTCTACTCAGCACCAACAAGTGAGGCTCCCCACCCCCATTCTACTCAGCACCATCGAGTGAGGCTCCCCACCCCCATTCTACTCAGCACCATCGAGTGAGGCTCCCCACCCCCATTCTACTCAGCACCTCGTGAGGCTCCCCACCCCCATTCTGCTCAGCACCAACAAGTGAGGCTCCCCACCCCCATTCTACTCAGCACCATCGAGTGAGGCTCCCCACCCCCATTCTACTCAGACCCATCAAGTGAGGCTCCCCACCCCCATTCTACTCAGACCCATCAAGTGAAGCTCCCCACCCCCATTCTACTCAGCACCATCGAGTGAGGCTCCCCACCCCCATTCTACTCAGCACCTCGTGAGGCTCCCCACCCCCATTCTACTCAGCACCATCAAGTGAGGCTCCCCACCCCCATTCTACTCAGCACCATCGAGTGAGGCTCCCCACCCCCATTCTACTCAGCACCAACAAGTGAGGCTCCCCACCCCCATTCTACTCAGCACCAACAAGTGAGGCTCCCCACCCCCATTCTACTCAGCACCATCGAGTGAGGCTCCCCACCCCCATTCTACTCAGCACCATCGAGTGAGGCTCCCCACCCCCATTCTACTCAGCACCAACAAGTGAGGCTCCCCACCCCCATTCTACTCAGCACCATCGAGTGAGGCTCCCCACCCCCATTCTACTCAGCACCATCGAGTGAGGCTCCCCACCCCCATTCTACTCAGCACCTCGTGAGGCTCCCCACCCCCATTCTGCTCAGCACCAACAAGTGAGGCTCCCCACCCCCATTCTACTCAGCACCATCGAGTGAGGCTCCCCACCCGCATTCTACTCAGACCCATCAAGTGAGGCTCCCCACCCCCATTCTACTCAGACCCATCAAGTGAAGCTCCCCACCCCCATTCTACTCAGACCCATCAAGTGAGGCTCCCCACCCCCATTCTACTCAGACCCATCAAGTGAGGCTCCCCACCCCCATTCTACTCAGCACCAACAAGTGAGGCTCCCCACCCCCATTCTACTCAGACCCATCAAGTGAGGCTCCCCAACCCCATTCTACTCAGACCCATCAAGTGAGGCTCCCCACCCCCATTCTACTCAGACCCATCAAGTGAGGCTCCCCACCCCCATTCTACTCAGCACCAACAAGTGAGGCTCCCCACCCCCCATTCTACTCAGCACCAACAAGTGAGGCTCCCCACCCCCATTCTACTCAGCACCATCGAGTGAGGCTCCCCACCCCCATTCTACTCAGCACCTCGTGAGGCTCCCCACCCCCATTCTACTCAGCATCATCAAGTGAGGCTCCCCACCCCCATTCTACTCAGCACCAACAAGTGAGGCACCCCACCCCCATTCTACTCAGCACCTCGTGAGGCTCCCCACCCCCATTCTACTCAGCACCATCGAGTGAGGTTCCCCACCCCCATTCTACTCAGCACCTCGTGAGGCTCCCCACCCCCATTCTACTCAGCACCATCGAGTGAGGTTCCCCACCCCCATTCTACTCAGCACCATCAAGTGAGGCTCCCCACCCCCATTCTACGCAGCACCATCGAGTGAGGCTCCCCCACCCCCATTCTACTCAGCACCATCGAGTGAGGCTCCCCACCCCCATTCTACTCAGCACCTCGTGAGGCTCCCCACCCCCATTCTACTCAGCACCATCAAGTGAGGCTCCCCACCCCCATTCTACTCAGCACCATCGAGTGAGGTTCCCCACCCCCATTCTACTCAGCACCATCAAGTGCGGCTCCCCACCCCCATTCTACTCAGCACCATCGAGTGAGGTTCCCCACCCCCATTCTACTCAGCACCATCAAGTGAGGCTCCCCACCCCCATTCTACTCAGCACCATCGAGTGAGGCTCCCCACCCCCATTCTACTCAGCACCAACAAGTGAGGCTCCCCACCCCCATTCTACTCAGCACCATCGAGTGAGGCTCCCCACCCCCATTCTACTCAGCACCTCGTGAGGCTCCCCACCCCCATTCTACTCAGCACCTCGTGAGGCTCCCCACCCCCATTCTACTCAGCACCAACAAGTGAGGCTCCCCACCCCCATTCTACTCAGCACCTCGTGAGGCTCCCCTCCCCCATTCTACTCAGCACCATCAAGTGAGGCTCCCCACCCACATTCTACTCAGCACCATCAAGTGCGGCTCCCCACCCCCATTCTACTCAGCACCTCGTGAGGCTCCCCACCCCCATTCTACTCAGCACCATCGAGTGAGGCTCCCCACCCCCATTCTACTCAGCACCATCAAGTGAGGCTCCCCACCCCCATTCTACTCAGCACCTCGTGAGGCTCCCCACCCCCATTCTACTCAGCACCATCAAGTGAGGCTCCCCACCCCCATTCTACTCAGCACCAACAAGTGAGGCTCCCCACCCCCATTCTACTCAGCACCATCGAGTGAGGCTCCCCACCCCCATTCTACTCAGCACCATCAAGTGCGGCTCCCCACCCCCATTCTACTCAGCACCATCAAGTGAGGCTCCCCACCCCCATTCTACTCAGCACCATCGAGTGAGGCTCCCCACCCCCATTCTACTCAGCACCATCAAGTGCGGCTCCCCACCCCCATTCTACTCAGCACCAACAAGTGAGGCTCCCCACCCCCATTCTACTCAGCACCATCGAGTGAGGCTCCCCACCCCCATTCTACTCAGCACCATCGAATGAGGCTCCCCACCCCCATTCTACTCAGCACCTCGTGAGGCTCCCCACCCCCATTCTACTCAGCACCATCGAGTGAGGCTCCCCACCCCCATTCTACTCAGCACCATCGAGTGAGGCTCCCCACCCCCATTCTACTCAGCACCATCGAGTGAGGCTCCCCACCCCCATTCTACTCAGCACCAACAAGTGAGGCTCCCCACCCCCATTCTACTCAGCACCTCGTGAGGCTCCCCTCCCCCATTCTACTCAGCACCATCAAGTGAGGCTCCCCACCCCCATTCTACTCAGCACCATCGAGTGAGGCTCCCCACCCCCATTCTACTCAGCACCATCAAGTGCGGCTCCCCACCCCCATTCTACTCAGCACCATCGAGTGAGGCTCCCCACCCCCATTCTACTCAGCACCAACAAGTGAGGCTCCCCACCCCCATTCTACTCAGCACCATCGAGTGAGGCTCCCCACCCCCATTCTACTCAGCACCTCGTGAGGCTCCCCACCCCCATTCTACTCAGCACCATCGAGTGAGGCTCCCCACCCCCATTCTACTCAGCACCTCGTGAGGCTCCCCACCCCCATTGTACTCAGCACCAACAAGTGAGGCTCCCCACCCCCATTCTACTCAGCACCATCGACTGAGACTCCCCAACCCCATTCTACTCAGCACCTCGTGAGGCTCCCCACCCCCATTCTACTCAGCACCATCAAGTGAGGCTCCCCACCCCCATTCTACTCAGCACCATCGAGTGAGGCTCCCCACCCCCATTCTACTCAGCACCTCGTGAGGCTCCCCACCCCCATTCTACTCAGCACCTCGTGAGGCTCCCCACCCCCATTCTACTGAGCACCATCGAGTGAGGCTCCCCACCCCCATTCTACTCAGCACCTCGTGAGGCTCCCCACCCCCATTCTACTCAGCACCTCGTGAGGCTCCCCACCCCCATTCTACTCAGCACCACCAAGTGAGGCTCCCCACCCCCATTCTACTCAGCACCATCGAGTGAGGCTCCCCACCCCCATTCTACTCAGCACCATCAAGTGAGGCTCCCCACCCCCATTCTACTCAGCACCTCGTGATGCTCCCCACCCCCATTCTACTCAGCACCATCGAGTGAGGCTCCCCACCCCCATTCTACTCAGCACCATCAAGTGAGGCTCCCCACCCCCATTCTACTCAGCACCATCAAGTGAGGCTCCCCACCCCCATTCTACTCAGCACCATCAAGTGAGGCTCCCCACCCCCATTCTACTCAGCACCTCGTGAGGTTCCCCACCCCCATTCTACTCAGCACCTCGTGAGGTTCCCCACCCCCATTCTACTCAGCACCATCGAGTGAGGCTCCCCACCCCCATTCTACTCAGCACCATCGAGTGAGGCTCCCCACCCCCATTCTACTCAGCACCATCGAGTGAGGCTCCCCACCCCCATTCTACTCAGCACCATCGAGTGAGGCTCCCCACCCCCATTCTACTCAGCACCATCGAGTGAGGCTCCCCACCCCCATTCTACTCAGCACCATCGAGTGAGGCTCCCCACCCCCATTCTACTCAGCACCATCGAGTGAGGCTCCCCACCCCCATTCTACTCAGCACCATCGAGTGAGGCTCCCCACCCCCATTCTACTCAGCACCATCGAGTGAGGCTCCCCACCCCCATTCTACTCAGCACCATCGAGTGAGTCTCCCCACCCCCATTCTACTCAGCACCATCGAGTGAGGCTCCCCACCCCCATTCTACTCAGCACCATCAAGTGAGGCTCCCCACCCCCATTCTATTCAGCACCATCAAGTGAGGCTCCCCACCCCCATTCTACTCAGCACCTCGTGAGGCTCCCCACCCCCATTCTACTCAGCACCATCAAGTGAGGCTCCCCACCCCCATTCTACTCAGCACCATCAAGTGAGGCTCCCCACCCCCATTCTACTCAGCACCATCAAGTGAGGCTCCCCACCCCCATTCTACTCAGCACCATCGAGTGAGGCTCCCCACCCCCATTCTACTCAGCACCATCGAGTGAGGCTCCCCACCCCCATTCTACTCAGCACCATCGAGTGAGGCTCCCCACCCCCATTCTACTCAGCACCTCGTGAGGCTCCCCACCCCCATTCTACTCAGCACCTCGTGAGGCTCCCCACCCCCATTCTACTGAGCACCATCGAGTGAGGCTCCCCACCCCCATTCTACTCAGCACCATCGAGTGAGGCTCCCCACCCCCATTCTACTCAGCACCATCCAGTGAGGCTCCCCACCCCCATTCTACTCAGCACCATCAAGTGAGGCTCCCCACCCCCATTCTACTCAGCACCATCAAGTGAGGCTCCCCACCCCCATTCTACTCAGCACCATCGAGTGAGGTTCCCCACCCCCATTCTACTCAGCACTATCGAGTGAGGCTCCCCACCCCCAATCTACTCAGCACCATCGAGTGAGGCTCCCCACCCCCAATCTACTCAGCACCATCGAGTGAGGCTCCCCACCCTCATTCTACTCAGCACCTTCGAGTGAGGCTCCCCACCCCCATTCTACTCAGCACCTCGTGAGGCTCCCCACCCCCATTCTACTCAGCACCATCAAGTGAGTCTCCCCAACCCCATTCTACTCAGCACCATCGAGTGAGGCTCCCCACCCCCATTCTACTCAGCACCTCGTGAGGCTCCCCACCCCCATTCTACTGAGCACCATCGAGTGAGGCTCCCCACCGCCATTCTACTCAGCACCTCGTGAGGCTCCCCACCCCCATTCTACTCAGCACCTCGTGAGGCTCCCCACCCCCATTCTACTCAGCACCATCGAGTGAGGCTCCCCACCCCCATTCTACTCAGCACCATCAAGTGAGGCTCCCCACCCCCATTCTACTCAGCACCATCGAGTGAGGCTCCCCACCCCCATTCTACTCAGCACCATCAAGTGAGGCTCCCCACCCCCATTCTACTCAGCACCTCGTGAGGCTCCACACCCACATTCTACTCAGCACCTCGTGAGGCTCCCCACCCCCATTCTACTCAGCACCATCGAGTGAGGCTCCCCACCCCCATTCTACTCAGCACCATCGAGTGAGGCTCCCCACCCCCATTCTACTCAGCAGCTCGTGAGGCTCCCCACCCCCATTCTACTCAGCACCATCGAGTGAGGTTCCCCACCCCCATTCTACTCAGCACCTCGTGAGGTTCCCCACCCCCATTCTACTCAGCACCATCAAGTGAGGCTCCCCACCCCCATTCTACTCAGCACCTCGTGAGGTTCCCCACCCCCATTCTACTCAGCACCATCGAGTGAGGCTCCCCACCCCCATTCTACTCAGCACCATCAAGTGAGGCTCCCCACCCCCATTCTACTCAGCACCCCGTGAGGCTCCCCACCCCCATTCTACTCAGCACCATCGAGTGAGGCTCCCCACCCCCATTCTACTCAGCACCATCGAGTGAGGCTCCCAACCCCCATTCTACTCAGCACCATCGAGTGAGGCTCCCCACCCCCATTCTACTCAGCACCATCAAGTGAGGCTCCCCACCCCCATTCTACTCAGCACCTCGTGAGGCTCCCCACCCCCATTCTACTCAGCACCTCGTGAGGCTCCCCACCCCCATTCTACTCAGCACCATCAAGTGAGGCTCCCCACCCCCATTCTACTCAGCACCTCGTGAGGCTCCCCACCCCCATTCTACTCAGCACCATCAAGTGAGGCTCCCCACCCCCATTCTACTCAGCACCATCAAGTGAGGCTCCCCACCCCCATTCTACTCAGCACCTCGTGAGGCTCCCCACCCCCATTCTACTCAGCACCATCAAGTGAGGCTCCCCACCCCCATTCTACTCAGCACCATCGAGTGAGGCTCCCCATCCCCATTCTACTCAGCACCATTAAGAGAGGCTCCCCACCCCCATTCTACTCAGCACCATCGAGTGAGTCTCCCCACCCCCATTCTACTCAGCACCATCGAGTGAGGCTCCCCACCCCCATTCTACTCAGCACCATCGAGTGAGTCTCCCCACCCCCATTCTACTCAGCACCATCGAGTGAGTCTCCCCACCCCCATTCTACTCAGCACCTCGTGAGGCTCCCCACCCCCATTCTACTCAGCACCATCGAGTGAGGTTCCCCACCCCCATTCTACTCAGCACCATCGAGTGAGGCTCCCCACCCCCATTCTACTCAGCACCTCGTGAGGCTCCCCACCCCCATTCTACTCAGCACCATCGAGTGAGGCTCCCCACCCCCATTCTACTCAGCACCATCGAGTGAGTCTCCCCACCCCCATTCTACTCAGCACCATCGAGTGAGTCTCCCCACCCCCATTCTACTCAGCACCTCGTGAGGCTCCCCACCCCCATTCTACTCAGCACCATCGAGTGAGGTTCCCCACCCCCATTCTACTCAGCACCATCGAGTGAGGCTCCCCACCCCCATTCTACTCAGCACCTCGTGAGGCTCCCCACCCCCATTCTACTCAGCACCATCGAGTGAGGCTCCCCACCCCCATTCTACTCAGCACCATCAAGTGAGGCTCCCCACCCCCATTCTACTCAGCACCATCAAGTGAGGCTCCCCACCCCCATTCTACTCAGCATCATCGAGTGAGGCTCCCCACCCCCATTCTACTCAGCACCATCGAGTGAGGCTCCCCACCCCCATTCTACTCAGCACCATCAAGTGAGGCTCCCCACCCCCATTCTACTCAGCATCATCGAGTGAGGCTCCCCACCCCCCATTCTACTCAGCATCATCGAGTGAGGCTCCCCACCCCCATTCTACTCAGCACCATCGAGTGAGGCTCCTCACCCCCATTCTTCTCAGCACCATCAAGTGAGGCTCCCCACCCCCATTCAACTCAGCACCTCGTGAGGCTCCCCACCCCCATTCTACTCAGCACCATCAAGTGAGGCTCCCCACCCTCATTCTACTCAGCAACATCAAGTGAGGCTCCCAACCCCCATTCAACTCAGCACCTCGTGAGGCTCCCCACCCCCATTCTACTCAGCACCATCGAGTGAGGTTCCCCACCCCCATTCTACACAGCACCTCGTGAGGCTCCCCACCCCCATTCTACTCAGCACCATCGAGTGAGGTTCCCCACCCCCATTCTACTCAGCACCATCAAGTGAGGTTCCCCACCCCCATTCTACTCAGCACCTCGTGAGGCTCCCCACCCCCATTCTACTCAGCACCTCGTGAGGCTCCCCACCCCCATTCTACTCAGCACCATCGAGTGAGGATCCCCACCCCCATTCTACTCAGCACCTCGTGAGGCTCCCCACCCCCATTCTACTCAGCACCATCGAGTGAGGCTCCCGACCCCCATTCTACTCAGCACCATCGAGTGAGGCTCCCCACCCCCATTCTACTCAGCACCATCGAGTGAGGCTCCCCACCCCCATTCTACTCAGCACCATCGAGTGAGGTTCCCCACCCCCATTCTACTCAGCACCTCGTGAGGCTCCCCACCCCCATTCTACTCAGCACCATCGAGTGAGGTTCCCCACCCCCATTCTACTCAGCACCATCAAGTGAGGTTCCCCACCCCCATTCTACTCAGCACCTCGTGAGGCTCCCCACCCCCATTCTACTCAGCACCATCAAGTGAGGCTCCCCACCCCCATTCTACTCAGCACCATCGAGTGAGGCTCCCCACCCCCATTCTACTCAGCACCTCGTGAGGCTCCCCACCCCCATTCTACTCAGCACCATCGAGTGAGGTTCCCCACCCCCATTCTACTCAGCACCTCGTGAGGCTCCCCACCCCCATTCTACTCAGCACCATCGAGTGAGGCTCCCCACCCCCATTCTACTCAGCACCTCGTGAGGCTCCCCACCCCCATTCTACTCAGCACCATCGAGTGAGGTTCCCCACCCCCATTCTACTCAGCACCTCGTGAGGCTCCCCACCCCCATTCTACTCAGCACCATCGAGTGAGGCTCCCCACCCCCATTCTACTCAGCACCATCAAGTGAGGCTCCCCAACCCCATTCTACTCAGCACCATCAAGTGAGGCTCCCCACCCCCATTCTACTCAGCACCAACAAGTGAGGCTCCCCACCCCCATTCTACTCAGCACCTCGTGAGGTTCCCCACCCCCATTCTACTCAGCACCATCAAGTGAGGCTCTCCACCCCCATTCTACTCAGCACCATCAAGTGAGGCTCCCCACCCCCATTCTACTCAGCACCATCGAGTGAGGCTCCCCACCCCCATTCTACTCAGCACCATCAAGTGAGGCTCCCCACCCCCATTCTACTCAGCACCTCGTGAGGCTCCCCACCCCCATTCTACTCAGCATCATCAAGTGAGGCTCCCCACCCCCATTCTACTCAGCACCAACAAGTGAGGCTCCCCACCCCCATTCTACTCAGCACCTCGTGAGGCTCCCCACCCCCATTCTACTCAGCACCATCGAGTGAGGTTCCCCACCCCCATTCTACTCAGCACCTCGTGAGGCTCCCCACCCCCATTCTACTCAGCACCATCGAGTGAGGTTCCCAACCGCCATTCTACTCAGCACCTCGTGAGGCTCCCCAACCCCATTCTACTCAGCACCATCAAGTGAGGCTCCCCACCCCCATTCTACTCAGCACCTCGTGAGGCTCCCCACCCCCATTCTACTCAGCATCATCAAGTGAGGCTCCCCACCCCCATTCTACTCAGCACCATCAAGTGAGGCTCCCCACCCCCATTCTACTCAGCATCATCGAGTGAGGCTCCCCACCCCCATTCTACTCAGCACCATCAAGTGAGGCTCCCCACCCCCATTCTACTCAGCACCTCGTGAGGCTCCCCACCCCCATTCTACTCAGCATCATCAAGTGAGGCTCCCCACCCCCATTCTACTCAGCACCATCAAGTGAGGCTCCCCACCCCCATTCTACTCAGCATCATCGAGTGAGGCTCCCCACCCCCATTCTACTCAGCATCATCAAGTGAGGCTCCCCACCCCCATTCTACTCAGCACCATCAAGTGAGGCTCCCCACCCCCATTCTACTCAGCACCTCGTGAGGCTCCCCACCCCCATTCTACTCAGCACCATCGAGTGAGGCTCCCCACCCCCATTCTACTCAGCACCATCAAGTGAGGCTCCCCACCCCCATTCTACTCAGCACCATCAAGTGAGGCTCCCCACCCCCATTCTACTCAGCACCATCAAGTGAGGCTCCCCACCCCCATTCTACTCAGCACCTCGTGAGGCTCCCCACCCCCATTCTACTCAGCACCATCAAGTGAGGCTCCCCACCCCCATTCTACTCAGCACCTCGTGAGGCTCCCCACCCCCATTCTACTCAGCATCATCAAGTGAGGCTCCCCACCCCCATTCTACTCAGCACCATCAAGTGAGGCTCCCCACCCCCATTCTACTCAGCACCTCGTGAGGCTCCCCACCCCCATTCTACTCAGCACCATCGAGTGAGGCTCCCCACCCCCATTCTACTCAGCACCATCAAGTGAGGCTCCCCACCCCCATTCTACTCAGCACCTCGTGAGGCTCCCCACCCCCATTCTACTCAGCATCATCAAGTGAGGCTCCCCACCCCCATTCTACTCAGCACCATCAAGTGAGTCTCCCCACCCCCATTCTACTCAGCACCTCGTGAGGCTCCCCACCCCCATTCTACTCAGCATCATCAAGTGAGGCTCCCCACCCCCATTCTACTCAGCACCATCGAGTGAGGCTCCCCACCCCCATTCTACTCAGCACCAACAAGTGAGGCTCCCCACCCCCATTCTACTCAGCACCATCAAGTGAGGCTCCCCACCCCCATTCTACTCAGCACCTCGTGAGGCTCCCCACCCCCATTCTACTCAGCATCATCAAGTGAGGCTCCCCACCCCCATTCTACTCAGCACCAACAAGTGAGGCTCCCCACCCCCATTCTACTCAGCACCTCGTGAGTCTCCCCACCCCCATTCTACTCAGCACCATCGAGTGAGGTTCCCCACCCCCATTCTACTCAGCACCTCGTGAGGCTCCCCACCCCCATTCTACTCAGCACCATCGAGTGAGGTTCCCAACCGCCATTCTACTCAGCACCATCAAGTGAGGCTCCCCACCCCCATTCTACTCAGCACCTCGTGAGGCTCCCCACCCCCATTCTACTCAGCACCTCGTGAGGCTCCCCACCCCCATTCTACTCAGCACCATCAAGTGAGGCTCCCCACCCCCATTCTACTCAGCACCATCAAGTGAGGCTCCCCACCCCCATTCTACTCAGCACCTCGTGAGGCTCCCCACCCCCATTCTACTCAGCACCATCAAGTGAGGCTCCCCACCCCCATTCTACTCAGCACCTCGTGAGGCTCCCCACCCCCATTCTACTCAGCATCATCAAGTGAGGCTCCCCACCCCCATTCTACTCAGCACCATCAAGTGAGGCTCCCCACCCCCATTCTACTCAGCACCTCGTGAGGCTCCCCACCCCCATTCTACTCAGCACCATCGAGTGAGGCTCCCCACCCCCATTCTACTCAGCACCATCAAGTGAGGCTCCCCACCCCCATTCTACTCAGCACCTCGTGAGGCTCCCCACCCCCATTCTACTCAGCATCATCAAGTGAGGCTCCCCACCCCCATTCTACTCAGCACCATCAAGTGAGTCTCCCCACCCCCATTCTACTCAGCACCTCGTGAGGCTCCCCACCCCCATTCTACTCAGCATCATCAAGTGAGGCTCCCCACCCCCATTCTACTCAGCACCAACAAGTGAGGCTCCCCACCCCCATTCTACTCAGCACCTCGTGAGGCTCCCCACCCCCATTCTACTCAGCACCATCGAGTGAGGTTCCCCACCCCCATTCTACTCAGCACCTCGTGAGGCTCCCCACCCCCATTCTACACAGCACCATCGAGTGAGGTTCCCCACCCCCATTCTACTCAGCACCATCAAGTGAGGCTCCCCACCCCCATTCTACTCAGCACCTCGTGAGGCTCCCCACCCCCATTCTACTCAGCACCTCGTGAGGCTCCCCACCCCCATTCTACTCAGCACCATCAAGTGAGGCTCCCCACCCCCATTCTACTCAGCACCATCAAGTGAGGCTCCCCACCCCCATTC
The DNA here is from genome assembly GCF_048418815.1 of Hemitrygon akajei. NCBI lineage: Eukaryota > Metazoa > Chordata > Chondrichthyes > Myliobatiformes > Dasyatidae > Hemitrygon > Hemitrygon akajei. The sequence goes on along the minus strand of NC_133143.1, from coordinate 5,929,477 downwards.
TACTCAGCACCTCGTGAGGCTCCCCACCCCCATTCTACTCAGCACCATCAAGTGAGGCTCCCCACCCCCATTCTACTCAGCACCTCGTGAGGCTCCCCACCCCCATTCTACTCAGCATCATCAAGTGAGGCTCCCCACCCCCATTCTACTCAGCACCATCAAGTGAGGCTCCCCACCCCCATTCTACTCAGCACCTCGTGAGGCTCCCCACCCCCATTCTACTCAGCATCATCAAGTGAGGCTCCCCACCCCCATTCTACTCAGCACCAACAAGTGAGGCACCCCACCCCCATTCTACTCAGCACCTCGTGAGGCTCCCCACCCCCATTCTACTCAGCACCATCGAGTGAGGTTCCCCACCCCCATTCTACTCAGCACCTCGTGAGGCTCCCCACCCCCATTCTACTCAGCACCATCGAGTGAGGTTCCCCACCCCCATTCTACTCAGCACCATCAAGTGAGGCTCCCCACCCCCATTCTACGCAGCACCATCGAGTGAGGCTCCCCACCCCCATTCTACTCAGCACCTCGTGAGGCTCCCCACCCCCATTCTACTCAGCATCATCAAGTGAGGCTCCCCACCCCCATTCTACTCAGCACCAACAAGTGAGGCACCCCACCCCCATTCTACTCAGCACCTCGTGAGGCTCCCCACCCCCATTCTACTCAGCACCATCGAGTGAGGTTCCCCACCCCCATTCTACTCAGCACCTCGTGAGGCTCCCCACCCCCATTCTACTCAGCACCATCGAGTGAGGTTCCCCACCCCCATTCTACTCAGCACCATCAAGTGAGGCTCCCCACCCCCATTCTACGCAGCACCATCGAGTGAGGCTCCCCCACCCCCATTCTACTCAGCACCATCGAGTGAGGCTCCCCACCCCCATTCTACTCAGCACCTCGTGAGGCTCCCCACCCCCATTCTACTCAGCACCATCAAGTGAGGCTCCCCACCCCCATTCTACTCAGCACCATCGAGTGAGGTTCCCCACCCCCATTCTACTCAGCACCATCAAGTGCGGCTCCCCACCCCCATTCTACTCAGCACCATCGAGTGAGGTTCCCCACCCCCATTCTACTCAGCACCATCAAGTGAGGCTCCCCACCCCCATTCTACTCAGCACCATCGAGTGAGGCTCCCCACCCCCATTCTACTCAGCACCAACAAGTGAGGCTCCCCACCCCCATTCTACTCAGCACCATCGAGTGAGGCTCCCCACCCCCATTCTACTCAGCACCTCGTGAGGCTCCCCACCCCCATTCTACTCAGCACCTCGTGAGGCTCCCCACCCCCATTCTACTCAGCACCAACAAGTGAGGCTCCCCACCCCCATTCTACTCAGCACCTCGTGAGGCTCCCCTCCCCCATTCTACTCAGCACCATCAAGTGAGGCTCCCCACCCACATTCTACTCAGCACCATCAAGTGCGGCTCCCCACCCCCATTCTACTCAGCACCTCGTGAGGCTCCCCACCCCCATTCTACTCAGCACCATCGAGTGAGGCTCCCCACCCCCATTCTACTCAGCACCATCAAGTGAGGCTCCCCACCCCCATTCTACTCAGCACCTCGTGAGGCTCCCCACCCCCATTCTACTCAGCACCATCGAGTGAGGCTCCCCACCCCCATTCTACTCAGCACCATCGAGTGAGGCTCACCACCCCCATTCTACTCAGCACCATCGAGTGAGGCTCCCCACCCCCATTCTACTCAGCACCATCAAGTGCGGCTCCCCACCCCCATTCTACTCAGCACCATCAAGTGAGGCTCCCCACCCCCATTCTACTCAGCACCATCGAGTGAGGCTCCCCACCCCCATTCTACTCAGCACCATCAAGTGCGGCTCCCCACCCCCATTCTACTCAGCACCAACAAGTGAGGCTCCCCACCCCCATTCTACTCAGCACCATCGAGTGAGGCTCCCCACCCCCATTCTACTCAGCACCATCGAATGAGGCTCCCCACCCCCATTCTACTCAGCACCTCGTGAGGCTCCCCACCCCCATTCTACTCAGCACCATCGAGTGAGGCTCCCCACCCCCATTCTACTCAGCACCATCGAGTGAGGCTCCCCACCCCCATTCTACTCAGCACCATCGAGTGAGGCTCCCCACCCCCATTCTACTCAGCACCAACAAGTGAGGCTCCCCACCCCCATTCTACTCAGCACCTCGTGAGGCTCCCCTCCCCCATTCTACTCAGCACCATCAAGTGAGGCTCCCCACCCCCATTCTACTCAGCACCATCGAGTGAGGCTCCCCACCCCCATTCTACTCAGCACCATCGAGTGAGGCTCCCCACCCCCATTCTACTCAGCACCATCGAGTGAGGCTCCCCACCCCCATTCTACTCAGCACCAACAAGTGAGGCTCCCCACCCCCATTCTACTCAGCACCTCGTGAGGCTCCCCTCCCCCATTCTACTCAGCACCATCAAGTGAGGCTCCCCACCCCCATTCTACTCAGCACCATCGAGTGAGGCTCCCCACCCCCATTCTACTCAGCACCTCGTGAGGCTCCCCACCCCCATTCTACTCAGCACCATCGAGTGAGGCTCCCCACCCCCATTCTACTCAGCACCTCGTGAGGCTCCCCACCCCCATTGTACTCAGCACCAACAAGTGAGGCTCCCCACCCCCATTCTACTCAGCACCATCGACTGAGACTCCCCAACCCCATTCTACTCAGCACCTCGTGAGGCTCCCCACCCCCATTCTACTCAGCACCATCAAGTGAGGCTCCCCACCCCCATTCTACTCAGCACCATCGAGTGAGGCTCCCCACCCCCATTCTACTCAGCACCTCGTGAGGCTCCCCACCCCCATTCTACTCAGCACCTCGTGAGGCTCCCCACCCCCATTCTACTGAGCACCATCGAGTGAGGCTCCCCACCCCCATTCTACTCAGCACCTCGTGAGGCTCCCCACCCCCATTCTACTCAGCACCTCGTGAGGCTCCCCACCCCCATTCTACTCAGCACCACCGAGTGAGGCTCCCCACCCCCATTCTACTCAGCACCATCGAGTGAGGCTCCCCACCCCCATTCTACTCAGCACCATCAAGTGAGGCTCCCCACCCCCATTCTACTCAGCACCTCGTGAGGCTCCCCACCCCCATTCTACTCAGCACCATCGAGTGAGGCTCCCCACCCCCATTCTACTCAGCACCATCAAGTGAGGCTCCCCACCCCCATTCTACTCAGCACCATCAAGTGAGGCTCCCCACCCCCATTCTACTCAGCACCTCGTGAGGTTCCCCACCCCCATTCTACTCAGCACCTCGTGAGGTTCCCCACCCCCATTCTACTCAGCACCATCGAGTGAGGCTCCCCACCCCCATTCTACTCAGCACCATCGAGTGAGGCTCCCCACCCCCATTCTACTCAGCACCATCGAGTGAGGCTCCCCACCCCCATTCTACTCAGCACCATCGAGTGAGGCTCCCCACCCCCATTCTACTCAGCACCATCGAGTGAGGCTCCCCACCCCCATTCTACTCAGCACCATCGAGTGAGGCTCCCCACCCCCATTCTACTCAGCACCATCGAGTGAGGCTCCCCACCCCCATTCTACTCAGCACCATCGAGTGAGGCTCCCCACCCCCATTCTACTCAGCACCATCGAGTGAGGCTCCCCACCCCCATTCTACTCAGCACCATCGAGTGAGTCTCCCCACCCCCATTCTACTCAGCACCATCGAGTGAGGCTCCCCACCCCCATTCTACTCAGCACCATCAAGTGAGGCTCCCCACCCCCATTCTACTCAGCACCATCAAGTGAGGCTCCCCACCCCCATTCTACTCAGCACCTCGTGAGGCTCCCCACCCCCATTCTACTCAGCACCATCAAGTGAGGCTCCCCACCCCCATTCTACTCAGCACCATCAAGTGAGGCTCCCCACCCCCATTCTACTCAGCACCATCAAGTGAGGCTCCCCACCCCCATTCTACTCAGCACCATCGAGTGAGGCTCCCCACCCCCATTCTACTCAGCACCATCGAGTGAGGCTCCCCACCCCCATTCTACTCAGCACCATCGAGTGAGGCTCCCCACCCCCATTCTACTCAGCACCTCGTGAGGCTCCCCACCCCCATTCTACTCAGCACCTCGTGAGGCTCCCCACCCCCATTCTACTGAGCACCATCGAGTGAGGCTCCCCACCCCCATTCTACTCAGCACCTCGTGAGGCTCCCCACCCCCATTCTACTCAGCACCACCAAGTGAGGCTCCCCACCCCCATTCTACTCAGCACCATCGAGTGAGGCTCCCCACCCCCATTCTACTCAGCACCATCAAGTGAGGCTCCCCACCCCCATTCTACTCAGCACCTCGTGAGGCTCCCCACCCCCATTCTACTCAGCACCATCGAGTGAGGCTCCCCACCCCCATTCTACTCAGCACCATCAAGTGAGGCTCCCCACCCCCATTCTACTCAGCACCATCAAGTGAGGCTCCCCACCCCCATTCTACTCAGCACCTCGTGAGGTTCCCCACCCCCATTCTACTCAGCACCTCGTGAGGTTCCCCACCCCCATTCTACTCAGCACCATCGAGTGAGGCTCCCCACCCCCATTCTACTCAGCACCATCGAGTGAGGCTCCCCACCCCCATTCTACTCAGCACCATCGAGTGAGGCTCCCCACCCCCATTCTACTCAGCACCATCGAGTGAGGCTCCCCACCCCCATTCTACTCAGCACCATCGAGTGAGGCTCCCCACCCCCATTCTACTCAGCACCATCGAGTGAGGCTCCCCACCCCCATTCTACTCAGCACCATCGAGTGAGTCTCCCCACCCCCATTCTACTCAGCACCATCGAGTGAGGCTCCCCACCCCCATTCTACTCAGCACCATCAAGTGAGGCTCCCCACCCCCATTCTACTCAGCACCATCAAGTGAGGCTCCCCACCCCCATTCTACTCAGCACCATCAAGTGAGGCTCCCCACCCCCATTCTACTCAGCACCATCAAGTGAGGCTCCCCACCCCCATTCTACTCAGCACCATCAAGTGAGGCTCCCCACCCCCATTCTACTCAGCACCATCGAGTGAGGCTCCCCACCCCCATTCTACTCAGCACCATCAAGTGAGGCTCCCCACCCCCATTCTACTCAGCACCATCAAGTGAGGCTCCCCACCCCCATTCTATTCAGCACCTCGTGAGGCTCCCCACCCCCATTCTACTCAGCACCATCGAGTGAGGCTCCCCACCCCCATTCTACTCAGAACCAACAAGTGAGGCTCCCCACCCCCATTCTACTCAGCACCATCGAGTGAGGCTCCCCACCCCCATTCTACTCAGAACCAACAAGTGAGGCTCCCCACCCCCATTCTACTCAGCACCATCGACTGAGACTCCCCAACCCCATTCTACTCAGCACCTCGTGAGGCTCCCCACCCCCTCCATGAAGAGTAGCCTCACCAGCTGTACCACTGTCTGCTATGGGAATTGCAAGGCCCCGAAACAGATTGCAAGGATTGCTGAGAGAATCATGTCCTTGCATTAGGACGGACAGAAACAAGAGAGAAGTGTTCTTGCCAAGTAGTGGAGATACCCGAGTCAAAACCCCCCTGTACATGGATACCACTGTCCTCTGCTTGGATCCCTCTGCAACCATTTTCAGTTTGCATCCGGAACCAGTATTAACTGCATAAAAGCGAGGCCATTTTCTTTGCCAACAGGTCTGACTTATTTAATGTCCTCTTCACCTGACTGTCCAAATCTGGTACCAAGGGGCTGGGGCATGTACCAAGAACTGGCTAAAGCTAACTGAAAAGGTCAAACAATGGACCTGTCACTAACAGAAGAACCCTTGGCTCGAATAGTGTTACCATGACACTAATACAGTTTGGGGCACTGGAGTTCAGAGTTCAGGTTAGTGGGCTAATTGGTCATTGTAAATTGTCCCATGATTAGGCTTGGCTAAATCAGAGTTTTTGGGGCGACACCGCTTGAGGGTCCTATTCTGCACGGATTCCCTCGATAGGTAACAACGAAAATCAGATGTTTTCAAGTCGGCTGGACTTGGCGCAGGTGCATCAAGCTGACACTGAGCTTTAACGTCCATTGATATTGTGGCTCAGACCTCTTTGTTTTTTGAGGTCCGTAGGGATGGTTTTGGCACAAAGGGAGGGGTTAGGGTTTAGACCACGTGATGAGGAGGATCAGGAGTAGCAAATGAAGAGTCTGGGCAGGAGCTCTCCACTGTCGAACGGCAGCGATTCAGGCACTGATGAGACCAGTGATCCCCAGGTCAGATATTGGTCCCGGGTTGGAAGTCCATTTCAACGGCAAGTCCCGTCAGTCCTGGGTTCGGCATGAGTTATGAGGGCACCATATTCAGAGGCTTGTGTGTGTCTTGAAGTAGAGTCCTGAAGGTCAAAACTAGCAAAATCTAGAGGGTAAAGCTGAAGGTTAAAGATCAAAGGTAGAGGCCTGAAGGAATCACAAAGGTCCAAAGGAATCGTGAGGACCTGGGTCACTGGGGTCAGAGTTCCAGGTCAGTCCCATGATCGGCCAGTCCTTGGGTGAAGTCTAAAGATGGAGACCTGATGTCTGCGTCTGAGTATCCAGGGGCAAGGACTGGAGGCCCAGAGGCAGCCTCTGAGTGTGTGAATGGTTGGGAGGGTAGGCAGGATGCTGTTGTCTTGTTTGTTATTGCTGTTGCTGTTTGTATTGCTCAGTGGAGCATTGTGAGCATACTGTGTTGGCACTAGAATCTGTGGCATACTTGCGGGCTGCTGCCAGCACATCCTTGGGTGTGCTGTTCATTGATGCAAACAACACATTTCACAGTATGTTTCAATATACTCGTGATAAATAATTCTGAATCCGAACCTGAGTCTCAGGAGTGGCCTGCTCACTGCTTCTCCACCTCGATGATCACCAGGATGTTTATCTGAATGAAGTATCACAATGCAAAAGGATGGGGACAAAAGTTCACCCAGAGTGGCTGTATCCCGATGACCACACCCCAGTAAGTCTGCATCAGCCCGTGCGTGTAACCAAAGAACCTGAGCACTCCGTGCTGAGTTCATACAGTGCCTGTGCCAGGCATTGCAGATGATCAATGGCCTGCTCAACTGGATGTTGCCATTTGTTTGGTGGAAGAGTTCTTCCAATCATACACCTTTGACCACACGTCCATTAGGTAGTGGACAGTGCAAAATGCCCTGCTTTTACTGCGGGACAATGACACTAATGGTTCTATGGGGTGTTTCCCTGAGCAAACTGTCTGAATCATCTGGCAGAATGCCCAGTCACCAGGACTCACCAACACGCACCTAGACATTGCTTGGCTGGTGGTGAGAGAGTCTGAGCTTTCCTGTACAGATCATATATCACTCCAAAGTGTGCTATCCTCAGAATGAGTTGTGGGGAAGAGACGGCCAGCCACCTCTTTGCAGACTGTAGGTTTGCTGAGAGATGGTGGAGATGAATGCAAGAGCCTTTGGCGCAGCTCATTTCAAGCTGACGTACCAGCTGATCCCAGGAGCACACACAAGACAGAGAACAAGCATCAACTCGGTGAAAGATACTCTTTAGTCTGTCCGCAGTGTTAGCCCTCCAGCACAACAAGCTTTCCGTAAGGGAAGGCTGCTGCTGGCGCATTGCAGGCTTCGGCCATACGTACCTGGTGATGCAGTGAAGACTGTTGCAGCTCATACAAAGGTTCTGTGGGGAAAGGATTGTGGTCTAGGCTACTGCGCATGGCGGGAATGCTCCTCAAATACTGAAATAGTGCATCACCCCAGAGGGCTATGTAAATGCCAATGGTGCCTCAGTTTAAAAAAGATAACATTTCTGAATGTATTGACTACAAATATAAATGTTTTGCATTGTTTCTTTAAATTTTCAAACTTTGATATATTGTATTATGAATAAAGTGTATTTTTAAAATATAAATAAGAAGTATGGTCAGAAAGGAGGTCTCTTAGGCAGTGCAAATATTCTTCAGGTTCAAGATTTTAGGAGAATTGAATCCAGAGGCAAGGTCTTTACCACCTCTTACCTCCCCAAAGACTGTCCACCATCTACAGGGCTCAAATCAGGAGTGTTTTGGAACAGTGTCTGCTTGCCTGGTCGAATGCAGCTTGAACAATTTCATCCACAACCATCTTCTCCAACACTGATGCACAGTAGTAGCAGGATACACTGCAGTAATCTCCGTGAATCCCTAGACGATGCCTTCCAAACAACTCACCATATCTACTGTCTAGAAGAACGGGGCAACAAAGGCATGGAAATTCCACCACCTGGAATTCCAAATGACACACCATCCTAACTCAGTATTTCTTCATCATTACTCGGTCAAAGTCTTGGAGCTCCCTCTCTATCAGAACCGTGAATATACCTACACCTGCAGTGGCTCAAGAAGGCAGCTCACCACCATCTTCTTAAGGGCAGTTCAGGTTGGGCAATGAAAAGCCTGCGAAGCCCACATCCCTTAAATGAATATTAAAATAAACTGACAAATGCTGTGGGAACTCAGGGAGCATCTGTGGAGCAAAACAGACAGTGAACATTGTGGGTCAAGACACTTCACCTGCTTATAATACCGTACGTTTTTGTCTTTTGTTCCTGCGGTCTCTTGTAGCTCCACTAACAGAAACGGATCCTCGATAGCTTATGGAATTCTCTGTCAGGGACAGGGAGAAGCCATCATGTCTAATCTCACCTTGCGATCTCCAGATGAGTCTGGATACTGTGACTGAGGACTCTGTTGTATCGGAAGTGCTTCAGCTATCATAGGGGCAGAAGCTAATTCCAGCATGCAGATAGGCATTCTTATCCATGGGGTTTTAACCATTAGCTTCATAACGAAAATCATCTCAGGTGGGTTGTCACAAATAGAGATGAATTTTTTTCTACATCATTTCAAGTTGCATTCTCGTACTGTGAACAACAGGAACTCCTACGAGTTATTAATGGAAGCAAGCTGCTTGGGAGAGGGGGAAGCAGAGCTCAGCTGGCACTTAGCTTTCTGGCTTTATTTGTAATTGTCTGCTGAGAACGTTTGCATTCATTCAGAATTAAACCATGAAATGCCTGAAAATATCCACAGAAACGTGGTGCAGTGAATTGTAGTTAGAAAATGATGACTCACAAACAACTATCTTTTAGCCTCTTCTTTCTTCCGTGGGGTAGGCAGATCAATGAACTAGCCATCTGGAGACCTGATGAGGGGTGAATCTACTCCGGCAAAGTGGCTGATCAAATTGAATTCAATTCATTACACAGATCTGTATAAACCCCAATATCAGTGGCAGTGGCCAGAACACCGCCAGATTGCATTACAAATCCATTCAGTTTATTGCTGCCCTTTGTGTACTGAAAATGTTCTACCACAGGTTCATAGTTACAGAGCACAGAGGCAGCTCTTTGGCCAAAACCCTCCATGCACGCCAAGTTGCTACTTGCATGCGTTTGACCAGATTGATCCAAACCTCTACTGTGTATTGAACTGCCTTCTCGATATTGTAATTGGACCTGCCTCTACAGGTTCCTCTGGCAGCTCATTCCATACACTTCTATACTCACCACCCTCTGTGTAAAAATATGACCTTCAGATTTAAAGGGAATTGAATTACTTTAAATCAGTCCCCTCAAATCTTAACCCTGTGCCCTCTGATTTTCAGACTCTCTTATGCCGGATAAAAACTGTGACCGGTCACCTTATCTGTGCCCCTCATGATTTTAGAGATCACAACTCTGCATCCTCCGCGCCAGGACAAACAAGCCTGTCTGCTGTCTCCTTGTAACTCAAACCCCAGTAACATCCTCCTGAATCTTTTCTGCACCCTTCCTTGCTTAATGACATCCTTTCCAGCTTAGCGACCAGAAATGTACACAATTCTCCGTGTCTGGTCTCACCAGCGACTTGGACAGCTGTAACATGACGTTCCAACTCACGTACTCAATGCCCTAAACAATGAAAGCAAGCGTGCCATATACCATCCTGTGTCACCACTTTCTGGGAGCTTATCTCTACATGTGAGTCGTGCTAATTTTCCTAATTTTTGATGCCCTCTGAAATGGACCAACAGAAAACATCTTGCATTTTGGGTGAATAATAAATGCTGGTGTTACAATTTTTTAAAAAAATTCTATGGGTCAGGGAACGTGCGTGTCAAAAAAATTTAGTACGGGGATGCTTCATGAGCAGTGGTAAAGGCAAAATAAGCAGTTTAAACTGAATTTCAATCTGCCTTACTACTGAAAGCTTGTGTCACAAACGTCAGTGCCTCCATTTTCTGATTGTTACGGTATTGCAAATTAACTTTTCATAATCTGTATATATTGTTCTGATTACCAGTTTCTCAAAGCAAAAAAAAAAACACCATAGATACTGGAAATCTAAAAAAAATAGAAACAACCTGAAACACTCAGTGTCAGATAAACAGAGCTTATGTTTCAGGGGGGTGAATTGTCTATTCAAAAATCATTTATCTGAAATGCTGACCCTGCTTCTTTCTCCACTGCTCCCTGATTGACTCAGTGGGTCTAAATCTTTACTTACTAGTATTTCATCTTCTAAGATTATCTTGTATTCCCTTTCTGGGCATCAAAGCATGTCTGTCTGCCACCTTCTTTCCCTCTTGTTCACTTACCCTCCCTACAACCTTGAAGTTCATTTTCACACCAGCTTCTTTACTTGGTTTACTTGGTTTACTTGGATATGACCCACGTCTTTGTGAATTTCATCTCCACTGCACCTGTAAAGAATTCATGAAGAAGCCAAGGAATAGAAGGACAAGGAAAAGACATTTGGAAAAGACGTTTGACACAATAGTGCTACTGAAACTGATCACAGCCTTGGTTCCTTAAACTTTAACAAAAATTGATCAAGAGGGAAATGCAAGAGACTGCAGATGTGGGAATCTGGAGCAATCAGCAAACAGCTGGAAGAACTCAGCAGATCAGGGAGGATTTGTGGAGGGAAATGGACAGATGGCATTTCATCTCAAATTGAAACATTGGCTGTCCATTTCCCTGCACAAAAATTGATTGACCTGTTTCAGAGATTTCAGTAGAGACAGAAGATTTGTGAGGATGTTGACAGGAGTCTAGGATATCATTCTTTAGACGTAGAGACGGGGATGATCATATAAGGATATATAAAATCATTCGGGGCGTGGATAGGGTAAATGCATATAGTTACAGGATCGAAGAATCAAGAACCAGTGGGCGTATAGGTTTGAGGTGAGAGGGGAAAGATTAAATAGAAACTTGAGGGACAAGTATTTCTTGTAGGATAAAGGGTCATTGGCTAAAGGACCTGTATTGTGCTGTACTATGTTAACAGTGAATGTGTGCAACTTCCACATCACTATTGGGAAGGTACCTCATTTTTTTAAATTATTGTTAGTAGAGGCTTGAAAGTTAACAGTGTTGCATGGCAGTAATTTAATGTAACAACATCTGATCTTAAGCAGGTTTGTAACAGCCTTTTTGTACTTCTGACTAGTCAGGCTACTCGAGTCATCCAATATCCTTTCCACCTTGCAGCCACATTTGGAACAACCTCGTCTGCTACTTCAGTGTTTTTGCAGGTTGCTGCTGTTAGCTATTAGGGTAAGAGGCGGCTGCATGTATTGACAGTCCTCCCGTGGAAGAGCCACTGTTTGACAGGCTTCTGCTGTGACTTCATCAGTTCGAAACACACCTGATATGGAAACATAACACCAGGATGTTATCATTTATGTTATTGCATGAAAATTGTGGTGAAGGAGAACGCCTGTCTTGCATAGTACAGTACATATCCAAATAACACACCCTTATCTTTCATAACTGTTTCCTGCACATATTTCTCAAGGGAATACTGGCAGCTTATATATTGTAAAGTGTTACATTGGGTTTCAAGCACAAAATATCATCTGTATTGCAAGGAAAGTAAATGATTAAATTTGCTTATTATTGTCATGGGTACCAAGGTACCTTGGCTTGCGTGCTGTCTATATGGCCATTTCACTACATCAAAGGGAAAAGCAACAACAGGATGTGGAATCGAGCGACAGAGAAGGGGTGGTGCAGGCAGGCAAGTCCATGATGAGGAAGGTAGTGCGATCACAAGTCCACCTTATTGTTTGAGAGGCCCATTCAGTAGTCTGACAACAAGAGCTGTCCTTGATCCCGGTGGTACGTGCTTTCAGCTGTTTGTATTTTCGTCCCAGTGGAATGGGGGAAACGGAGATTACCTGGAGATGGTGGGGTCTTTGATTATGTTGGCTGAGCAAAGTCCATGCATGAGAGGCTGGTTTCTGTGATTTGCTGAGCCGTGAACAACTGAGAACTGGATGGTGTCAGTCTCAGCAGTCATCGTCCGTCCCCTGCACAATGAGTGTGGATCCTGCACTGAAAGTGTTAAGTACTTTCCCTAACAAGTAGAGTTGCTTTGATTTAATGAAACTTTATTTACATAATAACATAATCCATAGCAGTGACCTCTATGTTGGATTCAAGCAGCATTGTTGATAAGAGCAGGTGTCTCTTCAGTCTCATTATCACAAGGAGTGAGTGTTACCATCTGCCTACCACAGGGTTTAACGTACAAAGGCACACTTACAGATATGGTGCAAGATATCACAGGCATTTTTGGAAGTGTCTGCTCATGGACCCAGTGTTGCTCAGAAGCCTGTTGGCCCACAGCCAGTTGGACAAGCATGTCATCCATGCATTGTCATGTCGGATTGCCCTCTTACTCTAGTCAAAGAAAAAGGAGACCCAGCACCAGTTCTGACAGCAACTGCATCTTAAGAATATTTTGCCAGTGTGTCTCTTTAGTTGGAGATCCTGTCAAGAGAATTGAAAGGAAACAGAATGAAGTCTTACTATTTTTGTGGAACTGTTCTTTAATAGGTGTAGCACCAAGAATTAAGGGACAAGTCAGTCTTTGGCTTCCAACAAGAAATGTGCGCATCATCATCTACTGACAGTGCTTTGTTCCTGAGCTCACTGTTTGCACGTGACTGTATATACACACACACACACACACACACACACACACACACTCACTCACACACACACTGACACACACAGACGCTCACACATGCACACTGTTGCCCACAGATACACACACACATGCAAACACACAGACACACACATACACACATATACATACACAGAGACACACACATACAAACACGTACACACACATGCATACACACACACACACACACAAACACACAGATACAGACACACACTACACACAGACAGACACACACACATACACACACACACACATAAACACACACAGACGACACAAACACACATGCACACTGTTGCACACAGATACATGTACAGGCACGCACACACACACACGCATACATGCACACCCACACACACATTAACACAGACCCACAGACATACACACACACAAACACGCACACACACCACACACAGACAGCCAAACATACATACACACACACACAAACACACACACATAAACATACACAAATATGCACACTGACACACACACAAACACATACATAGACAGGCAGACACACACATACAAACTCTTAAACACACATATACACACATACACATACACACATAAACACAGTCCCACACACACACATACGCAGACACACACTGATAAACACACACAAACACAAATGCACACAGATACATGCACAAGCACATGCGCACACACACAAACACAGACATGCACACAGATACACACACAGACACAAACACACATATACACACACAGAAACACACACACACACACACACACACACCAACACACAGGCACAGACACAGACACACACCACACACCACACACACAGAGAGACAGACAAACATACATACACATACACACACACATACCATACAGACATACACACACAGACACACACGCATATGCATGCACACATACAGACACACATACACATAGAGACATAAACACACATGCACATAGACACACACACTATCCACCTGTGACACCACTTTCAATTGTTACGAACCCCATAACTGGGTCACTTACCAGCAAAGATAGAGAGGTCCACTGAAGTCTGATGGTACCATTTTTAAACGTTTTTATTTATAAAGGGGCACCAAAGTAAGGTTAATACAAACATTCAGATAACATACGTCGTCAATACTCAATCTAAAGCGCGGGTATAGTAATAATCAACAATAAGAAGTAGCTCTATCGTTTGTCTAGGGGTAAAAATATTGTCCGATGGAAATATCAAAGTCTCTGGAGTTCATGCAGGTGTTTAGCCGTTTGGGGACCGCTGGGTTTCACTTGTTGGAGAGAGAGAGAGATTTTCGGTGAGAAAATAAACTTGCCAGCCTTTTGGACTCAAATCGTTGAATCGGGAACGTGGGTTCCCCGTTGTCAGTTCAAAGTCCTTTTCGGTGTTATCAGCCACTCGTTCCCCGGGTTAGGGGAAACGAACCACACGTGGCTTCCGAATAGCTTCCCGTTATCACGGGAGCGATGAGCGATGGTGTCTCCTTCTGGTGCGTCGCTGGGGTACTGCCTCCTGCAGTCCCCTTTTTATCTTGACTTGCAGAGTTGTCGATGTCAATCAAGGTGGGGTGATACAATCCCCACCCCACATTGCCCGAGGGTGTCCATGTAGCCATGATAGCAGGCACGTAGCATAGAGTCGCAATCCACAAAGGTGTCTCCAAGTAACAATGGTCAAAATCCGGTGCATTGTCTCTCTGAGGATTCTCTCTCATTTCCTGGGTCCAAGACCCGAATTAATAGCGATCTTGCGATTCTCAGGAAGGGGGGGGGGGGCTGGGATCATAACGCAATAAATTATGGACCTGCATTTCCAGATACCTTTGTTGCTCCACACTCCTTGGTGCCCGAACATTCACTGTGAAAGTCCGACCCTGGTTGGTCGTTACTGAAATGCAACACCTCACACTTGTCTGCATTAAATTCCATCTGCCACATTCCAGTTTATTTTTCCAGCTGGTCCAGGTCCTGCTGCAAGTCATGATAGCCTTCCTCATTGTCCACTACACCTCCAGTCTTGGTGACATCTGCAAATCTGATGATCCAGTTAATCACATTAACATCTGGATCTTTGATAGAGATGACAAACAATAATGGAGCCAGCACCAGTTCTTGCGGCACACCATTGGTCACAGGCCTCCATCTACTATCACTTCCTGGCTTCTCCCACAAAGTCAACATCTATTCCAATCTGCTACCTCACCTTGAATGCCAAGTGACTGAACCTTCTTGACCAGCCTTCCATGTAGGAGTTTGTCAGATGCCTTGCTAAAGCCCATGTGGGCAACATCCACTGCCTTACCTTTATCCACTTTTTTGGTAACTTCCTCGAAAAACTTTCTAAGATTGGTTGGACATAACCTATCGCACATGAAACCACACTGACTATCCTTAATCAGTCCATGTCTATCCAAACACCTGGATATCCAGTCCCTTAGAATACCTTCCAATAACTTTCCCACTACTGACGTCAGGTGAACTGGTCGATAATTTCCTTGTTTACTTTCAGGGCCATCCTTAAACAATGGAACAACATTGGCCACCATCCAATCCTCTGGCACTTCACCTGCCACTAAGAATGTTTTAATAGTTCTGCTAGGGCCCCAGCAATTTCTGCACACCTCCTGCAGGGTCTGAGGGAATGCCTTGTCTGGCCTTGGGGATTTATCCACCCTGATTTGCCTCAGGACAGCAAACACCTCCTCCTCTAATCTGTGTAGGGTCCATGAAGTTGATGCCATTTTTCCTCACTTCTATAGACTCTGTGTCCATTTCCTGAGTAAATGCAGATGCAAAAAAATCTTTTCAGATCTCTCCCATCTCTCTTGACTCCACAGATGAATTACTATTCTGATCTTCCAGGGGACCAATTCTGTTCTTTACAAGTCTTTTGCTCTTACCATATCTGTAGAATCCCTGAGGACTCTCCTTCACCTTGTCTGCTAGTGCACCTCATGCCTTCTTTCTGATTTCCTTCTTAAGTGTTCTCTTGTGTTTTTGTACTCCACTAACACCTCATTTGTTCCTACCTGCACTGTACCTCCTTTTACTCTTAACCAGGGCCCCAATATCACCTGAAAACCAAGGTTCCCTACACCTGTTATCTTTACTTTTCACTCAGACAGGCACATACAAACTTTGTACTCACAAAACTTCACTTTTGAAGGCCTCCACTTACCAATACATCTTTGCCAAAAAACAGCCTGTCCCAAACTACACTTGTCAGATCCTTTCTAATACCACCAAAATTGGCCATTCTCCATTTTAGAATCTCAACCCACAGACCAAACCTATCTTTCTGCATATGTACTGTTAAGCTAATGGCATTGTGATCACTAGACGCAAATTGTTACCCTGCACCTACCCAATCTAATACCCTAATAGCAGATCAATATCAAACACTCTCTCATTGGGACATCAACCTCCAAATTCCTCCTCCCACACAAAGGATGAACAAAAATGGAACAGGCACATCAAACCCTCCCCCCATTTTCCACACATAGACTGGGAAGCCCATACTGCAAAAGGGATGGATGGTGTGGAGTTTGTAAAATGTGTGCAGGATAGTTTTTTGCAGCAATACATAGAGGTACCGACTAGAGAAGGGGCAGTGTTGGATCTTCTGTTAGGGAATGAAATAGGTCAGGTGATAGAGGTATGTGTTGGGGAGCACTTCGGGTCCAGTGATCACAATACCATTAGTTTCAATATAATTATGGATAAGGATAGGATTGGACCCAGGGTTGAGATTTTTGATTGGAGAAAGGCTAACTTCGAGGAGATGCGAAAGGATTTAGGAGGAGTGGATTGGGACAATTTGTTTTATGGGAAGGATGTAATAGAGAAATGGAGGTCATTTAAAGGTGAAATTTTGAGGGTACAGAATCTTTATGTTCCTGTTAGGTTGAAAGAAAAGGTTAAATGTTTGAGAGAGCCATGGTTTTCAAGGGATATTGGAAACTTGGTTAGGAAAAACAGAGATATCTACAATAAATATAGGCAGCATGGAGTGAATGAGGTGCTCGAGGAATATAAAGAATGTAAGAAGAATCTTAAGAAAGAAATTAGAAAAACTAAAAGATATGAGGTTGTTTTGGCAAGTAAGGTGAAAATAAATCCATAGGGTTTCTACAGTTATATTAATAGCAAAAGGATAGTGAGGGATAAAATTGGTCCCTTAGAGAATCAGAGTGGACAGCTATGTGTGGAGCTGAAAGAGATGGGGGAGATTTTGAACAATTTCTTTTCTTTGGTATTCAATAAGGAGAAGGATATTGAATTGTGTAAGGTAAGGGAAACAAGTAGGGGAGTTATGGAAACTATGACAATTAAAGAGGAGGAAGTACTGGTGCTTTTAAGGAATATAAAAGTGGATAAATCTCCAGGTCCTGATAGGATATGCCCTAGGACCTTGAGTGAAGTTAGTGTAGAAATAGCAGGGGCTCTGACAGAAATATTTCAAATGTCATTAGAAACGGGGATGGTGCCAGAGGATTGGTGTATTGTTCATGTGGTTCCATTGTTTAAAAAGGGTTCTAAGAGTAAAACTAGCAATTATAGGCCTGTCAGTTTGACGTCAGTGGAGGGTAAATTAATGGAAAGTATTCTTAGAGATGGTATATATAATTATCTGGATAGACAGGGTCTGATTAGGAAAAGTCAACATGGATTTGTGCGTGGAAGGTCATGTTTGACAAATCTTATTGAATTTTTTGAAGAGGTTACTAGGAAAGTTGATGAGGGTAAAGCAGTGGATGTTGTCTATATGGACTTCAGTAAGGCCTTTGACAAGGTTCTGCATGGAAGGTTAGTTAGGAAGGTTCAATCGTTAGGTATTAATATTGAAGTTGTAAAATGGATTCAACAGTGGCTGGATGGGAGATGCCAGAGAGTAGTGGTGGATAACTGTTTGTCAGGTTGGAGGCCGGCAACTAGTGGTGTGCCTCAGGGATCTGTACTGGGTCCAATGTTGTTTGTCATATACATTAATGATCTGGATGATGGGGTGGTAAATTGCATTAGTAAGTATGCAGATGATACTAAGGTAGGTGGTGTTGTGGATAATGAAGTAGGTTTTCAAAGTTTGCAGAGAGACTTAGGCCAGTTAGAAGAGTGGGCTGAACGATGGCAGATGGAGTTTAATGCTGATAAGTGTGAGGTGCTACATTTTGGTAGGAATAATCCAAATAGGACATACATGGCCAAATGGTAGGGCATTGAAGAATGCAGTAGAACAGAGTGATCTAGGAATAATGGTGCATAGTTCCCTGAAGGTGGAATCTCACGTGGATAGGTTTTGGTATATTGGCCTTTATAAATCAGAGCTTTGAGTATAGGAGTTGGGATGTAATGTTAAAATTGTACAAGGCATTGGTAAGGCCGAATTTGGAGTATTGTGTACAGTTCTGGTCACCAAATTATAGGAAATATGTCAACAAAATAGAGAGAGTGCAGAGATTTACTAGAATGTTACCTGGGTTTCAGCACCTAAATTACAGGGAAAGGTTGAACAAGTTAGGTCTTTATTCTTTGGAGCATAGAAGGTTGAGGGGGGACTTTATAGAGGTATTTAAAATTATGAGGGGGATAGATAGAGTTGATGTGGATAGGTTTTTTCCATTGAGAGTAGAGGAGATTCAAACAAGAGGACATGAGTTGAGAGTTAGGGGGCAAAAGTTTAAGGGTAACACGAGGGGGAATTTCTTTACTCAGAGAGTGGTAGCTGTGTGGAACAAGCTTCCAGTAGAAGTGGTAAAGGCAGGTTCAGTATTGTCATGTAAAGTAAAATTGGATAGGCATATGGACAGGAAAGGAATGGAGGGTTATGGGCTGAATGCGGGTCAGTGGGACTAGGTGAGAGTAAGCGTTCAGCATGGACTAGAAGGGCTGAGATGGCCTGTTTCCGTGCTGTAATTGTTATATGGTTATATTTCTCCTCCCCGCACAAAAAACAAGAACGATCAGATGAAAAACACAGAATATTAAAAACTTATAAAAGACTGAAAAAGAACATTTATATTCGAAGTCCACATGCAAACTGTGGAAAACCTGGGTAACACCTACCCAGTGGCAGATCTCTCCCTCTCTGTAGCAGAGTGATCAAAAGAAGGCATACACCCTCCACACTTGCCTTGATCTCCCTCGTTGCTTTAATTGGCAAACAATGAAAGCTTTGATTAGTGACATAGAGTCAAAGAACGGTTTGTGCCCCTATCCCACAGACTTCTCACTATGAAGTTCATGCTCGCTGCCTGTCTCCCAGAATCCTCTTGAAGACTGCTGAGTGCTGAAGCACTAAACCATCTCCAAGCTTCCACGTTCACTTTGATGTATCAGCTTTCCTCGTCGCTTTAATCGGTGAAATGGAGTCGAACTCCCTGCCATGAGTGTCCTGCAAGTTCCTCTGCACCCTGGAATCCTCTCAGAGACTGCAGAGTGCTGGTACACCCAAACAATCTCCAAACAGCAAATCACAGGCTGCAACCCACAATGAAAAACAAATGTAAAAGACATAGTAAGTGAAATGTATGTTCTCATGATCTATCCAGAAGACATTGATGGAAGAAGCATTGTACACAGGCGCCATCTTGACCCAAAGTCAAGCAACAAATTGCACAGCCAGTCCTGGCTACAATGTCATAATTCCAGGTGTTGATCCATGCCTGGAGCTCATCCATCTTTACTACTTATTGCATTGAAATATACACAGCTCAGGGCACTAGTCACACCATTCTCAACATTTTGATTCCTGACTTTGTCTGAGGTCTAAACAACATCTGTCTCCACTAACTGTTCTGGCACTCTGGTTCCCATTCCCCTAGCGTGGTGGGGTCTATAATTAATTGATGTGTAAATAATGACTGGCATTCCTCTCTACTTAAAAGCAGAATTTCACATCTTCCCTTCAAGTACTTTTAACATTTAGATTATGAGGCACCATTTGTAATTTTATTATCTGTGGTAAAGTTGGGTTTTTCAGGTTTGACATGGAGTGACAGTTACCAGGTGCTAGGTACCATGAATTAGTTTCAGAGCAGATAGTGATATAGAAAGTGGAAAGGCTCACACTCCAAAAATGAAGATTGGACTGCTGGTATTAACTTGATTCCTACCCTAAGCCTTAAGGATTTGATGCAGCCCAATGGGGTGATGATATTATTTTAAGAAGGAGTGTTTTAATTGAAGTACCTAACTCCACACAAAAGGCTATTCATTAGTTGTGAGGAAGTGATATGGAGATAATTAATTAAAATCCATGCTCTGAACAACTGCTCAAGTGTTTGATGCCTATTCAAATGTTAGACAACACTCAAACCTCACGGTGTAACAGTGGGACCATTGGAATCCCCTTTCATGCTTTATGGAATCTTGGTGTTGCTGCTTTTCCCAGTTCAATTCTGGCCTTCATGCCTTTGAGTTTACCAATCCCCTTCTCATTAGAATTAAGCAGCGTTGACAGTCTCTGTACTACCATTTGGGCTACAGTTGCCTGTTGATGACACATTAAGATTGTGCCCCAGTCTAGTTGGATTTTCCCTCCACTTTTCAATACATGAAGACCAAGCTGCTGTGTTTTGCCTGCGTATGTCATATTCACTTGCAGTTTGCCTTGGGAGACACTTATTCACCTTTGTAGTTCCTTAGCGTCACTGAGATCTTTTCTAAAGGTAGTTTAGAAAACAGTATGTTGCAGTCAGCCTCTGAAGTTATAGACAAGCTAACCCTGTATCAGGCTCCATTTTCAGTTTTACATCAGACACATTTATTGTGATACATATGATTTTCAGATCTGCTTCAGTAATGCTTTGCAGTTCCAGGCATGACAGCTCACCTTTGACAGACTCTGTCTTGTCTGATTCAGTTTCACATTCAGTCACTTTATGCATTTGTTTGGTTTTGTGTTTGAAACTTATCTCTCTGTGGTTTTTCTCTTTCGTTGCGCTTTTTGTCTGACTTGCACACTCTTTATGTAGTCTTGTCTGTAACTTTCTGTGAACTTTTATTTTGACCCAACAGTCGTTTGCATCATGGGAGGGTTTGCCACATCAATAACGTTTTTGGCATTTTGCACCATTGAGGGATATTCTGTGTGTTTCATATGCTAAACTCTTTTTCTGTAGCTCTGCTGCATCCA
The DNA here is from genome assembly GCF_048418815.1 of Hemitrygon akajei. Classification (NCBI taxonomy): domain Eukaryota; kingdom Metazoa; phylum Chordata; class Chondrichthyes; order Myliobatiformes; family Dasyatidae; genus Hemitrygon; species Hemitrygon akajei. The sequence continues at coordinate 5,908,369 of NC_133143.1, read as the reverse complement.
TTGCTGCAGTCTCTAATCATATTGCTATGATCAATGCCTATTCTAAAGTTAGGTCTCTTTCTGACAGTGGCCTCTTCTGAGTGCTTTGACTATGCATGCTACACACAAGCCTGTCCCTTAATGCATCAGAAGGTCCATCTCTAAAGTCACAGTATTGGGAAAGTTTGCGCTGTTCATTAATGTATTTAGAAATGCTTTCATCCTTTGACTGGTTCCTTCTGTGAAATCTAAATGTCTCAGCCGTTACCAGTGGTTTTAGGCTAAAGTGTTTTTGCAAAAATTGCAACAATTACATCAAACATCTTTCTTACTGGCTTTTCAGGAGTTACTCAGTTGTGTAAGAGACTGTACGTTTAGCACCCATTAGGCTAAGAAGTATCTGTCTGTGGAAACTTTCTTTACCTCATCCACATGATTTGCGTTACAATGCAGTTCAAATGTCTGGATATACGATTCCCAGTCCTCACTAGCACTATCAAATTTGTCAATTAAAGAAACTGTCACATTATTTTTACTAGTTGTGCATCTCTCACTGTACTGTGCAGTTACTCACATACCCCTTTCAAGCATCCGTGACTGCTTTCTCTGTATTGGTTCAGTTCACTCCTTCCTCACACTGTCTCTCTCCTTTCTTCCGAATTCTGTCATCTCTTAACTGTTGGTAATAATCACTGACATTCAGGTTCATACTCATAGCCAATTAGTTGTGTCCATACAATGACATATCAAATAAATAAAGGTACACACTCGGAGGACAAGTTAACTAGTAGGTTCGCTTTGCAGAGAGAACAACGCATCAATACGTATGTGTAAGATATCAGTCAATGACCAGTGCTAAGGGGACTCATTGTGCTAAAAGAAATAGATCCATACATTACAGAGTATATTTCACCATTATTGTCACTTAACAAACACTCCAACCCCAAATTTACATGGCAGTTTGATGTTTATCTTTAGAAGCTTTTTGTATGACGCTTGGCTCCGTGGTTGAACACCTAATGGGTCCTTTTTTTCTCACTTTTTTCTTGCTTTAGTAGGGTTTTTCTCTTTTCTTTTTTTGTCACCATATTTTTCAATCCTTAATATTGTTTTTTCCCCTTTTGAGATATTGTAAGTGTCATTTACTTCGATGTACTCTTGTTATTTTGGATAATGATAATAATAAGATTTGTAAAGAAAGAAAATAGTCAACCCTTTCATTTCCTCTACACACTTCCAGACACTATTCCATCTGCCACTACTTTTCCCATTCTCTTAATCTGTCTCATTCCTTCTATAGCCTCTCTACTTGCTCAAAACTACTTGCCTCTCCACCTATCTTTACAAACTTTGCAACAAAGCCATCAATTCCGTCATCCAAGTCATTAACATATAACGTTAAAACCTGGAAATGAGTAGTTAATGTATAATGAATAGCTCTAGGCCTGTACTCATTGGAGTTAGGAGAATGAAGGGGGTCTCACTGAAACCTATTGAAAGGCCTAAGTAGAGTAGACATGGAGATAATGTTTCCAATACTGGGAGTGTCCAGGACTAGAGGGCACAGCCTCAGAATAGAAGGAAATCCCTTTAAACAGAATTGAGGAATTTCTTTAGCCAGAGGTTGAAGATCTGTGGAATTCATTGCCACAGGCAGCTGTGGAAGCCAAGTCATTGGGTGTATTTAAAGCAGAGGTTGAATGGTTCTTGATTAGTATCAATGTCAAGGGCTATAGGAAAAAGGCAGTAGAATGGGATTGAGAGGGATAATAGATCAATCATAATTGAATGGCAGATTAGAGTCAATGGCCGCTTGGAACTTGGTAATATTGATCCAGAGGTTCTTTGGAAGTCAAGAATGAGGCATACACGTGTTGATTATGGCTATTTTAATACTGTAAGTGTTGCAAGGACAAATAATAGAAGACAAAGAAAAAGTTGTGATCATCTCATACTCAGACCAGAGATAACAAGATAGCAGTGATTGCAGTTAACCTATAAAATAGCCAGATTCAAATGGTATGACGCCTGCTGCAGAAAATCTGAGAAGCTTCCAGAAAATACTACATTTGAAAATTTGCTGAACAGTTATACATACATAAGTGATTATATAATTATAAGCAAGCAAAGGACAGTTAAACTACAAGGAAAATATTAGGAAAAGAATAATTCTACACCCTAATCCAACAGACCAAATTGTCTAGTTCTCCTTCTATGTTTATGGTCCTGTGGTCGAGTCTATTTCAATGCTTGAGGGGTTCCCCATCTGACTCAGCCCCTTCACACGTGGTACTGAATGACCCTAATCTGTGGTTCTTTCTCCCAGAGGCTGCACCAAACAGCAGTGCTTCCATCAGCACATACTCCTGCACCCAAATGTGCCATTTGGAGCATTCCCTTATGGACACAGGCTGGAAGATCAACAGGTTGTGGGCAAACCTGGGGCATCCTTCACTGAGTTAATGCTCTTCCAGCAGCATTTGATATCTGCCTTGGTGTGTGACCCTGGGAATAGATCAGAGATTCTCCATTATGCAGTGCTTGGGATGAACCAAGACAAGGACCTTTGAATCCTTCTCTACATCCTCTTCAGAAATCTGTTGTTTGCAAGATTCCCCTCTGCCAAATGTGCCACGTGCTTTTGTACAGATACAGCTCAGAGCCTTGACCTGAAACACTGACATTTTCTTTCCTTGCACATTCCTGGACAGGTACATGGAGCTCAGAAATATAGAGGGCTGTGGGTAACCCTGGGTAATCTCTAAGTACATGTTCAGCACAGCATTGTGGGCCGAAGGGCCGGTATTGCACTGTAGGTCTTTTATGTTTCTATTTGCTGCTTGACCCACTGAACTTCTATCAGGTTGTTATTCGCTCCAGATTCCAGCATCTGGAGTCTCTTGTGTCTCCTTTAAGTGTCTATTATTACAGTGGCTTGATCACTTATTTTAAATAGTCAATTAAAAATTGAAAAGATCATAATTTGCATCTTTAAAACATTACAGTTTAATGTTTAATAAAGAATAGATATCCATTTGAAGGATTAGTAACTATTGCAGGAATGGGGGGGCTGGTGGCTAATTAGATAATGTATTTGATAATTGTGCCACTTGAACATAGGGAAGCTGAGTATAGGTAGAAGATGAAAGAACTAAACCCTTTCATCTTTACAAATTTCAAACACACACTATTAATGATAGCTCTTAAAGGTCACAGATGTGCACTTATGTGCATTTATGGAAAGAATACAGTTATTCATATTTGAATTCCCTGCCTTTTCAGTGGAAGATCAACTATTTTATATAGAAAGGCTTATATGCAAGTTTATTATGTTACATTAATTATAAATATGGTTGAAATTTAAAAACTGAAGCATTACCATCCTTTTCCAGAGAGTCAGTAGACATCACCTGCTTCTTCTCTAGGGACACCTGACACAGACGTACTCGTGGTAGATGGCTAGGCATTCAGCTTGGGTGAGATTTTTGATGGCCTGCTGCCTGGATCTGTGAATGACCACCTCAGCCAGTCCCAGGAGCATAGAACGTTGAATGTTACGGCACTCTACAGGCCCTTCAGCCCATGACCTTGTGCCAAATGTTTAGCCTACTCCAAGATCAATTTTCCTCCTACATAGCCCTCCAGTTTTCCAGACTGACGAGATCCCTCAGTCTGAGGAGATCCTGATCCCCCCACCCCTGCTCACATATGGTGTACAAAGCTCCAGCGTGCCTGGGGCTTGTGTAGCCAGATGTGAGGAACAAGATGTAAATGGAAAATGGATTCCTCCAGGCCACAGAAATGGCAAATGGCCTGGAACTCCAATCTAACTTTAAAAAAAAGAGATTATATTTGCTTTGAACCAATACTCCCACTCACCTGTCATTTACTCTACATCTTCAAGTTTCTTAACTCTAACACACAATTGTTTGACTTTGAGAAGAAAGGGCCAAAAAGTGAGTCACAGCTGACACAGGACTGGCAGACTGAATTCTGGCAGTGCGTCACTCCAGAAACCACACATTGAACCAATATATTAGTATGATGCGAATAAAACTACAAGGACCATTACATGCATTCTGTCCCTTTTTTAGTGTAACTTAGTTAGCTTCATTCCCTAGAGCTGAAATTGTTTCCCCTGGAATGCCACTCTAATCCCCTGCCATTTGAGGAAGCAGACCAGTGCTCACCACACAGGAAGAATGCTCTTCATAGCCCTTGAGTTGTCAGCTAGTTTTCAATTTCTTCAAAACATCTACAAACAGGTGCAGTTTCTCACTGGAATTCGGTGAGACAGGCAACACTGTTTTTCAGGTTGAGACGCTTGTTCTGATAGGTCCCAACCTGCAATGTCCACATCAAAGGTCTCTATCTAAAAGGTCAATTGCCTATTTTGCTCTCTAGATGTTGCCTCATATGCTAAGTTCCTCCAGTATCTTGTGTGTTGCTCCAGATTCCAACACCAGCTGTCTCCTGGGTCTTCAGCTCCCATCCATTTCCCTTCTGTAAGCCCACAAATCTTTCCCAAACTTCCATCGGGTAGAAGTTACAAAGGTTTGATAACAGTCCTCTGTTATAATACTCTTGAATTATATGCTAAAAAAGAACTTAATCTCTCAATCAACCTTGTCACCACCCATGCACTTCATCTGTCTACCCGCATTGTAACACAAAATTCAAGATTCTGTTTTCTGTCTCATTTGTACCAACTTGATGTACTTTAGTACGGAACAGTCTGTGCGGATGATATCCAAAGCAAAGCTTTTCACTATATCATGGTGGATGTGATAATACTTGACCAATTACCATGGAGGAAAGGGAAATGGTTAGCCTGACATTTATCTTGCCAGAGGCAGCCACTTCCTTACCTTTCCTGCAGCTCAACAAGCTTCTTTAGTCTCCTTCCCAGTTCTGATGAAGGGTCTTTGACCAGAAATGTTAACTCCATTTATCTTCTAACGGACACTGCCGGTATTTACATTTTCTGTTTTCAGTTCAAATTTCCGGAGCCTGTAGTTTATTTGATTTCCATTAGCCTGACAATGAATCAAGGGAAAATGGTGAAATTTATTAATCAGGAAGTGGTAGAAAAACTCAATGACATAATCTACTGATGCTAGAAATATTGAGCAACGTACACAAAATGCTGGAGGAACTCAGCGAATGGTCTCAGCCTAAGACTTTGATTGTTCATTTCCCTCCATAGATGCTGCCTGACCTGCTGAGTTCCTCCAGCACTTTCTATGTGTTGCACTACAACACAATAATTGCTTTGGCAGAGTCCACCCTGTACTCTGATGAATCGGTTAAGAGTACTTTTGAGGCTGTGGTAGGTAAGGATGAACCAGTGGTGTATTTGTACTTCCAGAGGCTTTCAACGAGACATTAGTGTGGACTGAAGAATGTCCATGGACAGAAGATAGTGATGAGGAGTGGGTGGATCATTTACATGCTGCAGAGATCAGTGAAGGGGAGACAGCTATTCACAGCCTAGGTCAATAATCTGGATGTCAGTAACACACAGCAAGCTGGCAGTGTGAGCTGTGAGAAAAATGCAGAGGAACGTCAGGGGGCAAGAGTGTATAGGCAGCAGATAGAATGTTGTGTCAAACAGTATGAAGTGAAGGTCATTCACTTCAGTAGAAAATCGAGGTACTTCTTTAAATGGTGGGATATTGACAGGAAACCAAGTGTCCTTGTCCACAGATACTGAAAGCAATTATGAAGGCAGTGGACATGTTAACCTCTGCTAGAAGAGAATTATGTGCATGATTAGAGGCTTTTTGCTTTAAATAGTCTCCCTGCCAAAGGGAAGATGTACGTGTAGTCGATGAAATGCAGGAAACATTCACCAGATGTACTTATGGAATGAAGACACAAGAAACGGCAGATGCTTGAACCTGGAGCACAAAATACAAATGGATGAATGCTGCGGGTTGAGCAGCATCTCCAATGGAAAAGGGATAGTCAACTTTTGGGTCAATACCCAAATTAATCTGCCCAGCCCAGCAACCTTCACCTGGAAGATTGTCCTTCATACCCCTCCCTGAAACATTGATATTGAACCAACACCTACCACTTCCGTTGGCAGCTCATTCCACTCTCACCACCCTCTGAATGAAGAACTTTTCCCTCAAGTTCCCCTTAAACATTTCACCTTTCACGCTTAACCCATGACCTCTACTTTAGTCTCACCCAACCTCTGGAAAAAGCCTGCATGCATTTACTGTATTTATACCCAGCATAACTTAGTATGCTCTATCAAGTCTCACATCAATCTTACATGTTCTAGGGAAGAAAGTTGTAACCTATTCAACCTTTCACTATAACCCAGGTCTTCAAGCCCTGGCAACATCCCTTGCAAATTTCCTCTGTACTCTTTCAATCATATTGACATCTTTCCTGTAGGTAGGTGATCAAAACTGGACACAGTACTCCAAATGATCACTCTGATGTCTTACACAATTTCAGCACAACATTCCAACTCTTGTACTCAGTACATTGATTTATGAAGACCAGTGTGTCAGAAGTTTTCTTTACAACCTGTGATGCTACTTTCAAGGATTTATAGGTCTGTATTCCCAGATCCCTCTGTTCTACTACACTCCTCAGTGCCCTTCCACTCACCATATAACACCTACCCTGGTTGGTCCTCCCAAAGTGTAACTCCTTGCACTTATCTGCCTTAAATTCCATCTGCCATTTTCCAGCCCATTTTTCCAGCTGGTGCAGATCCTGCTGCAATTTTGATAGGCTTCCTCACTCTCCACTACACTTCCAATCTTGGTGCCATCTTTAAATTTGCAGATACATTTTACCATATTATCACACAGATCATTGATATAAATGACAAACAACCAGGGATGCCATTAGTCAAAGACCTCCAGTCAGAGAGGCAACTCTCTACAACCTTTCTCTGGCCTTTCTCAAAAAGCCAATGTCTAATCTAATTTACTACCTCATCCTGAATGCCAAGTGACCAGCCTACCACATGGAACCTTGTCAAGGCCTTGCTAATGTCCGTGTAGACAACATTCATTGTCTTACTTTCATCAACATTCTTGATAACTTCCTTTAAAAACTCTAAAAGATTGGTTAGATATGACCTACCATGCAAAAAGCCATATTGACTGTCTCTAATCGGTCCCCATCCATCCAAATACTCATATCCATTCCCTTAGAATACCTTCCAATAGCTTTCTCACTATAGATGTCAGACTCACCAGCCTATAGTTTCTTGGTTTATTCTTAGAATCTTTCTTAAACACTGAGCAACGTTAGCTATCCTTGAAACCTCTGGCACCTCACTTGTCGCTAAAGATGTTTTAAATATATCTGTTAGGCCCTTAAAGTTTCTGCACTAACCTCCCACATGGTCAAGGGAACATTTCCCAGGCCCTGGGGATTTGTCCACCCTAATTTGCTTCAAGTCAGCAACCACCTCCTCCTCCGTAATCTGCATAGGGTCCAAGACCACGCTGCTGCATTGCCTTACATTATGTCTGAAAATCGATTTAAGATCTCTCCCATCTCTTTTGGCTCCATGCATCAATTGCCACTCTCATCTTCCAGAGGACCAGTTTTATCCCTTGTTATCCTTTTGTGCTTAATATACAGCATCTGTAGAAATCCTTAGGATTCTCCTTCACCTTGCCTGCTAGAGTAACCTCAGGCCTTCGTTTAGCCCTCCTGATTTCTTCAAGTGTTTTTTTTGTAATTCTTATACTCCTCAAATATCTCATTTGCTCTTACCTGTATATACCTGCTGTGCAACTCTTTCTTATTCCTTCAAAATCTCTCGAAAACCAAGGTTCCCTAAACCTATCTTTGCCTTTTATTCTGAAAACATAGAAGCTCTGCACTCTCAAAATGTCACTTTCAAGGTCCCCCAGTTACCAACTGCACCTTTGCCCGAAAACAACTGGTCCCAATCCCCACTTGCCAGACCCTTTCTGATGCCATCAAAATTGGCCTTTCTCCAATTGAGAATTCCAGCCAGAGGACCAGACCTATCCTTTTCAGTAATTACCTTGGAACTAATAGCGTTATGATCACAAGATGCAAAGTTCTTGTCATACAAACTTCTGTCACCTGCCCTGCATTGCTCACTAGCAGATCTAGTATCACACGCTCTCTAGTTGGGACCACTATGTACTGGTAAAGGAAGCATTCCTGAACACATTTGACAGCCCTTTTACAGTATGTGGGTCCCAGACAATAAGCTCTCCAGTCTGTCCTGACTAAGCACTGCTGAGACATTTTTCCTAACTAGTAATAACACTTTTCCCCATTAATCCCTCCCCCTCTGTCATGTTGAAAGCCCAGAGCACTGAGCTACCAGTCCTGCACCTCCTGCAACCAAGCCTCACTAGTGTCATAGTTCCTTGTTCTTGATCTATGCATTTCCAACAATACTCCTTGAACTGAAATATACACAGCTGAGAACATTAATCCCACCATGTTCAGCCTCTCGATTCCTGACTTTATACGTAGCCTTAATAACATCTTTCCCCACAATCACTCCACTATCTGCTCTGGCTGTCTGGTTCCTATCCCCTTGCAACTCTAGCTTAACCAGCCTCCCCACTCCCCACGCAGCACTAGCTAACCCTTCTGCAAGAATATTTCTCTCCTCCAGTTCAGGTGTACGGGTGGCAGGGTGGAGGTAGCTCTCTACCAGAGGAGGTGTGAGGTGCTCCTTCCCACTGTAGCCTGCAGGTCACCCTTTGACAAGTCTCCCCACCCCTGATCAGGGTCACATGAAGCCATGGGAGTAGGTGGTGGATGGTCATGAAGCAGCCGGTGCATATCACAAGTCCTGACACCAGGCAAACAATCTCTGAAGTGTATTGATAATGGCTGGTTTCACCTGTCTTGTAAAGACACTATCCAGAAGAAGGCAATGGCAAACCACTTATACAGAAGCATCTGGTCAAAAGACTTTCACCCACGTCATATGACATAGTACGTAATGATGATGAGTTCACATGCAAACCGCCCCATCTCTACTGGTCGAACCTTTCCAGGAAGAGATCCTAATGATCCAAAAATCTGAAGCTCTCCCTCCTGCACCAGCTCCTTAGCTACATGTTTGATCTTCCTATTTCTGACCTCACTATCCTGTGGCATGGGGAGCAATCCCAAGATCACAACCTTGTCCTTTATCTTAGTATCTAACTCCCTGAACTGATCTTACAGGCCTGTCACTCCTCCTACACATGTCATTGGTAGATGTGGCTGCTCATCTTCCCACTTGGCACCTAGGAGGTAACATACTATCCAGTAATCTTGTTCTTATCCACAGAACCTCATTTCCGTTCTCCTAACCAACGAATCCCCAATCACTACAACTCGCCTCTTCTCCCCCATTTGAGGTGGAGGTACAGAAGCCTGAAGACACACACTCAGCGATTCAGCAACAGCTTCTTCCCCTCTGCCATCTGATTTCTGAATGGACATTGAACCCATGAATGCTACTTCACTACTTTTTTATTTCTGTTTTTTGCACTAATTTTAACTATTGAATAGACATATATTCTTAGTGTAACTAAGTGTATATTTATATTTCATTGCACTGCTGCCATAAAGTTAACAAATTTCATGACATATGCCAATGATATTAAACTTGATTCTGATTCCAATATCCATCATCCAAACCACTGACATGTAAAGTAAACTGAAGTTGTTCCAACACAGACCCCTGTGGAACACCACTAATCAACAGCAACCAGAAAAGGTTCTCTTTATTCCCATTCTTTGCCTCCTGCCAATTAGCCAATGCTCTATACATGCTACAATCTTTCATTTAATATCACAGGCTCTTAACTTGTCAATAAGAATTTCAGCTATAAGATATAGGAGCAGATTTAGCCATTTGACCAGTCAAGTCTACGCCACCATTTCATCTGGCTGATCCAATTTTCCCCTCAGCACCATTCTCCTGTACCCCTTCTTGCCCTGAAGAGTCAAGGATCTATCAACCTCTGCCTTAAATGTACAGAAAGACTTCACAGATGCCTGTCACAAAGAATTCCACATATTCACCTCTCTGGCTAAAGAGATTCCTCCTGATCACTGTTCTAAAAGGAGGCTTCTCTATTCTGAGGTTGCGTCCTCTGGTTTTAGATTCTCCCACCAGAGGAAACATCCTCTCCACATCTACTCTATCAAAGCTTTTCACTATTCAATAGGTTTCAATGAGGTCACCCCTCATTCTTCTGAATTCTTGTGAATACAGGCCCAGAACTATCAAATGCTATTTATATGACAAACCTTTCAATCCTGGAATCATTTTCATGAACCTCCTTTGAACACTATCCAGTTTCAGCACATCCTTTCCAAGATAAGGGTTCCAAACCTGCTCACAATACTCCAAGTGAAACCTCAGTGTTATAAAGTCTCAAATCGCATCCATGATTTTATCTTCTCATTCTCTTGAAGTGAATGCCAATATTTGTCTTCCTCACCACAGACTCAACCTGCAAAGAAACCTTCAGGTAATCCTGCACAAGGACTCCCAAGTCACTTTGCATCTCAGTTTTTTGTATATTCTCTTCATTTAGAAAATAGTCTATCCTTTCATTTCTTCTACTACACTTCTCGACACTGTATTCCATTTGCTATTTCTTTGCCCATTCTCCTAATTTGTCCAAGTTGTTCTGTAGCCTCTACTTCCTCAAAACTACCTGCCCCTCCACCTACCTTCATATCATCTGCAAACTTTGCAACAAAGCCATCAGTTCCATCGTCTAGTTCATTGACATATAATGGAAAAAGAACTTGTCCCAACACAGACCCCTGTGGAACACCACCAGTCACCAGCAGGCAGTTGGAAAAGGCTCCTTTTATTCCCACTCTTTGCCTACTGCGAATAAGCCACTGCTTTATCCTTGAGAATCCCAGGGCAGAAATGCTCTCCCACTCTCCATCGCTGTCCAGCCCTTCATGCACACATCAGGACAAAGCATCAGCATCAGTCTTCCAACTTCCCAGCTGTACTTCAGGCTGAAATCATAGGCAGGCAACACCACCAACCACCGATAGATAGCCTGTGGCATCCAATTTTGCAAAGGTCAGGATATAAGTTAAGGGGTTGCTGTACACCCTCACCTCGAACTTGGAACCATACAGATGGTCACATAGCTTATCCACCACAGACCATTTCAATGCCAGGAGCTCCAACTTGTGTGTGGGGTATTTTTGATCATAGGGTATCAGATTCCAGCTGATAAATGCAACAGGTCCAACCGCCTAAGCCCAGGGCGAAACAGGGCGAACTGGATAGAACCACAGGACCAGCACATACAAGACAAACCAGATAACAGGACAACCCCCCAACTAGTCAGTCAGTCACTCTCCCCGTCCCCCCCCCCTTCCCCGTCTTGTTTTACGGCGGTTGGCACCCAGCTTAATGGTGCATTACCACCACCTGCCTTCTGCTCTGGAGTGCGATAGACTCACATTCTAAATCCCTTCACCCAATCTCACACACACACACACACACATACCCTAACCTACACTTTATCCTCCCATCTTTGGCCATCCTAGTACCCTATTCCTGTTTATCCATCATATCCTATAAAAAACCCTGTAACCCTTAAGCTAAAAATACCCTAACCTGTGCTCTCACCCATGCCCAGCAACCCTTTTAATGTGAATTCCTGCACCCCCAATTCCCTTAGATTAATGCTCACCATCTCTCTCTGAAGCTTCCATGGAGCTACAACCGGGTAAACTACCGAAGGACTTATCCTTAGATCAGACACTCCACATGATCTAGCAATATCATTCCCTACCTGACTAAAATTTTCCCTCTGAAACCTCCCATTTTCCCTGGACTCCTGCAACACTCCTTTAGCAGGGTGAGAATCATTGTGCCCCTGCAAATTAGCCCAGTAGTTTGCCATCAATTGCATCCTTCTTAATTCCAAAGGCATTACTCCCATTTCTACCTGCAGGGCTGATACTGGTGATGTTTTAAAAGCCCCACTGCACACTCTGAAAACCTGAGCCTGAATCACATCCAGTTTCCTTATAAGAGACCTAGCTGCTGATCCATATGCTACACTTCCATAATCCAACACAGATCTTACTAAAGCCACATACATTCTCTTCAATGCTGAACAACTTGCTCCCCATTCCCTACCAGTCAAACATCTCATCACATTTATTACTTTTTTTTACATTTCTCCTCAACTTTCCTGATATGGTCTGCCCATGTTAATCGTGAATCAAATATAACTCCCAGAAATTTAAGTGATCCAACCCTTTCTAATTCTATCCCATACATCCTTAACTTCTTCCCTACCTCAATTCTTTTCCTAGTGAAAAATACAGTTTGAGTTTTTTTCTACTGAAAATCTACATCCCCAATCATAACCCCACTCTACCACTTCATCAATTGCTCCTTGTAGTTTCCTGATTATATGCTCCATGTTCCTGCCTCTTTTCCACAAGGCCCCATCATCAGCAAACAGTGACCTACCTATATCCACTGGTACCTTTGTGAAGACATCATTGATCAAAATGATGAAAAGTAACGGGCTAATCACACTACCCTGAGGTGTGCCATTTCCCACTATGTACTGTTTTGATAATTCTGATCCAATCCGAACTTGAATTTTTCTACCAAACAAAAAATCTTTAATCCAATTAAAAACTCTCCCAACCCCCATCTTGTGCAGTTTAATTAATAATCCTTCCTTCCACATCATATCATAGGCTTTTTCAGTGTCAAAAAACACTGCAACTACTGATTCTTTATTTGCCTGGGCCTTTCTTATTTCAGTCTCTAACCTTATCACTGAGTCCTTGGAATTCCTTCCCTTCCTAAAACCACTCTGATAACTTGCCAGCATTCCTCTCTTCTCAAGATCATACAATAACCTTTCTGTTATCATCTTTTCCATTACCTTACATATATTTGATGTTAGTGCTATTGGCCTGTAGCTAGTGGGTTTTGACGGATCCTTGCCAGGTTTCCTTATTGGAATTACTACTGCTTCTTTCCATGCACTTGGTAATCTTCCCTCCTCCCACACTGTTGTAAAAATGCAGTAACTTCAAGAGCGCTCCTTCTCCTAGATTTTTTAACATAACATAGCATATTAGATCTTTCCCTGGGGAGGTTGGTCTCGATCTCTTTCTTTATTGCACTCACCATTTCTGCCAAAGTAAATGGATCATCAATTATATCACCTGTTTCTTCCCTCCTGTTTAACACACCTGGGTATTGACTCATTGTCCTTTCCCTTCTCCTTCTCCCTTCTTCAGACAAATTTTCTGAACTATGTATCTTTACAAATGACTTGGCCATGATCTCAGCCTTATCCCTGCTGGAGACTGCTGTTTCCTCCTCAGATATCATTACTGGATATCCCAATCCCTTCTATCTCCCCCCATCCTCTTAATCATTCCCCATACCTCTCCCACAGGCATTGTTCTTCCCATTTTGTTGCAAAAACTCCTCCAACTTGCCCTTTTAGCTTGATGTATAGTTCTTCTCACCACTGCCCGTGCCTTCTTATATTGAATCAAATGCTGCATATTATGGGTTCTTTTAACTAGCCTGAATGCTCTATTTCTGTTTTTTACAGCCTGACAACATTCCTCTGTCCACTATGGCACTATTTTTCTATTCATCCTATTTTTTACTCCTGGGTATAGATCCTTCTGCTGCCATAATAATTGCTGAAGTCACCTGACTGTTTAATTCATCTATATCTCCAGAAATGTCAATCCTTGTCAATGCTTCTTCACTTAACTTCTGGAACTTACCCCAATCTGCTTTTCCAAACACCCACTTTGGGACTCCCCCACATGGTCTTATTTCAACTCTTTCACCCACTGAACATAAAACTGGGTAGTGATCACTGCCTGCTGTTGAAACAGTCCAAACTCCCCAGTTACTAATGCCAGCCAAGACATGAGACACTAACGTAATATCTAATACCGACTCAGTTCCTGTTGTTATGTTTATCCTTGTTCCTCTACCATCATTCATACACACCAAATCCCTTTCTTCCATCAAATCTTCAATTACCTTTCCATTTGAATCTGTAATCGGATCCCCCCATATTGTGCTGTGAGCATTGAAATCTGCACACCACACTACTTTATGTCTATTTTGTCCTTGTATGCTTAGTAGGCTGTCCAAATCCAACCTCTTACATGGATTGTAGTAGTTAATTATAACCACTCCCTCCACTCTCTCCCATATTTCCACCACTATGTATTCCTGATCGTCTCCTTTCTCCAGTACTCTATACGGTATACCTTGCTTGATTAACATAGCACAACCCCCTCCTCCCCCTAGATTTCTATCTTTCCTTATCATTGTATACCCATATACCACAAAGTCTAAAGCTGGTTTCAACCAAGTTTCCTGGATACACACTACATCCGGTTTTACAACCATTTGCTTAATAAAGTGCTTGAATTCCTGGCCATTGGACAGTAAGCTCCTTGCATTCTATTGCAAAAGAATCACCATAATGAGTATTAACCAACCCACGACACTTCCTGGCTTGACTGATTAGTGAGGTTCTCCCTCACTTCTTCCCATGTCAGTCCTACTAACCCCAAATAGTTTACTGCTGCTTTGACCACCAGCTGAATTGTGTCACTTTTTGACTTTACCTCAGCTGTACTATTAATCACTCCTGCAATGAATGTTACTAGAGCTTTTTTTTTCTACATAAATCCTGTCATTTGTTCTTTGCTGCATCTCTCACATCCCTATTGCTCCCTGTTCATTAGGAGCATTATTCTGTTCTCTTGACGTTCTTACAGTGTCTGCATAAATGATCTTTCTTTTCACTATTATTTCTTGAATTTTATTCTCCCGTCTCATAACCTCACACCCACTATATGCCACATTATGAGCTCCTCCACAATTACAGCATTTTGGTTGCACACTGCTTCACACTTTCCATATTCATGATCATCCCCACATCTAGCACATCTCCTCTGCCTTTTACAGTTTTTAGCTATGTGTCCAAACCTTTGACAATTATAGAACCTCAATGGCTTTGGCACCTGTACCCTTACTGGGTAACTCATAAAACCCAGGAACACTTTCCTTGGCACTCTTTCTTCTTCAGATTCAATCAATACTGATTCACCGTCCTTTTTCATTCCCTCCTTTGTTTTCAGTCTTAGAACATTAATTACTTCCCCCCTTTGATATTCCTCTTTAACTCCTCCATGTTTATACTCATTGGTACACCCGTGATCACTCCTTTACAACCACCATTTCGTGCTCCCACCCTCCCTGTATATTCCACCTTGCATTTTCCTGTCTCTTTTAGCTTGAGTGCTTTCTCAAGTTGTTCCTTATTCACACATCTTACCAATAGATTGCCATCATTAAGGACTTTTGCAAATACTATTTCCCCTATCTTATTTGCCAGAGTTGTTGTTAGCAGAAACAGGTTAATTTTCTTCATGTGTCCTTGCACCTTCTCATTAAACCTAATTATGTCAACACTTCCTCTCTGAACTTGTTCATCTTCCTCACTTTCAGAACACTCTCCACTGTCATTTCTTACTCTTTTATTCCCTTTGTCTGTTTTCATTCATCCATCCCCTCACTATCTCCTCATTCCCTTTATTTCTTCCTTCACAATCATCCATTTCTCCCCAGCTGCCTACCTCTGATCCCAAATCCCTATCCCACTCCTTTTCCACTCTCTTTCCCTCAACCCCCTCTCACCTTGTCCACCATCACCAGACAACCCCCTCCCAGCCATTCCCACTCTCTTTCCCTCAACAAATTCCAAACCACATGCACCAACACCCCAACTAGACTCTGTCCCAGAGCCCCTTATATACACCTGCCAGCCGATAGGCATCAGGTGCGCCTCCTTAAGCCAAGATGATCCTATTTGGGCTTAAGGGTGAAAGGGGGAATGGCTACAAGACCCAGAGTTCGGAATCTGCGGATCGGATCAAGACCCGGAATGCAGGCTCCGGACCGGACCATAACAAAGGGTTCTTTTACCTTAAGCACTCTAATAAATTATGGTTCATTGCACTGAACCCAATTTAGAATAGTTGAGCCTCTGGTAGGCTCAACCATGAGCTGCTTTAAATAACCAGCTCCTAGGCACTCTAGAAAATCCTCCTCCTAGAATCCAGCACCAGCCTGATTTTCCCAATCTACCTGCATATTAAAATCCCTCATGACTATTGTAACATTGCCCTTTTGACGTGCATTTTCTGTATGCTATTGTAATTTGCAGGCCACATCCCTGGTACTGTTAGGGGTCTGTATACAACCCTCATCAGGGTCTTTTTACCCTTGCAGTTCCTTAGCTGTCCACAATAATTCAACACCTGACCTTACGTTACCTCTTTCTAATAATTTGATTTAATTTTTTACCAACAGAGCAACACCAACCCCTTTGCCTTCCTGCCTGTCCTTTCAATACAACGTGTATCTTTGGGCATTAAGCTCCCAGCTATAATTTTTCAGCCATGATTCAGTGATGCCTACAGCATCGTATCTGCCAATCTGCAATTGTGCTACAAGTTTATCTACCTTATTTTGTATACTGTGCGCATTCAAATACAACACCTTCAGTCCTGTCTTCACCCTTTCCAATGTTATCTGTCTTTTACATTGCAAAACATCCTGTTGACTACAATTTTTATCAATAGCCTCTCCTCACTACCCATTCTTCCTGTACGTAAACCAGCCACTTCACCTTCAGCACTATTATCCACCGTTCCTACGATACTTCTTGCATTGAAATACAGGCAGCTCAGAACCATGCTCAACCTTTTGATTCCTAACTTGGTCTGAGGTCTTACCAACATCTGCCTCCACAAACTGGCACTGTCGTTTCTAACCCCCTGCAACTCTAGTTGTTAAGCAGCCTCATGTGTGGCAACTTGTCAAAGTCCTTCTGAAAATTCAAGTACACGACAACCATCGATTCCTCTTTGTCTATCCTGCTTGTTATTTGTTCAAAGACTTTCAACAGATTTGTCAGGCAAGATTTTCCCATAAGGAAACCATTCTGACTATGGCCTATTTTGTCATGTGCCTCCAAATACCCCGAAACCACATCCTTAAGATCAACTCCCAACCAGACCAACCGGCCTGTAATTTGACTTCTACCGCCTCTCCCCCTTCTTGATGAGTGAAGAGACATTTGTAATTTTCCATTCCTTCCAGAACCATTCGGAATCAATTGATTCTTGAAAGATTGCTGCTAATGCCTCCACAGTCTCTTCAGCCCCTCTTTCACAAACGTGAGGTGTAATCCATCTGGTCCAGGTGA
Organism: Hemitrygon akajei; assembly: GCF_048418815.1. Classification (NCBI taxonomy): domain Eukaryota; kingdom Metazoa; phylum Chordata; class Chondrichthyes; order Myliobatiformes; family Dasyatidae; genus Hemitrygon; species Hemitrygon akajei. The sequence continues at coordinate 5,891,105 of NC_133143.1, read as the reverse complement.
CTTATCTGCCTTCAACCGTTTTAGTTTTCCAAGAAGTTTCTCTCTAGTGACAGCAACATCTACCCCCGACACACTTGCATTGCTAGCCTTCTGCGAGCATCTTCCACAGTGAAGACTGATGCAATATACTTATTCAGTTCTCCACTATTTTCTTGTCTGCCCTATTACTACCCCTCAGGTAACATCTTCCAGTGGTCCAATATCTACTCTCACCTGTCTTTTACAATTTATGTACCTGGAGAACTTTTGGCATCCTCCTTGACATCATTGGCTAGCTTCAAATATTAGCGTATTCAAATATCACAACTTCAGTCCTAAATTCACCCTTTCCATTTTTGTCCACCTTTTATGCTGCAACTCATCCTGTTGACTACAATTTTGCCCTGTCATCAGTCTCCTTGTTAGCAGTCTCACTACACACTGCCTCTGTTTGTAAAGCAACTACCTCATCATCAGCACTAACCATCTGGCTCCATCCCCTGGCAAATTAGTTTATACACTTGTCAGCAGCTCTAGCAAACGTCACTCAAGGATATTGCTTCCCCTTGGGTTCAGCAGTAACCTGCTCCTTTTATGCTGGTCATACCTTCCTTAGAAAAAACCAATGATACATAAATCTGAACCCCTGCACCCTGCCCCCTGCCCCCCTGCACTAATTCCTCAGTCACACATTCGCCGGCCAAATCATCCTATTCTTGTGTGGCATGGGCAATAATCCAGAGAGAATTACCCTGGAGATCCTGATTTCAGCTTTCTATGTAGCTCCCTAAAATCTCTCTTCAGGACCTCTTCACCTTTCCTACCTATGTCATTGGTGCCAATATGTACCAATACTTCTGGCTGCTCACCTTCCCCCTTCAGAATACCATGGAGACAATCCAAGACATCCCTGACCATGGCACCTGGGAGGCAACATACCATTGAGGTGTCTCTATCACGCCCACAGAAGTTCATCTCTGTTCCTCTGTCTATGGAACCTCCTGTCAACACTGCAGTGCTCTTCACCTCTCTCCTCTTCTGACTCAGTGCTAGACAGCACCAGAGACCCAGTCACTGAGGCTTCCCCCCTCCCATAGGTCATCTTCCTCGACCGTATCCTAAGCGTTATACATATTTTTGAGGAGTACAGTCATAGGGGTGTTCTGCACTGGTTGGCTGCACATTTTCCTTTCTTCTCCTGATGGTCACCTAGTTACCCTCTTGCAGCCTGGAGGTGACTACCTCCCTGTAGCTCCTATCTATCACCTCCTCAATCTCCTGTTTGGGCCAAAGGTGCAGCTTCAGTTCCTTAATGTGTTCTCTGAGGAGCTGTAGCTCGGTGCAGACCTGGTTATCCCAACATTCCCACATCTCAGACAAAGAACAAAACACTGCCCCTGGAACCATTCTCACTCCACTACTATGCCTGAGTAGATGAGGAATGAAGAATTAAGAAGAAAAAGAGAAACTTAGTAGATACTTACCTCGCTCAAGTCTGATCTCGCTGAAGCCACTCCAAACACTGCAATGCTCAGACAACAGCCGCCCCACTTGCATGTGTTATCATTATTCACCTTTTCTAATGAATCCCGCTCAGCGACTGGTTTCAGTTCAACTCTGAGAAACTGCCACATATTTCTGCCTTTTTCATCTTGAGATGGACCTGATTGAAAAGGCAACTCCCTTCAGGTACTCCCACTCAGCAACTGGTCACAGTCCAACTATGATGTTCTGATTACCTTACTCAGCTGCAGATCAAACATTAACTGAAAAGAATATATCTAGCAAAAAACTCCTTTGCATTCTTATTCCGCCAAGATTGATGCAGCAATAGTTGAAATGTTTGCTAAGGAATATCATCCACTCATACTGTACACATTCAAAAAGCAATTTTTTGAGGTCCTTTACTAAAAGTAGTATTCGCACTCATGATATATTGGGAGTTACCAGAATAGAACGTGTTAAATGCACATCAGTTAGCATATCAGTTTACAGTGCCACTGATCACCGGTCTAGGGTCAATAAGCAGTTTGTACAGTCTTCCTGTGACCAGGCAGCTTTCCTCTGGCTGCTCCAGTTTCCTCCTATAACAATAGACTCTGGCATGGTGCCAGAGGACTGGAAAATTGTAAATGTCACTCCACTTTTTAAGAAAGGAGGAAGGCAACAAGAAAGGAATTCTAGACCAGTTAGCCTGACCTCAGTGGTTGGGAAGATGTTTGAGTCAACTGTTAAGGATGAAGTTATGGTGTACTTGGTAACACAGGACACGATTGGAGAAAATCAGCATGGTTTCCTCAAAGGAATATCTTGCCTAACGAATGTGCTGGAATTCTTTGAGGATATTACAAGTAGGATAGATAAAGGGGATGTAGTGTGTGTTGTATATTTGGACTTTCAGAAGGCCTTTGACAAGGTGCCACACATGAAGCTGCTTGCCAAGTTAAGAGCCCATGGTATTACAGGAAAGTTACTAGCATGACTAGAGCATTGGCTGATTGGTAGGAGGCAGCGAGTGGGAATACAGTAAAAGGATCTTTTTCTGGTTGGCTGCCAGTGACTAGTGGTATTCTGCAAGGGTCAGAGTTGAGACTGCTTCTTTTTATAATGTAATTCAATGATTTAGATGAGGGAATAGATTGCTTTGTTGTCAGGTTTACAGATGATACAAAGATTGGTGGAGGGGCAGGTGGTGTTGAGGAAACGGGTAGGATGCAGAAGGACTTAGATAGATTAGCAGAATGGGCAAGAAGGTGGCAAACGAGATACAATTTGGAAAAGGCATTGTCATGCACTTTGGTAGAAGAAATAAATGTGCAGACTTTATGGCCTACTTTTGCTCCTATATCTCATGGTTAAGGTTAGAGTTAAGGTTAGAGTAGGTGAGTTATGGGTGTGCTGTGTTGGCGTTAGAAGTGTGGCAATACTTGTGGGCTGCCTCATCACTATCCTCAGATTGTGAAGGCTGGTGACACAAAATGATAGATTTCAATATATGTTTGATGTTTAATCTTTATATATAATAGCAAGGAGTATATGTTTCATGTATATGTTTTATGTGAAAATAGATACCATTGGCAATTCTCAGTTTGATGATGTTGGAAATCTGACCTGAAACGTTTCTGTCTCCACAGATGCTGCCTGGCCTGCCTTGTGTCTCCAGCATTTTCTGTATATTTCAGATTTCCAACACCTTCAGTTTTTCTTTATATTTTTATTGATGGTGTTGTATTTATAGCTGATGGTGCTGTGTACAAGGTTTTGACTTCAATTTTGCACAAAAAGCATCAAAGAAATATGACAAGGAAGTGCAGTAAGTTTATTAGTGTGTTGCCTGGGCTGAAGTTTGAAAGAGAAGTTTATTTTTTTCTATATAGTGTACAGATAGTTTGGGACTGTGAAGTATTTTGTTCAGGCATGTTGCTTCCTCTCTCAAACTGGTAATAAATGTGCACAAATTCCGGAGAAAATTTCAAGGAGTTGAAAACTGAATTAGAAAAGAAATAAAGCAGAACGGGTTGGTTACAATGTTGAGTTGCTAATCAACATGTCACGGGAACACAAGGCCACACCATTAGAAGAGGTGTTGATAACTCTTAAAGAGTGTTGTGTGTAGGGTTAAATTGGATGAAGAATGATTTGCAATAATGTGCTGAGATTCTGATGGTGAAGGTTATTAATTACACTGCTTAGCCCCTTCTTGATTTTCAAATTCTAAAATCTGTCCTTAGTGGCACCTTTCCCTGACCCTGTAACCTCCTACAGTTCTACAATCCTCTGAGACTCTACCCTAGTTTTGTTATCCAGTCACAAACAAGGGAAAATCTGCAGATGCTGGAAATCCAAACAGCACCCACAAAATGCTGGAGGACCTCAGCAGGTTAGGCAGCATCAATGGAAAGCAAATCAAATTGCTTCTTTAAAACTCTTTGAGATCATTGGCAAGTGTCAGAGTACTGTGAAAGTAAAATGGAAATAGAGAATTCTCAAAGCAGGTAGCAGTTAAGGGGTTAATGTTCCTGGCCAACATGCTTTAAAGAAATACAGCTATGTAACGTTCTCGCTCAGGTGTAACGAAACCCGAGTTAAACGTCGAGGTAAACCGTAGTCAATGAAAACAAGGTCGCAGTAAGATTAACCATTTACTGTTCACTTTTCACATTAACGTATAGTGAAAACTGTTGATAAAACAATACAAGATTGGTACAATATTTGTTTCCTTCTAGATATCACATTTACATCATAAATACTTGCAAGGGTAAACTACAATAACTACATTACATTAAAGTGCAGCATACAGTCAGAATCTACCTACGCCATTGACTGCTTTAAATACACTTCAACACAAACTATCCCGACTCTTTAACTAACGAAAACATAAACCTTATCGACCGTTGTTACTTTTAACAGAATCAGCGTTAACATTTTAATTCAACATATCGATTATCTCATGACTTACAGTGTTGCTTTCACTGTGTTTCTGGTGCATAGAAAGAAAACTCTGCTTGCGCTGAACTGGCACATGTCAGGCCCCCACCCTTGCGTTTATCCCAAACTGGTATTTTCCCACAAGACGTGGCGAAACCGGATGTGACGTCCTCGCCGTGATATATTACAGACAACAAATTTTACTTAAACAATCCTAACTTTAACTAAAAAATGCTAACACACGAATTACTAAGCGAAAATATTATAAACTAAATAACCGCCATAAAGGCAGCACACTCCCCGCTTGACTTTCGTAAGGTCACAATGAACATACTACAAAACTTCAGTCTCTAAATCAGTCATTAGGTAGAAGTAGAATGACTTCTGTAACTGGCCTTTGGTAAATTTTCACATCGCCTTGGTCGGTAGTTTTCAACTCGACTTTCCTGACATGTCCATCCCTACTAGGGAATGTGGGAGTGATTCTGGCCATTGGCCAGCAGTTGCCGACGATTTGCTTGTCCCTGAGCAGGACTAAATCTCCAACTTGAAGGTTCCTTCTCCATTGCTTTGTGTACAGGTCCTTATCGGAGAAGTCCCCTGGTGGAGGGGCAGCTCCTGCCTTCTGCGTAAGGAGCATTGATGGCGAGAGTATGAAGGGGTTTCCCGGGTCAGAAGACACGGGTAGGAGTGGTTGTGCATTTATAATGGCTGTGACCTCTGCCATTAGTGTGCGCGGTACCTCGTGGGTCAATCGGGTGCGTTGCTGCATCTCAGGTTTCCTTTTCAGGGTTTTTTGCAAGGACGTGAACCGCTTGACTGCCTGCTCTTTGTTGTTTGGCAAGCACTGGCATGGTTCTCTGAAAGGTAGTGGGGCGACCCCACTATTTGCTTTGTCTCTGAAGACCTTGGTGTCCTCTGTTTTTAAGAAGATGGCGTCTTGAGCCGATGGAGCAAGTTTATTATCATGCTCTGTTTGAGCGAAGACTGACTGACCCAGCATCTCGTCAGTTACTTTGCGCTTGTAAAAGCCTTGTTGTGCTTCCTGGACACACATGGAACTTGTGCGGGGTTGAAGAATCGAATGGCGGCTACTCTCTAGCACATTGGTCTTGAGTGTGTTAACCGTCGATTTGTGTATGTTGCCAGGGCACCCCTCTCCTATCACCACCCAGCCCAGATCCAGGCATTGCGCAAAGGGGGCGCCGTGTGGTTCATTGACCTGCTGCCTAACCTTGTGTACCCGGAGAACATCTCTTCCTAATAGCAGGAGTGTTTCTGCTTTTGGATCCAGCTCTGGGATGTGTTTGGCGATGTGGTGGAGATGTGGTTGGTGTAGCACCGCACCTGGCGTCGGGATCTCAGTGCGGTTATTCACAATTTCATCACACTCTAAGAGTGGAGGGAGACAGATGACGACTTTACCATCCAGGGACTCGATCTGGAAGCCTACAGCCTTCCTTCCGTAAGTTTCCATGTTGCCTGAGCAAGTTCTAAGGCAGTATGGGAACTGCTCACTCTCAATGTTGAACAAGTTAAAGAACTCTGGACTGACTAGCGAGCGATTGCTCCGATTGTCCAGAATTACATAGGCTTTGATGGCCTTGTCTTTGGCTCCCTTAGGGTACACCTTAGTGAGACAGATCTTTGAACAAGAACGGCTTGACTGAGCTTGACCGCAAACTTCTGTACAGCTCGAGCTGACAACAGTTGTCCTGGAGTGAGCTTCTCTCTCCCCACCGTCCTGTTGTGGGGGTGAAGGAGCGTTGTCGGTTCGCTGTAACGGGCCTCTCTGAGACTCCTCGTGAAGTGGGACATTATCAAATGAGTGTGGAGTGGAAGAACGAATCTTCCAGTCTATTTGAGATTGGACATAATCGCTTGTGCGTTCCAACCTGATCTTTTCTGAGGTAGATTTTCTGTCAACCGGATCATGCATTTCTTCAGCCTCTTCTATGAACTCTGCTTCCACCCTGGCAGCTTCTGCTTCTCGTTCTAGCTTCAGCACTTCTAACTCTGCCGCTAACTATCCTTGTTCTTTCCAACTGGTTTTCGGCTTCTCTGGCAGCCGCTTCCTTTTTCAATTTTGCTTCTTGTTCGGCGTACAACGCTCGCACCTTGGCGGCTTCTGCCTTAGCTCTTGCATGGGCAGCCTTACTTGTTGATGCCCTACTGCCCCTGTCGCTGGATGGCAACGACTTGATGCTGGATCGAGTTGTCATTGCTGCACTTGAAACACCTGATAATGCCGCTTTTTCACTTTTACATTCTCGCTCGGGTGTGACGGAACCCGAATTAAACGTCGAGGTAAACCGTAGTCAATGAAAACAAGGTCGCAGTAAGATTAACCATTTACTGTTCACTCTTCACATTAACGTATGGTGAAAACTGTTGATAAAACAATACAAGATTGGTAAAATATTTGTTTCCTTCTAGATATCACATTTACATCATGAATACTTGCAAGGGTAAACTACAATAACTACATTACATTAAAGTGCAGCATACAGTCAGAATCTACCTACGCCATTGACTGCTTTAAATACATCAACACAAACTATCCCGACTCTTTAACTAACAAAAACATAAACCTTATCGACCGTTGTTACTTTTAACAGAATCAGCGTTAACATTTTAATTCAACATATCGATTATCTCATGACTTACAGTGTTGCTTTCACTGTGTTTCTGGTGCGTAGAAAGAAAACTCTGCTTGCTCTGAACTGGCACATGTCAGGCCCCCACCCTTGCATTTATCCCAAACCGGTATTTTCCCACAAGACGCGGCGAAACCGGATGTGACGTCCTCGCCGTGATATATTACAGACAACAAATTTTACTTAAACAATCCTAACTTTAACTAAAAAATGCTAACACACGAATTACTAAGCAAAAATATTATAAACTAAATAACTGCCATAAAGGCAGCACAAGCTGCTCTCTACATGTTTTTCTCTTTGCTTTGCATGGTAATTTGATTTTACTGTAGGATTGCAACTGTCTGTTTGTACTTGATGAAGATCAGTTCCTGAGATGCTGTAGTGATACAGAGACCTGGATAATGACGATTCCATTTAACAGGGTGGATCAGGACTGGTATTACAGGAAGGTACTTGCCTTGCTTCTTGCTCAGGATTTAACATTAATCGTGATGCATTATAATCCACCATGGTCTCTATTAAGCCAACCTGGTTTTATGCTCATATTTACAATGTGAAAGCTTTCATGTTGGTTGGATTAGCTATTATCAGTCTGAGTCCTGTGGTTCTTGACAGACGCATGTGGCTGATTTGAGTTCCTTTGCCAGAACTTCAAAAGAAGCACCAAATTGTTTTCAATTAAGGTTTGTAATGGAAGCATTCAGAGGATCTGTGGAATTGTGGTTGTAATTGGAAAGCAAAGACATGAAGGTGATGGAAATCTGAGAACAGAGTCAATATTTCAGGTCAATCACCTTTTTGCAAAAGTATCTTTGTGTTTATGTATAATGCTGGTTGAGACTCCCAAACCTGAACCGGACTAAGCATGAGTTCAAGCCCAACCATGGAATTTAATTGCTGTTATTTAATATCTTATAAATATTGAAAGAAAACAATATTGATGATGGTAATCACTCAACAGTCATGCACGTTTGATCGTTTAAATCTGCTGTGCTTATTTGTTCTGGTTTATACCTGATACTGGAGTTACAACAAGAGCCGTGGTGAAATGTTGCATTTGTTTCTTTCTATACAGCAACACTTGACCTGACAAGTATCTCCAGCCATTTTTTTACTAGATTGGCAAGGGAACAAGAAGCTGAACATAGATGCAAATGTGGAAAAACAGTACTGCACATGGAAGGCAGGAAATTATTGAAAGAGTTTGTGAGACAGATTAGCTTATTAACATATACACCAGTGTGTAATGAATGTCCTTGCTTGCATGAAGCATGCAGAGTACAAAGAAAACTACAGAGAACGGCTTGCAATGTGTTGACATGCCTTGGTGCCATCTTGCATTAGGGTAATAATAAGTAAAAAAAATCAGCAGAAAGGGACAAAGATTGTAATTGGGAGTGGGTTACCCGAAACTGGAAAAGCCAATGTTCATACCATTTGGCTGTAGACTACACAGAGGAGTATGAGAGAATTCAGCCTCAGCCAGGTGGTGGAGAAGGCAGGGGGTGGACGGATTGGAATGGGAGTGGGGAGAGGAATTGAAGTGGCTCACAAATGGGAACTGCAAGTGCTCTGCATCTGGTCTCACTGATGTGGAGGAGGTCGCATCAGGAGCACCGGATATAATCAACCAAGCTGTGTGTGAATCTCTGCCTCGCCTGGAGGGTGAGGGAGGAGGTAAACTGCCAGAGCTACACCTCCTACAGTTACAGGGCAAGTTCCAGGAGTTGGGAAAGGTAAGGTGGGGAGGGATGAGTGGAATAGGGAGTCATGAAGGGAGTGGTTTCTGCTAAAAACAGAAAAGAGTGAGGAGAAGAGGTGGTTGGATTCAATAACACCCTATTCATCAAATCTTATAGTTCAATAATCTATCAATCTCATCCTCTTTGCCTTCCAAAGGCTGAACTTTAAATATAAACCATCCTTGAAAAAGGAAATATTGTAGTCCTAAGCAAGCTGCTCCATATTCTGAGGCAGACTCCGAGTTGTGTCTGAAAGTAGATGCTGCCTCACCTTCTGAGTATGTCCAACACTTCCTGTTTTCTCCTTTCAGAACATACATGATTCAGTCAATTTAATACATTCTTCTAGACTATGAGGAGTTAATTCTTCCTTGTGCATTAAAGAATTTTTGAGTTTGAATCATTTATTAATCAATAGATTTTCATTCGTTAATTCTTCCAATCAATTAAGCACTTGGGCTACTGAAGTTGTATTGGAAAATACTGCATGTGGCAGTACTCTCAAGGTAATAAGCTTAAAATGAGAGAGGAGAAATTTAAAGGGGCTTTGAAGCAAATATTCATACAGAGGCTGCCAAAGACAGTGGTAGAGCTGGATACAATGACTTGGATAAGTACATGGACATGAAAGGCTTGGAAATGCAGTGAAAATGGAGCCAGCTTAGGGAGACATCTTGTTCAGCATAGATGCGTGGGCTGGAGGGTCTGCCTACTCTGCTGTGTAACTTCTACCTTCTCAAACTTCGATTTGGTGAAGCTCAGCACCTTATTTTGCTGGTGGCAAATAAAACAGAAAACAACTAAATACTTTAGACTTTTTCTGGTAAAGGATCACTGTCAACAATAGCCTGCAACTTCCCTCTAAAAGTCAAGTGTATCAGTGGAGTAAAGGGAATTACAGAGGAGCTGGCCAGAGTCGTTTGGAAGGGGACTTAGCAGTGATGACATCAGGTCAGCAAAGGCTGGAGTTTCTGGGAAGGCCCAGGATAGATACATCGCGAAGAAGACAAAGCATTCTAAAGGGCAGGATAATGCAACCATGGAGAAAAGATTAAATATGAAAGTAAGTTAGCCAATAATATCAAAGAGGAGACCAACAGTTTCTCCAGGTAAATGAAAAATAAAAAAGGGTGAAAGTAAAAATTGGACCACTGGATAATAACACTGTAATGGAGTTGTAATGGGGCCAAGGAAATTACAGATGAATTGAATAAGTGTTTTGCATCAGTCTTCACTGTGGAAGTTGCTAGCGGTGTGCCAGATGTTTGAAAATGTCAGGGTCCTTTGTGATGGATGCTGCCACTTGAAGATGTCCTCAATGTCTGCGACGGAACTGGCTGAGTCTACAACCCTGTGCATTGTAGGTTCCCTACCGGGCTATCATGCAAATAGTTCGAAGGCTTTCCACCAGACACTAAAGAAGTCTTTGGTGACTTACTGAACCTCTTCAAGCTCCTAACAAAGAGGAGTTGTTGGGTGCCCTCTTCATGATTACATCAGTGTGTTGGGAACAAGATAGATCCTTCAAGATGTTATATCTAGGATCTTAAAGCTGCCCACCCTTCCCACTGCTGACCCCTCAGTGAGAACTAGGATGTGTTCTCCTGCTTGAAGTCCACAGTTCATTCCCTGACTCTCAGTGAAAAAGAACTGATGTCTCGATTGTTCTTTGAAACTCCTTATCTCCTTGTCGGCTTTTTTCAAGGATATAAATATTTGAACTTAGTGTCAATAATGCTGACTTGGAATGTACTGCATGCATAATTGGTGATGAGTTATGTTTCTGTAGCACCTGTGGAGAGAAATCCCTGAGACAGGTTACAGTTGACCTGGAGAAGGAGATTGGAGTGATTTGTGTGAATTGGCCATTCTGACACTAAACAAAGGTGCCAGCTAGAATATTTTTTCCTTTAGTGTCCTACATGATATTCATTTCTCGGGGTACATTGTTGGAAGAGGCAGGACTCCAGAGGTTGTTTGTAATGAAGGCAGACACCGTTTTGTGCTAATATTACATTTTGCAAATTCAAATGTGTTTGATGTTATTGACTGGGAGTTCAACTCAGAAACTGAAGAAAAGTTGACCTATCTTACCAAGAGCCTAGATCGGGGTAAAGAGTGCCTGAGTGGACACGTGGTATCAGCTTCTGTTGCTGCTTCGGTTGTTCCCTCCATCCTCACCAGGGTCACTAACGATGTAGCTGTGGATCAAAGTGCAGTTTCATTGCCACTTATCCATGTCGTGGGGCCAACGTTGAAGAGGGTAGCAATGCCCCAGGAAAATAGTACACGAGAGGTTGTTGGCGGGGATGGAAAAGAGTAGAGATTGGTCCAGACATTGAGAACAATGTTACAACAGTGTCATTACTGAGACCAACTGTGCCTATGGGCAGTGAAGTTGCCAACATCCCAACAGCTTTCTCCTAGCTGTTCTGGTGATGGTCACAAACTGAATTCAGCCACTGTTAGGTGTGTGAAAAGCTCGGTTGTTGGACATCTTCGAGTTTACTGAGAGCCTGTGCCACTCCTACTCCAGTGAATCCACACCAAGTCAGAGCCAGTGCGGAACTGGCTGCGGGAACCTGTGTTCAGCTTTAATTTATTAACTATTTTATAAAGCATTTCAAACCATTTCAATGCTTTTGAGTGTGGTGAAGTGTTTTAAGTCATTTCACAAAAATAGCAGTTGGATTGATATTAATGCTTTATGTTGAATCAGAGACAATTCACAACATAAAGAGATTCATCAGCCCATCACAACTGTGCCAGTCAAAAGAGGTGCCATTTGTCCTCATCCCACCTTCCAGCTCACAGTCTGTTGTTGATGTTTTTGAATATCAGAAGTATTCAGAAGCATTTATATTATTTGTCAACTCTGACATACGACCAAGGTAGGAGATCCCGTCCCATCAACTCATTTCAGCATTTTCCTTGAATATAAAAGCATCTTGCAGCCAAGAACATGGAACATAGAACGGAGAACAGTACAGTTCAGGACCATGTCTATTGTGTTTAATTATAGCTACTCTATGCACATGGTCCATATCCTTGTATTCTCTACATATTTATGTGTATATCTAAGAGTCCCTCAAACTCCACTATCTTAGCTGTCGCCACCACCAGCCTGACAGTACATTCCAGGCAGCCACTGCTCTCTGCAAAAAGGAAGCATGCCTCACAGGTCTCCTTTGAACTCTTCCCTCTTCAGTACTAGACATCGCCATCCTGGGAAATGGTATTGGCTGTCTGTCTAGCTCATAATCTTATAAACTTTTGTCAGGTCTCCACTCAGCCTCCATTGCTCCAGAGAAATTAACCCTAGATTGTCCAACCTCTCCATATAAGCACATGCCCCCTAATGCAAGCAACATCCAATTGTTACAGACCAGCAGCAATGAATCACAAATTGAGTCAGGTTTAATGTTAAAACCACTATCTTTATTAGTACCTACTCAATATATAGAAGATTAAACAAAATAAACGGAAGTCAACACGTGTGTGGCTCTGAAATGATCAAGCTTAGGAACGGTTAGCCTCTGTGGATCAAAGTAGTGAGCTTAGGAGCTGAGATGTTACGTTGAACTTGTGAGGCCTAATTTGGAGCGTTGTGTGCAGTTTTGGTCACCTACCTCCAGGAAAGATTTAAATAAGATTGAAAGAGTACAGAGAAAATTTACAAGTACATTGCCAGGACTTGAGTGCCTGACTTATAGGGAAAGGTTGACTAGGTTAGGATTATATTCCCTAGAGCAGAGGAGAATGAAGGTAAATTTGACAGAGGTGAACAAAATTATGAGGGTATTAGTGAGGGTAAATGCCAGCAGGCTTTCTCGACTGGGGTTGGATAAGGCTAGAACTAGAGGTCATGGGTTAAGGATAGAAGGTGAAATGTTTAAGGGGAACATTTGAGCAAACTCAGAGAGTGGTGAGCCAGTGCAAGTGATGATTGCGTGTTTTTTCCCAAATGCTCATAAATCCTTTCCCTATGAATCCTCTCCAGAAACTTCCCTCACACTAAAGTGTCCTTATTTGAGGCATTAGCTCAGGGCCAATCAGAAGTGTCCCCTTCATGTTCTGGACTGACATGCCACTTTAATCGTATGTTATTAAAGAATTTGCCATTCCGTATGTATATAGGTTAGAGGTTCATTTTATTATCAGAGTGTGCATGTACAATACAACTCTGATATTTGTCTTCTCCAGATAGTCGTGAAATACAGAAACTCCATGGGAGCTGGTGAAAGAAAAGACATCAATCCCCACAAACTAAGAAGTAAAACTTGCTAACCGCAAATCCCCAACCTCTACCTCGCACAAAAAACTAATTGATCACCGACATGGAAAATGGTAGCTAACACATCAAAAACCGAATCCCCAACCCCCTAGCTCCCACAAAAATCTAATAGATCACCGACACAGAAAATGGCAGCTAACACATCAAAACCCAATCAAAAACCATATCGAAAAGATCAATATAAGCTACACTCCAATAATCGCATAAATCTTAGCATTTCGAGAAAATCCTCCCATTCAGCGTTGAGGAGAGCTACCGCTCAAAGTCAAGTTCTTCCATGGAGAGTGACCGGTGATCTCACAGCTTCATCGGCCGTTAATCCCATGACCTCGCCAACTCCTCCCATTCAGCATCCAGGGAGCGTGACTAGCGATCCCATGGTTCCCCCCACTGGCCGGTACCGGGCCTTCATGGAGAGTGACCGGTGATCTCACAGCTTCATCGACCGTTAATCCCATGACCTCACCAACTCCTCCCATTCAGCATCCACGGAGAGTGACTAGCGATCCCATGGTTCCCCCCACTGGCTGGTGGCCTTCATGGAGAGCGACCGCTGATCTCCTTTGCCTTCGCGTTAGTACTTCAATCTTTGTCGATGCTTCGAAATGGAGTTGATCTTGGCCCTGCACCCCATTTTCGGTGTTCTCCACGAGGTAGCTTGTGTTTACAGTTCTCCCCTGGAATCTTCTCGAGGAAAGCAGAGTGCTAGATCATTCAATCGAACTCCAGGCCATACGTCATAGGCTCCAACAATTTCTGAAACGCAAACAAGTCAAAAAGAACAAGCAGAAGATGTAGAAAAAGAGAAAATAATTGAAATGAATGGCTATCTGGAAGACGCTGCTCAAAGAGACATTGTTCACTGGCACTATCTTGACTGGAAAATCATCACTAACCACAAAACTTTGGCCTAATTAAGAACGGTTAATAAGAATGGTTCAGAATGATTAACTTCAAATTTCATAGATATAATGAATATTGGTAAAGTTAATTGCTATGTTCCATTTACTATTTATTTTTGTTACTGCAGAATAATCGGAGATTGTTGCCTACAAGGCAAAGAAATTCCTGATTCAGTGGCTTTGACCTAAGGTGGGCTTGTATTTCATTAAACCACACATGTCTTATACGAAGACTATTGGATTCAGTGGTATTGACAAGGAAGATTAAACCCCACTGTGTGAAAATGTTTGTGATTTGATTTAGAATTGCATCCTACATTGCAATTGTAAAAACTTATACAGTATATATATAGATACACACACACACACACACACACACACACACACACACACACACACACACACACACACACACACACACACACACACACACACACACACACACACACACACACACACAACACACACACACTATTATAGGGAGATGCTCCCCTGTGGACATTAACAAAGTTGTAAAGTTTGTGTGATTATTAAACCTGGTTGATTTTGTGTCAAAATGTATTGTCAGGCAGCAGATAAGACACCTACAAACATAAGAATGGAATTTTCTATTGGCATTACCTCAAAGCCAATCAGAGATGTCCTGTTCACGTTTTGGAAAATACTATCGTGGTTTCTAGTTGTTTAGGACACTTTGGAACCAGTATGTACTCTAATGGCTCAATTAAACAGCTGTCCCAGTTAGCCGGTTTCATGGAAATGCTTAAAAAGGTATATAAAATGCAAACTATCATTTAACTGGGAATCAATTTATGTATTTAAATAAAGTGAAAAAAACAAATTAGAATACGACCAATACCTCTACAGTAGTGTAAAACTGGGTGCTTATTCTCATTAGTTTCGTTGGAGGCTTTATCCAGTGTATTTTGTTTGACTGTAACTGAGCAAAATCAGTGTGGATACCTAGTGCAGATGATGGACTGCCTTTATACAACCCTTTTGACAATTCCATCCTCCAAATCTTCATTTTCATTGTAATATTCAAGATGATTGTCAATACCTTTGAATTCTTCATAGGTCTGAACTTGCTGAAGTAGTGAAATCATTTCCTTTTTGCTCCTGGCCATCTCTGGCATCTCCAAGCCTGAATGCTTGAAACCATGGTGAGCAATGCAGTTCTGAATTGTCTTACTGCTTATTTCTCACTAACTAGCAGTGACAAATTCACTGTTTTTGAACACAAAACTGACACTATTTAAAAATTGTTTGCTGTAATGCCTAACAGCCACACAATGGGCACCTGACAGATGCTAGTTAGACACTGTTCGGCAACAGTCACCTGTCTCAGTACATAGTGTATTAAGGAAACCCATCTATTTTCTGGATTAGTTTTTCTTCATGAAGAGTTGTCCCAAATAAGCAGCTGCTCAATTTACTGATGGCCCACTAACCAGAATCCACTGTTCTGTTAAATGTAGAGACAACGAGATTCTGCATTGCTGGAAATCTTGAACAACACACAGAAAATGCTGGAGGAATTCAGCAGGTCAGGTAGCATCTATGGAGAGAAATGAACAGTTGGCATTTCTGGTTAAGATCCTTCATCATGAAATGTAGACTCTGTTGAAACGTTGTGGGTGCGGTCAGATAGACTAGTCACAGGGACTGAGTAAGGATTACAATGCCACTGCAAGGATCTGCATGTACAATCGAAGATAATGTTCCAGAGCGATACTGTGGGAGTGCTATGCTGTTAGAGATTTCATCTTTCAGAAGAGATCTCATTTGATCTCAGAGGGCATAAAAGTATCCCAAGACATCATGTCAGAGCCTATCAGAGGAATTCTCCTCACGTTCTAGATGGTATGTATCTGCAATGTCACTTTGATTGAAAGTCACGTGTGTTACCGTCTGCATGAGTACATGTATGCCCAGGTACACTGAGAAACATCCTTGCCACAGCATCACAGGCACATAGCATCAGTGACACAACATTCACAAGGAAAAGATAAACTCTCCACAGTTTTGACAAGGAATACCACAATTAGAGCAAAGAACAAAATCCTTTGTAGTTGTCATAGTCTTGCTATACTGAAGTAGTGTTTAGAGTTCAAGAACCAAAATGTCAAAGAGAAGTAAACCTGATGGTGTGGGACTTCAGGTTTCCATACCTGCTGCCCAATGGTAGCGGCAAGAAGATGGCATGGACCAGATGGTGAAGATCTTTGATAATAGAAACACAGAAAACCTACAGCACAATAGAGGCCCTTCAACCCACAGAGTTGTGCCGAACATGTCCCTACCTTAGAAATTACTAAGCTTACCCATAGCCCTCCATTTTCTAAGCTCCATGTGCCTGTCCAAAAGTCTCTTAAAAGACCCTCTCATATCCACCTCCACCACTGTTGCCATCAGCCCATTCCACACACTCACCACTCTCTGAGTAAAAAACTTATCCCTGACATCTCCTTTGTACCTACTCCCAGCACCTTAAACCTGTGTCCTCTTTTTCTTGGGAATAAGCCTCTGACTATCCACACGATCAATGCCTCTCATCATCTTATACACCTCTATCAGGTCACCTCTCATCCTCCATCACTCCAAGGAGAAAAGGCCAAGTTCACTCAATCTGTTTTCATAGGGCATGCTCCCCAATCCAGGCAACATCCTTGTAAATCTCCTCTGCACCCTCTCTATGGCTTCCATATCCTTCCTGTAGTGAGGCGACCAGAACTGAGCACAGTACTCCAAGTGGGGTCTGACCAGGGTCCTATATAGCTGCAACATTACCTCTCGGCTCCTAAATTCAATTCCATGATTGATAAAGGCCAATACACCTTACGCCTTCTTAACCACAGAGTCAACCTGACAGCTGCTGTGAGCGTCCTATGGACTTGGACCCCAAGGTCCCTCTGATCTTCCACACTTCCAAGAGTCTTACCATTAATACTATATTCTGCCATTATATTTGACCCACCAAAATGAACCGCCTCACACTTATCTGGGTTGAACTCCATCTGCCACTTCTCAGCCCAGTTTTGCATCCTATCAATGTCCCGCTGTAACCTCTGACAGCCCTCCACACTATCCACAACACCTCCAACCTTTGTGTCATTAGCAAACTTACTAACCCATCCCTCCACTTCCTCATCCAGGTTATTTATAAAAATCATGAAGAGTAAGGGTCCCAGAACAGATCCCTGAGGCACTCCACTGGTGACCGACCTCCATGCAGATTATGACCCGTCTACAAGCACTCTGCCTTCTGTGGGCAAGCCAGTTCTGGATCCACAAAGCAATGTCCCCTTGGATCCCATGCCTCTTTACTTTCTCAATAAGCCTTGCATGGGGTACCTTATCAAATGCCTTGCTGAAATCCATATACACAATAGATGCTGACTTCTTGAGGTAGCAGCTCGTGGAGATACGACCAGTGGTGGGAAGGGGTGTGTCCATGTTGTATTGGTCAGAGTCCATGACCCTCTGCAGTTTCTTATGTTCCTGCACATTCTAATTGCCGTACTCAACTATGATGCAACCATTCAGGGTAAATTCAATGATGTATAGTAGTGTTCCGCTATATGCCAGACCTCATAACCTTCTGAAAAGTAAAGATATTGGTGCACATGCCTGGTGATTGTATCTATGTGCTGAACCCAGTATGTTAATGCCCAGGAGTGTAAGGCTGCTGACTCTCTCCACTGCTGGTTCATCAATGTAGACTGGTGCATTTTCACACTCCTTGCACTTCCTGAAGTGAACAGCCAGCTCTTAATTTCACTGATATTGAACAAAATGTTGTTGTTGGAGGATTACTCAACTAGATGTTCTGCCATACTCCTGTACGCTGACTCGTTGCACCTGCAAATTGTCCAGCAATGGTGGTGTCACCATCACATACTGCATATGTTAGTCAAAATTATGCTCATCCTTTTAAATCTTGCATTGACTTATTTCTCATATTAATTGGCCCTCTCTCTTTGTGCTTTCTGCTGGCAGGAGGTCATTGAATCCCTGTGGATTCTTAAACATTTTCAGCAGGGATGTTTGGCCTTGCAAACTTGGCAGGTTGCCATGTATTAATGTTGACCCTGGCTTTAATGGGCTAATCGAATCAAATAATGGACTTGATGAGAATCGAGAATAGATTTCAGAATTACAGGAGACATGTACATCTAACTCCCTGGGTCTGATTAGGCCATTACTGGTAAAAGCTTTGCTGTGTGTTTGCAGCCTTGATAGAAGTAGTGAATGCAGAATGGAAGAGCTTTAATTGTTTTCTAGTGATTTCCCCAGATGTTCCCTCCACTGTAAGTATCTTATAATGTGCAGGTGCGTGGTGGGAGAATAAGTGGCAGTTAGTCATAGAGTTATACGGCATGGAAACAAATAAGATTAGCACAACTTGTGCATGCCAGTCAGGTGCCCAACTCATTTAGTCCCTTTGCCTGTGATTGGCCCATTCCCTTCTAAACATTTCTTATCCATGTACATGTCCAAATGTTTTTTTTAAATGAAGTTAATGTATCTGCCTCAACCACTTCCCCTGGAAGTTTATTCCATATTCATACCACCATCTGCGTGAAGGAGTTGCCTCTTAGGTCCCTTTGAAAGCTTTTTCCACTCACCTTAAACTTGGGCAGTCTAGTTTATAATTTCCTTTCCCTGGGAGAAAGTCAGTGTGAGCTGGCCCTCTCTGTGCCTCTCATGATCTTCAACGTGGCTGCCTTTCAGCGCCCTACACTCGATAGAATAAATCTTAGTCTGCCCAACCTCTCCCTTTCACTCAAACCCCCTGGTCGATGTTCACCGATATAGTTTACCAGGAGTTGGTGGGGGAACGAGATTAATGGGACTGCTTGAGATCTAGCGGTGTGAATGCCCTCCAATGTCACAGATAAATTATTAATAATAAAATTATATCATTATATTACATTAATAATAAGAAATCCTTAAATGGGAAACTTGAAATTTAATATATAGCTCTGACACAGAGATTGGAAGAATATTTTATGCAGCATTGTAAAGTAAAATGTTCCACTGAACCAGTTAAGGGAGTGCAGTGTATTAGAGTGAGCCAGATCTAGACTATCAGGATTTCTGTAGAATGGGATAGTGAGATACCAGGGTTTTACTGTTTTTCTAAACTAGGTTCGATACCAATCCTACATTTATTTGATGTGTTTTTAAATATCAAAACCATCCTATGACATTTGAAAAGATTAATGGAATTGATGTGAAAACCTGATTGCAGTTTTGCGATGAGATGTAGCTTTTTGTCTGTGTTTAGCCTCACCTTTACCACTCGCTACAATACCTGCCCCCTTGCCCTCCCCGTCCCCGTCCCCCGAACCTCTCTGGGCAAACTCTGAAACTCAAGCACCAAGCGGAGGTGGGACATGCAGTGTGATGAACCTTGTACAACTAGAACCACTGGCCAGATCTCATTAAAACCTGCAGACTTCCCAGCGAACAGCATGATATTGATGGAGCAATGCACACACGTAGTTTTCAGATACTTATTAAGGATGACGTGCCTGTGGGGCCCCACCATTCATTACTGCACACTGCACTGCGGCTTGGTGCTCTCTTTACAACATGTGCTGGATCTGAGCTAAGCCACTCCAGTCACTGGCAGCCTATGACTAATGCTAACCTTACTAATTAGTGGCTAACAGAGTAGAAGAAGGAAGGGATGAATCTCCGACATACCTGAGTGCACAGAATAATTTCAGAGTGAACACCCTGTGAGAATATCTCTGGCTTTGATGCATCTATAACTGGTGTCTGACAATCTGCTTTAAAACTCCGCAACTCTGGGGCTTGACTCGAAGAAACATTTTAAGGTGAGCTGATTTATCTTGCTTCTTCTGTCAAAACAGTGCACAAAGCCTGGAATCTTGCCATCAGGGAGCTGGCTTCTTGCTGATCAATATATTTTCAGTCAGCAGTCATTTCCATATTAGTTGTTACATAGATTTTTTATATCAAGTTGTGAACCGTAGAGAAGATCAAAGTGTGGAGAATTTCATTACAACCTGACATTACCTACTTATGTTTCCTTAAAATGCCAGTATTTTTAAAATGACTGTAAAGAGAATTGGGGCAGAATCTATTTTCGTGCCATTGTGGAGACTGATAGTTTATTGTGTTCTCCTGAGTCAGAGTTTAGATAGATTAGGGACAGGGAGTTTTCACTTTACAGTTGCTTTTGTAAATCCATCAAAGGATTAACTTCAGACAAAGTATCACAGGTTTTAATTATTTTAGTTTTAATTAATTTTGTTTGAGTGCATGCATCAGCAGTTTTTTATCTTTTTTAAATCTGTGTTTACATCATCACATTATTACAATACTGTAATGAGTCACAATTCATTCTATTTACAATCAATAGCTTCAAATTACTACTCCGTTATCTCTGTGCAAAACACTCATGAACTTCTGCATACCCACTGACTTGCAAGAGCCCGAGTGTAGTTGTGGGTACACTTGCCTCTCTTCTGGGACATACAGGCTCATATGTAAACATGGAGGATGGGGCATACCACTTGTCTGCCTGTACCAATGAATGGTGATCTTGGCCAGGCCTTGGAGCAAACCAAGGCTTCACAAAGGTCCACGACTGAAGATTATAAGAGGAATGCTTTGGCAGTTTTTGAAGTTTTAACCATGGCTAATCAGTGAATGTGGATTTATTAGCAAGGGGGAATAAAAATAAGGCAGGGGAAGTGGAGCACCCATTGTTACAGAGGCCATTGTGTGAGTGGCCAGTGTTAGGGTGGGGATGCTTTGGCTTTGGTTCATCAGGCTTGGGCGAGGCAAGCATCAGGTAAGTCTCTTCTCTTCGGGGCAGTGATATGTTTTTTCAGTAAGATGTGGGAATTCTTGGAGACCTATAGCCTCTTAGATAACCACATCTGCACCAGGTCCACCAAGCTGTAGCTCCTTGGAGAATGTGTTACGGCTGGTTGACATTCAGCTCACACGGGCAACAGAGGAAATAATAGAAAGAAGCTACAGGGAGGCAGTCACCCCTAGTTTCAGTAAGCTGGGTGACTGTCAAGAAGGGGAATGGACTGCCAGTACAGAGGCCACTGATTGGCTTTATCTCAAACAATAACCAGGTGACCTACAGGGAAGAAGTCATCTCTCTGACACAGTGGTGTTAAGAAAACAACCTCTCCCTCAATATCGCAAAAACAAAGGATCTGGTTGTGGACTACAGGAGGAATGGAGACGTTGACATCAATGGATCTGGGGTTGAGAGGATAAACAGCTTTAAGTTCCTCAGCATCCACATCACCGAGGATCTCACGTGGTTTTTCCACACCAGCTGTGTGGTGAAAAAGGCACAGCAGCACCACTTTCACCTCAGGCAGTTAAGGAAATTTAATATGGGCCCCCAAATCCTAAAAACTTTCTACAGAGGGACAATTGAGAGCATCCTCACTGGCTGCATCACAGCCTGGTGTGGGAACTGTACCTCCCTTAATCACAGGACTCTGCAGAGAGTGGTGCGGACAGCCCAGTGCATCTGTAGTTGTGAACTTCCCACAATTCAGGACGTTCATAAAGACAGATGTGTTAAAAGGGCCTGAAGGATCATTGGGGACCCGAGTCACCCCAACCACAATCTATTCCAGCTGCTATCATCTGGGAAATGGTACCGCAGCTAAAAGCCAGGACCAGCAGACTCCAGGACAGCTTCTTCCACCAGGCATCAGACTGATTTGAGTGTATTTCTGTGTTACACTGACTGTTCTATTTATTATAAATTACTATGATTGCACATATAGATGGAGACGTAACATGAAGATATTTACTCCTCATGTATGTGAAATAAAGTCAATTCAATTCAATAATAAATACAGTAGGCCCTCCTTCTCCACGGGGGATTGGTTCCAAGACCTCCCGCAGATACCAAAAAACACGGATGCTCAAGTCCCTTATTTAACCTGGTTCAGTGCGGTGGTCTTTAGGACCTAGCAGAACCCTGGACCTTATTTAACATGTTCTATGCGGTGGACATTAGGACCTGGCGGCACAGCTCTGAATCCGCAGTGTTTCTGTTCACGAAAATAATCACGGTCACAATTGAAAATAAGGTGGAAGTGATAACGCGATCGGAAAGAGGTGAAACGCCATCAGTCATTGGAAAAGCGTTAGGCTACAGTCGGTCAACGATCGGAACAATTTTAATGGAGCATGTGAAAGGCCCTGTCCTGATGAAAGCTACAATTATTACTAATCAACTCAGTGATTTAATTATTGAAATACGTATGTTTCTTAAGTGTTTTATGCATAGAAAGGTAAAATATGTACTATATACTAAGAAAAACATTTGACTAACTGACGCTAAATCATACCGGATGTACCTGTTCCGACTTCAAATCCCACTTAAAGATGGACTCAGGAATGGAACTCATTCATAACCCGGGGACTGCCTGTACTTTTAAGTCATTTCTAGATTACTTGTAATACTTAATACAATGTAAATTCTATGTAAATAGTTGTTATACTACAGTGTTTAGGGAACAATGACAAGAAAAAATAGTCTGTACATGCTCAAACAACGAGTGCTGGAGAGAGAACTTCCGGGTTTTCCTGATCTGTGGTTGGTTGAATCCACGGATAAGGAGGGCCGACTGTATACCATTTTGGACTACTGGGGGTCTCTGGCACTGAGTCTGGTGCCATGGCTCAGAGGTGAAGAGGACTGCAGTAGTGATAGGAGATTCCATCGTTAGGGAATAGAAACCAGTTTCTGTGGACGCAATAGAGACACCCATGTTACCCCCCAGTTGCCAGGATGAGGGATCTTGAATGGGGTCCACAGCTTTCTATAGACGGAGGGTTAGGAGCCAGAAGTCTGGGTACATATTGGCACCAATGTTGTAGGTATGAAAGGCGAGGAGATTTTAGGGAGCTCAGTAGAAAGCTGGAAATCAGGACCTCCAGAGCAGTAATCTCCTTGCCCCAGTGAGGGTAAGAATAGACGCACTTGGCAGATAATTGCGTGGCTGAGGAACTGGTGCAGGGGCAGTGGTTCAGATTGCTGGATTGCTGGGGAAGGCATGACCTGTACAAAAGGGGTGGGTCGCACCTGAACCCAAGGGGGACCAATATCTACAGCTGGTTGGAAGGGTTTAAGTTAAGTTGACAGGGTGATGGGAACTGGAGTGGTAGGGCTGAAGGTGGGCCAGTTGGTTTGTAAGGGATACAGCACTCCAAACTCTAGCAAAGATGTGGGCTACAATGGAAGGTAGAAAAGGCAGGTCAAAGGGTAATGTTACGATCATCCTGGAGGATTTCAGTATGCAGGTAGATTAAGAAAATCAGTTTGGTGCTGGATCCCAAGGTGGGGGGGGGGGGGGTTTGTAGAATACCTGTACTTACAAGATTGCTTTTTAGGATAACTTATAGTTGAGCCGACTAGTGGATCAGCTATGCTGGAATTGGGTGTTGTGCATGTTGCGAAACTGTAATGTTTTAGAAATGAACCAGCAGCAAGAGATTTCACACTGAGTCCGGTTTTAATGTTAAAACCACTATCTTTATTAGTATCTACTTATAATATAGTAACTTAACAAAATAAACGAAAGTTAACAGTTATGCATGTATATGTGTAACCATCAAGCTTTAGGAATAGTTACTAAAGAATTAAAATGGTAAAGTAGAAAAGTTCAGTAATCCACAAAATAATTGAGTGAGGGGAGAGATTTGTAATCTAGGATACAATGTAGAGAGAAGGCGATTACGAAGAGTCACAGGTTCCCAGCTGGGTAAACGAAATAACAGTCGTCGAAGATCTTGTCCATTGAGTCGTCCCAAATCTACATGCGATTTATCACCAATAGCGACCTGTCACAGGAATATCGTCTTCGACTGGTTACCACACAACATACCCAGGCAGGGGTTACACAAGTGGTCCCACAGGATCTCCCAACATCCACTCCTATGGGTTATACGAAGTGACAGTCACTTATCAGTTGTGCTCCGTGTGCCGATGATCAACCCACCCTTGTGGGCATAGGAGAACGCCAAGCCCCAGCCGCGACGAGCTGGAGCTACCGCTTCCTCAGCGCGTGTCTCTGTCTCTGTCTCTGTCTCTTTCTCTCTCCCTCCCTCTCCCTCTCTGTCTCTCTCTCTCTCTCTCTCTCTCTCCCTCCCTCCCTCTCCCTCTCTCACTCATCCACAGCAAGCTGCTGAAGCCTGTGACTGACGTCATAGTCCCACCTCACTCAGGCACTCTTAAAGTCACACTCACAGTAAACAACCGCAGGTTCATAACATGCAATAACCCAGAATTAATTAGAGGACTTACGGATATAGGAACCCTGAGGGGATATGATCATAATCTGATAAGATACATCTGACTTTAGCTTCTCCCTGAAATTTGAGGAGAAGCTAAGGTCAACTGTGTCAGTATTACAGTGGAGTAAAGTGAATTACAGAGGCACGAGAGAGGAGGGGCACTAGCAGGGATGACGGCAGAGCAGCAGTGGCTGCAGTTGGTAGCCATTCGGAAGTTGCAGGACAGATACATCCCAAAGAAGTATTCTAAGGGCAGAATGATGCAACCATGGCTGAGAAGGGAAGTCAAAGACAACATAAGAGCCAAAGAAGAGGCATTTATTAGAACAAAAATTAGTAGGAAGTTAGAGAATTGAAATTTTTTTACAAACCAACAAAAGGCAACTAAAAATGTCATAGAGATATAATACAAAGGTAATGTAGCCAAAAATATCAAAGACTCCAAAAGTTTCTTTCAATATATAGAGTAAAAGAGAGGTGAGAGTAGATATTGGACTGCTGAGAGATGATAGCACAAAGAAATGCTGGATGAACTGAATAAGCATTTTTTCGTCCGTCTTCACTGTGGAAGACCCTAGCAGTATGCTGGAAGTTCAGGAAAGTCAGGTGACAGAAGTGAGTGAAATTGCTATTACTAGGAAGAAGGTACTTGGGAAAACTGAATGTTCTGAAGGTAGATAAATCCCCTGGACCAGAAAGTCTACACCCCAGGGTTCTGAAAGAGGTGCCTAAAGAAACTGTGGAGGCATTAGTAATGAAAAGTCAAGCATCAATAAATTCTGGCATGATTCCATAGGACTGGAAAACTGCAACTTGACTTTTATCCATTTCTCTTCCCTGTGCAGTCCATTTATTTTTGCCTGCCCGACATGCATTTTGTAAGTGTCCGACTTTGTTGCATTTTCTGCAGGTCAACCTGCGTTGGTCTGATGTCAGCCCCTGATTTGTTTGGCCAGGCAGGTTTCTTGTAAGAGTCCACAAACTAAGATCCCTCAGTGCGTCATTAATCCATCACTGAACTGACAATGCTCAGACTATTCCTTCAATTCAGCCACACAAGCTGAAATAAATTCTCCTACCTTTTGATTTTGCTTATGAAACCTAAAGCATTTTTCAGTCAACAATGTTTTCGGTTGTAAATGTTTTCCTGCATTTCATTTGCAATTTCAGCAAAGTTCATTTTTTCCTGGTTTGCTTGGAGCAGTTAAACTTCTGAGCAAACCGTAGGCACTTCCATCAGTTGCACTCAGCAAAACAGACACTCGTTTCTCATTGGCTGTTCATTTACTTTAAAATACTGCTCAATTCATTCAGTATACATCAGCTAGTTAACTGCTGTGCAATTGAACATACCTAACTTCCTCATGTAGCCAGCCATTTCTTCCTTTTTTAAATTTATGATTATGATTACTCAGTATTCATTGTTCATGAACCCGTGAATTTTGCCTGTTTTCTGCTGTTTTCTTTAAACTGAACCATATTTCTCTCCCACTTCTGATGAAAAAAAACTTTGCTCAGCTTTTTTTAAACGCTTTAGTCTCGCTGCAGATCAAATGTTAGGTAGTTCATTTTTAACTTGCTTGTCACTACTGTGATGTTTTGTAACTCCAGAAATTAATCAAAGGATAAACACAGGAGCCTGGGAGAATGTATGTGCTTAGTTTTACTTTTAGTGAGGCACACGAATATGACATGGTGGTTTAATGACGTATGCCATTCACATACTGTTGCACATAGCCTGTAAACACAGAATGTTTAATCAAACGATATATTTACAATATGACTGAAATATTAAATGACACTAGAACAACAATGGCCGGAGGTTGCGGAAGTAATTCGGAAGATGCAGCAACGGTTCCTCCCAAAGGGACCGCGGCTGACAAGGGAAGTCAAAGACAGCATAAAGTACAATATAACAAAAATTAATAGCTACCTACAGGATTGGAAAGCTTTTAAAAACCCACAGCTAAAACAGAGAGAAAAAAAATAGAAAAGTGAGCTGGTCAATAATATAAAAGAGGGTACAGAAGTTTTTCTTTTCAGATATATAAAAAGTAAAAGTGAAGAAAAAGTGAACATCAGATCATTGAGAAATGACTCTGGAGAGGTAGTAATGGGGAATAAAGATATGACAGAAGTACTGAATAAGTATTTTGTATCAGTCCTCACTGTGGAAGGCAGCACATGCTAGATATTCGAGAGAATATCGAGGTGTAGTCGCTGTTACTAAGGAGAAGGTGCTTGGGAAGCTGAAAGGTCTGAAGGGAGTTAAGTTACACGGGCCAGATGGACTGCACCCCTGGGTTCTGAAAAAGGTAGCTGAAGAGACTGGAGGCTTTGGTAATGAAACGTAATGGTTCTCTCAAGAACCATTATATTCTCTAAGAGTTCTGAGGACTAGAAAATCACAAATGTCACTCCTCCCTTTAATCAGAGAACAGGAAATTATAAACCAGTTAGGATGATAAGATTTTGGAGTCTATTATTACGATAAGGTTTCGGGATACTTGGAGGCACACAATAAAATAGGCCAAAGTCAGAATGGTCTCGTTAAGCGGAAATCTTACTTGACATACCGGTTGGAATACTTTGAGGAAATAAGGAGAGTCAGTGGGTGTTGTTTATTTGGATTTTCAGAAAGCCTTTGACAAGGTGCCACACATGAGGCTGCTTAACAATAATGGAGCCCATCGTGTTGCAGGATAGGTACTAACAGGGATAAAAGATTTGCTGAATGGAAATAAAAGGAGACTTTTCTGGTTTGCTGCTGGTGACAACTGGTTTTCCAGTTTTGGGTCTGCTACTTTTTACATTATATGTTAACAATCTGGATAGTGAAATTGATTGCTTTGTGATCAGGTTGGTGGATGATACAAAGATAGCTGCAGGGACAGGTAGTGTTGAAGATCCAGGTGGTCTGCAGAATACCTGGACAGATTAAGAGAATGAGCAAAGGACTGGCATTTGTAATACCGTGGAGGAAATTGTAAGGTCATGTCCTTTGGTAAAAGGAATAAAGGCACAGACTACTTTCTAAATAGGGAATGAATTCAGAATCAGAGGTGCAAAGGGACTTGGCAATCTCAGTGCAGGTTTATCTGAAGGTTAACTTGCAGGTTGATTTGGTGGTAAAGAAGACAAATGGAATGTTAGCGTTCATTTTGAGTGGACTAGAGTATAGAAGTAAAAATGTAATGCTCAGGCTTTATTAAGTATTGGTCAGAGTATTGTTAGCAGTTTTCGGTCCTATATTTAAGGATCCCTTTAGAAGAGGGGAATGAATGCTGCTCAGAATAAGCCTAATTTCTTTAGGACGTCCCTTTAGATGTGAGGGAAGTTCTTTAGCCAAAGGGTGGTGGATCATTGCCACAGACACCAGAGGCTGTCACTGGGTATATTTAAAGCGGAGTTCTTGACTAGTAAGGGTGTCAAAGATTACAGGGAGAAGGCTGGAGAATGGGGTTGAGAGGGGATAATAAATCAGCCCTGTTCAAGTGGCGAAGCAAATCCGACGAGCAGAACAGCTTAATTCTGTTCCACTGTCTTTAGCCCTATAGTCTAACATTCATCTCCCTGGGAACTAAGCCTTGCAGGAGAGAGGCTGGGTCATGTCTAGCAGAATTTTAGGATACTGATTAACACAGTAGTATTGTATAGTGGAACAAGATGGGAGTACTCCCCTGTGCTATTTTGAACTGTTAAACTTAAATGTATTAGTGACTGCTAAGATGCTTGTGCAAATTGTTGTTCATTTGGTAAAACGACCACTAGATCATGTAGCAACATACATGATTATCTGTGAGTTTTAAGTATTGTATTCTCAAAGATGGCTGAAATGTGCATTTGCTTTATTTCACACATTCAGTGGCCTGAAAGTGGGCAATATTAATTTCACTGAATTAGCGTGGTTATTGATGCAGAGTATTGCCAAGCACTTGTGGCAGAGTGCTATGTCTTTCCAAGGTTATTTCCTCTGCCATCTCCTGAAAGGTTTCATTCTCTCAGTATAAAATCAATAAAAAGCCAGACCACTACAGACTAGCTCTTCTCCTTTGGTCATGGTCGCTTCCTTGCTGGGCAGCATTTAGCAATGGCTATTATAAACTGCACAAATGAATGAGATTGTCAGTACCTCCAGTTGAACTCTGTCTTTGTGTGTGTTTCCCCTAGCTGTCAGTTTGTGGATTTATATTGCCATGTGCTCCTATCCCTGCTCCTGTCTACTCCAGCTCCTGTATTACTGACTACTCCTCCTCTCACCTGTTTCTCATTATTACCTGTTTTGCTGCCACCCGTGTCTCATTGTGCTCCACCTATCATCTGCCTCTCTGTTTATTGCTCAGTGTATTTCAGTCCTGTGTTTTCACCCGTTTGTTGCCAGATTGTGCCAGTGAGTTTTCCAGCATTTGTTTCTGAATCTGGCTATCCGAATATCGACTCTGCCTGTTTCCTGATTCTGGTTTTTGGATTTCTATGGAATTTTTGATCTCTGCCTGAACTTTGATGCTGACTTTGTCGCCCCTCTGGATTTGCTACTCAGTAAATATCACAGTTCACACAGTACTTGGTCTGCGATTGGGTCCCTGCGTCAGTGCCCTGACAGAGATATCTGATTGCCTATTACATTTCTTTGTCAGTCTGCCTTCCAAGCAGCCTAAGCTGGGGGAATCTCTCTTCAATTGTGCTGTGTGTCAGTTAATTTTGTAATGAACGGATGGGAATTGCTGACTTACGGGATAAGTGGAGAATATACAACTACACCAATTGGGGAGTGTCATTACTGTTGAGTAGCGAAGCATCCATGTTGAAGACCCAGGTTTCCATAGCTGCCAATGCTCCAAGTCAAACCATTGTAGAGGAATCAGGGCAACAATTGTGAATGAATGCTGCTGAGAATGAGCCTGATTTCTTGTAGAAACTAGCAACTAAAAGTTCCAATGGCAAAATTAAAATTGATTTGGTTAAACCCTAGGCCTGTGACAAATCCTCTGAGGGGGACCAATATCCTGGTGGGGAGGCTTGCAAAGGCGATTGGGGAGAGTTGAAACTCGAATTGCTGGGGAGCTGGTGGGAACCGAACTGAAGTGATGGAGGAGAGGGAGTCAATAGTCTCTATTGACTTACAAAGAGAGAAAGCTTGGAGACAGTGTGAAAGGGAGGATAGGCAGGTGATAGAGAAGGGATGCACTCAGACCAATGGTTTGAGATGTGTCTATTTTAATGCGAGGAGTATTACGAATAAAGAGGATGAGCCTAGAGCGTGGATCAGCACTTGGAGCTATGATGTTGTGGCCATTACAGAGACTTGGATGGTGCAGGGGCAGGAATGGCTACTTCAAGTGCCAGGCTTTAGCTGTTTCAGAAAGGACAGGGAGGGAGGCAAAAGACGTGGGGGTGTGGCACTGTTGATCAGACTCTGTAGGTGAAAGTTAGGAATAAGAAAGGGTCAATAAGTCTACTGGGTGTTTTAGATAGACCACCCAATAGTAACAGGGACATTGGGGAGCAGATAGGGAGACAGATTCTGGAAAGCTGTAATAATAACAGGGTTGTTGTGGGAGATTTTAATTTCCCAAATATTGATTGGCATCTCCCTAGAGTGAGGGGTTTAGATGGGGTGGAGTTTGTTAGGTGTGTTCAGCAAAGTTTCTTGACACAATATGTAGATAAGCCTACAAGAGGAGAGGCTGTACTTGATCTGGTATTGGGAAATGAACCTGGTCAGGTGTCAGGTCTCTCAGAGGGAGAACATTTTGGTGATAGTGATCACAATTCTATCTCCTTTACCATAGCATTGGAGAGGGATAGGAGCAGACAAGTTCGGAAATGTTTAATTGTAGTAAGGGGGAATATGAGGCCATCAGGCAGGAACTTGGAAGCATGAATTGGAAACAGATGTTCTCAGGGAAATGTATGGAAGAAATGTGACAAATGGTCAGGGGATATTTGCGTGGGGTTCTGCATAGGTAGATTCCAATGAGACAGAGAAAGGATGATAGGGTACAGGAACCGTGGTGTACAAAGTATGTTGTAAATCTAGTCAAGAAGGAAAGAATAGCTTACGAAAGTTTCACAAAACTAGGAAATGATGGAGATCTTGATTATAAGGCTAGCAGGAAGGAGTTTAAGAATGAAATTAGGAGAGCTAGAAGGGACCATGAGAAGGCCTTGGCGGACAGGATTAAGAAAAACCCCAAGGCATTCTACAAGTATGTTAAGAGCGAGCGGATAAGACGTGAGAGAATAGGACCAATCAAGTGTGACAGTGGAAAAGTGTGTATGGAACCGGAGGAGATAGCTGAGGTATTTTGAATACTTTGCTTCAGTATTCACTATGGAAAAGGATCTTGGCGATTGTAGGCATGACTTGCAGTGGACTGAAAAACTTGAGCATGCAGGTATTAAGGAAGAGGATTGCTGGATATTTTGGAAAGCATCAAGTTGGATAAGTCACCAAAACCTTCTCTTAATGAACCCGAGATCCCTGGCAACCCCTGGGTGAGCGGTGCATGTCTCCATTGAAGAACCTGAGACTGAACAGTACTAGGAACAAACAGCTGAACCGGACAGCCATTCTGAGGAATCTCCCCTTGTGCCTGGGCCTTGCAAACAGTGTGCTGATTCCCCAGTGAATTGGTGCTATCACCTTGGCTTGGGACAAAATGGCAGTAGGCTATTCCTGTTGTTTGGGTTTATCAAACTGCTGGGACAAGGCACCTGGTTTCTGGTTCTTTGAGCCCCATGGATAGGTCAGGATGAAATTAAAGTAGTTAAAGAAAAAAGACTACCTGGCTGGCTTGGAACTCAGTCTCTTGGCCTCCTGAATATTAGCCAGGTTTTTGTGGTCTGTCCACACAAAACAAGGATTCTTGGCCCCCTCAAGCCAATGACACTATTCCTGCAATGCCAACTTGACCACCAGCTGCACTCTATTTCCAATGTTATAGTTCCTCTGCCAGGGATAGCTGCCTGGAGAAGAACACATACAGGCACGGTTTATTGTCCAAAGGTGTCCACTGAGACAACACTGCACCACTCCGATGTCTGAGGTGTCCACCTCCATGATAAAGTGAAGTTTACAAAGTTTTAGATGACATGCTAAGTCGACACACACTTCTAAGAATGTAGAGACACTGCTGTGCCACTTTTGAGCTGACACAGCTGACACTGTGGCTCCCACAGTGCACAGTATCGCCAAGGAATTTAAAGCTATTGAACCTCTCCACCTCCGTTCCCCGAATGAGGATTGGCTGATGGACCCCAGCTTCGATCTCTCTTTGGTTTTGCTGATGTTGTATGAGTGGCTGTACATGCTCGAGCAACAAGGGCTGGAAGAGCACTTCCAGTTTTCTCAATTCGCGGTTGGTTGAATTTGCGCATGCGGAACTCGCAGATAAGGAGGGCCGACTGTACTTAATGTGCTGTATATATTTGTATGCCAAAATGTAGTTGTGGAGTTGTGTATGAAGATGTCATAATGATTTCATCAAACATATAAGCAAATATACTAGTTGCTGTTGTGGAATATGCACGTTCGTTTTGCCACTCCTGCTGTCTTTCAGGAAGTTGTTAGTAAGCCAGTTTTACAAGTCTAGTCACAGCCCACAAAGGCCCGTATTCAGTCAGACTTGCCCCTGACTTTCAGTGAAGGTGGAACAGGAACAGTTCAGAATAAATTTTATTACAATAACATGGCAAACTGCTTTAAACATCAAATGCATCAGATTCACAGAGACAGGTTGAACATTGCCCTCTACTAGAACTGTGGCAAGTCAGAGACAAGTCAACGAAATGCAGAGTTAAAACAAAAGAGAAGTGGGGACAAAAATTAAGGTGCATAATGGCAAAACACTAAATGCTGGAAGAACTCAGCAGGTAAGGCAGCATCTCAAGTGAAGTCAAGTCAACTTTTATTGTCATTTCGACCATAACTGCAGGTAAAAATGAGACGACATTTTTCAGGACCATGGTGTTACATGACACAGTACAAAAACTAGACTGAGCTACGTAAAAAAAACAACACAGAGAAAGCTACACTAGACTACAGACCTACACTGGACTGCATAAAGTGCACAAAAACAGTGCAGGCATTACAATAAATAATAAACAGGACAGTAGGGCAAGGTGTCAGTCCAGGCTTCAGGTATTGAGTTGTCTGATAGCTTGGGGGAAGAAACTGTTACATAGTCTGGTCGTGAGAACCCGAATGCTTCGGAGCCTTTTCCCAGACGGCAAGAGGGAGAAGAGATTGTATGAGGGGTGCATGGGGTCCTTCATAATGCTGTTTCCTTTGCGGATGCAGCGTGTAGTGTAAATGTCCGTGATGGTAGGAAGAGAGACCCCTATGATCTTCTCAGCTGACCTCACTATTCGCTGCAGGGTCTTGCGATCCGAGATGGTGCAATTTCTGAACCAGACAGTGATGCAGCTGCTCAGGATGCTCTCAATACAACCTCTGTAGAATGTGATGAGGCTGTGGGGTGGGAGATGGGCTTTCCTCAGCCTTCTATGGTAATGATGCCATTTTGGGCTGAGACCTTTCTTCAGGACTGGAAAGGAAAGGGAAGATGAGGAAGTCAGCTGGAAGGTGATAGGTGAAGCCAGGTAGGTAGGACAGATAAAGGGCAGGAGAGGAAGGAATCTGATAGGAGAGGAGAACAGACTGTTGGAGAAAGGGAAGGATGAGGGGATTGGGGGAGATGATAGGCAGATGAGAAGAAATAAGAGCCCAGAGTGGGAAACAGAAGAACAGGAGAGAGGTAGGGGAAATTGTTTTTATTGGAAGGAGAAAGCAATATTCTGCCATCAGTTCGAGGCTACCCAGATGGAACATAAGGTGTTGGTCTTCCACCCTGAAGGTGGCCTTATCGTTGCACAAGTGGATTCCATGGACTGGCGTGTCAGAATGGGAATGGGAATTAAAATATTGGGCTTTTGGCAAATGGAACAGATGAAAGAGTCCCCTAAATTATGATGGGTTTCACCAATGTCGAGGAGCACCGGCCATAATAGATGACCACCACAGATTGACAGGTGAAGTGTTGCCTCACTTGGGACCCTGAATGGAGGTGAGGGAGGATGTGAATGGGCAAGTGGGGCACTTTGGCTGCATGAGGGATAAGTGCCAGGAAGGAGATTAGCGGGGAGAGACTAATGGACAAGGGAAACATGGAGAGAGAAATCCCTGCAGAAAGGGGGGTGAAGCAAAGATACCTTGCTTGGTTTGGTGGTAGGATCCCTTTGAAGATAGAGGAAGCTACCAAGAATGATATGTTGGACATGGAGGCTCGTGGGGTGGGAGGTACTCTATCACTGTTAGGGCGGCAGGAAGATGGGTGAGTGTGGATGTTTGGGAAATGGAGGAGATGCGAGTGAGGATGGGAAACATTGTTCTTTGAAGAAGGAGGACATCTTTGATGTGTTGAAAAGGAAAGCTGCATTCTGGGAACAGAAGCAGTGTAGATAAAGGCAATGAGAAAAGGGAATTGCATTTTTACAGAAGACAGAGTAGGAAGAGGTATCATTAAGCTAACTGCGGGAAGTGGGAGTTTTAGAGAATATGTGGGTCGACAGTTTGTCTCTAGTGATAGAGACAGAGAGATTGAGAAAGGGGCAAAAGGTGTCCAAGCTGGCCCAGGGTGAAACTGGGGGCAAAGTTTGTGAAATAGATGAGTTTAGCATGGGTGCATGAAGCAGCACCAATGCAGTCGTCAGGAAGAGTTCTGGAGTACTACCAGGGAAGGCTTGGGACATGGCCTGTTCTACAAAGCCAATGAAAAGGGAGGCGTAGCTGGGGCCTGTGTGGGTGCCTGTCTAGTCTGGAGAAAGTGGGAGGAATGGAGGGAAAAATTGTTGAGGGTGAGGGCCAGTTCAGCCAGACAAAGGAGGGAAGTGAAGGGGAACTGGTTGGTTCTTTTATTGAGAAAGTAGTGGAGAGGATTAAGGGCTTCTAGATGGAGGATAGAAGTGTATAGGGACTGAACAACCATGGTGACAATTTGTTTATTCATGTATTGCAATACAACGTGGAACAGACCCTTCTGGCCCTTTGAGCCGTGCTGCCCAGCGACCCTTAATTTAACCCTAGCCTAATCACGGGACAGTTTCCAATGACCTGTTCAACTACCAACTGGTACATCTTTGGACTGTGGGAGGGAACCGGAGCACCCGGAGGAAACCCACACGGTCACGGGGAGAGCGTACAAACTCCTCACAGGCAGCGGCTGGAATTGAACCCAGGTCTCTGGCACTGTAAAGCGTTGTACTGAGCACTACACTACTGTGCTGCCTTGAGGCGTTAGTGCAGGGATCGAGAGCATGTGGGTATAATTGGGAGGAAGGCAGGAGTGATTATACTTTGGAAGGGAGGATGCTGCTTGTGGGTGGTAATAGAACACGAAGGATTATATGATGGAGCTGGAAGCACAACTGTGATGCGGTGGAGTACAGTAAATACTTGCAAGATTCAAAATGATTATACTTATCAACATCATTGTAATTCAGAATTTGCAGCAAGATATGGAGAGAATTGGAGCCGTTACTGTGTAATGAGTAAGTAAAGAAGTGGCTCGAGCTATTGCTAACCACTACAGTGATTGTTACACTGTGACCAAATAGTCAGGTCTCCATTGCCAATCGTACCTACTGCAATTCCCAATCTAAAGTACAACACCTAGGAAAGCATTCACAACCAGTGTTTCTATACACAGTGTGTGCCAGAGTTTCCTGTCCAAAGTCCTGGATCCTCTGCATCACCACCTGACCTATTTTTCATTCTCCTTGGAGAGTAGAGACTTCATTTAATATACAGAAAAGATTCTCAGTAACAGCCTACATCTACCTAATTGAGTGGGAAGGTGGAAACGCAGCAAATTTGAATTGAAAAAGACAAACAGCTAGGAAGTTCACGATGACGCCTTCAATACTAGATGCTTGGAGAAGGGGAGGCTTCTGGTTGTACTTGCCTCTGTGTATTTGTTTCCAGTGCGATCAATGTCAGCACACAAATGGAATACTCTTGCATGCATTTACAGTAGCACTAGCAACCAAAGAACTCCCCCCACCCGCCATAATTTAATGTATCATGTATTTAAACCGGAATCAGATGTATTATCACTGGTTTGTATAAAGTGAAATTTGTGGCAGTGTAAAGACATAACATTGCTATAAATCACAGCAATCAGTAAGTAGCGCACAGTAACGAGGCAGTATATTGGTTTATTATTGTCAGACGTACTGGTGCATTGAGCGCGAATAAAATAATAACAATGTAGAAAAATGCATATAAGCTGCTAATAAAGGACAGTGCAGCTACCTCATAACCAGGTAGATTGAGAGGCCAGGATCCATCTTATCATACAAGTCGTCCATTCAGGAGTCTGATAACAGAAACTATTCTTGAGCTTTGTAGTATGTGCTTTCAGGCTTTTGCATCTTCTGTCCAATGGGAGAGGGCAGAAAATAGAATTCCCTTGGTGGATGGAGTCTTTGATAATGGTCGCTGCTTTACTGAGGCAGCGAGATGTATAGACAAAGTACATAGAGGGGAAACTCATCCCATGGGGATGAATAAAGTATCTATCTATCTAGTTTCTCTGACGTGCTCGGCTATGTCCACAGCTCTGTAGTTTCTTACAGCCAAGCGCAGAGCATACCATACCAACCTGTTATGCATTCAGACAGAATGCCAATCATGAAGAGTGATACAATTGATAAGATTGATACCAACCTGTTATGCATTCAGACAGAATGCCAACCATGGTTCATCGGTAGCAATGGATAAGAGTGGTCAAGGGCACACCCGACTTCTTCAGCTTCCCTGGGAAGAAGAGGCATTGTGTGCTCACAGATGGTTCACAGTCTAATGGCAGAGAGGAAGAATCTAATTTGGAATTGGTGTTTGTGCATCTGCAGGTTACCTCATCCCCTAAAGTCCACAATCAATTCTGTGGTTTTTCTGATGTTGAGTGCAAGGTTGTCATGTGAGGCCACTCAACCAGCCAATCTATTTCACTCCCATACACCTTCTTGACACCTTCTGGGATTTTAAAAACAACAGTGATACCATCTGCAAACTTCTAGATGGTATTTGAGTTGTGCTTGGCCACAGTCATGAATGTAGTGAGAGTAGAATAGTTGCATTCTTAAGGTCAGTGCAGAGGAGCTATTACTACTGATCTGCACTGATTGTGGTCTCCCAGTGAGCAAGCTGAGGATCCAGTTGCAGAAGGAAGTATCACCGTAATTTGCAAAGCCTATGAAGCCATTTAGCCCGCCAATTCATGGCTAGTAAATAAAAGTTATTTGATCCTACCATTACCTATAGGTCACAGTTTTTCAAGTGTTCATCTCCATGCTGTTTAAATATAGTAAGAGCTTTGGTCTTTACCTCCCTGCATGGGGTGAGCTTCAGATTCCAAACTACTCCTGGGCAAATTTTAATTTTCCACTAAGGTTGGGTGGGGCTATAACCAGAAGTCATGGATTAAGGAGAAAGGTGAAAAATTTAAGGGGAACATGAGCAGAAACTTCTTCACTCAGAGGGTTGTGAGAGTGTGGAGCGAGCTGCCAGCACAAGTGGTCAATGCGAGCTCATTTTCAATGTTTAAGCCGGTAGGGATATGGAGGTCTATGGGCCTGGTGCAGGTGAATGGGAGTCGGTAGTTGAAATGGTTTGGCGTGGACTAGGTTGATGAAGGGCCTGTTTCTGTGCTGTACTTTTCTATGATTCTATGGCTCTGTGACCCTTCCCTCTAGCCCCTGCACCATCCTCTAAATCTTTGTGTTAGGATTAGGGAGTGGACACAGCCCAAAATGAAGTATTGCTTCAGGATCAGGCCAGTGAAGAGAGAGCAGACACATGAGGAGTGAGAGAAACCAGAAGAAGGTGATCTGATTCTGCTCAGTTTGTGCTCCTGGATCGCTTCATCCGATGCAGTGGAAGATCATCCTCCAGGAGGAATCAGGTGTGACGTACACTTATAAAAACATGAGAGGCACACAGAGGGTGAAGATGCTGTCCTTTTTCCCAGGGTTGGGGAATCAAGAACTTGACACAAAACTAAGGTGAGAGAAGCAAGATTTAATAGGAGCCTGAGGGCAAATGTTTACTCACAAGGTGGCCAGTGTACTGCCAAAATGTACTGGGGTTTCAGCCTGAAACGTTGATCATACTTTTTTCACTCAAAGTCAGTAAGATGAAAGAGCTGATTGTGGATTTCAGGAAGGGTGAGATGAAGGAACACATACCAATCCTCATAGAGGGATCAGAAGTGGAGAGAATGAGCAGTTTCAAGTTCCTGGGTGTCGAGATCTCTGAGGACCTAACCTGGTCCCAACATATTGATGCAGCCATAAAGAAGTCATGACAGCAATTATTTCATTAGGAGTTTGAAGAGATCGGGTATGTTGACAGAAACACTCAAAAACTTCTATAGATGTACTGTAGAGAGCATTCTGACAGGCTGCATCACTGTCAGGTATGGGGTGGGGGGCTACTGCACAGGACTGAAAGAAGCTGCAGAGGGTTGTAAATCTAGTCAGCTCCATCTTGGATACTAGCCTACAAGTACGCAGGACTTCTTCAAGGAGCAGAAAGTCAGCGTCCATTATTAAGGACCTCCAGCACCCAGGGCATGTCCTTTTCTCACTGTTACCATCAGGTAGGAGGTGCAGAAGCCTGAAGGCACACACTCAGCGATTCAGGAACAGCTTCTTCCCCTCTGCCATCCGATTCCTAAATGGACATTGAACCCTCGGACACTACCTCACTTCCTCACTACAGTACTTCTTTTGTTTTTGCTCGATTCTTAATCTGTTCAATACGTATACTGTAATTGAGTTGATTTACTTAATTATTTATTTTTGCTTTTTTATTTTCGGTATTATGTATTCCATTGAACTGCTGCTGTAAAGTTATCAAGGTTGATGACACATGCCAGTGATAATAAACCTGATCATGATCTTTTGCATGGATGCTGCCTGGCCTGCTGAGTTCCTCCAGCGTTTAGTGCATTGCTCTTATTTCCAGAATCTGCAGATTTCCTCTTGTTTGTGGTTGGGGCAGTTGCATTAACAACATTTAAAAGGTACATGGATAGGAAACGTTCAGAGGGATGTTAGTCAACAGCAGGTAAATGGGACTAGGTTAGATGGAAATCTTGCTTGCCATTGATTGGTTCTGTGCAGTGAACTCTCTGACATTGCATCGAATATTCTTAGCATGCAGTTTCATCTGAGGAGTACTCTGCCCGTACACAACCATGGGTTTTAAACTGCAGCACAAACTCAGTAAGCTCATGGCTGGTGTTGTGGCATCTGCACCGGACTTCAAGGCCCCGGAGTGCTAAAGAAACGGCAGGTGTTGTTGCCGGATGCACCACAAGGTGCGGAAAGGAACAACAATAAACTCAATAGTTACTCTACCACACTTTTTGAAATACCTTCGTTTATTCACAATCTGTTTTGTGACTAACTACATTCTCTTTGTGAGGAATACAGAAGCCAATTTGAGCAAAGCAGTTTCCAGAAACAGCTTAATAATCTTTTTTTTAATAGCATTAGCTGAAGGTTAAGTGTAGGCTCTGGGAAACCTGCTTGCACTTCCTTATCGCTGTTGGGAGTTTCCTCCTGAGAAAGTGAACAGAATTCTTCCACACATGATTCGAATTGGACTGGTGTGCGATGTCTTTATGGATCCTGTGCATTTCTGTCAGATACAGTGCAATTTAAAAAAAAACAATAATTGTGCCAATCCTTCACCTCTCTCTCATCATCAGCTCTCCTGCTCATTTCACTGGAAGTGCACGAGGAGCAGTCAAAGATACCCAGATTAGCCAGTGAGAAAGGACTTGGAGAGGGCAGGCTGGGGTCAGAAATACTTACACTTGAAGAGAACACAAAGTGTAATGGCATTTCCTGTTTATACAGTTTCTGTGAGCT
Source organism: Hemitrygon akajei (assembly GCF_048418815.1). NCBI lineage: Eukaryota > Metazoa > Chordata > Chondrichthyes > Myliobatiformes > Dasyatidae > Hemitrygon > Hemitrygon akajei. The sequence goes on along the minus strand of NC_133143.1, from coordinate 5,851,846 downwards.
TACATTTAAGGCAAGTTATGGATCAGTAACATTACGCAGTCCCTCTGTAGAGCAAGGGAAGCAGTCAGCAACAGTACGATGTAGCTGCATTCTAGTCCAAGCTCTTCAAGTATGTAAAATCTTGTTGGGTAACCAGATGTGGGGTACAAATTACAAAAGAAATAGAAAAGGCATGCAAAAAGGGCAATGTTAAAATAGTCATAGGAGATATGCATTTAATATGCAGCTAGGTTGGGAAAATCAGGCTGGTGCTGGAACCCAAGAGAAGGAATCTGTAGAATACCTTTTTCGAGCAGCTTGTGGTTGAACCCTCTATGGAAAAGGCAACTCTGGGTTGGGTGATGTATAATGGACTAGATTTGATTAAGGAGCTTTTTTTATTCTGGCGGCCCAGTCAAATAACAATCGATTAGCAAGGGCAAATAAAAATAAGGCAGACAGGGACATGCGGAGTGACCATTTTTGGAGAAGCCACTATGTCAGAGGACATAGTGGCATCTATGTAAGATGCTGCTACCAAATGCATACCACAGCTCACTGGCAGTGAAAAAGGCAGGAAATTTAACCGAAAGCATCACTAAAAACACCTTTTCTGAGGGAAATTGTGTTGTTATTGCCACAAACAGTGAGGGGGTAAATGATGGGAGGCATGTTCGGGTGTTGAGCCGAGATGGTGTGTTGCAAAATTGATGCAGATTGAGTGAGCCTGTGAGACAGGAGAAGTCGGGGCCTGTGCAGAGGAGTTCTGATGCCCGTACAACTCGCCCCTGGGTGTGAGGCTGGATTTGCTCTGAGTGCTGAGAGGAGTCGAGGCCTGTGCAGAGGAGTTCTGATGCCTGTACAACAGGTCCAGGTGTGAGTTTGGATTGCTTTGGGTGCCAAGAGGAGGAGTCGGGGCCTGTGCAGAGGAGTTCCAGTGCCGGTACAACTCTCCCCTGGGTGTGAGGCTGGATCACTCCTGCAATAGGTGGTGTGAACTGCAGCTCCTCAGAAAATGGGTTCAGAAACTGGAGCTGTACTTTGATGGCCTTTGGTACAAATGGGAAATTGTGGAGGTGATCAGCAGGAGCTACATGGAGGTTGGCATCGAAGATGCAGGCGACAGGTACATGGGTGACTGTCAGGAGGGGGAAAGGAACTGGACAGCCAGTACAGAGCACCCCTGTGGCCATTCCCTCAGTAATAAGCACGTAGCTTTGAATATCGGGGGGAAGCTGCAGTGATTGGATCTCTAGCATTGAGTCTGGTGCTATGGCTCCAAACGGAAGCGGGGAGAAGAGGCCTGCAGTGGTGATATAGGGGATTCCATAGTTGGAGGAGTAAACATGAGATACTGGGAACGTGAAGAGACAACTGAATGCTATGTTGTATCCCAGGTGCCAGGGTCAGGACATCTCGGACCAGGTCCACGGCATTCTAAAGGGGGAGGGTGAGCAGCCAGAAGTCTTGGTACATATTGGCACCAATGACATAGGTTGGAAAAGAGAGGAGGTCCTGAAGTGCAATTTTAGGGAGCTGGGTAGAAAGCTGAAAATCAGACCTCCAGGATAGTATTCCCTGTGCCGTGTGTCAGTGAGGGTAGGATTAGGATGACTTGGCAGATGAATGTCTGGCTGAAGACCTGGTGTAGGGGGCAGGGATCTCTTCTGGAGCAGGTATGACCTGTACAAAAGGGACGTGTTCCAGCTGAACCCGAAGGGGGACCAATATCCTTACAGGCAGGTTTACTAGAGCTGTAGGGGAGGCTTTAAACTGGTTTGGCAGTGGGATAAGAAACTGTGTGATAGGGTAGTTGGCATACAATCAGAAGCAGTGTGTAGTGAGACTCTCCGGAAGGACGGGCAGATGAGATGGAAAAATTGCAGACAATAGGATAAGTTGCAGTTTAATGAGGACAAAATCTAAAAGGGTGATGAATACAGGACTGAAGATGTCATACTTGAATGCATGCAGCATACAGATTAAGGTGAATGATCTTGTAGACCAGTTAGAGATTGGCACGTATGACGTTGTGGACATCACTGAGCCGTGGCCGAAAGAAGATTATAATGGGATGCACATTGTATCAAAAGGGCAGGCAGATAGGTAGGGGGGTTGGCTCTGCTGGTAAAATGTGAAATCAAATCCTTAGAAAGAAGTGACATAGGAATGGAAGAGGAAGAATCATTGTGGGTGGAGTTAAGGAACTGCAAGTGTAAAAAGACCTGCGGTTGGGTGTTATATACAGGCCTCCGAACTGTAGCCAGGATGTTTGGCAACAATTTACAATAGGTTATAGACAATGCACGTTAAAAGGACAAGGTTGCAATAGTCATGAGGGATTTCAGTATGTAGGTAGATTGAGAAAATCAGGTTGGTGCTGATTTTAAATCCCACAGCGAGATGTCTTTTCAAAGCAGCTTGTGGTTGAGCCCACAAGGGGGATCAGCTGTTCTGGAATGGATGTTGTGTAATGAACCAGATTCGATTAAGGAGGTTAAGGTACAGGAACCCTTAGCAGACAGTGATCATAATTTGATAGAATTCACCCTGCAATTTCAGAGGGAGAAGCAAAAGTCAAAGGTATCACTATTTGTGTAGAGGAAAGGGAATTACAAAAGCATGAGAGAGGAGCTGGAAAGGGACATTAATGCCATCAGAGCAGCAATGGCTGGAGTTTCTGGGAGCAACTTGGAAGGCATGGGATAGATACACTCGAGAGGAAACAAAATATTCTAAAGACAGGATGGTGCAACCATGGTTGGCAAGAGAGATCTAGCCAACATAAGAGTGAAAAAAGGGCATATAATAGAGCAAAAGTTAGCGGGAACATAGAGGATTGAGAAGCTTTTAAAAACCAACAGAAGGCAACTAAAAAGCCAGAAGGAAGGAAAAAGTGAAATATGAAAGTAAGTTAGTCACTAATATCATAGAGAGTACCAAAAAAAATCAGATATATAAACAGAAAAAGAGAGCTGAAAGTAGACATCTGGCTGCTGGAAAATGACGTTGAGAGGTAGTAATGGGGTAAAGAAATGGCAGAAGAACTGAATAAGTATTTTGAATCAGTCTTCATTGTGGAAGACACTAACAGTATGCTAGAAGTTTGAGAGTTTCACGGAGGAAAAGTGAATAGAAAGGATTACTAAGGAGAAGCTGCTTGGGAAGCTGAAATGTCTGAAGGTAGATAAGTCACTGGACCATATGAACTGCACCCTAGTGTTCTGAAAGGTAGCTGAAGAGATTGTGGAGGCATTATGATCTCTAAAGAGTTATTAAAGTCTGGCATGATTCCAGAGGACTGGAAAATTGCAAATGTTACTCTATTCTTCAAGACGGGAGAGAAGCAGAAGAAAGGAAACTATAGGCTAATTAGCCTGACCTCAGTGGTTGGGAAGATACCAGAGTCGATTGATAAGGTTGACCTGTCGGGATATTTGGAGATACATGGTAAATTAGGCAAAAGTCAGCGTGGCTTCCTTAAGAAAAAAGTCTCGCCTGACAAATCTGTTTGAAATTTTGAGGAAATAACAAGCAGGATGGACAAACAAGAATTGATGGATATTGTGTACTTGGATTTTCAAAAGGTCTTTGATAAGGTGCCACACATGAGGCTACTTAACAATATAAGAGCAATAGTTTACAGGGAAAATATTAGCATGGATAGAACATTGACTGATTAGCTGGTGGTAAAGAGTTGGAATGGGCACCGGTTTTGATTGCCTGCCCGGGACTCGTGCTGTTCTGCAGGGGTCAGTGTGGTGCCCACTTGGTGTGTCAACGGCTTGGATGACAGAACTGATGACTTTGTAGATGGTACAAAGATAGGTGGAGTGCTGAAGAAGCGGGAAGATGATTACTCAGATTAGGAGAACGGGCAAAGTAGTAGCAGATCGAATATGGCGCCAGGAAGTGTATGGCCATGCACTTCGCTAAAAAGAATAAAAGGATAGGCTATTTTCTAGACAGGGAAAAAATTCAACAATCCGAGGTTCAAAGGGACTTAGGAGTCCTCGTGTAGGATTCTCTAAAGTTTAACTTGCTAGTAAGATGGTGGTGAGGAAGGCAAATGCAATGTTAGCATTCACTTCGAGAGGACTGGAATATAAAAGCAAGGATGTAATATTGAGTATAAGGCTGTGGAGGCATTACTTGGAGTATTGTGAGCAGTTTTGTATCCATCATCTAAGAAAGGATGTGCTGACATTAGACAGGGTTCAAAGGAGTTTTGCAAAAATTATTCCTGGAATAAAAAAGGGGCATTTAATGGCCTGTACTTGCTGGAATTTCGAAGAGTGAAAGGGGATCTCATTGAAACCTGTCGAATGTTGAAGTCCTAGATGAGTGGGTGTAGAGAGGATATTTCATATAACGGGCGGGTCTAGGACCAGAGGGCACAACCTAGAATAGAGGGGCATCTGTTTAGAACAGAGATGAGAAGGAATTTTGTTAGCTAGAGAGTCTATGGAATTCCTTCCCACAGGGGGCCGTGGAGGTCAGATCATCGGATGTATTTAAGGCAAGGTCGATAGATTCTAGATAAGTCAATGTGTGAAAGAGGGAAAAAAGATCAGCCATGTTGGAATGGTGGAGCAGACTCAATAGGCCAAATGGCCTAATTCTGCTCCTGTGTGAGGTAAAGAACACTTAGGAGAGAGTGATCACGATATGATAGAATTCACCCTGCAGTTTGAGAGGAAAATGCTAAAAATCAGGCATATCGGTATTCCAGTGGAGTAAGGGGAATTACAGAGGCATGAGAGAGGATCTCACCAAAGTTCATTGGAAAGTGACACTAGTGGGGATAACAGCAGAACAGCAATGGCCGGAGATTCTGTGAGCAGTTCAGGAGGGTCAGGATAAAATCATTCTAAGGAAGAAGTTTCTAAAGGGAGGATGAGGCAAGCATGGCTGACAAGGAAAGTCAAAGCAGCATAAAGCAAGTGTGGTCATACAATATACTAATAGTGGGAAGCTGGAGGATTGGGAATTTTATAAACCAACAGAAGACAACTAAAAAAGCAATAGGAGAGACAGAAAAGGTAAGCTAGCCAATAATATTATAGAGGATACCAAAAGTTTTTCCAGATGGTGTGCACCCCAGGGTCTGAAAGAGTAGCTAAAGAGCTTGTGGATGCATTAGTGATAATCTCTCAAGAATCGTTAGATTCTGGAATGGTTCCAGAGGACTAGAAAATTGCAAATGTCACTCCACTCTTTAAGATAGGAGGGAGGTAAAAGACAGGAACTTATAGACCAGTTAGCCTGTTTTCAGTGGTTGGGAAGATGTTGACGTTGATTATTAAGATTTTGGTTTCAGGGTACTTGGAAGCACATGATAAAATGGGCTGAAATCAGTTTCCTTAAGGGGAATCTTGCTTGACAAATCTATTTGAAATCTTTGAGGAAATAACAGACAGTGATGTAGCTGGTCAGGACATTCTTGATGGTGCACCTATAAAAACTGGTTAGAATGGGGGGAGGGAGGTTCAGTGGCAGAGATGCTGCTGTGCTTTCTTGACCAAAGAGGGGGTGTTGAGGTACCAAGTGACATTGTCCATTATGTGCATTCCCAGACACTTGGTGCTCCTGAAGCTCTCCACAGGGGAGCTATGTACGTGCAGAGTGAGGTGGTCAGCCTGAACCTTCCTAAAGGACAAAATTGTCTCTTTGGTGTGGTGCACATTGAGTCTCAAGTTGTTCTACTCTCACCATTCTACCAGCCATGCTACATCCCCTCTGTACGTTGTCTCGTCGATGAGGCTGATGTATCATCAGCGAACTTGGTTCAGTTTGAACTGGATAAGGCATTGGTCAGACTGCATTTGGAGTATTGTGAGAATTTTGGACCCCTTATCTAAGAAAGGATCTGCTGGCATTGGAGAGGGTCCAGGGGAGGTTCCCAAAAATGATCCTGGGAATGAAAGGTTTTCGAATACGAAGAGCATTAGGTGGCTCTGGACCTGTACTCACTAGAGTTCAGAAGATTGTGGGAAGATCAAATATTGAAAGGATGAGATAGAGAGGTTGCTTCCTAAAGTGGGGGAGACTAGAACCAGAACATATAGCCTCAGAATATGAGGACATCAATTGGACCAGAGATTAGGAGGAATTTCTTTAGTCTGAGTGTGGTGAACGAGTGGAATTCATTCCCATGGGTGGCTGTGGAGGCCATGTCTTTGGGTATATTTAAAGCAGGGTTGAAAGGTTCTTGATTAGCTAGGTTGTCAAATGATACAGGGTTGAGAGGGACATTTTCAATTCTCCGGTCTTCCAGAACCATTCCAGAATTTAGTGACTCATGAAAGATCATTATTCTTACCTCTTCAATCTCTTCAGCTACCTCTTTCAGAACCCTGGGGTGTAGACCATCTGGTCCAGGTGACCTTTAGACCTTCCAGCTTTCCAGGCACTTTGTCCTTAGTAACAGTGACTGCACTCACTTCTGCCCCGATATTGCTGGTGTCTTCCACAGTAATGACCGATACAAAATACTTATTGGGTTTGTCTGCCATTTCTTTATCCACCATTACTAATGGTCCAGCATTATTTTCCAGTGGTCTGATGTCCACTCTCACCTCTCTTTTACTCTTTATATATCTGAAAAATCCTTAGTATCCTCTTTTATATTATTGGCTACCTTCCCTTTATCTTTTGTCACCTCCAGCCGTTGCTGTTCTGCTGTCATCCCTGCTAATGTCCCCTTCCAATCAGCTTTGGCCAGCACTTCTCTCTTGCCTCTGTTGCTCTCTTTGTGAGGCCCTCTGTTGCTTGGCATTGGCCATGGGTGTTACGTCCTAGCTGCCCACATGATAGTGCAGAGCGATATGAAGCAAGCTGTTGCCCATGCAGCTGACGAATCCAAAGGAACTGCAAACACCGATACCATTCAGCACCAGTGGCTTGCAGGAGTTGTCCATCAGTGTTGCACTCAACTTTAGACTGCCTTAGGGACTCCAGCTCAGGATCTTTCCTCAGGGTTTACTCCTGAAGCCTTCCCCGTGAGTGGCTATAGCCATAAAGCAGCAGAGGTTTGAGATCAGAGTTTCCCTTCTAATGAGCCCTATCTGCCCAAAAGTTCTCTTCACTCCACTGTAATACTCTGTTTATTCAGAGTACAGTATATGATTTATTTATGGAAGTTTGCACTGCAGAAGCACACAGCTGTTGCTTCTGATAACAGAATAATGATTACACTTCAAAAAAACAATCTGAAGCCTTTTGGGCACATTCTTGGTTCACCAACTTATCAATAAAATGGCACTAGAGTTTAGTCTGTTGTCAGGGCTATGAGTGGCATGTGTAGATGAAGAATCCTCACTTGGCTGTCAGAGATCATTCACCAATAAAAATTGGATCATTGTCAGCTGTGTAAATCAGTTCATTATTTGAGAACAGACCCAGTGTTGCTTGTAGAGTGTTTCAGCTTTAGCTGTGTCAGATTTTCTAGAGTCTTCCATTGCTCCATTTGGAAGACAGAACAATATACCTGTAGTTGCATTCTTCAAGGCAGCTTAAATCATATTTACATTTTTGGTGGCTCCCTGCATGGATATTTCAGCTGGTAGCATACTGCACTCTATGGAAAATGCCATTAAATCATCATTTCTCCAAATTGACGAATGGTGGACTGTGAATTGAATCGAATTGACTTTATTACTTACATCCTTCATGTACATGACGAGTAAAAATCTTTACGTTACATCTCCGTCTAAATGCGCAAAGTGCATCTGTGAGTCTGGTTTTAGCGAAGGTATAAGAATACACTGCTACCTGTGTTTAAGTGACCCTACACTAGGAAAGTTCCGTATTTAACATCAGCTGACAAATCCCAATGTTTTGGTTCAGAGTTATAAGGAAATAACCCACACACAGACCACTGGTTGTAGCCTCAAGCTTTGAAGTACCTTCCCCACGAGAGGAAACACTTTACACTGACAGTTTCTCCAGCCACATTCATGGCATTATGCACCCTCAGTTCAATCATAGATAATGCATTTCCTGGGCATCAGACTGTATTCTGTTGTTAGCCTTGTCAACAAGTTTAACATGATCCATTACATAATTATACCAAAAGCCTCTTTGGAACTTCGGCAGGTTTATATTTAAATATATGGCACAACTATTAAAATGTGGATTGGAGGAGAATATCAATTTTCCAGGAGAAGCATTTAAAGAAAAATGGCTGAACATGCAGGATTGAGGGACACTGAAGATGGGAAAACTTGTACTAAACTAGCAAGCATGAACAAGTATATGTAAAGCAAAACAAAAAGTCCTTTACAGAGGGAGAATGGTGATAAGGTTTGTTTGAATGAATGAGGTATCGCAGAGGCACTTCAAATGAATCAGAGGTTCCCAACCTGGGGTCCACTGACCCCTTGCTTAATTGTACTGGTCCATGACATGTAAAAGGTTGGAAACCCCTAAAGGGAAAGGAGACATTAGAATTAATCATTTTTGGATCTAAAATCTATTCCCTTAATGAAATGAAGATTGGCTAACTGACAAATGCAGTATTAACATTCATTTGAAAAGGACTCGAATATAAAAGCTAAGCCTTTATGCAGCTTTGGTCAGACTATACCTGCAATATTATGAGCAGTTTTAAGTCCCTTATCTATGAAAGGATGTGCTGACATTGGAGAGGGTCCAGACAGGGTTCAGGAGAATGATCCTGGGAATGAAAGGGTTAATATAGGAGAAGCATTTGGTGGCTTTGATGCCGTTGGTTGTAGGAAAGTGGCCATTCTTGAACATGGTATTATGGGACTTCCTGTCCAACATTAGCAGTAAGAAGAAGGCATGATCCAGGGGCTTGTACAGATCATTTGCACCATTCTGTGCAAAGTAACCTCTCCTATTTTTTCAATGAGGCATCGAGTCCCACTGTAGAAATTTATTAGACCAGAATTTCATTTTGGGATGCAACTGTACTCACCACAATATAGTTTTTATTACATCACAGTTCAGGTGTTAAACCCAATATCTGCAAAAAGAATATAATTTTATTACCTTTGTTGGATTGTGATAACTAGTGTTGATGTAAATCAGTGCTGAATCAGAATCAAATTTAATATCACTGGCATCAAGTATGCTGTGAAATTAGTTAATGTTGCAGCAGCAGTACAAAGCAATACATAATAAATATAGGAAAAAACAGAATTAATCTAAGTATATTTATGTCTATTAGTTAAATTAAGGTAAATCGTGCAAAAACAGAATTTTTTTTAAAAAGGTAGTGAGGTTGTGTTCATGGGTTCAATGTCCATTTAGGAATGAGATGGCAGAGGGGAAGAAGCTGTTCCTGAATCATTGAGTGTGTGCCTTCAGGCTTCTGTACCTCCTTCCTGATGGTAACGATGAGACGAGGGCATGTCCTGGGTGTTGAGGGTCCTTATTGAATTTGCACTGCCTTTCTGAGACACCACTCCTTGAAGATGTCCTGGATACTACGGATGCTAGTACCCGTGATGGAGCTGACTAATTTTGCCACTCTCTGCAGCTTTCTTCAATCCTGTGCAGTAACCCCCTCCCATACCAGACAGTGATGCAGACAGTCCACACTGCATCTGTAGAAATTTTCAAGTGTTTTAGGTGACAAACCAGATCTCCTCAAACTCTTGATGAACTATAGCCGCTGTCTTTATAGCTGCATTGATATGTTGGGACCAGGTTAGGTCCTCAGAGATATTGACACCCAGCAACTTGAAATTAGTCACTTTCTCCACTTCTGATCCCTCTATGAGGACTGGTGTGTGTTCCCTCATCCTCCCTTTCTTAAGTCCACAGTCAGTTCTTGCTCTTACTGACATTGAGCGCCAGGTTGTTATTGTGGCACTTCTTAACCAGTTGGTCTAGCTGATGGAAGTAGATTAAGATAAATTAACTAATCTCATTGTCTATCAGAAAACTGCTGTAAGACCTAAATCAACATAGAACATAAATACCTGAATTCATATAAAATTCCTCAGAATGTCTTGGAACATTGTGCAGTCGATAATGTACAGTTGCAGTACATTGTAAGATGTGCTGCTGTCAAATTGTGCACAGCAAACTCCCTCAGACTGAAGAGGGAACGTTTAGGTCACATAGTCGGTGCGATTTCCTGCACGCCTGTTTTCTCGTGCCTTTCTCCTTTTGAGGTTGGCATGGGCAATGTGAATCTCCTGTGGTGTCTGCACTGTGTACTTCCTCTCAGCTAAACTATAAGAAATAAAACACATAGCAGTAGTTCTAAAGCCTGGCAGAAATACACTTGCTGACATGAGTTAGGTGTGGTACCATAGAGATGAGATTCCAAATTCATGTTCTCGGACCAGAACCACTCTTCATAAGAGCAGTCAAAGTCAATCGAGCTTACTGCCACATGCATGAGTACGGTGGAAAAATTCTTGGCAGAAGTACCACAGGTGAGAAAGAGAACACTCACAAAAGAAACATAAGTTATACAAGAGCACAATTAGAACAAATTAAAACCAAGCCCTTTCTAGTACAAAGTGGTCATAGTGTTGCTGTTCAGACGTAGTGGTTAGGATTGTGCAGATTGGTTCAGGAGCCAAATGGTTGAAGGGAAGTAACTGTTCTTGGACTTCTCCTAATGGTAGCGATAAGAAGATAGCAGGACCTGGATAATGGAGATCTTTAATGATAGATTGTGGCCTCTTGCGGAAGCACCCCTTGTAGATACTACTGATAATGAAAGCGGAACACACTACTCTTTGCAGCTTCCTACGTTCCTACACATTTAAATTGCCATGCCAGACCATGATGCAGTAAGTCAGGATGCTTTCAGCAGTACATCTGTCCAAGTTTGTCAGAGTGGTGGGTGACATTCCAAACCTCCTTCACCTTATACAAAGGTAAAGATGCTGGCTGTGCTGGGCTCAGGACAAATCATATAATATATAATATTTTAGCACCCAGGAATTTGAAGCTGCTGGTCCTCTCCACCACCAATGCTTGCACTCCTTCCTTCTGAAGTTATTAATCAGCGTGGGGTTGGTTTGAATGCATGGATTTATCAGTCTTGCAACTAAAATCCACCCAACCCGTCATGCTCTTCCCACTGACATACAGTAGATTCAAGGTCAAACTTGGGAAACGTTCAGAGAAGCAATGGAGAAGTAACAACACTCAGGAATAAATTCCAATAAATTGGTTTAAACAATCTGACATTCGGCTGTTAGGTTGGCATGAGATTAAAGATTAATTATCAAGGATTGAAGATTATTTTTGTCACATGTTCATTATAACATACAGTGAAATGTGGCATTTGCATCAATGACCAACACAATGTACTGGGGCAGCCCATGTTCCCAGCGCCAGCATAGCAGACCCACAATCCACTGGCCCATCTGTCTTTGACTGTGGGAGGAAACTGGAGCACACGGAGGAAATGGATGCAGTCACAGGGGGAACGTACAAAGTGGCAGGAAACGAATGCCAGAGGGAATGCATTGAAGGTGACAGGGGGCAGGTTCAAGGGGACGTGAAGGGTAAGTTTTTATTCAGAGAGTGGTGGATGCCTGGTATGGTGGTAGAGGCAAATTAGAGGCTTTTAAGAGATGTTTGGATAGGCACATGGATGTAAGGAAGATGGAGAAATATGGACTTGGAAGCAACACACAGAAAATGAAGGAGGAATTCAGAAGGCCAGGCAGCATCTATGGTAAAGAGTAAACAGTCAATGTTTCAGGCCAAGACCCTTTAGCAGGACTGGTGAAAAAGAAGCCTTTCTTCCCTAGTCCTGCTGAAGTACCTGAACCCAAATCGTCGACTGTACTTTTTTCTATAGATGCTGCCTGGCCTGCTGAGTTCCTCCAGTACTTTGTGTGTGTGCGTTACTTAGATTACCAGCATATGCAGATTTTCGTTTGGAATATGGACATGGTGTAGGTAGAGGGATTAGTGTTTAAGTGTTTTTGAATTGCTTTTTAGCTGGTTTGGCACAATATTGTCAGCTTATTAACCTCTCAGATGCTTATTATTCAACAGTAGCTGTTAACTTCTTAAGGCTGATTTATACTTGTGCATCACATCTACGCCATAGGTGTCATGTACCCTACGCAGTAGGGTGACGTGCACCTCCCCAGAAAAGTTACTCACACGTCGCGGCGATGCAGACCGCAACAACTGTGATTGGTCCTCTTGGTAGCATCGCATTTCCTCCTACGCATTTCCGGTTGCTTCTTCTCCGTCATGTCTGTCGGCTGTGCGTACACTGATACGAAATAGATGAACCAAATTGTCAAATCTACCTGCCGACATGCGAAAATGTTTGAAATGCATTTCCTCGTCCATGTCTGTCACGAAGAAACACAACACAGTGGCACAGAAACCCCACCGCCAACTAGCATTTGGGCACACACCAACGCAGACTCGCTACGGCATAGAGCGACGCAGAAGTGAAAGTCAGGGCTACAGCATAGGCTGCAGCATAGCCCATATGCACAAGTATAAATCAACCTTTAGAAGATTGTATTCCCGACTTTATTCTCTACAAATGAAATACAGTGTTGGAAAGTGTATGGTCATGCACTTTGGTGGAAGAAATAAATGGGCAGATTATTATTTAGATGGGGAGAGAATTCAATACGCAGAGATGCAAAGGGACTTGGGAGTCCTTGTGCAGAATAACCTAAAGGTTAACCTCCAGGTTGAGTCAGTGGTGAAGAAGACAAATGCATTGTTGGCATTCATTTCTAGAGGAATAGAATATGAGAGCAGGGATGTGATGTTGAGGCTCTATAAGGTACTCATGAGACCACACTTGGAGTATTGTGTGCAGTTTTGGGCTCCTTATTTTAGAAGGGATGTACAGACATTGGAGAGGGTTCAGAGAAGATTCACGAGAATGATTCCAGAAATGAAAGGATTATCATATGAAGGAAGTCTGACAGCTCTTGGACTGTATTCCCTGGAGTTCAGGAGAATGAGAGGGGATCTCATAGAAACATTCTGAATGTTAAAAGACCTGAGCAGATTTGATATGGCAAAGTTATTTCTCATAGTAGGGGATTGTAGGACAAGAGGGCATGACTTCAGGATTGAAGGGGGTCCATTTAGAACTGAGATGCAGAAAAATTACTTCAGTCAGAAGGTGGTAAATCTGTGAAATTTGTTGCCACGAGTGGCTGTGGAGGCCAAGTCATTTAAGGCAGAGATAGATAGGTTCTTGATTAGCCAGGGCATCAAAGGGTGTGGGGTGAAAGCAGGGGAGTGGGAATATCTGGAAGAAATGGATCAGCCCAAGATTGAATGGTGGAGCAGCCTTGATGGGCTGAATGGCCTACATATGCTCCTATATTTTATGGTCTTATGGTCTAAGTGTTGACACACTATCAGGTACTTAACTATTTTTCCCTTGAATAATAAATAAGATGTAACCTTCAAAAGATCTGAAACCTTCATTGATTCAAAAAGATTAGCTTCAGATAGAAGGTTCCACATAGCAGCTTAAAATGAATTATAAATTGGTTTATTATTCACTTGTACTGAGGCACAGTGAAAATCTTTGTTTTGCATTTCATCCATATGCAGATCATTTCCTCACGTCGGTGCATTGAATTTGTACATGAGAAAGCTAAACTAAAAGCAGAATAAAGTGCTACAGAGACTATAATAAGATAGCTTGTGATGTCACATTTTTATTCATCACATGTACATTGAAACATACAGTGAAATGTGTCATTTACTGAACAACAAACACACCGAAGGATGTGCTGGGGGCAGCCCACAAGTGTCACCACACATTCCAGTACCAGTGTAGAATTTCCCACAATGTCCAACACAACTTCAAAACAGTTAACACACAACATAGATCAACACAAGCGGCAACAACAACAACAGAACGAAACAAGACAGCAACAGCAAAACAACCCCTTTTCCTACTCTCCTACCCTTCACACACATGGGCTTTCAAACCCAGGACAAGCCACCTCCAGGCCTTCAGTCTTTGGTCTTGGATTAAACTCGCAAACATCAGGCCTCTGGCCTGCATTTGCCCTCTACCTCTGATGGTGGTCTTCGACCATTTGGGTTTTCTATCTTGGGGCTCGCTGAGCTCCTGATTTTGACCTTCGGCTTTGTGCTCCAGTCTTCGCCGACCCAAGGGCTTGCTGATCACAGGTTTTAGCTTTGGACTTTGACCCTAGGACTCACAATGAGAGGTTTGACCTTTGGGCCTCGACTGACTCAACCTCATGAATTATTGACCCTCAACTTCTGGACTCACACAGACTTCCGACCCCTGTGGCCTGGAGTAGGGGAGGGGGTTCATCGGCCCTTGTGACTCCCACCCTCTAACTCAGGATTTGGCAACCCCGCTATCACTGGTCAACCTGACCCAAACTTCAAACCACAGAGCGTCCCAACCTGGACTCTGAACACAGGCTTCTGGCCCTGACTCTTCCCTCTCTCTAAACCCCTAATTCCCCGTGCTGTATCCCAAACCACCCCTATGACCCTAAAAATGACTGAGCCACAACATTAATGGACGTTATAGCTTGACGCCAACTTGACTCAAAACTGGTTCCTGCTCATGAATCTTCATTTACGACCACGAACTTTGAACTCTCCTTCATCCCTGTTGCCAAAGCCTACACTGACCCTCACCCCCCCCATGGGTTCTACTAAACCATTGCTGTAAATCTGAGCCACACCATCGACCAACGTCACAGACTGCTGCCATCTTGACTAGAAGAGTCCATCTGATCATACTAGGGGGCAGTTCAATAGTCTTGCTTGAGGTTTCCTGAAGCATTGCCAGACTGGGTAACAGCTTCTACCCTCAGGCCGTGAGACTAATGAGAATCCTGCCACCACCAAGGCCTCGTCACTAGGATAGCGAGTTGGTTACTGTTTCCCTATGCTACCCATTATATGCACTTTATATTTCATTAATGTATTTGTGGTAATAATTTGGTTTATGTGCTGTGTGATGTATGATTTTTGTGTGCACCATGACCTGGAGGAAAATCGGTCCGTTTGGTTGTGCTCATGTACAGTCAGCTGACAATAAACTTGAACTTCAGTTTGCACTTTGAACATAACTGCAGAATAGAAGTGGTTTCAGGCTCTTGTCTCTCCTGCCCAATGGGAAGGAAGGGTGGATGCGCTCTTTGATGATGCTGGCTGCTTCATCGAGGCGATAACAAGTGTAGTCCATGGGGAAGAGGCTGGTTACCACAGCTCTGCCGTATCTCACAGTCTCGTGCAGAGCCGTTTGCATACCAAGCCAGGATACGTCCTGAGTAGAAGCTTTCTGTGGTGTAGCAATAAAAATTGGTGATGCTTAATTATTTGCTGGAGGTATAATTGACCCATGTTGCTTCTGGTCTCCATTCTGATTGTTTTCAAAAGAGCTGTGTATCTTATCCCATCATTGTAACGGGATCATCTTGGAAGCAGTCAAGTCAACTCTCATAGTAGGACAAACAAAACCTAGCAAGCTGTTTTGTTGCTTCCCTTCCAGAAGTCAACTTATTGACAAAACAACATGTTCTGCAGATTGTAACTAGTGCATAAGCAATTAGAATAAAGCAATTATTCTCTGTTTCATCCATTGCCAGATCTTCCACACTTCCCCACCCCTCCACAACTAATTCCAGCCAGTACTGTAGAGCATCTAGAATCAAAGAACATTTACAACATTGAAAGAGGTTGTGTCAGTTGTAAAAGACTTACTTACCTAATCTCAGCTTCCCATACTGTAACCAGGGTCCTGCAGAGCTTCCTACACAACAAGGTCGGGCTTTAATGCATTCACATTCAAGTTTATTGTTGTCATGGGTATACGTTCTCAGGAGATACGGTAAATGCCATGATAAATAGTTGCTTACAGCAGTAGCTTAGTATAATACAAGATGAGGACAAACATAAGTTAACATAAACTTAGATAAACATAACAACATAACTTAAATGTGTGCAAAATAAATAACAAAAGCAATCTAATGACTCCAATGCAAGATGATAGATAGATAGATAGATAGATAGATAGATAGATAGATAGATAGATAGATACTTTATTCATCCCCATGGGGAAATTCAACTTTTTTCCAATGTCCCATACACTTGTTGTAGCAAAACTAATTACATACAATACTTAACTCAGTAAAAAATATGATATGCATCTAAATCACTATCTCAAAAAGCATTAATAATAGCTTTTTAAAAGTTCTTAAGTCCTGGCGGTTGAATTGTAAAGCCTAATGGCATTGGGGAGTATTGACCTCTTCATCCTGTCTGAGGAGCATTGCATCGACAGTAACCTGTCGCTGAAACTGCTTCTCTGTCTCTGGATGGTGCTATGTAGAGATGGAGCGAGAACAAGATATCCAAAGTAGTGTTCAGGTTTTTCATGCCAGTTCAAGGATCTGATAGCAGTTGGGAAGAAGCTGTTGTTGAAGGTGTGGGTCTTTTGGCTTATATATCTGGAGCCTGATGGCAGCATTGATTGGAGGGATTCTGGTTCTCTCAGCCTCTCAGAAGTTCCAAACCCCAGTGCTTCCTAGAGACACAAGAGAGTGCAGGTACTGGGCTCTAGAGTGACACATAATCTGCTGGAGGAACACTAAGTCAGTCAGCATCTGTGGAAAGAAAGAAAGCATGTTAACCTGGGGTTCGGGCACACGAGTGGGAGGGAGGAGCATTCTGAGTATCGAGGTCTGTTTGTTAGGAAGTTCAGCATTCAGTTGCAGAGCAGAGTATTTAGACTGAGGAGGACGAATTTGTTTACCAAAGTCTGTGGGAGAATAGTGTTGAATCTGGAACTGATATCCAGAAACGGCATTCTGACGTAAGTTCCTCTGTTTTCTAGGTGTGTCAGGGCCACCTGTCAAAGAACTGCTCTGTTGGTAAGCTTACTGATGAGTGTCCAATGTGACAGGAATGTGCCATTATCAGCCATTCAAAGCTTTTCATGCTGATGGTGTCAGTATCACCGGGCCATAGTCGTTTGGTTCTGAAGGTGTAAAGTTCTATGGTACAAGGATGCTACTGGCTAATTTGAAGCATGTGAGGGCAGTAGCCTGGATGATTGAAGTGTTGAAGACGTCAGTGAGCCACTGTGTACTCAGCCTGGAATGTTTTCTGGCCAGGCCGCCTAACGAGGGTTAACTCTGCAGAGTCCTTCTCACACCTGCTGCTGATACGGACAGCAGCAGCTCACTTGGGTAGTTTTCATGGCTGCCACTGTGTTGCATGGCTCAAAGCGTTTAGAGCATCAGGCACGGAGGCATCACTCCCTGACGTACAGTTGACACTGCTTTTCCTTGTAATGCCTGGGGATCATGATCAGAAGGCCATCTTTGTCCTCGATGCCGAAGATGAGGGTTCTTCTGGCTGCTTTGAAAGCTGTTCTGTTGCTGGACTTGAAGGCAGTGTCCAGGGTTTTTAGTTGGGTATGTTCAGCTAGACCATGGCTGGGCTGTGAGATGACCGATTTTGAGGTACCAACATCATCTACACACTTTTTTTTAAATTGTGAGGACACTCAGTCCTCGTTTATTGTCATTTAGTAATGCATGCATTAAGAAATGATACAATGCTCCTCCGGTATGATATAACAGAACACAAGATAGACCAAGACTAACAGACAAAAACCACATAATTATAACATATAGTTACAACAGTGCAAAGCAATGCTGTAATTTGATACGGACAGACCATGGACACGGTAAAAAGTCTCAAAGTCCCCGATAGCCCATCATCTCACACAGACGGTAGAAGGAAGAAAAACTCTTCCTGCCATGAACCTCCAGCGCCGCAGCTTCCCGATGCAGCCTCTGGAAGCTCCCGACCACAACCAACTCTGAGTCTGTCCGAAAAACTTTGAGCCTCCGACCAGCCCTCCGACACCGAGCATCATCTCTGCCGAGCGTTTCGACACCGGCCCCGGCCACCAAGCAACAGGCAAAGCCGAGGATTCGGGGCCTTCCTCTCCAGAGATTTTTCGATCGCACAGTAGCAGTGGCAATGAAACAGGCACTTCAGAAGTTTCACCGGATGTTCCTCTGTGTTTCTCACATTCGTCCCCATCAAAGCAGGATTGTGCACGGCTCCTACTTACAGATAACAGATATTCATTCCTGGAGTGGCCGCGCGCGCTGCCATTGCACCGCCATTTTCTCGCAAATGGCGAGATGTAGTCCTGATGTAGTCGATGACAAATGGGGCCTAGTCCTCAAGCTGTGCATCTACTCTGTTTTTGGAGGCCTCCTTGAACATCTGCCAGTTGGTCCATTCAAAACAGACCTGAAGCAGAGAGATGGCCGTACAGTGATAGTCCTCCTGACTGGTTTCTCCATTTTCAGCAGCGGTCAGATTTACATTAAGGAGATGTGGTCAGAGAGAGCGTGGGATGGCTTTGTAAGTACTGTATCTGTTTGTATAAACATGGTTCAGTTCCCCTAATGACTGTGACAACATGTTGGTGGATTTTGAGTACAAAGTCCTGCTGGTTAACACAATTGAAGTCTCCTGCAATTATGACAAGACCATCCAGATCTTGTTTTGTAGAGAGTGGCCTGTCATCTTACACTCTTCCTCAGTCCACCCATCAGCCTTTCCTGCCACCCGGCTTCCCCTCCAGGTTCTGGCACCTTGTCTCTCCTGATACTGGAACCCTGAGCCCCTCAGCTACCTCAGTATTCTTTTCATTTCCCCTCTAATCCTTCTACCAATAAATACTGTATGTGCTCCCAGCTTCGCTTCATCTGCTACAGGAAGCAAATCCTTTCTTTTTCCTCTGTTATTGACCCCTCATTATTTTATACATCTCAATTAAGCCCCCCTTCTGTTCCCAAAAAAGTAACCCTTACTTTTTCTAATCTTTCTTAATTGCTACAATTCTACATCCTCCTAAAATTACTCTGCACCCTCTCCAGTGCAAATATATCGTTCTTGTAATATAGTGCAGGGGTCACCAACCTTTTTTGCACCACGGACTGGCCGGGGGGCGGGGGGGAGTTGGTGGGGGTGTTAATCACGGCTGGAATGTAGGTGATAAGTCAACTATAAGTCACTTATAAATGGCTAATACACTCAATTTCGTTTCTAAAAGGGTTTATCTAACAAATTTAATATTAAACACAAAGCACATATTTACCTCGTGATAAGTCAATTATAACTCACTTAAAAATCAATAGCATCATAACATTTTAAGGAACGTTTGGATATTAAATACACAGCACATATTTTCCTCGTATGAACATAGAAAATTATTGCCACACACCAGTGAGAGGACAAGTTAAGGGGTCAAGGTCCCCGTACCGGGGCTGTGGCAGTCGCAGTCTAGAAAAAGCAACCGACTGAGCGAAGAGTGCGACAGGGCGCGTGTAGGCAGGTAGGATCAATCGGCCAACAAAAGTTTGGCTTGAGGGATGACTTTCAGTAGATCGCAGCGAGGTAGCTGCTCTGCTACATAACAAACCCTGAGCCCAAATTAGGTTGTCTGCGAATATTTTAGCACCGGGTTCCCCACGAACATTCAGTGTGCTAAACAGGTTTAGAGGCGGCGCCCATCTGTCCGCGCTCCAGGTCTGTAGTGACAGCACTTCTTGCCGGCCGCGCGAGGCCAACCAGTGATCCTTGACGCTAGGGTATCACTGCATTTAGGCAACTGATGACCTCACGTGGGTAATGACCTCTTGTACATTCAAGTTCAACAATGGGTGTGACGGAATGGAGAAAGGTGCAGCTGACTCATAACGTTTCATATCGCCAAATCATATCGTTTCCTCGTGGCCTGGTAGCACATGCTTTGCGGCCCAGTGGTTGGGGACCACTGATATAGTGAATAGAACTGCAGGCAATGTTCAAGCTGTGGTCTAGTGTCCACTTCTCCAACAGAACTCTGTTTTGTATGCCATGGCTAACTGATTTATTGATATTCTTTAGGAAAAAATCTGCCATCCTAACAAGTTCTGATCCAATCGCAACTCCGGACATGGGCAGAACAGTTGATTCTTATCAATGCTGTGATTAGGACCTCTCAAGCCAAAGGTGACCTGTAAATGTTGCCCTGAGTACTGACCTCTGGAGCCACACAGGAATGGAAAGCTACCTTTTTGCTCTTCTGATTTTTAGCCATCTCTTTAACTCTTCATTGACACATTAGTTTTTGCTCTGTGGAAGTTTCGAGATGCTTTTGGATGTTAAAGAATGCTTCAATTATAACAGCCTCATCCTTTCTCCAATGGATGTAACTTATCTCTTCAACCTTCCATGGCATCTCAATCCATGGCATAATACAAAACGGTGGTATGAAGTGGTCATTTGGTGACCAGGAGGAGGTGCCTGGCTAGTAAAGGAAAGCAAACCTTGTGCCTTTTTTATAAATCACCTTATTAACCTGTTTTGCTGCCTTAAGGATCTAAAGACTTCTACTCCAAGATTCTCCAAACCATTCAATATCCCTCCCTATCCATTTATTGTACTATCTTCACTTCCCCAGAGACATTACCTTGCACTTCCCTGCCCTCAATTTCATTTGCCAACTTTCTGCAAACCTGGTTGAACCAGTCTGAAGTTTTCCTCTTCTTCATCAGACAAATGACCAATTTGTATTGCTTTCTTTTAATCATACAGCTGGGAGGGTGTATAGTTTCCTTGGAGTAGAGATGCTTGTAGGGGGCCTAATAGAGGCACGCAAAGTAATGTGGCTCATGACATAGATGACAGAAAACCTCTCCCCACACCAGAGCTGTCAAATGTTTGAGGACATAGGTTTCAGGTAAGGGTGAAGCGGTTTAGAGAGAAGGTGAGGAAGAATTTTTTCACCCCCAGTGTGTCTGGAATCTTGAATTCACTGCCTGAGCTGGTGCCGGAAATGGGTAAAGTTACAACATTTAAGTATCTGGCCAAGCACTTGAATGGCCATGGCTAGAAGGCTAAGGACAGGGTGCTGATAAATGCAGTTAATATGGATGGATGCAGGATGGTCAGTATAGAGATGGTGGGCTGAAGGATCTTCTTCTCTGCTGTAGATTCTGACTTTGACCTCTTTGATACATACAAAATATTTAGCTGACTCAATAGAGTAGAAATAGGGACCATGTTCTCCCTGGCTGAAGAGTGCAGGATTAGGGGTCACAGCTTTAAAACAAGAGTAATTCATTTCTGTTCAGGAGGGAGGAGAAACTTCTTCACTCAGAAGGTGGTGAATCTGAGACTTCTCTGTCCGAAAGGGCTCTGGAGGATAACTCATATTCAAACATTACTGGATAGATTTTGAGATTCAGAGGAATCACCAGCAATAGAGACAGTGTGAAAATGGTTTTGAGGTAGATGGTCATCCATGATCTTGTAAAATGTTGGACCATGTATGAGGAGCTGAAAGGCCTATTTCCTTCTACTTCTTACATCTTTAACTATCTAAAAAACATAAATCAAATCTTGATTTCACATCAGTACAGCAACACTGCCCAGTACTCAAATGCATACATAATTCAATATACTTCGTTAAAGACACTTTTTTATTTACAGTGAATTCCAGTTAATTGGGCCGTTGGTTAATCAGGACAACCACTTATTTCGGACAACTCTGAAAGAACAAACACTAATTGAGAAAATCGCTGGGATTCTCTTTGTTTATTTGGGGCGAGAGACTGTTTTCAAACAGTTTCTATCTTGTGTTAGTCACGCGCACTTGTGTGGCTATTAGACGCTACGCTGTCTTTAGAGTGGCCAGTTTTTAATTAGTGTCAGTTGTGTGTGATTGTATTCAGAAAACAGTGATTTTTGTCACGTGGTGATAAATAAGCAGTAAGACAATTCGGAACTGTTCTGCTCACTGTGGCTTCAAGCATTCAGGCTTGGAGATGCCAGAAATGGCTGGGGATGAAAATGAAAACATTTCTCTACTTCAACAAGTTGGAAACTACAAAGAATTTGGAAGTATTGTCAACTATTTTGAATGTTGCATTGAAAATGAAGATTTGGAGAGTGCAATCATTGATAGCATTGCATGTAGACAGTCCATTAACTGCTCTAGGTGCCTACACCAATTTTGTTTATTGCGTAGACTGTACGAATTCCTCCATTGATAACTGTTTGGAAATAATACATGGTTTTATAGTACTGTAGTACTATTGGTAGTGATCTAATTTGTTTTGTATTTCATTTAAATATGTTATTTGTTGATCAGTTAGTCTTTTTTATACCTTTTTAAGTATTTCTATGAAACTGTGGCTAATTGGGGCAGGCGTATTATTGGATCAAAATACACTTGTGCCAGTGTGTCCCAATTAACAGGAATTGACTGTATATATATCTGAGGTAGTAAGGAGAAGAGGACGTACTCACTGGTTTAGTGGAGTTGGGATTGTCAGAGCTGCTGCAACACACACAAAATGCTGGAGGAACTCAGCAGGCCAGGCAGCATCTATGGAAAAGAGTAAATGGTCGAGATTTTGGGCCAAAACTTGTCGACTTTTTACTCTTTTCCATAGATGCTGCCTGATCTGTTGAGTTCCTCCAACATTTTGCGTGTATTGCTTCGAATTTCCAGCATCTGCAATTTTCTTGTGGTTGAGAGAGCTGGTTTTGTATTTGGAGAGAAAGCTGTGGTGTTGGGTTTGTAGAGACCCTCAAGAGAGTTAGGTGAGAAACTGACAGAGGTTCAGAATCAGGATCAGGTTTAATAACTCTGGCATATGTCATGTCAACAATACAATGCACTACCTTCAAAGTCTGTCCATTTGTTGTTCTGATGGACAACAGAATAGTCTTTATCATCAGCCTATTTTTGTGAAATTAGGGAAAATTTGTTGAAGAATAAATCAAACCAGCATCAATATAGAGACAGAAGGTTTAATATACCATAAGAATGGAGAGAGAAGAGACTGCAGATGCTGGGATCTCGCTGTTGGAAGAACTCAGCAGGTTGAGCTGAGTTTTTTGGGGGGATGGTGGAGTGGGGGCAGTGAAGGGAGGAATTATCCAAGTTCTGGGTCAGAATCCTGTATCAGGAGTGATGTTGACCCTGACGCAGGGTCTCAACCTGAAATAGTGACCATTCCTTTCCTCCCACTAATCTATCCGACCTGCTCAGTTCCTCCAGTACATTGGTTTCATTGTTAATGAGCTGTAAAATTGTTTGGGGCAACTGCTCTGCATTTCTCTAATTATCATTACCTTGGAATGTATTTTGAGTTTAGATTGAGTGTTGAAGAGCACTGATCTAACCTTAAGTAGTGAATGCTTCCAACTGTTTCACCAAAAGCAGAGTATTTAACTTCACTAAATTAACCAACTGTTGGATAAAGATGAACAATATAGTTGTTTAAGTTTAGATGGTTTGGAGGCTCAAACTCTGATCTTACCAAGGTAAATGAAGAAATTACATTCAGTTAATTAAATTAATCAGGAATAAAATCAGTAATGATGATTACAGTCACTGAAAATGTACAAACCAGTCCACGTCCTATAGGCAAGTATATCTGAAGGTCTGGGTGAAGAAAAACCCATCCACCACAATCAGTCAGTTGAAGGATAAGTAATTAAAGATGATATCTTTCTTATGTTAGAGACTACTATCAAATCTAGAATACTGATATAATCCAATGAAAAAATACCTTGATACCTGAATGGAGGAGCAAGAGATGATTGAGTTAGGGATTCCCCTGTAGTCCAAGCTCACTGGCTGCCCAATTGGCCACAGAGATGCCAACTCCTTACACCAGCTTGTGTCAAAATAGATCATCTCAGTAACTGGGTGGAGATGTTTTATGAAGTAAACCAAGAGTCATTTAAAGGAGAGATCCTTAAGTCGCTGAGCTTCATGCCTTTAGAGACTGCTGTTTTAAATGTTCATATTGGGTCAATAAATTATTAACGATTACTCTCTGCAGTAACAGTTTTTGTACTTGCTTCAGATGTTCTGAAAGGTTCAGTAGCCTAGAAATTCAATTCAATTATTCTCCAATAGAACATATATGATATATATCTTTCGAAACTAAGGGCAATATATTTCTCTCTCTCCATCTCTCTCTCTCTCTCACTCTCACTCGCTCTCTACCTCCCCCCTCTCTCTCTCACTCTCTCCCTTCTTCTCTCTCTTTCCCCCTCTCCTTCCCTCTCCCCCTCCCTCCCCCTCTCCTTCCCTCTCCCCTCCCTCTCTCCCTCCCCCCCCCTCTATTTCATTAACCTGTTTCACTTTCCACAGAAACTGCCTGTCCTGTTATATCTTCACCTTGCAAGATTTATTTCACCAGTTTAGCATTTGGGATTGTATCGAAAGAATGCAAACATCCATCAAATATACTTCCTTCCTCAACCATCCTGGTTATTTCTTCAAAAAATTAAATCATGATTTCATCACATTCCCACAATAAATCCACAATGATGCTGCTGAAGTAAACTGTGCCTTTCTAAGCAAAGGTTTATACTGTCCTCAAATCTGTTTAACCATTGGTGCATCATTCTAAGGCTGTAAGTGAGTGGAATAGTTGCAGTCACACCTTCTGCATTTTCTCTTCCTGCTTGCTTTGGCAGTCTGCCATGCGTCTTTTCCGCAGAGAGCCATTCATCAGAAGTGTAGTGGGAGGCAGGGTGGGGCTGGGGGTGAAGTCACTACTCTTAGACCATGAGACATAGGAGCAGATTTAGGCCATTCAGCCCATCGAGTCTGTTCCATCATTCAATCATGGATGATTTATTATCCCTTCAACCATATTCTTTTCCCTTCTCCCTGAAGCTTTTGACACTCTGACTGATCAAGAACCTATCAACTTCCACTTTAAATATACACAATGATTTGGCCTCCACAGCCAGCTATGGCAATGAATTCAACACATTCACTGCCATCTGGCTAAAGAAATTCCTCCTCATCTCTGTTCTAAATGGACCTTCCTCAATTCTGAGGGTATGCCCTCTGCTCCTACATTCCCCCAATCTAGGAAATATCTTTTCCACTTCCATTCAATCTAAGCCTTTCGATCAGCTTCTATGAGACTCCAGTGAGTACAGGCCTAAAGCCACCAAATGTTCCTCATACCCTTTCATTCTCGAAATCATTCTTGTGAACCTCTTCTGGACTCTCTCCAATGCCACTGCATCTTTTTCTTAGATAACGGTTCCAAAACTGCTCCAAGTGTGGTCAGACCAATGCCTTATAAAGCCTAAGTATTACATCCTTGCTTTTTATTCTAGTCCTCTTGAAATGAATGCTAACATTGCATTTGCCTTCCTCACCACTGACTCAACTTGCAAGTTTGCACAAGTCCTGCACAAGGACTCCCAAATCCCTTTGCGCCTCAGATTTTTGAATTTTCTCCTTGGTTAGAAAATAGACTTGCCTTTTTACCTTCCACCAAAGTGCATGACCATACACTTCACTCTGTTATATTTCATCTGCCTCTTCTTTGCCCATTCTCCTAATCTGACGACATCCTTTTTCAGACTCCCTGTTTCCTCAACATTATTTGTCCGTCCACAAATCATTGTATTGTTCACAATATTGGCCACAAAGACATCATCCAAATCACTGGCATATAATGTGAAATGAATTGGTCCCAACACCTGGTTCTTGAACCCTGGTAGTGTGAGACTTCAATCTCCGTACCTCCTCAATGATGGTAGCTGAGTGGAAGTAACATGGCCTGGATGATGAAGATTGTGATGAGAGTCCTTGACAAGAATGGCTTGGACCCAAATGCTGGAATATCCACTGCAAGACTGAGACACGGTTTCAAACTGGATCAAGAATCTGAGCACAAAACAAACGCTAGACAAAATCACGGGTAGATTTACGATTGAGCAGCGAAACTCTGTTCAGGTGCTCCTTAAATGCTCAATCCTTGGTGCCCAAAACATGATTGCAAATTAGCGGGACTGTCCTGAATTTTTAAAAGGGCCACACCAGCTATCCATACTCCCTGGGGTTAGAGCGTCTAAACTCGAAGCCTGCACAAATGGACATGTCGTAACAGGGCACCCCTCCCCAGTGGCAAACTGGATAACAGCCAGATCCAAGATGTCTCTCTTAAGCACCCATCGCCTTTCCTCCAGTCCGAATCCTCCCCAGTCCACCAGATATTGCTGAACACCTCAAACAGTACGCAATTCCAAAATTCTGCTCACGGTGAAAACCTACTCTCCATCAACAAACTTGGGTGGCGGTGGGGTTGATGGGCTGGTTTTCACAAGTTTTAACTTGAAAACATGGAAAGTGTGATTGATCTTGCAGGTCTGGGGAGCTGCAAGGTGTAGGCCACCGGGTTTACTTTCCTGAGAACCCTGAAGAGTCCAATGAACTTGGCACCAATTTCCTCGACTCCACTTGGAGAGGCAAATCATGAGTGAGCAGCCAGGCCTGTTGCTCAGGCTGTAAAGCAGGTCCTGGACTTCTCTTTTGGTCCGTCCTGATCTCCACTTTCTGGATAGAGTCCTGCAAAATCTCTCTCACCCTAATCCATTTTTGCTTGCAACATTGGATGAGATCTTCGGCCACAGGGGCCCCAACCATTTAGGGGCCCCATTAATTGGCAATCATGTTTTGGGCATTTAAGGTCCACCTAAACTGAACTTCAGGGCTTAATTGCAAGCCTTACTTGTGATTTCATCTAGAGTTTGTTTTGTGCTCAGTTCTTGATCCGGTTTGATACCGTGTCTCAATCCTTACTTCAGATGCTCCAGCATTGGGGTTCAAGCCATCCTCGTAAAGGACTCTCGTCACATTCTCGAAACTACCTGCCTCTCCCCCATCTTCATATCGTCCGCAAACTTTGCAGTAAAACCATTAATTCCATCATGATATACAGTGTCTATTCATCCTCCTTGGTAGTTTTCATATTTTGCTGTTTTACAACATTGAATCGTGGTGGATCACAGTGACACTGATCAACAGGAAAAGACTCATGTCAACCTGAAAGCACATCTCTACAAAGTGATCTAAAGTAATTACAAATAAAAACACAAAATAATTGATTGCATAAGTATTCAAACCCCTCCATTTAATATCACGCACCAAATTATCACTGGTACAGCCAATTGAATTTAGAAGTCACATAATTACTGAAATGGAGATCTGATTTTGGAGAGCTGTGTGCGGTCAAGATGTTTCAATTGATTCTAGTAAAAATACACCTGTATCTGGAACGTCCAACTGCTGGTAGGTCAGTATCCTGGCAAAAACTACACCATGAAGACAAAAGAACACTCCAAGCAACTTTGTGAAAAGATTAGTGAAAAGCACAAGTCAGGAGATGGATAAAAGAAAATTTCCAAGTCACTGAATATCCCTTGGAGTACAGTTAAGTCAATCATCAAGAAATGGAAGGAATATGGCTCAGCTGAACCAGGCTGTCCTCAAAAACAGAGTGACCATGTGAGAAGGGGACTAGAAAGGGAGGTCACCAAGAGAGCTTTGACAACTCTGGAGGGTTACAAGTTTCAGTGGCTGAGATGGGAGAGACTGCGCTTACAACAACTGTTGCCCGGGTGCTTCACCAGTCGCAGCTTTATGGGAGAGTGGCAAAGAGAAAGCCACTGTTACAAAAAACTCACATGGAATCTCAGCTAGAGTTTGCCAGAAGGCATGTGGGAGACTCTGAAGTCAGCTTGAAGAAGATTTTATGGTTTGATGAAACCAAAATTGAGCTTTTTGGCCATTAAACTAAACGCTATGTTTAGTGTAAGCCAAACACTGAACATCATCATAAACACATCATACCTACCGTGAAACATGGTGGTGACTGCTTCATACTGTGGGGATGCTTCACTGCAGCAGGCCTTGGAAGGCTTGTGAAGGTAAAGGTAAAATACATGCAGCAAAATACAGGGAAATCCTGGAGGGAAAACAGATGCAGTCTGCAAGAGAACTGCAATTTGGGAGAAGATTTGTTTTCCAGCAAGAAAATGACTCCAAGGATAAAGCCAAAGTCACACAGGAAAGACTTAAAAACACCAAAGTTATTGTCCTGGAGTGGCCAGTCAGAGTCCAGACCTCATTCCAATTGAGAATTTGTGGCTGGACTTGAAAATGGCCGTTCACTCATAATCCCCTTGCAGTCTGACAGAGCTTGAGCAGTTTTGTAAAGAAGAATTGGGAAAAATTGCAGTGTCCAGATGTGTAAAGCTGATAGAGACCTATCCACACAGACTCAAGGCTGTAATTGCTGCCAAAGGTTCATTTACTAAATGCTGACGTGAAGGAGGTGAATACTTAGCAATCAATGATTTGGTGTTTGATATTTATAATGAATTTAGATCACTTTGTAGAGATCTATTTTCACTTTAACACAGAAAAGTCTTTTTCTGTAGATCAGTGTCAATCAAGCCAAATTAAATCTATTCATTGTTGTAAAATAATAAAACATGAAAACTTCTGGGGGGGTGAATAATTTTTACAGGTACTGTATAACGTAAAAAGAATGGGTCCCAACACAGACTCCTGTGGAACACCATGAGCGAGAAAAGGCTCCCTCTGTACCCAGTCTTTGCCTCCTGCCAATCAGCCACTGCTTTATCTATGCTAGAATCTTTCCTGCAATACCTTGGACTCATAGCTTGTTAAGCAGCTCCATATGTGGCACTTTGTCAAAGGCCTTCTGAAAATCGAAGTACACAACATCAACCAATCCTCCTTTGTCTATCCTGCTTGCTATTTCTTCAAAGAATTCCAATGGATTTGTCAGGCAAGATTTTCCGTTGAGGAAACCATGCTGACTACAGCCAATTTTATCATGTGCCTCCAAGTACCCTGAGACCTCATGATTAATATTTGACTCTTGACATCTTTCCTCCCACTGAGGGCAGACTAACTGGCCTATAGTTTTCTTTCTTCTGCCTCTCTCCCTTCTTGAAGAGTGGAGAGACATTTGCAATTTTCCAATCTTCCGGAACCATTCCAGCATGTAGGGATTCTTGAACAATCTTTACCATCTCTGCAGCCACCTCTTTCAGAACCCTGGGGTGTATACTACCAGGTGACTTATCTACCTTCAGTCCTTTCAGTTTCCCAAGGAGCTTCTCCCTAGTAATGGTGACTTCACACACTTCATGACCCCTGACACCTGGAACTTCCACTATACCCCTCATGTTTTCCACAGTAAAAGCTAATGCAAACCGCTTAATCAGTTCATATGGCGGTTCCACGTACACTATAACCTTCTTAATGACTTTCTTTAGTTACCATCTATTGGTTTTTAAAGGCTTCCAAATCCTCTAACTTCTTACTAATTTTTGCTCTATTATATGCTTTCGTTAGCTTTTATGTAGACTTTGAGTTCTCTTGGTCGCCACGGTTGTGTCATCTTGCCTTTAGAATACATCTTCCTCTTTGGAATGCTTTCCAAATTGCTTCTAGAAATTTCAGCCTGTGCTGCTCTGCTGTCATCCCTAACGTTCCTTTCCAATCAATTCTGGCCAACTCCTCTCTCATACCCCTCTTTACTCCATTCATAATACTGATACATCTGACTTTAGTTTCTCCCTCTCAAATTTCAGAGTGAATTTGGAGAAGTTATGATCACTTACCCCTAAGGATTATTTTACCTTAATGTCTCTGATCAATTCTGGTTTAATGCGAGACACCCAATCCAGGATAGCTGATCCTCTAGTGGGCTCAACCACGGGCTGCTTTAAAAACTCATTTCATAGGCTCTCTAGACTCTGCAGTGGATAGTGAGGTCAGCTGAAAAGATCATCGGGGTCGCTCTTCCCGCCATTACAGACATTTATACCACATGCTGCATCCACAAAGCTAACAGCATTGTGAAGGACCCCACGCACCCCTCATACAAACTCTTCTCACTCCTGCCATCTGGCAAAAGGTATTGAAGCATTCAGGCTCATGACCAGACTGTGCAACAGTTTCTTCCCCCAAGCCATCAGACTCCTCAATACTCAGAGTATAGACTGACATCTACATCATTTATTATTATATTGAAATTTGTCCTCTACTGTGCCTATTGTCTTGTTTATTAACTATTGTACTGCCCTGCACTGTTTTGTGCACTTTATGTAGTCCTGTGTAGGTATTTAATCTAGTGTAGTTTTTGTGTTGTTTTACATAGTCTAGTGTAGCCTTGAGTTGTCTCACATAGTCTATTGTAGTTTTGTGTTGTTTCATGTAGCACCATGGTCCAGGAGGAATGTTGTTTCATTTTTATTGTATACTGTATCAGCAGTTTATGGTCAAAATGACAATAAAAAGTGACTTGACTTGACTTGATCATTTATATTATATTCTTTCTTCAGATTGGACCTACCAAAATGAACCACTTATCTGGGTTGAAGTCCATCTGTCACTTTTCAGCCCAGTTTTGCATCCTATCGATATCCTGCTGTAACCTCTGATAGCCCTCCACACTATACACAACACCCTCAACCTTTGTGTCATCAGAAAATTTACTAACCCATCCCTCCAATTCCTCATCCAGGTCATTTATAAAAATCATAAAGAGGAAGGGTCCTAGAA
The DNA here is from genome assembly GCF_048418815.1 of Hemitrygon akajei. Classification (NCBI taxonomy): domain Eukaryota; kingdom Metazoa; phylum Chordata; class Chondrichthyes; order Myliobatiformes; family Dasyatidae; genus Hemitrygon; species Hemitrygon akajei. The sequence goes on along the minus strand of NC_133143.1, from coordinate 5,821,446 downwards.
CAGATCCCTGAAGATAATCATTGGTCACCAACCTCCATGGAGATAAAGTGACGTTGTTGTACTTTGATAATAAATTTACTTATACTTTTGATAAGGTGTTGGTCAGACTGCATTTGGAATATTATGAGTAATTTTGTAGCCTGTATCTGATGAAAGATATGCTGGCCCAGAGGAAGTTCAAAAAATAAAATGCTTAACTTATGGAAAGAGTTTGATGGCCTGAAGGAGCACAGAAGAATAAGGGAGGGATCTTATTGAAACCTGCCATGTGCTGAAAGGCCTGGAGAGAATGAACAAGCAGAGGATATTTTCAATAGAAGAGCCCAGGACACAGACTCAGAATAAAGGGATGGCCATTTGGAACTCAGATGAGATGGTGAACCTCTGGAATTCATAGTCACAAAGGGCCATGTGTGTTTTTAAGGCAGAGATGGCTTTTTGATTGGTAAGGGTGTTAAGGATGATGAGGAGAAGGGGGAGAATGGGATTGAATATCAGAGCTGATGGCCTAATTCTGCTCCTATATCTTCTCAATTTTTGCCATATTTCTTCTTCACCCTACCTACTTTTGTTGTCACCTACAGGACTTGAACAGGAAGGTTGCTCTGTTGCTCAGCTCTTTCTACAACCTCTCTGGCAGTGTGTTTGTGGACACCAGCCACTCTCTGTGTAAAAAAATAACTTGAGTCATAAATCTCCTTTAAATTTGCCACCTCTCACAAACCTCTGGGAAAAAGACCCTGATTATCTACCCTAGCTATTTGATATACTTCCAGCAGGTCAGCCCTCAGCCTCTGACACTACAGAGGAAACAATCCAAGTTCATTGAACCTCTCATAGCCAATACCCTCCAAACCAGGAAGTGTCCCGATAAAGCTCTTCTACACACTCTCCAAAACCTCCTCATGCTCCCACTACTGCAGAGTTCAGAACTGCTTGTGATACTCCAAATATGATCTAGCCAAAGTTTTATACAGCCACAACTTTTTTATTCAGTGCCCAACTAAGAAGGCATGTATTGTTGCTTTTGTGGAGTGATGGGCTTATACCCCAAGATCCCTCTCTACAGCAATGTTTCTAAGGGTCCAGTCATTAACTGTATACTTGTATTAAACCTTCCAAAGTGCCACACTGGTCTGGGTTAAACTCTGTCTGGCATTTCTCTGCCTGACATTGCTCCTGATCTATATCTGACTGTATCCTTTGGCAACCTTCCTCACTACCACCGTCCACCTTCTGTGTTGCCTGTAAACCTACTAAGTGAGCCACTTTTATTTTCATTCAGATTATTTATACGCTCTATACCACAAACAACATAGGTTCCAAGATCAATCCAAGATGCTGCCAGGTGAACACTTTTCCTTTGACATAAATTATTCTATTGGAATTTTATTCATTGCTATAATCTTGGGATCTTGGCATTGATGGCAAAGCCAGCATTTACTGCCCATCTCTAACTGACCTTGAGAAACTGGGGGTGAGTAGCCTTCCAGGTAAAGTTCCTTTCATTATTGTTCTGACAAGTAATATGAGTGTTGAACCACTTTTCTCATTCCACAGGTAGCCACTTGTGCCACGCTCAATCCGGGACATCTTGTAAGGGATCCTTGCATGGTTGTCCGTTCCGCTCCAGTGACTGTTATTCTCCTCACATAGAGAGTTCAGTAAAAAAAGTAATTTCCCATTAGATGGTAGTGGGTTTCCTTCAGCTAAAAAGTACAGAAATCGGAATCCCTTTCTTGAAAGCTTATAATGGAAGTTATGGAGTTACTGAAACTATGATTGATGACTTTCATTTAGGAAGAAAACAAAAGTATTAAAATATCTGACAAACATCTGTTCAACAGGAGAAACGGGAAAAACAGTTCAACGGTGGTAGACTAATGAATCAGGTTATCACTAATTTTCATTTGGCCCATTTCTGAACTAGATTAGGGAAACAGATGACCAAATGATGAGATGTGGCATTTAAAGTTTATGCTGCCAAAAAAAAACAGGCTCTTGGAATGAAACTCAGTTAATTCAAAATAAAATTTGTGTCCATAGCCTTGACAAAATCATTAACACTATGAATCAGAAGCTCATGGTCATGGCCGTTTGCAACAGTCGGAAAGCTTTGTGCAAAGGAGCTTTGGTAAACTTATGGAAACATTACAGCTGATATGAGCAATGGATCAGGTTGTAAATTATATCATGCTTACATACTGTATGTTTATGAGTGTGGAGGAAGGAAGGTGCGATCATGGGCAGATTCCATCTACAAGTTTGCTGTGGTACCACATAGTGGGCTGTACCTCAAATAGTGATGAGTGGGAGGGAGGTGGAGAGCTTATCAACATGACAGCCAGTAAAAATGATATCAGAGAATGGTGACTTTTTGTGTTGGGCTCCCAAATACTCTCATCTAGAACTACTGCAGCTGAGATCAGTCGTCAGAAACACAGCAGTAAGTCACATTGTTTCCAGTCATTTAAGGAAAATAGTGATCTTCAGAACTGGTATACTGTAGACTCCAGACCAGCTCCGGAGTGAGCACAGCTGCTGGAAGCTCAGAGAACATCTCAGGAAACACAGCTCTGAGTAAAACTGAGCACCCAGTGTCCTAAGCTCCCATTCCCCCCCCCCCCCCCCATCATCCTCCCAGCTAATGTACAGTTGCTAGAAAATAAATTGAAAGCCTTGGAGCAAGGCTGCGGTACCAGAGACACCTGAAGACTGTTGTCCACTCTGCTTCACAGAGACATGGCTCACCCCAGCACTCTAGAAACTGCTTCAGAAGGTTGGTATGGTCCCTCAAATTCTAAGAACTTTCTACAGGGGCACAATTGACAGCATCCCAACTGGCTGCATCACTGCCTGGTACGGGAACTGTACTTCCCTCAATCGCAGGTCTCTGCAGAGAGTGGTGCAGACAGCCCAGCGCATCTGTAGATCCAAACTTCTCACTATTCAGGACATTTGCAAAGACAGATGCATAAAAATAGCCCAAAAGATCATTGGAGACCTGAGTCACCCCAATCACAAACTGTTCCAGCTGCTACCATCCGGGAAACGGTACCGCAGCATAAAAGCCAGGACCAACAGGCTCCGGGGACAGCTTCTTCCACCAGGCCATCAGGCTGATTAATTCATGCTGACTATCCTGTTGTGCATAATATTTATTATAAATTACTATAATTGCACATTGCACATTTAGACAGAGATATAACGTAAAGACTTTTACTCCTCGTGTTATAGGAAGGATGTTAAGAAATAAAGTTAATTGAATTCAGTCCAAGCGCTTCACCTTTCACCATATAGACAGGATAGCAGCATCAGATAAAGGCGGAGAGAACGACAGTTGCTTCATTGCATTGCACAGCTGTGGCAGTTCTGTCTCAGACCTGCTCCCCCAGCCTGGAATGTCTGGTGGTCAGGTGTTCTGCCGAGGAGGTTCCCTGTGATGTACGTTCCACCCTTGCTGGCACCATGACCAGCAGTCTCAAGGCAGAACATTCTGGCAACTTCAACTTGGCCAGCCTAACATCTCTGATAAACTACCAGCATGTCACCTGTGGAACCAGGAGGCAGCACACTTGACCACTGTTTCACCACCATCAAGAATGCTTACCCTTGCCTTGCCCTTTGGAAAGTCTGATCACTTGGCCGTACTTCAAAATTTGAAGAAAATTTATTACCGACGTACATACTGTATATGTCACCATGTCACTATTTTCTCATGGGCATACTCAATGGATCTATCAAATAGTAAGTATAACAGGACCAATGGAAGACTGTGTAACCAGGGAGTTCAACCACAGTGCAGAATACAACAAACTGTGCAAATGCAAATACAATCGGCCCTCCTTATCCGCGGGGGATTGGTTCCGGGACTCCCCGCGGACACCAAAATTCACGGATGCTCAAGTCCCTTATTTAACGTGTCTTGGTGCGGTGGTCTTTAGGACCCAGCGGAACCCCGGACTTTATTTAACATTCTCAGTGCGGTGGACATTAGGACCCAGCGGTGAAGCTCTGAATCCGCAGTGTTTCTGTTCAAGAAAATAATCACGATCACGATTGAAAATAAGGTGGAAGTAATAAAGCAATCAAAAGGAGGTGAAACACCATCGGTCATTGGAAAAGTGTTAGGCTACAGTCGGTCAACAATCGGAACAATTTTAATGGAGCATGTGAAAGGCCCTGCCCCGATGAAAGCTACAATTATTACTAAACAACGCAGTGGTTAAATTATTGAAATACTTACGTTTCTTAAGTGTTTTATATGCATAGAAATGTAAAATATGTACTATATACTAAGAAAAACGTTTGACTGACACTAAATAATACCGGATGTACCTGTTCTGACTTCAAATCCGACTTAAAGACGGACTCAGGAATGGAACTCATTCATAACCCGGGGACTGCCTGTACTTTTAAGTCATTTCTAGATTACTTATAATACCTAATACAATGTAAATGCTATGTAAATAGTTGTTATACTGTATTGTTTAGGGAATAATGACAAGAAAAAATAGTCTGTACATGCTCAAACAACGAGTGATGGAGAGAGAACTTCCGGGTTTTCCCGATCCGCGCAAAACTTAACGTCACAGATAGCTATGATATTTCACTCCCTGGTGAACCAAACACCTTTTAAGTATGTTTTGACAGAGATATTAAAAGTATGGTTGCATGAATCCTAACAACATCCGGTGATCCTCTGATCTCAGTCTTGGTCAGAAGTCAGAACATCCTTCAAGATGGTGAACCCTCACAAGGCGTCAGGCGCCAGACATACCTAGCTGGGTACAGAAACCTGTGCCAAGCAGCTAGCTGAAGTGAATTGAACTGAATTGACTTTATTTCGTACATTCTTCATATACATGAGGAGTAAAAATCTTTACGTTATGTCTCCGTTTAAATGTACAATTGCAATTTATAGTCATTTATAATAAATAGTATGTACAACAGGACAGTCAATATTAATATAGAAGTACAATTATATCAGCATGAATTAATCAGTCTGATGGCCTGGTGGAAGAAGCTGTCCTGGAGCCTGTTGGTCCTGGCTTTTATGCTGCGGTACCGCTTCCCGGATGGTAGCAGATGGAACAGTTTGTGGTTGGGGTGAATCAGGTCCCCGATGATCCTTTGGGCCCTTTTTACACACCTGTTGCTATAAATATCCTGAGTAGTGGTAAGTTCACATCTGCAGGTGTGCTGGGCTGTCCGCACCACTCTCTGCAGAGTCCTGCGATTGAAGGAGGTACAGTTCCCGTACCAGGCGGTGATGCAGCTCCCTGGAGTGTTCAAGCACATCTTCAACTTCTCACTGGTGCAGTCAGAATCAGGTTTAATATCACTGGCATATGTTGTGAAATTTGTTGCTTTGCAGTAGCAATACATACTAATAAAAAAACTATAAATTATAGTAAGTATAGTGACACACGGTATACATGGTACAGTGACACAGATCATTTACCGTGTACAGTGACGCAGAGCATTTACTGCGTACAGTGATGCACACACAGGATTGATGTTAATTGATATAGATAATCACAAAATCGGCTAATATTGTGATGTCTCCTGCTGGATAAGACATCTCTCACCTGTAAGGTTTCAGTTGAAAACCAGCTTGATATTATTCCAGCGTTTTTCTGGTCCACTCTGATCAGCGCATCCCTGAAACCCCAGACTTGAGTGTTGGTCTGGATTCAGTGCTTTCAACTGGAGATTCTACTGCGCTAGGTTGCAGTTCTAACCCTCTTGTTCACCAGCTCGTTCTGGAACAAGGGATTCACTTGGCCATCTGCTGATGTGGTCTAGATGTCGGAGACATCCTCAAGTGCTGAAGTATCTTGTCGGCCCTCTTTCAGCTCAACTTCCCCTTTCATCCAGCTTCAGCTCTCGTCGTTCGCACAAACATCTCCCAACTCAAAGTTCCAATGTTCCATATTTGAATTGTACCACACTTTCATTGTCTTTTGTCTGTCTCTTACTCAATCTTCCAGACGGGCGCAATAAATCTGATCGGGAATGTAACCTGCGGCCATCTGAAGCTCAGACCGAGAGAAACCTGTGGCAGTTTGTGGGGTTATTGGGTACCAGAACAAAAGCCCCTTGATCCTGCTGTGAATATCCCCATTCAACATTTAGATCCCCTGCTTGACAGTCTGAACAGCTCTTCCAGCCATGCTGTTTGATGATAGGTGATAAGGGGCCATAAATTGCAATCAAACTCATTGCCTTGTAAAATAGTTTGAATTCCTCACTTGTGAACACAGGGACATTATCACAGACCACAGTATTGGGGTTTCCATGCGTACAAAATACTGTGTGTACAATGTTTATCATCGTCTCGTTGGCCTTGATCCATTAAAAATGCACATCGACAATTAGCAATAGCACATGACCATCCAATGGACCTGCGTGTAAATGTCTCCAGTGTTTGCTGGGAACATAGGTACGGCAGTATTAAAGCTTGCGATTGCTGGCATGGGGTTGCATGCACAAACAATTTGCTCAAAGTCTTCATCAATGTTTGGCCACCAAATGCAATTCCGGTCTAGTGCCATCATGCGTAATATTCCTGGATGTACACAATGTAACTCTCCCAGGATGGGAACCATAATTGTATAGGAATTACACTTCATGTTCCCCACAGTAGACAACCATCATAGATGCGAAGCTCATTTTAATGTAGCAAAATTTCAGACACACAAGCTGGCTATCCATCTTCCATGTACCCTTTTACTTGTGCCAATGTTACATTTTGATCAATTTTTTTCTTTTGGATCATAAGGTCCTAAGATATAGGAGCAGAAGTAGGCCATTCGGCCCATCAAGTCTGTTCTGCCATTCAATCACGGGCTGATTCAATTCTTTCAGTCATCACCACTCCCTTGCCTTCTCCCCATTCCCTTTGATGCCCTGGCTAATCAAGAACCTATCTCTGCCTTTAATGTACCCAATGACTTGGCCTCCACAGCCGCCTGTGGCAACAAATTCCACAGATTTACCACCCTCTAAAGTAAGTAATTTCTCCTCATTTCTATTCTAAATGGACATCCTTCAATCCTGAAGTTGTGCCCTCTAGTCCTAGACTCCCCTACCATGGGAAATAACTTTACAAATATCTGGCAAACACGAGGAAATCTGCAGGCTGGAAATTCAAGCAACACACACAAAATGCTGGTGGAACACAGCAGGCCAGGCAGCATCTATAGGGAGAAGCACAGTCGATGTTTCAGGCCGAGACCCTTCGTCAGGACTAACTGAAAGGAAAGATAGTAAGAGGTTTGAAAGTAGGAGGGGGTTGGGTGAAGCTGAGAGCCGGAAAGGTGATTGGCAAAAGGGATACAGAGCTGGAGAAGGGAAAGGATTATGTGACGGGAGGCCTCAGGAGAAAGAAAGGGGGAGGGGAGTACCAGAGGGAGATGGAGAACAGGCAGACTGATGGGCAGAGAGAGAGAAAAAAAAACAAACAACTAAATATGTCAGGGATGGGGTAAGAAGGGGAGGAAGGGCATTAACGGAAGTTAGAGAAGTCAATGTTCATGCCATCAGGTTGGAGACTACCCAGCCGGTATATAAGGTGTTGTTCCTCCAACCTGAGTGTGGCTTCGTCTTGACAATAGAGGAGGCCATGGATAGACATATCAGAATGGGAACGGGACGTGGAATTAGAATGTGTGACCACTGGGAGATCCTGCTTTCTCTGGCGGACAGAGCGTAGGTGTTCAGCAAAACGGTCTCCCAGTCTGCGTCGGGTCTCACCAATATATAAAAGGCCACACCGGGAGCACCGGACACAGTATACCACACCAGCCGACTCACAGGTGAAGTGTCGCCTCACCTGGAAGCACTGTCTGGGGCCCTGAATGGTGGTGAGGGAGGAAGTGTAAGGGCAGGTGTAGCACTTGTTCCGTTTACAAGGATAAGTGCCAGGAGGGAGATCGGTGGGAAAGGATGGGGGGGACAAGTGGACAAGGGAGTCGCGTAGGGAGTGATCCCTGCGGAAAGCAGAAAGGGGAGGGGGAGGGAAAGATGTGCTTGGTGGTGGGATCCAGTTGGAGGTGGCAGAAGTTACGGAGAATTATACATTGGACCTGGAGGCTGGTGGGGTGGTAGGTGAGGACAAGGGGAACCCTATCCTGAGTGGGGTGGTGGGCAGATGGGGTGAGGGCTGATGTGTGGGAAATGGGAGAGATGCGTTTGAGAGCAGAATTGATGGTGGAAGAAGAGAAGCCCTGATGCAGACTGGGAGACCGTTTCGCTGAACACCTACGCTCTGTCTGCCAGAGAAAGCAGGATCTCCCAGTGGCCACACATTTTAATTCCATGTCCCATTCCCATTCTGATATGTCTATCCATGGCCTCCTCTACTGTCAAGATGAAGCCACACTCAGGTTGGAGGAACAACACCTTATATACCGGCTGGGTAGCCTCCAACCTGATGGCATGAACATTGACTTCTTTAACTTCCGTTAATGCCCCTCCTCCCCTTCTTACCCCATCCCTGACATATTTAGTTTTTCCCCCTCCCTTTTTTTCTCTCTTTCTACCCATCACTCTACCTGTTCTCCCTCCCCCTTTCTTTCTCCCGAGGCCTCCCGTCCCATGATCCTTTTCCTTCTCTAGCTCTGTATCCCATTTGCCAATCACCTTTCCAGCTCTCAGCTTCATCCCACCCCCTCCGGTCTTCTCCTATCATTTTGCATTTTCCCCTCCCCTCCTGCTTTCAACTCTCTTACTATCTTTCCTTTCAGTTAGTCCTGACGAAGGGTCTCGGCCTGAAACGTCGACAGTGCTTCTCTCTATAGATGCTGCCTGGCCTGCTGTGTTCCATCAGCATTTTGTGTGTGTTGTTAACAAATATCTAATAAGTTCAGACCTTTTAACATTCAGAATGTTTCTATGAGATCCCCCTCATTCTCCTGAACTCCAGGGAATACAGCCCAAGAGCTGCCAGACATTCCGCATACAGTAACCCTTTCATTCCTGGAATCATTCTTGTGAATCTTCACTGAACCCTCTCCAATGTCAGTATATCCTTTCTAAAATAAGGAGCCCAAAACTGCACACAATGCTCCAAGTGTGGTCTCATGAGTGCCTTATAGAGCCTCAACATCACATCCCTGCTCTTATATTCTATACCTCTAGAAATGAATGCCAACATTGCATTCGCCTTCTTCACACGGACTCAACCTGGAGGTTAACCTTTAGGGTATCTTGCACAAGGGCTCCCAAGTCCCTTTGCATCTCTGCATTTTGAATTCTCTCCCCATCTAAATAATAGTCTGCCTGTTTATTTCTTCCACCAAAGTGCATGACCATACACTTTCCAACAGTGTATTTCATTTGCCACTTCTTTGCCCATTCCCCTAAACTATCTAAGTCTCTCTGCAGGCTCTCTGTTTCCTCAACACTACCCACTCCTCCACCTATCTTTGTATCATCGGCAAACTTAGCCACAAATCTATTAATACTGTACTCCAAATCACTGACATACATCGTAAAAATCAGTGGTCCCAACACTGACCCCTGTGGAACTCCACTGGTAACCAGCAGCCAGCCAGAATAGGATCCCTTTATTCCCACTCTCTGTTTTCTGCCGAACAGCCAATGCCCCACCCATGCTAGTAGCTCCCCTGTAATTCCATGGGCTCTTATCTTGCTAAGCAGCCTCATGTGCGGCACCTTGTCAAAGGCCTTCTGAAAATCCAAGTACACCACATCTACTGCATCTCCTTTGTCTACCCTGCTTGTAATTTCCTCAAAGAATTGCAGTAGGTTAGTCAGGCAGGATTTTCCCTTCAGGAAACCATGCTGGATTTGGCCTATCTTGTCATGTGCCTACAGGTACTCCGTAATCTCATCCCTAACAATCGATTCCAACAACTTCCCAACCGCTGATGTCAGGCTAACAAGTCTATAGTTTCCTTTCTGTTGCCTCCCACCCTTCTTAAACAGTGGAGTAACATTTGCAATTTTCTAGCCATCCGGTACAATGCCAGAATCTATCGATTCTTGAAAGATCATCGTTAATGCCTCCGCGATCTCTCTAGCTACTTCCTTCAGAACCCAAGGGTGCATTCCATCAGGTCCAGGAGATTTATCCACCCTCAGAACATTAAGCTTCCTGAGCACCTACTCAGTCATAATTTTCACTGCACAAACTTCATTCTCCTGACACGCTTGAATGTCCGGTATACTGCAGACGTCTTCCACTGTGAAGACTGATGGAAAATATGCATTCAGTTCCTCTGCCATCTCTGCATCTCTCATTACAATATCTCCAGTGTCATTTTGTATTGGCCCTATATCTAACCTCAATTCTCTTTTACCCTCTATATACTTTAAAAAGCTTTTAGTATTTTCTTTGATATTAGTCGCCAGCTTCCTTTCATAATTCATCTTTTCCTTCCTAATAATCTTCTTAGTTTCCTTCTGCAAGTTTTTAAAAGCTTCCCAATCCTCTATCTTCCCACTAGCTTTGGCTTCCTTGTATGCCCTCTCTTTTGCTTTTACTTTGGCTCTGACTTCACTTGTCAGCCATGGTAGTGTCCTTCTTCCTTTGGAAAATTTCTTCTTATTTGGATTGTATCTGTCTTGCACTTCCCTCAGTTTTCACAGAAACTCCAGCCATTGCTGCTCTGCTGTCCTTCCTGTTAGTGTCCCTTTCCAGTCAACTTTGGCCATTTGCCCTCAACTGCCATTGTAATTTCCTTTATTCCACTGAAATACCGACACATTGGATTTTAGTTTCTCCTTCTCAAATTTCAAAGTGAGCTCGCTGATATTGTGATCACTACCCGAGATGTGATGATTGAAGATGTACGGACCTACTCCATCAGTCGTTGGTGGTTCTGACTCTTGAGGATATTCTCGTGTTGGAAGATGGTGTAAGCCATGTGTGGTGTAGTTGTTTCTGTCAGGAACATAAGATGTTGTGTACTGATGAGCAGACAGGCACACAGCCCACCGCTGCGTCCTTGGTGCTGCCATTGGTGGCACAACCCTGCTCTCACCAAGCAATCCCACCGATGGTCTGCATCAGCCTCGAAACGTAGGCCGTACCGGTAATGGTGAAAACACACGACCCCATAAACAACTGACAGTGCTTCCTTGTCCAACTGTACTTAGCTTCACTCGGGTGGGTTGATGGTGCATGATGCAAAAGCGACAGGCTTTTCATCACCATCTGTATTCTTCTGGGTTAGCACCAAACCAACACCATGAGGGGAGGTATCAGAGTGCAAAACTATCAGTGTCCCTGGTCTGACGTGCATTAGTGTTTGGGATTGAGTCAGCATTTGTTTCTCTCTCTGAAAAGCAGATTCCTCTGCTCGTATCCAATGCCACCTCGTACCTTTCTACAAGAGAGTGTAAAGTGGAGCGAGAAACATGATGTAGCATGACAGACCGTCACACGGTGGATAGAACAGCCGGGAAGCTGAAAGGTCTGAGAGTAGATAAGTCACCCGGACCAGATGGACTACACCTGAGGGCTCAGAAAAGCTTATTGAAAGGATTGTGAAGGCATTCATAGAGATCTTTCAAAAATCACTAGATGCTGCAATGGTTCCAGAGAAAATTCCAAATGTCACTATACTCTTAGAGTCTATTAGTAAAAAAGAGGTTTCAGAGTACTTGGAGAAACATGATAAGAATGATCAAATGGTGGAGCAACAACACTCACAAAATGCTGGTGGAACACAGCAGGCCAGGCAGCATCTATAGGGAGAAGTGCTGTTGACGTTTCGGACCAAGACCCTTCATCAGGACTAGATGGCCTGACTGACCTGTTTTTACTCAAGTAAGCAGCACCTACTGCCACTCCTTTGTCTATTCTGTCTGGTATTTCTTCAAAGAATCCAAACAAACTGATCAGGCAAGATTTCTGTGGTAAGATTTGGATCATCTGGAGATGAGGAAGGATAGTGTCCTTCTCCTTAACACTGTGATGATCGTTAAATCATCCATATGCACAAGCACCTATTTATCATCTTTTCCCCACAAGAGGAGTCACTTCTGAAATTATCATTTAATTTCCCCTTTGTTAGTCCTTTCACTTTATTCAGCTTTCGCACACTTTACAATCAGTTTGTCTGGGTGAAGCTGCAAACTCAAGGAGCAGCCGTTGTGTGTCGTACCAGTTTCATACCTGTTCTGTATAGGTCTGTGCGAAACTGTTTGCTGCTATATTTGTGGTAGTGATTGTTGTGATTAATGAACCAGTGCTAGTTCAATGAACATTCATCGTGCTGCACCTCTAGCCTCCTGCATGTTAGGTATGTTCTGCACAGACATCATCATAAAACGACCCATATCGTGTGCTAATTGCATTTTACACAAGGTGCAGAGAGTATTACTAGCCTCAAGTTATGTGATATCAAGGTTTTGTCTGTTTTTACAAGATAAAAACATAGAAACATCGAAAACCTGCAACACAATACAGGACCTTCGACCCACAATGCCATGCCGAGCATGTACTTACTTTAGAAATTACCTAGGGTTACCCATAGCCCTCTATTTTTCTAAGCTCCATGTACCTATACAGGAGTCTCTTAAAAGACCCTATCGTATCCACCACCACCATCACTGGCAGCCCATTCCAGCACTCACCACTCTCTGTGTAAAAACCTTACCCCCGACATCTCCTCTGTACCTACTTCCAAGCACCTTAAAACTGTGCCCTCTCATGTTAGCCATTTCAACCCTGGGAAAAAGCCTCTGACTATCCACACGATCAATACCTCACGTCATCTTGTACACCTCTATCAGGTCACCTCTCATCCTCCGTCGTTCCAAGGCAAAAAGGCCAAGTTCACTCAACCTATTCTCATAGGGTATGCTCCCCAATCCAGGCAACATCCTTGTAAATCTCCTCTGCAGATAAATTGGTAAGTTGATTTATTATTGTCACATGTACCCCGATGCAATGAAAAGCTTTCTTTTTCATGCCATCCATACAAAATTTTAATACAAAAGTAGTTTGAGGCAGTAAAGTAAAAACACTGTCAGAATGCAGAATAAAGTTTTACAGTTATGGAGAAGTGCAGTGTTGTGAAACAATAAGATGCAGTACAAGACAGGTCACCGGTCCATCTCATCATTCTATGATAGCAGGATGTATGCAGCAGTAAGTTAAAAGTGTCATGATAGGCATTTGCCCTTTGAATCTGTTCCTCCATTCAATGTACATCAACTCCAATTCCCTAGCCAATCCTCATTTCCATTTGCCACTGGAGTGACAAGGAATTAATCTGAGTGATGTGTTGATATGAATACATTATTTCATCGTGATTCAACCCTATCTGAGCTCTTTGAGAGGTCCCATTTTGCCTCCATCTCATGACACAACCTGTCCCATCTCTGCAGCAATGCTCGACTCCCCCACGCTCAACTTCCTCACATGCTTCAGTCACACCCTTGTGGATTGTTAACTCACTCTCCCTGTTGATGTGGCTGGCTGAGATGCTATCTCACCAGCATTGATCAGTGTTGGTTGAAATGGCACTTGGGTCACATAATCATCACAAAAATGAACATTGAATGCACCTACTTGGATTGAGTAAGTAGTTCCTTTCATTTTGTAAGCTTTGATTTAACCTGTTTGTGTTTTATTGTATTGAACACAATGATGTGTAAGTAATGTTTTGTGACGACATTTTGTTTAGCTGGCTGAATCTGTCCTTGTTTCTCTAGGCTCCTGAGGACCCAGTCTTTGGAATGGTATTACAATAATGTCAAGTGCAGGTTCAAACACTTCGGCAGTGCCAAGGTGGTTCACACATTATACAAGCGACGCCTTGCAGGCAGAGGAAGCCAACCTGGTACACTAGGTATTTATAAGAGTTTTACTCACTCCTTGTAATATAAATATTACAATGCTCAAAATGCTCAACAGACTGGACATCATCAATGGGGTTGGAAACAGAACCAATGTGGTAAGTTTCCAACATCTGCAGATTTTTCCTTCTTTGATTAGTCACTGTTGGTGAGGCAGATTATTATCCCTTCTCTCTTCCCTGGATATCCACATATAATCACAGGGAAACGTGACTAGCTTAGGTAGGCAACTTGGTTGACAAGACAAGTTGGGCCAAAAAGCTTGTTCCTGTGTTGTGTAACAAATTTAAGTTTATTGTCATTGGCAAAGATACACAGGATAGAAATGCTACAAAAATCTGCTCTTTTCAGCAAAGTATATTACAAACATAACAAACATAAGTTAACATAAACTTAAATTATAGATTTACACACCAAAACAGAAAAAGTAAGTGCAATTATGTTACTAATAGTTGAGAGAAAGAAACAAAGAAATGTAATCTGAGATAGTTTTGAGGTTTGTTCAAGAACCTGATGACAGTGAGGATGGAGCTCTTGTTGAACCTTGAGGTGGGGTCTTCAGGACCCTGATGGCGGAACTGGAAAAAGGGCTTGGCCCAGATAGTGAAAGTCCTCGATGATGGGTGCTGCCTTCCTGAGATATTGCCTCTTGTAGATGTCCTTGATGATGGAACTGACCAAGTTCACCGTTCTGTGTAGCATTCCTGTGGGGTTTTCTGTGATGCAACCAGTCAGAATGCTTTTCAGTCTTTAGAAGTTTCTCTGAGTCTTTGTTGACATGCTGAATATCCCAAAACTTTTTTAAAAAGTGGAAGTGTTTCTGCACCTTGTTTGTCGTTACATCTGGGCCCAGGCTTGACCCTCCGAAATGTTGACAACCAAGAACTCAAAGCTGCTCACCATTTCTGTTGTAGACCCTCCATTGAGGTTCGGTGCATGTCTGATATCTTTCACAGTTGCAAATTCAGCACTGCTGGATCTATTAAGCACAGTGTCCTCAGCAGAATTGCACTCAGCATGGAATGAAAAGTGCTATGAAAATTTACCGTTCTAATAGTTCCGTCATCGCACCTCAGGTAGGCACAGCTCACTTCTGTCTTCTATTGGCTCACTGAAGCTCCCAATCACTCCAAAGAACACAGGTGGGATGAGGATGTTGTTTCATCTTCTAAACCTAAATACAACAATATGTACCTGGCATGTGTCAAACCTCCTGAACAGCGACCTAGGCCTCTGCTGTCCTAGCATGCACAGTCACATTCACCCAGAACTCTGAGCCTGCTGACTCACTCCAGCTGTAAATTAAGCAAATGCCTTAATTTGAAATCTCTGATGCTTCATCATTTTCTCCATCCCGCTACGCACTGATGTCTCTGCGCCCAGGCCTGGGCCCTGCCATGTTAGAGGGCTGACGATAAGTATTAATGACATCACAGATTAATGTGCACTTCCAAAAGCAGTCCAATTTAAATTCCTAGAGCAAACATGAGGAAATCTGCAGATGCTGGAAATTCAAACAACACACACAAAATGCTGGTGGAACGCAGCAGGCCAGGCAGCATCTATAGGGAGAAGCACTGTCGACGTTTCGGGCCGAGATCCTTCATCAGGACTAACTGAAAGGAGAGATACTAAGAGATTTGAAAGTAGTGGGGGAAGGGGAAATGTGAAATGATAGGAGAAGACCGGAGGGGATGGGATGAAGCTAAGAGCTAGAAAGGTGATTGGTGAAAGTGATACAGAGCTGGAGAAAGAAAGGGGGAGGGGGGAGCACCAGAGGGAGATGGAGAACAGGCAGAGTGATGGGCAGAGAGAGAGAAAAAAACAAACAACTAAATATGTCAGGGATGGGGTAAGAAGGGGAGGAGGGGCATTAACGGAAGTTAGAGAAGTCAATGTTCATGCCATCAGATTGGAGGCTACTCAGCCGGTATATAAGGTGTTGTTCCTCCAACCTGAGTGTGGCTTCATCTTGACAGTAGAGGAGGCTATGGATAAACATATCAGAATGGGAATGGGACGTGGAATTAAAATGTGTGGTCACTGGGAGATCCTGCTTTCTCTGGCGGACCGAGCGTAGGTGTTCAACGAAATGGTCTCCCAGTTTTATCATTCTTACTTTGACTACATGTTTAGTAGAGAAACAAAATAAAAGAAAAAAAAGGGCCCAATCTTATTAAACAGT
Organism: Hemitrygon akajei; assembly: GCF_048418815.1. Taxonomy (NCBI): domain Eukaryota; kingdom Metazoa; phylum Chordata; class Chondrichthyes; order Myliobatiformes; family Dasyatidae; genus Hemitrygon; species Hemitrygon akajei. Next base: position 5,805,425 of record NC_133143.1, on the reverse strand, counting down.
CTATTGTACAAAGTTGGAGCTCACAGAGAAGTCGATCGTTCACCATCAAACTCCTCCAATCGTCACGGCACTTCAGACCCTCGCTCCGACACCACACCGTCCGGCGGTCTACCAAATCTCTCCATTTGTGTGTTTATCTTCATCTCTCCTCGGCAAAAGAACCCAAAAAACTCCTTACAGATTCATTAGATAGGGCAACAAAATCCTGATTGACTAACATGCATCCAAAGTCCTGTTATCTCCAGCCATAACCCAAACATTACTGCTACAGAGAAACCGTTACCTCAGCAAAGAACATTACAGAGCAGCCATTTCATTGTGTCAGCTTCCCTCACTCACTGTCTGAATATTCTGTTCTCTGCAGCAGACAAAGAGCCCTCACTCGGTGCCTTAATATCCTGTCCCATCACTCGGTGTCTGAATATCCTGTTCCCTCCCTCGGGTGTCCGAATATCATGTTCCCTCCCTCGGGTGTCCGAATATCATGTTCCCTCCCTCGGTGTCTGAATATCCTGTCCCCACACTCGGTGTCTGAATATCCTGTCCCCTCACTCGGTGTCAATATGCTGTCCCCTCACTCGGTGTTCGAATATCCTGTTCCCTCCCTCGGTGTCTGAATATCCTGTCCCCACACTCGGTGTCAATATGCTGTCCCCTCACTCGGTGTCTGAATATCCTGTTCCCTCCCTCGGGTGTCCGAATATCCTGTCCCCTCACTCGGTGTCTGGATATCCTGTCCCCACACTCGGTGTCTGAATGTCCTGTCCCCTCACTCGGTGTCTGAATATCCTGTCCCCTCACTCAGTGTCTGAATGTCCTGTCCCCTCACTCGGTGTCTGAATATCCTGTCCCCACACTCGGTGTCTGAATGTCCTGTCCCCTCACTCGGTGTCTGAATATCCTGTCCCCTCACTCAGTGTCTGGATATCCTGTCCCCACACTCGGTGTCTGAATGTCCTGTCCCCTCACTCTGTGCCTGAATATCCTGTTCCCTCACTCGGTGTCTGGATATCCTGTCCCCTCCCTCGGTGTCTGGATAGCCTGTCCCCTCACTCTGTGCCTGGATATCCTGTTCCCTCACTCGGAGTCTGGATATCCTGTTCCCTCACTCTGTGTCTAGATATCCTGTTCCCTCTCTCGGTGTCTGGATATCCTGTCCCCTCACTCGGTGTCTGGATATCCTGTCCCCTCACTCTGTGCCTGGATATCATTTTCCCTCACTCTGTGCCTGGATATCCTTTTACCTCACTCGGTGTCTGAATATTCTGTCCCCTCACTCGGTGTCTGGATATCCTGTCCCCTCACTCGGTGTCTGGATATCCAGTCCCCTCACTCAGTGTCTGAATATCCTGTTCCCTCACTCGGTGTCTGAATATCCTGTTCCGACACTCGGTGCCTGAATATTCTGTTCCCTCACTCGGTGCCTGAATATCCTGTTCCCTCACTTGGTGCCTGAATATTCTGTTCCCTCACTCGGTGTCTGCATATCCTTTCAACTCACTCGGTATCTGCATTTCCTTTCAACTCACTCGGTGTCTGGATATCCTGTCCCCTCACTCTGTGCCTGGATATCCTTTTCCCTCACTCTGTGTCTAGATATCCTGTCCCCTCACTAGGGGTCAGGATATCCTTTTCCCTCACTCGTGTCTGGATATCCTGTTCCCTCACTCGGTGCCTGAATATCCTGTCCCCTCACTCGGTGTCAATATTCTGTTCCCTCACTCGATGTCAATATTCTGTTCCCTCACTCGGTGTCTGGATATCCTGTCCCCTCACTCGGAGTCTAGATATCCTGTTCCCTCACTCGGTGTCTGGATATCCTGTTCCCTCACTCTGTGTCTAGATATCCTGTTCCCTCACTCGGTGTCTGGATATCCTGTTCCCTCACTCGGTGTCTGAATATCCCATTCCCTCACTCGGTGTCTGGATATCCTGTCCACTCACTCGGTGTCTGGATACTCTTTTCCCTCACTCGGAGTCTGAATATCCTTTTACCTCACTCGGTGCCTGAATACTCTGTTCCCTCACTCAGTGTCTGCATATCCTTTCAACTCACTCGGTATCTGCATATCCTGTCCCCTCACTCGGAGTCTAGATATCCTGTTCCCTCACTCGGTGTCTAGATATCCTGTTCCCTCACTCGGTGTCTAGATATCCTGTTCCCTCACTCGGTGTCTGGATATCCTGTTCCCTCACTCGGTGTCTGAATATCCCATTCCCTCACTCGGTGTCTGGATATCCTGTCCACTCACTCGGTGTCTGGATACTCTGTTCCCTCACTCAGAGTCTGAATATCCTTTTACCTCACTCGGTGCCTGAATACTCTGCCCCCTCACTCGGTGCCTGTATTACCTGTCCCCTCATTCGATGCCTGAATATCCTGTTCTCTCACTTGGTGTCTGAATATCCTGTTCCCTCTCTCGGTGTCTGAATATTCAGTTCCCTCACTCGGTGTCTGGATATCCTGTCCCCTCACTCAGTGTCTGGATATCCTGTCCCCTCACTCTGTGTCTGGATATCCTGTTCCCACACTCGGTGTCAATATGCTGTCCCCTCACTCGGTGTCTGAATATCCTGTTCCGACACTCGGTGCCTGAATATCCTGTCCCCTCACTCGGTGTCTGCATATCCTTTCGCCTCACTCAGTGTCTGCATATCCTGTCCCCTCACTCGGTCTCTGCATATCCTGTCCCCTCACTCGGTGTCGGGATATTCTGTCCCCTCACTCGGTGTCTGAATATCCTGTCCCTTCACTCGGTGTCTGGATATCATGTCCCCTCACTCGGTGTCTGGATATCCTGTCCCCTCTCTCGGTGTCTGAATATCCTGTCCCCTCTCTCAGTGTCTGAATATCCTGTCCCCTCACTCGGTGTCTGAATATCCTGTCCCTTCACTCGGTGTCTGAATATCCTTTTCCCTCACTCAGTATCTGGATATCCTGTCTCCTCACTCAGTGTCTGGATATCCTGTCTCCTCACTCAGTGTCTGGATATCCTGTTCCCTCACTCAGTGTCTGGATATCCTGTTCCCTCACTCAGTGTCTGGATATCCTGTCCCCTCACTCAGTGTCTGGATATCCTGTTCCCTCACTCAGTGTCTGATTATCCTGTTCCCTCACTCAGTGTCTGGATATCCTGTCCCCTCACTCAGTGTCTGGATATCCTGTCCCCTCACTCAGTGTCTGGATATCCTGTTCCCTCACTCAGTGTCTGGATATCCTGTTCCCTCACTCAGTGTCTGGATATCCTGTTCTCTCACTCGGTGTCTGATTATCCTGTTCTGTGCAGGAGACAATGTTCTTGATGGCAGCCAAGAGAATGAAGAGCAGATCTGTGGCACTGTGTGCAGACAGACAGACGGTGAGTTTTAATCGTTAGTGATAAGTTGTAAGTGGATTGAAAATCCTGATTTATTTTTTCAAGTTGGGTTCTTCAAGTGAGGTTATGATGAATTTGGAGCCTTCTTTCCTCAACACAGGGTTGGCACTATAATGCGGCCCAGAGGGAGAGACGTATTAATGGAAGAGTAGGTAAAACTCAGTCTCCATAGCCATGATCTACTGTTGCTCAGTCTTAGAGACTGTGACTGTAGGCACTGGATCAATTCAAACAATACCCATAGAGGGGAGGCTGAGTTGATAGTTTTGAGTAGAGACAGTGTGGTATTATCAGAGTAATTTACATCTTCCTGCCCAGCATTCTGCTGGCCTGGTGTCACTCCCTCTGTCAGGTGGTGGGATCATAGAGCTGTGCGGGTGATTTGTGGAATCCATTGAGAGCTGAGGTGAATGGAAATAGAATTAGACAGTAAGACATCGGAGCAGAATGAGACCATTCAGCCCATCAAATCTCATCACCATTCCATCATGGCTGATTTATTACCCATCTGAAACCCAGTATCCTACCTTCTCCCTGTAACTCTTGATGCCCTTATTAATCAAGAAGCTCTTAACCTCTGCTTTAAATGTGTCAATGTCTTGGACTCCACAGCCACTCATGGCAACAAACTCCACAGATTCCGTATTCCTCCTCACCTTTGTTCTGAGGCTGGGCCTTCAGATCCCACACTCATACACTGTAGGAAACATCTTCTCCACATTGGCTCTATCTAAGCTTTTCAATATTCAATAGGTTTCAGTGAGATTTGCCTTCATTCTTCTAAATTTACCAAATGCTCTTCATATGTTAACTCTTTCGTTCCTGAAATCATTCTTGTGAACCTCCTTTGGACCCTATCAATGCCAGCACATTTTTTCTTAGAAAATTGGTCAAAAACTGCTCCGTGCGGTCTGACCAATGCATTATAAAGCTTGATATTATACTCTGCATTTCCCTTCCTCACCACCAACTCAGCCTACAAATTAACCATTAGGGAATCTGCACAAGGACTTGCAAGTCTCTTTGCACTGCTGATTTTTGAATTTTCTCCCTATTTAAAAAATTGTCTTTGCCTTTATTCCTTCTGTGGAAGTACATGACCATCCACTTCCCTCCATTTTCCATCTGCCACTTCTTTGCCCATTCTCCCAATCTGTCTATCCTCCTGCAGACTCTCTGCTCCTCAGCATCACCTGCCCCTCCACCTATCATTGCATCATCTGCAAACTTAGCCACTTAGTCAATTGCATCATCTAAATCATTGACATATAATGTGAAAAGAAACAGTCCCGATAGCAGCCCTTGCAGAACACCAGTAACCAATCAGATTAGCCCCCCTTTATTCTCACTCTTTGCCTCCTGCCAGTTAGCCAATCTTCTATCCATGCTAGTAACTTTCCTGTAATACCATGGGCTCTTAAATTCATAAGCAGCCTCATGTGAGGCACCTAGTCCTGTAGTCCTTTATTCTTAATAACATCTTACCAAACACAGAGATCAGGCTAATGGACCTATAACTTTCTTTTTTCAGCTTCTCTCCCTTCTTAAAGAGTAGAGTAACATTTACAATTTTCCACTTCTCCAAACCATTCCAGAATCTCGTGATTCCTGTAAGGTCATTACTAATGTCTCCACGATCTCTTCAGCCACCTCTTTCAGAACTCTGGGGTGTAGTCCATCTGGTGCAGGTGACTTATCTACCTTCAGACCTTTCAACTTCTTGGTAATAGTAACTATACTCACTTCTGCCCCCTGACACTTGAATTTCTGGCATACTGCTGGTGTCTTCCACAATGAAGACAGACACAAAATACTTGTTAAGTTCATCAGCTATTTCTTTGTCTCCACTACTATGCCTGCAGCATCATTTCCAGTGGTCCAATATCTACACTCACATCTCCTTTACTCTGTTACATCTGAAAAACTTCCTGTATGATCTTTTATATTATGAGCTAGCTTAGTTTAGTATTTCATCTTTTCTCTCCTTATGGTTTTTTAGTTGCTTTCTGTTGTTTATTAAAATCTGAATCCTCTAACTGCCTACTGTTTTTTTGCTATATTATATGCACTGTCATTTGCTTTTATGCTGTCTTTGATTTCCCTTGTCAGTCACAGTTGCCTCATCCTCCCTTTAGAATACTTACTCTTCTTTGGGATATATCTATACAGCGCTTTATAAACCATATATAACAATCACAGCACGGAAACAGGCCATTCTGGCCCTCCTAGTCCGTGCCGAACTCTTAATCTCACCTAGTCCCACCTACCCGCACTCAGCCCATAACCCTCCACTCCTTTCCTGTCCATATACCTATCCAATTTTACCTGAAATGACACAACTGAACTGGCCTCTACCACTTCTACAGGAAGCTCATTCCACACAGCTATCACTCTCTGAGTAAAGAAATACCCCCTCGTGTTTCCCTTAAACTTTTGCCCCCTAACTCTCAAATCATGTCCTCTCGTTTGAATCTCCCCTACTCTCAATGGAAACAGCCTATTCACGTCAACTCTATCTATCCCTCTCAAAATTTTAAATACCTCAATCAAATCCCCCCTCAACCTTCTACGCTCCAATGAATAGAGACCTAACTTGTTCAACCTTTCTCTGTAACTTAACTGCTGAAACCCAGGTAACATCCTAGTAAATCGTCTCTACACTCTCTCTAATTTATTGATATCTTTCCTATAATTCGGTGACCAGAACTGTACACAATATTCCAAATTTGGCCTTACCAATGCCTTGTACAATTTTAACATTACATCCCAACTTCTGTACTCAATGCTCTGATTTATAAAGGCCAGCGTTCCAAAAGCCTTCTTCACCACCCTATCTACATGAGACTCCACCTTCAGGGAACTATGCACTGTTATTCCTAGATCTCTCTGTTCCACTGCATTCCTCAATGCCCTACCATTTACCCTGTATGTTCTATTTGGATTATTCCTGCCAAAATGTAGACCCTCACACTTCTCAGCATTAAACTCCATCAGCCAACGTTCAGCCCATTCTTCTAACCGGCATAAATCTCCCTGCAAGCTTTGAAAACCCACCTCATTATCCACAACACCTCCTACCTTAGTATCATCGGCATACTTACAAATCCAATTTACCACCCCATCATCCAGATCATTTATGTATATTACAAACAACATTGGGCCCAAAACAGATCCCTGAGGCACCCCGCTAGTCACCGGCCTCCATCCCAATAAACAATTATCCACAACTACTCTCTGGCATCTCCCATCTAGCCACTGTTGAATCCATTTTATTACTCCAGCATTAATACCTAACGACTGAACCTTCTTAACTAACCTTCCATGTGGAACTTTGTCAAAGGCCTTGCTGAAGTCCATATAGACTACATCCACTGCCTTACCCTCGTTAACATTCCTCGTAACTACTTCAAAAAATTCAATAAGGTTTGTCAAAAATGACCTTCCACACACAAATCCATGCTGGCTACTCCTAATCAGAACCTGTCTATCCAGATAATTATAAATACTATCTCTAAGAATACTTTCCATTAATTTACCCACCACTGATGTCAAACTGACAGGTCTACAATTGCCAGGCTTACTTCTAGAACCCTTTTTAAACAATGGAACCACATGAGCAATATGCCAATCCTCCGGCACAATCCCCGTTTCTAATGACATCTGAAAGATCTCCGTCAGAGCTCCTGCTATCTCTATACAAACTTCCCTCAAGGTCCTGGGGAATATCCTGTCAGGACCCGGAGATTTATCCACTTTTAAATTTCTTAAAAGCGCCAGTACTTCCACCTCTTTAATTCTCATAGGTTCTATAACTTCCTTACTTGTTTCCCACACCTTACACCATTCAATATCCTTCTCCTTAGTGAATACCGAAGAGAAGAAATCGTTCAAAATCTCTCCCATCTCCCTCGGCTCCACACATAGCTGACCACCCTGATTCTCTAAGGGACCAATTTTATCCCTCACTATCCTCTTGCTTTTAATATAACTGTAGAAGCCTTTCGGATTTACTTCCACCTTATTTGCCAAACCAAACTCGTAACTTCCTTTAGCTTTTCTAATCTCTTTCTTAAGATTCCTTTTACATTCTTTATATTCCTCGAACAATTCCTTTAATCCATGCTGCCTATATCTATTGTAGACATCCCTCTTTTTTCGAACCAAGTTTCTAATATCCCTTGAAAACCATGGCGCTTTCAAACATTTAACCTTTCCTTTCAACCTAACAGGAACATAAAGATTCTGTACCCTCATAATTTCACCCTTAAATGACCTCCATTTCTCTATTACATCCTTCCCATAAAACAACTTGACCCAATCCACTCTCTCTAAATCCCTGCGCATTTCCTCAAAGTTAGCCTTTCTCCAATCAAAAATCTCACCTCTAGGTCCAGTCCTGTCCTTCTCCATAATTATATTGAAGCTAATGCTATTGTGATCACTGGACCCGAAGTGCTCCCCAACACATACATCTGTCAGCTGACCTATCGCATTCCCTAACAGGAGATCCAACACTGCCCCATCTCTAGTTGGTACTTCTATGTATTGTTGCAAAAAACTATCCTGCACACATTTCACAAACTCTAAACCATCCAGCCCTTTTACAGAATGAGCTTCCCAATCTATGTGTGGAAAATTAAAATCTCCCACAATCACCACCTTGTGTTTACTACAAATATCTCCTATCTCCTTACACATTTATCTCCTTACGCTTTCCAAGTATCTTCCAGAAATTCCAGCCATTGCTGGTCTGCCATCATCTCTGCTAGTTTCACTTCCCAATCAACTCTGTCCTGCTCCTCTCTCATGCCTCTGTAATTCTCTTTACTCTACTGTAATACTTATACATCTGACTTTACCTTCTCCCAATAGCATCCAGATCAAAAATGAGTCCATTGACATGAGGCCACAGCCTCAGCCTTAGTTTAGAGCAGAGCTGAATAGACCTCACAGAGCCCTCAGACACACGGCCTGGAGCAGCTGGAACAGGCCTCAGCCTCAGTTCAATGCAGAGTGTAAACCTCGCCTAACCCTCAGACACACGGCCTGGAGCAGCTGGAACAGGCCTCAGCCTCAGTTCAATGCAGAGTGTAAACCTCGCCTAACCCTCAGACACACGGCCTGGAGTAGCTGGAACAGGCCACAGCCTCAGTTCAATGCAGAGTGTAAACCTCGCCTAACCCTCAGACACACGGCCTGGAGTAGCTGGAACAGGCCACAGCCTCAGTTCAATGCAGAGTGTAAACCTCGCCTAACCCTCAGACACACGGCCTGGAGCAGCTGGAACAGGCCACAGCCTCAGTTCAATGCAGAGTGTAAACCTGGCCTAACCCTCAGACACACGGCCTGGAGCAGCTGGAACAGGCCACAGCCTCAGTTCAATGCAGAGTGTAAACCTCGCCTTACCCTCAGACACACGGCCTGGAGCAGCTGGAACAGGCCACAGCCTCAGTTCAATGCAGAGTGTAAACCTCGCCTAACCCTCAGACACACGGCCTGGAGCAGCTGGAACAGGCCACAGCCTCAGTTCAATGCAGAGTGTAAACCTCGCCTTACCCTCAGACACACGGCCTGGAGCAGCTGGAACAGGCCTCAGCCTCAGTTCAATGCAGAGTGTAAACCTCGCCTAACCCTCAGACACACGGCCTGGAGTAGCTGGAACAGGCCACAGCCTCAGTTCAATGCAGAGTGTAAACCTCGCCTAACCCTCAGACACACGGCCTGGAGCAGCTGGAACAGGCCACAGCCTCAGTTCAATGCAGAGTGTAAACCTCGCCTAACCCTCAGACACACGGCCTGGAGCAGCTGGAACAGGCCACAGCCTCAGTTCAATGCAGAGTGTAAACCTCGCCTTACCCTCAGACACACGGCCTGGAGCAGCTGGAACAGGCCACAGCCTCAGTTCAATGCAGAGTGTAAACCTCGCCTAACCCTCAGACACACGGCCTGGAGCAGCTGGAACAGGCCACAGCCTCAGTTCAATGCAGAGTGTAAACCTCGCCTTACCCTCAGACACACGGCCTGGAGCAGCTGGAACAGGCCACAGCCTCAGTTCAATGCAGAGTGTAAACCTCGCCTTACCCTCAGACCCACGGCCTGGAGCAGCTGGAACAGGCCACAGCCTCAGTTCAATGCAGAGTGTAAACCTCGCCTTACCCTCAGACACACGGCCTGGAGCAGCTGGAACAGGCCACAGCCTCAGTTCAATGCAGAGTGTAAACCTCGCCTTACCCTCAGACACACGGCCTGGAGCAGCTGGAACAGGCCACAGCCTCAGTTCAATGCAGAGTGTAAACCTCACCTAACCCTCAGACACACGGCCTGGAGTAGCTGGAACAGGCCACAGCCTCAGTTCAATGCAGAGTGTAAACCTCGCCTTACCCTCAGACACACGGCCTGGAGCAGCTGGAACAGGCCACAGCCTCAGTTCAATGCAGAGTGTAAACCTCGCCTTACCCTCAGACACACGGCCTGGAGCAGCTGGAACAGGCCACAGCCTCAGTTCAATGCAGAGTGTAAACCTCGCCTTACCCTCAGACACACGGCCTGGAGCAGCTGGAACAGGCCACAGCCTCAGTTCAATGCAGAGTGTAAACCTCGCCTAACCCTCAGACACACAGCCTGGAGCAGCTGGAACAGGCCACAGCCTCAGTTCAATGCAGAGTGTAAACCTCGCCTAACCCTCAGACACACGGCTTGGAGCAGCTGGAACAGGCCACAGCCTCAGTTCAATGCAGAGTGTAAACCTTGCCTTACCCTCAGACACACGGCCTGGAGCAGCTGGAACAGGCCACAGCCTCAGTTCAATGCAGAGTGTAAACCTTGCCTTACCCTCAGACACACGGCCTGGAGCAGCTGGAACAGGCCACAGCCTCAGCCTCCGTTCAATGCAGAGCGACTAAAGCTCACAGAGCCCTCAGACATGGAGACCAGTACTATATTCATCACCCTTTTTGATTTTGCCCCGATGTTACACTTCAACTCATCCCACTGACTGCAATATTACCCTATCATCTGCCTGTCTTTCCTCGCAGTCTCACTACACACTGCATCAACTTGTATACCAACAGCTCCAGAAAACCTGATCACAAGGATATTTGTTCCCCTCAGGTCTAGGTGTAACCTGCCTTTTTTGTATAGGTCATGCCATCCCAAGAAAGTGATAACAATGATCCATAAATCTGAACTCCAACCCCTGCACCACTTCCTCAGGCAGTCATTCATCTGTACTGTCATGTGGCTCTAGGAGTTATCCACAAATTACTACCTTGGAGGTCCTATTTTTCAGCCTCATCAGACCCAAAACTCACGGCAGGGGGCCTTTTCTTCCTTTCTACGTGTGTCATTGTGAACGCGACCTCTGGCTGCTCACTCTCTCTCGAGTACCTTCTACACTGCTTGAAGATATCTTGGACCTTAGCATCCAGGGAGACCACACACTATCCTGGTGTCTGGGGACATCACAATATCCTGGTGACTGGGAGACATCACACTGTCCTGGTGTCTGGGAGACCTCACACTATCCTAGTGTCTGGGAGACATCACACTATCCTGGTGTCTGGGAACAGGAGCGACTGGGAGACATCACACTATCCTAATGTCTGGGAGACATCACACTGTCCTGGTGTCTGGGAGACATCACTCTATCCTGGTGTCTGGGAGACATCACACTATCCTGGTGACTGGGAGACATCACACTTTCCTGGTGTCTGGGAGACATCACACTATCCTGGTGTCTGGGAGACCTCACACTATCCTAGTGTCTGGGAGACATCACACTATCCTGGTGACTGGGAGACATCACACTGTCCTGGTGTCTGGGAACAGGAGCGACTGGGAGACATCACACTATCCTGGTGTCTGGGAGACCTCACACTATCCTAGTGTCTGGGAGACATCACACTATCCTGGTGACTGGGAGACATCACACTATCCTGGTGTCTGGGAGACATCACACTGTCCTGGTATCTGGGAACAGGAGCGACTGGGAGACATCACACTATCCTGGTGACTGGGAGACATCACACTGTCCTGGTGTCTGGGAACAGGAGCGACTGGGAGACATCACACTGTCCTGGTGTCTGGGAGACATCACACTTTCCTGGTGACTGGGAGACATCACATGGTGTCTGGGAGCAGGAGCGACTGGGAGACATCACACTATCCTGGTGTCTGGGAGACATCACACTGTCCTGGTATCTGGGAACAGGAGCGACTGGGAGACATCACACTATCCTGGTGACTGGGAGACATCACACTGTCCTGGTGTCTGGGAACAGGAGCGACTGGGAGACATCACACTGTCCTGGTGTCTGGGAGACATCACACTTTCCTGGTGACTGGGAGACATCACATGGTGTCTGGGAGCAGGAGCGACTGGGAGACATCACACTATCCTGGTGACTGGGAGACATCACACTCTCCTGGTGACTGGGAGACATCACACTGTCCTGGTGTCTGGGAGACATCACACTATCCTGGTGTCTGCGAGACATCACACTATCCTAGTGTCTGTGAGACCTCACACTATCCTAGTGTCTGGGAGACATCACACTATCCTGGTGACTGGGAGACATCACACTATCCTGGTGTCTGCAAGACATCACACTATCCTAGTGTCTGTGAGACCTCACACTATCCTAGTGTCTGGGAGACATCACACTATCCTGGTGACTGGGAGACATCACACTGTCCAGGTGTCTGGGAGACATCACACTTTCCTGGTGTCTGGGAACAGGAGCGACTGGGAGACATCACACTATCCTGGTGTCTGGGAGACATCACACTGTCCTGGTGTCTGGGAGACCTCACACTATCCTGGTGTCTGGGAGACATCACACTATCCTGGTGTCTGGGAACAGGAGCGACTGGGAGACATCACACTATCCTAGTGTCTGGGAGACATCACACTGTCCTGGTGTCTGGGAGACATCACTCTATCCTGGTGTCTGGGAGACATCACACTGTCCTGGTGTCTGGGAGACATCACACTGTCCTGGTGACTGGGAGACATCACACTATCCTGGTGACTGGGAGACATCACACTGTCCTGGTGTCTGGGAGCAGGAGCGACTGGGAGACATCACTCTATCCTGGTGTCTAGGAGACATCACACTGTCCTGGTGTCTGGGAGACATCACACTGTCCTGGTGACTGGGTGACATCACACTATCCTGGTGACTGGGAGACATCACACTGTCCTGGTGTCTGGGAACAGGAGCGACTGGGAGACATCACACTATCCTGGTGTCTGGGAGACCTCACACTATCCTAGTGTCTGTGAGACCTCACACTATCCTAGTGTCTGTGAGACCTCACACTATCCTAGTGTCTGGGAGACATCACACTATCCTAGTGTCTGGGAGACATCACACTGTCCTGGTGTCTGGGAGACATCACTCTATCCTGGTGTCTGGGAGACATCACACTGTCCTGGTGACTGGGAGACATCACACTTTCCTGGTATCTGGGAACAGGAGCGACTGGGAGACATCACACTTTCCTGGTGTCTGGGAGACATCACACTTTCCTGGTGACTGGGAGACATCACATGGTGTCTGGGAGCAGGAGCGACTGGGAGACATCACACTATCCTGGTGACTGGGAGACATCACACTGTCCTGGTGACTGGGAGACATCACACTATCCTGGTGACTGGGAGACATCACACTGTCCTGGTGTCTGGGAACAGGAGCAACTGGGAGACATCACACTATCCTGGTGACTGGGAGACATCACACTATCCTGGTGTCTGGGAACCGGAGAGACTGGGAGACATCACACTGTCCTGGTGTCTGGGAGACATCACACTATGCTGGTGTCTGGGAACAGGAGCGACTGGGAGACATCACACTATCCTGGTGACTGGGAGACATCACACTATCCTGGTGTCTGGGAGACATCACACTATCCTGGTGTCTGGGAACAGGAGCGACTGGGAGACATCACACTGTCCTGGTGTCTGGGAGACATCACACTATCCTGGTGTCTGGGAGACATCACACTATCCTGGTGTCTGGGAACAGGAGCGACTGGGAGACATCACTCTATCCTGGTGTCTGGGAGACATCACACTGTCCTGGTGTCTGGGAGACATCACACTGTCCTGGTGACTGGGAGACATCACACTGTCCTGGTGTCTGGCATCAGGAGCGACTGGGAGACATCACACTGTCCTGGTATCTGGGAACAGGAGCGACTGGGAGACATCACACTGTCCTGGTGTCTGGGAGACATCACACTATCCTGGTGTCTCTGTTGCAGCCGCAGAATTTCCTGTCTCCCTAACTATTGAGTCTCACATCACATCACAGCCTCCCTGCTCCTGTTTTCACCTCAGCCTGCTGAACCAAAGCCCATCCACTCTAACAATGACCTTGCCGGGTGCCTAAGTGACCTTCTCAGGCCTTGTGCTGCATCACCAACATACGGCGGCAGTCTGCTGGAACGTTCTGAATGGCCAAGCTCAATTTAAACCGCACTCTACCTCACCAATGAACCACTTCTCACAATGATTGCAGCCCAGCAAAACGAGATTTATTTTGGAATTGAATTGGTGGGTGATGGTTGGTGGACCAGAGTCCCTGTTTCTGTGATGCATGGCTATGACCCTCACTCTCCCTTCTCCTTTCGTTTAAGAAGGCCCTGACGACCGTTCTTTGACCAAGCGTGAAGTAATTTTCCCCAGTTTTTTTTGTGTCGTGATGTCATATCTCTACTGGGAATCATTTTAGGATGTTTTTCTGATATTAAAGTCCCTGTGTAAATGGAATTTGTGTGAATAATGTGAAAAGTAATTCTCCTTCCTGTGTTAAAGGTCACACTCTCAATGAAACTCTAGCCGTGGCTCTTCGAGTGGCTGAGGAAGCAATTGAAGAGGCAATCACCAAGGCAGACTCCTACAGTGATAGTTTGGTGAGTTCTTGTGGCAGATACAATGAGGTTTGAGCTAAAATTTCCCCAAGATATTGGCTTAATTATTCCTGCACACTGACACTCTGCACCCTCTCCCACTGAGGAGAAGAGGAAGCAAAGGATATTTACCAAGATATTGTCCAGTTTAAAACATAAGGAGAAAGTGTATTGATTGGTTTTGTTTTCCCTGAAGGAAGCTAGGTAACTTGACTGTGGTATATGACATTACAAGGGAAACAGATAGAGTGGGAAGTAAAAATCTTTTTCTATGATGGGCTTGCAAAAACACGAGGCATGGGTTTAAGGTGAGATTGGGAGTTTAGAGAAGATCTGATGGCAATTGGGGTCTGGAAGACACTGTTTGAAGAGGTGGTGGAGGCAGAAACTCAAAACATTCAAAGAACATCCGGATAATTCTGTGGATTGCCAGTGCAAAGCAGGTTATTGGCCTAATGTGATTAAGTAGAACTACTGTAGATACTTCAATTGTAAGGGGAGGGGCAGGGGGGAAGGAAGGGCCTGTTTCTGGGATATATAGCTCCTTGACTCCAATTTGTTAACTGTTGTTAGATTACTTGCATAATTTTATGGGTAAAAATTCTATTAGTAAAGTAATTGAGATTAATAATTAAAGATTACCATGAAAATACCATTGATTTTAAAAACTGACTGATAAATTTCTATGGTGAATTGAAGCTACTGTCTGTGTGCTGTACCTATAATTACAGACAATGGGGCTATTAGTGAATGTTATTGTAAAAGGAGTTAAGTAGAAGAGTGAAGATGTCTTGCTACAGACACACAGATGCTTGGTTCAGGAGAACAATATACAATTTTGGATTTGTACTTTAAAGAATAGATTTACAGCAAAGATTGATTGATGTTTCCTAGGGTGACAAAGGCTGAGTAGAATAGGCTATTCTCCAAAATTTAGAAGAATGGGAGCTTGACATTGAACGTGGTATGTGAGAAATTGCCCAGGTAGTTTGCATTTACAAAAAGCAGGACATACCCAATCCAGCAAATCAATCATCAAGCTGGTACAAGGTTGGCAGTGCTGTCAAGGAGCATTGTCACACCAATAACCAGTTTCACGATGCCCGGTTTAGACTTGATCACGAGCATTTGCCTCATCAGAGATAAATATAAAAGGGCTGAATTCCAGAGGCCCCTGCTCCTAGATCCATTGAAGACTTGTGAAGAGAGAGAGAGAGAGAGAGAGAGAGAGAGAGAGAGAGAGAGAGGGAGGGAGAGAGAGAGTGAGAGGGAGAGACAGAGAGAGAGAGAGAGAGGGGGGAGAGAGAGAGAGAGAGAGAGAGAGAGAGAGAGAGAGAGAGAGAGTGATGGTACAAGTCTATTTTTGTGAATGGAAGCCTGTGGCTGATGTGTTCTGTGGGGATGGGTGTTGGGTCCCGGCTCCCTTGCTCTTTCTAAAGTGCGTGAGTGACTAGAATATGACTGCAGGAGGCATGATCAGTAAGTTAACAGATGTCACAAAGATTGAAAGAGGTGTTGACAATATGGAGAGTAGTTTTGACTGCAGAATGATATTGATGATTTGGTGAAATAGACTGAGAAAATGTGGATGGATTTTAATTCTGATAAAAGTAAGTTGATACATTTTGAGACTACTAATGAGGCTAGAAGACACAACATGATTGGTATAGTCCTATGAAATATTGAAGAATCCGTGTACATGTTCAAAGATCCTTCAAAGTGGCAGCACAGATGGATAAATCGGTTGAAAAAGCACTTGTGATATTGGTCATTAGTTGGGCATTGAATGCAAGATCAGGAATGTTACACTGCAGCTTTGTCGATCAGGCCTCAGCTGGAGCACTGCAGGCTCTCCTGGTCACCGCACAACAGGAAAAGTATGACTGTTGCACAGGGGGCAAAGAAGATTCACCAGGATGTTGTTTGGGAGTGAGAGTTCCAGTTATGAGAAGAGATTGGTGAGATGAGTCAGGTATCTTTTCCTGGAGTAGAAGAATTTAAAAGTTGATGTGATTGAGATATATTTTAAAAATGTGAAAGCTGTAGATAAGACAGACTGCAAGAAACTTTTCCCCTTATCAAATGTAGATAACATAGGTAAGATAGATTGCAGTAAGGGGGAAGAAATTTAGAGGGTACATTTCTTAGTCAGTGAGGAATAAGCTGGAGCACACTACCAGAGAAAGTTGTGAAAGCAGAGTCAGTGCCAGCATTTAAGAGATGTCGGGACAGGCGTCTGAATTGCCACGCATTGTGCACTATGGGCCAAGTACTGGAGAATGGGATTACTATAGGTGGGAGCCCACTGGTCAACACGGACGTGATCTGCTGAATGACGCATTCCCTGACTTATGACCCTGTGACCCTGTGACCCTGGCACACACGGCTGCCGTGTATTCTGCTGACAAAATCCATTACATTTCCTCTCTCAGATTATTCTGATGGTACCTCCAGGAAATGCAACCTCCACAGCCAAGACGATCAAGTGCAGGAGGTGCATAGGACATAACCACCTCACACATCAAGCTGGCTTGAAAATATACTGTTGGTCCTTCATAGTCACTGGGTCTAAGTCTCGAACTCCCTCCCCAACAGTAATGTGAGGACACGTCCACTACAAGGACTGCAGACATCACCACCAGGACCACAGTCATCTCAGAAGCTTTCTTGTAACTATCCATCTGCTCAACAAAACTGACCTAACTGTCCCTGCACATCATCCCGATGAAGGGTCTCGGCCTGAAATGTCGACAGTGCTTCTCCCTATAGATGCTGCCTGGCCTGCTGTGTTCCACCAGCATTTTGTGTGTGTTCCTTCCTGCTTCCTTGTTCCCTAACCGTCCCTGCACATCATCCCAAATGTTCCTTCCTGCTTCCTTGTTCTATTGGTAATTGTTGAGTCTGTTCACATGCTCACATTCATTTGTTTGATTACTGATGTTTGTGCAAGTGACCGTTCTGCTGTTTGTTGATTTCTCATGGCTGTTTGCACTATTGTCTGGAAAACTGTTGGTTGCTATTGTGTTGTCTGTTATGGTATTGTCCTGTGTTTTCTGCTTGGCACCGAAGCACAATCAATTCTGGTCTGTTTCACATACTGTACTGGCAATAAAGTGATTCTGATTCTGAGTCAGTTAGTCCTGTCTTGCCCTGATGTGTGAATCCTGAAAATGAACTGTACAGTATTCTTAAAGGACATGACAGGGTGAAAACAGGGAAGCTGATCCCCCTGGCTAAAGACTTCTGAATAGAGGGCTTCGCAGATGTAGAGCTGAGATTGGAAATGTCTTCACTCAGTGGGTGGTAGATCTGTGGGAGTCCTCCAAAAGGAGTCTGTGGAGACACTGCTGTTATTTTTTCAAAACAGAGATCAATAGATCAGGGGAATCAAGGGTCGTGGGGTTCTGCAGGAAATTGACACTATTCAGCCATGACTTTGTTGATATATATAAAGCTGAGTTCATTCGTATATCCCATGTGAAAGAGCTCATGGGCGATACATGGACTTCATTCTCTTTGCTTTGAAGCAGGTCACTCCTCGTTCGGTGGGGTCAGTGCTAGATCAGACCAATCCTGTCCTGTTACTGCAACCCCCCACTCACTCCCAACTCTAGAATGTAATCACAGCCTTGCATGGGATTGACACTTGTGTGTGTTCTGCAGGTAATTATCCCTCTCTTTATTGTAGGAAAAACAGAGCGAGAGCCAATATTTGCAAGAGCACAAAGAGGAGTTGGTAGAGGAGCTCGCCACTACTATAATGCAGAAGGTCTGTGAGCTCCACTGCAAAACCTGAATCTTATCAGTGTGTGGGTGATGTCGCAAAGGGCCTTAATAACTAAAGCACAATCAACACTAAGATGTGATTCCTTACCGGATTCAACAGTAGCAGACGTCTAATACTGATAATACTTTTCTGGCTTATTATCTTTTAAAATGATTCATAACAAATTGTTTGGTGAAGTTATTTCTGATTATTCTCCATGCTGTAGGCGGCACAAACCCCAGTCTCCCATCACCCCAGTGCTGGCTGAGCAAAACTGACTTCCATTTAAACAGTCTTTCATTTTATTTGCACAACTGCCCTGGCCTTGCACTCTGCACCTCTACAACACAACAGCCTCACATTCCTTTCATTCTGCCTTCTCCAATATCCCTGGGAAAAATCACAACATAGCAATTGCACCTTTGGCTGCCTAATTCCTAAACTCTGGAATTCTTTTGTCTGAACCGAGAGCCATAGTTTGGAAAGACTGATTCCTGTGTGATCTAATCACTTACCTACATTTGACCCATTTCCCTCTGAACCCTGTGTGTACCCGCCCAAGCGAGTTCCGCTTCTGCTGAACGTGCTCCTTTAAACCAGCTGCTCTGTGGAGGATTTCTGATCATTTCCCCAAGTATTAACCTACCACAGCTGTGCTTGTTCACAAAGTGATCTCATTTAACTTATCACTCAGCCA
Organism: Hemitrygon akajei; assembly: GCF_048418815.1. Taxonomy (NCBI): domain Eukaryota; kingdom Metazoa; phylum Chordata; class Chondrichthyes; order Myliobatiformes; family Dasyatidae; genus Hemitrygon; species Hemitrygon akajei. The sequence continues at coordinate 5,786,674 of NC_133143.1, read as the reverse complement.
CAGCCCGGGGTTAATTAACCCACCAACCCTCATATCTTTGAGCAATGGAAAGAACCTAGGCAGTCTCTTGGAGTGTGTGCACTCAGTAGCAGCCAAGGTGAGGATTGTACTTGGAATACTGGGCTGTGAGGCAGAATTTCTACCAGCTATGCCACTGTTTTGCTCTCATAGGGGTTAGCATTGGACTTTCATTAAGGTCCAAGGGTTGTACTTCTTTAAGGAAACAATGTAAGAATCTACTGTTGTTCGTTAGACCTCTGATGTTTTCCCAATATACTTCCCCTCCTTCCATTTGAACATGTTGTTTCAGAAAGGGGAAATGGACAATTTCCTCTCAGGCATCAGTGGCAAGTTTGCAAGTGTGTGGAAGCTGTCTCTGGTGGCTGATACGTGCAGTAAAGTCAGATCAAGGGTAGGTATGCTTCCCTTCTAGTTTCCTCCCTGATTGACTTCAACAATTCCCATCCAGACCAGTAAAAGGAAAATATATTTTTGAGGGATTTTCTTTTCAATTCACTTCCAGATATTGCTGGAAGGTCAGCAATGACTGTCAGGAAGGTGGCTGTAAGCCGCATTCTCCTAGGGCTGCAGCCATTCGGTGTTGATGGGGAGCGTTTCCAGTGACCATGAAGGATGCAGAGGGAGATTGTTGAGTAGACACAAGCCTCCGGGCTCTGCACAAATACAACCTGAGATGTTGTGTATATTGCCTTTTCCTGACTGTACACTAATACAGGAATGAGGTACACTAATACCTCATTCTGGGGTTTATCACGCAATCAGCCAAAATCACTAATATATGAACACCTCCAGGATAGCAATATCAAGGTTCAAGTGTCTCGAAAAATGGTCTTGTCCCAAAATATCAAGGTCAAGCTTATTGTCATTTGACTGTTCACATGTATGTCACCAAACAAACCAGTGTTCCAGCGAATCTTGGTGCACAAACCAGAACATGTAACTGAAACACCTATCTGTAGAGGGTAAGTTGTGTTCCTTCAGCAGCTTGCTTGCTTGTTTATCCAGATTCCAGTGTCTGCTCTCCTGGTCACTGGGAGAGGTGCAAAAGGAAAAGTTTGAAAAGGGATGAGGTCATGAAGAGAGAATATAGAGTGATAAGCAGGACCTCAGGGGTAGTAACCTCTTGGATTGCTGCCCGTGCCATGTGCCAATGAAGATAAGAATATGATGATTTGGAAGATAAATGTGTGGCTGAAGAATTGGTGCAGGAGGCAGGGTTACAGATTTGTGGAGCATTGACTCTCTCCTGTGAAGGTATGACCTGTATGAAAAGGACCTGAACTTGCGGGCAACAAATATCCCTGCGGGCAGGTTTTCTGGAGCCGTTGTGGAGGGTTTAAACTTGTTTGGCAGGGGGATAAGAACCATAGTGATAGGTCAGAGGGTGGGACAGCTGTTTTAAAGGTAGCCGCAGTGTGTAGAGAGACTGTGAGGAAGGATAGGCAGTGGAAGGGCATAATTACAATTAGTTGGATGGGTTGATGTGTATCTATTTTATTGCAAGAACTGCATCCACATCAGACACTTGTCTCCACAATCCCTCAGCAACCCCCGCCACTTTACACTTACACTCCACGTCTGCTACCTACACTGACACAGTCACTGTCCGACTGTATTCATGTGCCTGCGGCCAACTAGAAGAGTCCCTTTGTCACTTTATCCTTAGCTGTCAGAGTCACCTATGTTCAGATACTCCTGCACCAAGCATCACTTGTGTACACAAGATCAGTCTATAGATATAATCTTACGTCTGCAGTTACTTGTACATTATGTTTTATAGTATTACTTTTGTACTTATTGTGTATTTTTAATGCTGCGTCATCTTTTGAACAAATTTGAACCTTGAACTCTGTATCAGGTTCGCGAGTGATGAACTTAGAACATGGGTCAGTACAGGCAACTCCAAAATTGCGATCATTAAAGAGATGACTGCTTCTTGTCTGGGGTTTAGATGTTTCTAAAGGGACAGGGGGGATGTAAAAGAGGAGAAGGAGTGGATTGCTAATCATGCATAGTACCACAGCTACAGAAAGGGGGGATGTTCTAGAGGAATCGTCTGCTGAGTCAGAGTGTGTGGTTCTCAGTAATATGAAGGGAGCAATCTCTCTTTTGGATGATGGTGAGCATTTCGGAGACAGTGGCCACAATTGCTGACCTTTACCATAGTCTTGGACAGGCACAGGAGCAGATGGTATGGGAAAGTATTTAATTGGTTGTGGGGGGGAAATTATGATGCTGTTAGGCAGGAGCTTGGGAACATAAATTGGGAAGAGATATACCCAGGGAAATCACACTGGGAATGCTGAGGATGTCTAGGGAGCACTTGCATGGACTTTCTGCATAGGTCTGTCTCACTGAGGCAGGAAAAGGATGGTGTGGTGAAGGAGCCACCTTTGATAAGAGATGTGGAAATTCTAACCACAGGGATCAGACAAGCCTCTAGAATATTACAAGGTAGCCAGGAAGGGGGCTTAAGAATAGACCCAGGAGAACTAGAAGGACATATGAGAAGGCCTTGGTGAATATGATTAAGAAAAATCCTAAAGGGTATGTGAGGGGCAGGAGGATGACTAGAGTGCAGGTAGGACTGATCAGGAGTAGAAGAGGAAACATGTCTGGATTTGGAGAAAGTAGGGGAGGTTCTTAATGAATACTTTGCTTCAGTGCTCACCAGTAAGAATGTCTTAGAAATGCGACCACAGTATAAGACAGATGGATATGTTGGAACATGTTGTTATTAAGAAAGTGGATGTGTTGGAACTTTGGAAAAACATTAAGATAGCTTAGTCCTTGGGCTATACTGGATATATTCCAGGATACTATGGAGGAAGAGACTACAGTACCATTGCCAATAATCTTTGTGCCCTCACTAGAGTAGTACCAGAGGATTAGAGGGTGGCAAATGTAATTCCTTTGTTAAAGATAGGGAATAGGGATAACCTTGAAAATCATAGACCAGTAAGTCTTACGTCAGTACTAGGCAAATTATTGGAGAGGATTTGCAAGATGGTTAGGCATAGTCAGCATGGGTTTATGAGGGGTAGGTAATACCTCATGAGCCTGAGTGCAAAACAAGTTGTTGAAGGTGGTGCAGTGGATGGGGAATGTATGGACTTTAGGAAGACTTTTCACATGTTTCTCATGGTCGGTTCATTCACCAAGTCAGGAGTCATGGGGAATCAAATATGAAGGCAGAATCCAGGAGTTCTTACAAGGCAAGATTCTTAGCAGTGTGGAGCAACAGAGGGATCTTGGGCTCCACTTCCATAGATCCTTCAAAGTTGCCACACAAGTGGTTAAAAACACATGTTGTGTTAGCCTTCATTATTCAGGGGATTGAATTCAAGAGCCGTGAGCTAATGTTGCAGCTCTATAAAATTCTGGTTAAACCAGACTTGGAATATTGTGTTCAGTTCTGATCATCTCATTTAAAAATCATTAGAAGGGTATGGAGAAGATTTACAAGGATGCTGCCTGTATTAGAGAGCATGCCTCGTGAGTAAAGGCTGAGCAAGGTAGGACTTCTCTCCATGGAGTGAAGGAGGATGAGAGATGACTTACTAGAAGCATACAAGCAGATAAGATGTGCAGATTGAGTGGGCAGTCAGAGATGTTTTCACAGGGATGAAAAGGATATATGAAGAGGCATGATCTTAAGGTAATTGGAGGAAGTGTAGAGGGGTTTTTACACAGAGAGCAGTGGATGGTGGCAGAGGCAGGTACATGAGGTACTTTGAAGAGACTCTTCCATCGGCACGTGGATGAATGAAAAATGGATGCTTTGTAGGAGGGAGGAGTTAGATTAGTTTTGAGTAGTTTCAAAGATTGGTGCAACATGATGGGTTGAAGAGCCTGTATGGTGTTCTATGTTCTAGAAAGAAGAGAAGTGGATACACAGTCATCATTACTTGATGGCAAAACCTGCTCACAGAATATTACAATGGCAAAGTTTTTCATCTCTTAGTAAATTTGATGCCACCACCTATTCCCCCGAGAAAACCTATTGAACGGTTTTTGGTAGAGCTAAGGAACTGCAAGGGTGAAAAGACCCTGATGGGAGTTGTATACAGATCACCCCCATACAGGAGTAAAGATGTGGTCTACAAATTACCATGGGAGACAGAAAACACATGCCAAAAGGGTAGTGTTACAGTAGTTATGGGGGATTTCAATGTGCAAGCAGATTGGGAAGATCAGTTTAGTGCTGGATCCCAAAAGGGAGAATTTTTCAAATATGAACAAAATGGCATTTTAGAGCAGCTCATAGAACCATATAACAATCACAGCATGGAAACAGGCCATCTCGGCCCTCCTAGTCCGTGCCGAACTCTTAATCTCACCTAGTCCCACCTACCCGCACTCAGCCCATAACCCTCCACTCCTTTCCTGTCCATATACCTATCCAATTTTACCTGAAATGACACAACTGAACTGGCCTCTACTACTTCTACAGGAAGCTCATTCCACACAGCTATCACTCTCTGAGTAAAGAAATACCCCCTCGTGTTTCCCTTAAACTTTTGCCCCCTAACTCTCAAATCATGTCCTCTCGTTTGAATCTCCCCTACTCTCAATGGAAACAGCCTATTCACGTCAACTCTATCTATCCCTCTCAAAATTTTAAATACCTCGATCAAATCCCCCCTCAACCTTCTACGCTCCAATGAATAGAGACCTAACTTGTTCAACCTTTCTCTGTAACTTAAGTGCTGAAACCCAGGTAACATCCTAGTAAATCGTCTCTGCACTCTCTCTAATTTATTGATATCTTTCCTATAATTCGGTGACCAGAACTGTACACAATATTCCAAATTTGGCCTTACCAATGCCTTGTACAATTTTAACATTACATCCCAACTTCTGTACTCAATGCTCTGATTTATAAAGGCCAGCGTTCCAAAAGCCTTCTTCACCACCCTATCTACATGAGACTCCACCTTCAGGGAACTATGCACTGTTATTCCTAGATCTCTCTGTTCCACTGCATTCCTCAATGCCCTACCATTTACCCTGTATGTTCTATTTGGATTATTCCTGCCAAAATGTAGACCCTCACACTTCTCAGCATTAAACTCCATCTGCCAACGTTCAGCCCATTCTTCTAACCGGCATAAATCTCCCTGCAAGCTTTGAAAACCCACCTCATTATCCACAACACCTCCTACCTTAGTATCATCGGCATACTTACTAATCCAATTTACCACCCCATCATCCAGATCATTTATGTATATTACAAACAACATTGGGCCCAAAACAGATCCCTGAGGCACCCCGCTAGTCACCGGCCTCCATCCCAATAAACAATTATCCACCACTACTCTCTGGCATCTCCCATCTAGCCACTGTTGAATCCATTTTATTACTCCAGCATTAATACCTAACGACTGAACCTTCTTAACTAACCTTCCATGTGGAACTTTGTCAAAGGCCTTGCTGAAGTCCATATAGACTACATCCACTGCCTTACCCTCGTCAACATTCCTCGTAACTTCTTCAAAAAATTCAATAAGGTTTGTCAAACATGACCTTCCACGCACAAATCCATGCTGGCTACTCCTAATCAGATCCTGTCTATCCAGATAATTATAAATACTATCTCTAAGAATACTTTCCATTAATTTACCCACCACTGATGTCAAACTGACAGGTCTATAATTGCTAGGCTTACTTCTAGAACCCTTTTTAAACAATGGAACCACATGAGCAATACTCCAATCCTCTGGCACAATCCCCATTTCTAATGACATAGTTGAGCCCACAAACAGATCAGTAATTCTGGATTTGATGTTGCACAGTGAACTGGAATTTGAGAAGAAGAAGCTAAAGTCAGATATATCATTATTACAGTAGAGTAAAGGGAATTACAGATGCATGAGAAATGGCCAAATTTTATTGGAAAAGAACACCAGCAGGAATGATGGCAGAGTAGCAATGACTGGGCTTTTTTGAAGCATTCGGAAAGGCACGGGCAAAGAGGAAGAAGTATTTCAAAGGCAAGATGACACAACTGTGGCTGGTGAGAGAACTCAAAGCCAACATAAAAGCCAAAGAGAGGTCATATAACAGAGCAAAAGTTAGTGAGAAGTTCGAGGATTGGAACCAACAGAAGGCAACAAAAAAGTCAATAAGAAGGAAAAGATATAATGTGAGGGAAAGCTAGCCAATGATATTAAAGAGGATGCCAAAAGTTTCTTCAGAGACATAAAGTGTAAAGGAGAAGCAAGAGTAGATATCAGACCATTGGAAATTGATGCTGGAGAGGTAGTATTAGGGGACAAGGAACTGGTAGATGAGCTGAAGAAGTATTTTGCATCAATCTCCACTGTTGAAGACAAGAGTAGTATGCTGGAAATTTAAGAGTGTCAAAGAACAGAAATGTGTGAAGTTGCCATTATTAGGGAGAAGGATCTTGGGAAACTGAAAGGTCTGAAAGTAGGCAAGTCATCTGGAACAAATGGTATGCAACCCAGGATTCTGAAATAGGTGGCTGAAGAGATTGGGGAGGCAATAGACAATAGACAGTAGGTGCAGGAGTAGGCCATTCGGCCCTTCTAGCCAGCACCGCCATTCACTGTGATCATGGCTGATCATACACAATCAGTACCCCGTTCCTGCCCTCTCCCCATATCCCTTGACCCCGCTATCTATAAGAGCTCTATCTAACTCTCTCTTGAATGCATCCAGAGACTTGGCCTCCACTGCCTTCTGGGGCACAGCATTCCACATATCCACCACTCTCTGGGTGAAAAAGTTTTTCCGCATCTCTGTTCTAAATGGCCTACCCCTTATTCTTAAACTGTGGCCTCTAGTTCTGGACTCACCCATCAGCGGGAACATGCTTCCTGCCTCCAGCGTGTCCAATCCCTTAATAATCTTATATGTTTCAATCAGATCCCCTCTCATCCTTCTAAATTCCAGTGTATACAAGCCCAGTCGCTCCAATCTTTCAACATATGACAGTCCCGCCATTCCGGGAATTAACCTTGTGAACCTATGCTGCACTCCCTCAATAGCAAGAATGTCCTTCCTCAAATTTGGAGACCAAAACTGCACACAATACTCCAGGTGGGGTCTCACCAGGGCCCTGTACAGCTGCAGAAGGACCTCTTTACTCCTATACTCAATTCCTCTTGTTATAAAAGCCAGCATGCCATTAGCTTTCTTCACTGCCTGCTGTACCTGCATGTTTGCTTTCATTGACTGATGTACAAGAACACCTAGATCTCGTTGTACTTCCCCTTTTCCTAACTTGACTCCATTTAGATAGTAATCTGCCTTCCTGTTCTTGCCACCAAAGTGGATAACCTCACATTTATCCACATTAAGCTACATCTGCCATACATTTGTCCACTCACCCAACCTGTCCAAGTCACCCTGCATTCTCATAACATCCTCCTGACATTTCACACTGCCACCCAGCTTTAGATTTAATCCATTCATCTAAATCATTAATGTATATTGTAAACAGCTGCGGTCCCAGCACCGAACCTTGCGGTACCCCACTGGTCACAGCCTGCCATTCCATAAGGGACCCGTTAATCACTACTCTTTGTTTCCTGTCAGCCAGCCAATTTTCAATCTATGTCAGTACTCTGCCCCCAATACCATGTGCCCTAATTTTGCCCACTAATCTCCTATGTGGGACTTTATCAAAAGCTTTCTGGAAGTCCAGGTACACTACATCCACTGGCTCTCCCTTGTCCATTTTCATAGTTACATCCTCAAAAAACTCCAGAAGATTAGTCAAGCATGATTTTCCCTTCATAAACCCATGCTGACTCTGACTGATCCTTCTACTACTATCCAAATGTGTCGTAATTTCCTCTTTTATAATTGACTCCAGCATCTTTCCCACCACTGACGTCAGGCTAACCGGTCTGTAATTCCCTGTTTTCTCTCTCCCTCCTTTCTTGAAAAGTGGGACAACATTAGCCACCCTCCAATCAGCAGGAACTGTTCCTGAATTTATAGAACATTGGAAAATGATTACCAATATGTCCACGATTTCTAGAGCCACCTCTTTAAGTACCCTGGGATGCAGACCATCAGGTCCCAGGGACTTATCAGCCTTCAGACTCAACAGTCTATCCAACACTGTTTCTTGCCTAATATAAATTTCCTTCAGTTCATCCTTTACCCTAGTTCCTTTGGCCACTATTACATCTGGGAGATTGTTTGAAAGTAGCTGTTCAACTCATCTGCCATTTCCTTGCTCCCCGTAATAAATTCACCTGTTTCTGTCTTCAATGGCCCAATTTTGGTCTTAACTATTTTTTTGCTATTCACATACCTAAAGAAGCTTTTACTATCCTCCTTTATATTCTTGGCTAGTTTACCTTCATACCTCATTTTTTTGGCATATTGCCTTTTTTGTTATCTTCTGTTGCTCTTTAAAAGCTTCCCAGTCCTTCGGTTTCCCGCTCATCTTTGCTATGTTATACTTCTTCTCTTTTATTTTTATACTGCCCTTTACTTCCCTTGGAGCCATGGCCGCCCCTTACTCCCCTTAGGATCTTTCTTCCTCTTTGGAATGAACCGATCCTGCACCTTCTGCATTATTCCCAGAAATACCTGCCATTTTTGTTCCACTGTCTTCCCTGCTAGGGTATTGTTCCATTGAACTTTGGCCAGCTCCTCCCTCATAGCTCCATAGTTCCCTTTGTTCAACTGTAATACTGACACATCCGATTTTCCCTTCTCCTTCTCAAATTGTAGGTTAAAACATATCATATTATGGTCACTACCTCCTAATGGTTCCTTTATCTCGAGGTCCCTGATCAAATCCGGTTCATTGCACAACACTAAATCTAGAATTGCCTTCTCCCTGGTAGGCTCCAGTACAAGCTGTTCTAAGAATCCATCTCGGAGGCACTCCACAAACTCCCTTTCTTGGGGTCCAGTACCATTCTGATTCTCCCAGTCTACCTGCATGTTGAAATCCCCCATGACAACTGTATCATTACCTTTGCGACATGCCAGTTTTAACTCTTCATTCAACTTACACCCTACATCCAGACTGCTGTTTGGGGGCCTGTAGATAACCCCCATAAATTCTACCCTTAGAATTTCTCAGTTCTATCCATACTGACTCTACATCCCCAGATTCTATGTCCCCCCTCACAAGGGACTGAATATCATTCCTCACCAACAGAGCCACCCCCTCTACCAGTCAGTCTGTCCCTTCGATAAGATGTATATCCTTGAATATTCATTTCCCAGGTCCTGTCCGCTTGAAGCCATGTCTCTGTTATTCCCACAACATCGTACTTGCCAATTTCCAACTGAGCCTCAAGCTCATCTACTTTATTCCTTATACTTTGTGCATTCATATATAATACTTTAAATTCATTACTCCCCTCTCCTTTCATATCAATTCCTATTTCACTTGGCCATACTGTATGATCTCTTCTTGAGCTTTCTACTCCATTGATTCTGTTGTCCTTTTTAACTTTTCTTATTTTCACTTTCCCTTTAACTCCATCCTTATATTTCCAGTTCACAGAGCAGCAGCTTTGAGTGTCCTATGGACTCAGACCCCAAGATCTCTCTGATCCTCCACACTGCCAAGAGTCTTACCATTAATACTATATTCTGTCATCATATTTGACCTACCAAAATGAACCACCTCACATTTATCTGGGTTGAACTCCATCTGCCACTTCTCAGCCCAGTTTTGCATCCTATCAATGTCCCGCTGTAACCTCTGACAGCCCTCCACACTATCCACAACACCTCCAACCTTTGTGTCATCAGCAAATTTACTAACCCATCACAAAGAGTAGGGTCCCAGAACAGATCCCTGAGGAACACCACTGGTCACCAACCTCCATGCAGAACATGACCCGTCTACAACCACTCTTTGCCTTCTGTGAGCAAGCCAGTTCTGGATCCACAAAGCAATGCCCCCTTGGATCCCATGCTTCTTTACTTTCTCAATAAGCCTTGCATGGGGCACCTTATCAAATGCCTTGCTGAAATCCATATACATTACATCTACTGCTCTACCTTCGTCAATGTGTTTAGTCACATCCTCAAACATTCAGTCAGGCTCATAATGCATGACTCGCCTTTCACAAAGCCATGCTGACTATTCCTAATCATATTATGCCTCGCCAAATGTTCATAAATCCTGCCTCTCAGGATCTTCTCCATCAACTTATGATCCACTGGAGTAAGACTCAATGGTCTATAATTTCCAGAGCTATCTCTACTCCCTTTCTTGAATAATGGAACAACATCCACAACCCTCCAAACCTCTGGAACCTCTCCCATCCCATTGATGATGCAAAGATCATTGCCAGAGGCTCAGCAATCTCCTCCCTCACCTCCCACAGTAGCCTGTGATACATCTCATCTGGTCCCAGTGACTTATCCAACTTGATGCTTTCCAAAAGCTCCAGCACATCCTCTTTCTTAATATCTACATGTTCAAGCTTTGCAGTCCGCTGTAAGTCATCCCTATAATCACCACGATCCTTTTCTGTAGTGAATACTGAAGCAAAGTACTCATTAAGTATCTCTGTTATTTCCTCCGGTTCCATGCACACTTTTCCGCTGTCACACTTGATTGGTCCTATTCTCTCACGTCTTATCCTCTTGTTTTTCACATACCTGTAGAATGCCTTGGGGGTTTTCTTTTGTCCTGTCCACCAAGGCCTTCTCATGGCCCCTACTGGCTCTCCTAATTTCCTTCTTAATCTCCATCCTGCTAGCCTTATGATCTGCTAGATCTCTATCATTACCTAGTTTTTTGAACCTTTCGTAATAAAGGAAGCCTTTTCTGGTTGGCTGCTGATGACTAGCAGTGTTCCACAAACATCTGTGTTGGAACCACTTCTTTTTACGTTATATGTCAATGACCTAGATGACAGAATTGATGGCTTTGTGGCAAAGTTTGTGGACAATTCAAATATAGGTGAGGGGCATGCAGTTTTGATGAAGTAGAGGGGCTACAGAAGGAGTTAGACAGATTGAGAGAATGGGCAAAGAAGTTGCAGATGAAATACAGTGTCAGAAGTGTATTGCCATGCACTTTGGTCGAAGAAATGAAAGGGTTGACTATTTTCTAATTGGAGAGAAAATACAAAAAACTGAGATGTAATGGGACTTGGAATTCCTTGTGGTTAATTTGCAGGTTGAGTCCGTGGTGAGGAAGTCAAATGCAATGTTAGCATTCATTTCAAAAGGTGTAGAATCTAAAAGCCGGGATGTAATGTTAAGGCTTTATAAAACACTGGTGAAGCCTCACCTGAAGTATCATGTGCAATTTTCAGCCCTTTATTTAAGAAAGGATGTGGTGACATTGAAAATGGTTCAAAGGAACTTTACAAAAATGATTCCAGGATTGAAAGGCTTGTCATATGAAGAGCGTTTGATGGTTCTGGGCCTGTATTCACTGGGATCTCGAAGAATAAGGGGTGACCTCATTGAAACCTATTGAATGTTGAAAGGCCTCAATAGAGTGGATGTGGAGAGGATGTTTCCTGTAGTGGGGGAGTCAGGGACCAGAGGGCACAGATAGAGTGGATGTGGAGAGGATGTTCCCTATAGTGGGGGAGTCTAGGACCAGAGGTCACAGAGAGAGTGGATGTGGAGAGGATGTTTCCTATAGTGGGGGAGTCTGGGACCAGACGACACAGATAGAGTGGATGTGGAGAGGATGTTTCCTATAGTGTGGGAGTCTGGGACCAGACGACACAGATAGAGTGGATGTGGAGAGGATGTTTCCTATAGTGGGGGAGTCTAGGACCAGAGGACACAGATAGAGTGGATGTGGAGAGGATGTTTCCTATAGTGGGGGGAGTCTAGGACCAGAGGACACAGATAGAGTGGATGTGGAGAGGATGTTCCCTATAGTGGGGGAGTCTAGGACCAGAGGTCACAGATAGAGTGGATGTGGAGAGGATGTTTCCTATAGTGGGGGAGTCTGGGACCAGACGACACAGATAGAGTGGATGTGGAGAGGATGTTTCCTATAGTGGGGGAGTCTAGGACCAGAGGACACAGATAGAGTGGATGTGGAGAGGATGTTTCCTATAGTGGGGGGAGTCTAGGACCAGAGGACACAGATAGAGTGGATGTGGAGAGGATGTTTCCTATAGTGGGGGAGTCTGGGACCGGAGGGCACAGATAGAGTGGATGTGGAGAGGATGTTCCCTATAGTGGGGGAGTCTAGGACCAGAGGTCACAGATAGAGTGGATGTGGAGAGGATGTTTCCTATAGTGGGGGAGTCTGGGACCAGACGACACAGATAGAGTGGATGTGGAGAGGATGTTTCCTATAGTGGGGGAGTCTAGGACCAGAGGACACAGATAGAGTGGATGTGGAGAGGATGTTTCCTATAGTGGGGGAGTCTAGGACCAGAGGACACAGATAGAGTGGATGTGGAGAGGATGTTTCCTATAGTGGGGGGAGTCTAGGACCAGAGGACACAGATAGAGTGGATGTGGAGAGGATGTTTCCTATAGTGGGGGAGTCTGGGACCAGAGGGCACAGATAGAGTGGATGTGGAGAGGATGTTTCCTATAGTGGGGGAGTCTGGGACCAGACGACACAGATAGAGTGGATGTGGAGAGGATGTTTCCTATAGTGGGGGAGTCTAGGACCAGAGGACACAGATAGAGTGGATGTGGAGAGGATGTTTCCTATAGTGGGGGAGTCTAGGACCAGAGGACACAGATAGAGTGGATGTGGAGAGGATGTTTCCTATAGTGGGGGAGTCTAGGACCAGAGGACACAGATAGAGTGGATGTGGAGAGGATGTTTCCTATAGTGCGGGGAGTCTAGGACCAGAGGACACAGATAGAGTGGATGTGGAGAGGATGTTTCCTATAGTGGGGGAGTCTGGGACCAGAGGGCACAGATAGAGTGGATGTGGAGAGGATGTTTCCTATTGTGGGGGAGTCTGGGACCAGAGGGCACAGATAGAGTGGATGTGGAGAGGATGTTTCCTATAGTGGGGGAGTCTGGGACCAGACGACACAGATAGAGTGGATGTGGAGAGGATGTTTCCTATAGTGGGGGAGTCTAGGACCAGAGGACACAGATAGAGTGGATGTGGAGAGGATGTTTCCTATAGTGGGGGAGTCTAGTACCAGAGGACACAGATAGAGTGGATGTGGAGAGGATGTTTCCTATAGTGGGGGAGTCTGGGACCAGAGGGCACAGATAGAGTGGATGTGGAGAGGATGTTCCCTATAGTGGGGGAGTCTAGGACCAGAGGTCACAGATAGAGTGGATGTGGAGAGGATGTTTCCTATAGTGGGGGAGTCTGGGACCAGACGACACAGATAGAGTGGATGTGGAGAGGATGTTTCCTATAGTGGGAAAGTCTAGGACCAGACGGCACAGATAGAGTGGATGTGAAGAGGATGTTTCCTATAGTGGGGGAGTCTGGGACCAGAGGACACAGAAAGAGTGGATGTGGAGAGGATGTTTCCTATGGTGGGAGAGTGTAAGACCAGAGGACACAGAGTGGATGTGGAGAGGATGTTTCCTATGGTGGGAGAGTGTAAGACCAGAGGACACAGATAGAGTGGATGTGGAGAGGATGTTTCCTATGGTGGGAGAGTGTAAGACCAGAGGACACAGAGTGGATGTGGAGAGGATGTTTCCTATGGTGGGAGAGTGTAAGACCAGAGGACACAGAGTGGATGTGGAGAGGATGTTTCCTATGGTGGGAGAGTGTAAGACCAGAGGACACAGAGTGGATGTAGAGAGGATGTTTCCTATGGTGGGAGAGTGTAAGACCAGAGGACACAAATAGAGTGGATGTGGAGAGGATGTTTCCTATGGTGGGAGAGTGTAAGACCAGAGGACACAGAAAGAGTGGATGTGGAGAGGATGTTTCCTATGGTGGGAGAGTGTAAGACCAGAGGACACAGATAGAGTGGATGTGGAGAGGATGTTTCCTATGGTGGGAGAGTGTAAGACCAGAGGACACAGAGTGGATGTGGAGAGGATGTTTCCTATGGTGGGAGAGTGTAAGACCAGAGGACACAGAGTGGATGTGGAGAGGATGTTTCCTATGGTGGGAGAGTGTAAGACCAGAGGACACAGAGTGGATGTGGAGAGGATGTTTCCTATGGTGGGAGAGTGTAAGACCAGAGGACAAAGCCTATGAATATAGGGGCATCCTTTAGAACAAGATAAGGATGAGCTCCTTTTGCCAGAGAGTGGTGAAACTGTGGAATTCATTGCCACAGATGGCTGTGGAGGCCAAGTCATTGGGTATTTTTAAGGCTGACGTTGATAGATTATTGATTAATTAGGGTATAAAGGGATTTGGTGAGAAGGCAGGAAGTTGGGACTGAGGGACAAAATGGAACAGCTATGATGAAATGGTGGAGCAGACTCGTAGAGCCAAGTGCCCTAATTCCACTTCTATATCTTATAGTTTTATGGTTATCATTGCAGTGTATATATTGAGAGGTACAATGCATTTCCTTCCATTTGTTGCAGGTGATAAAGAGGAGGAAATCTGGGAGCGGCTTCACTGACTCTGAGTCAGAACTGGCACACTCCCAGAGCAAGACTTCCACCAAGGATTTCGCTCGACCTTTTCTTGGAAGCCACCAGGAGATGTCAAATCTATGGGTGAGTTATAAAATTATCTCACCCTCACATGAAAGTCAGAGAGCATCAGTCTTCTACCTTTAGAAAACAAAAGCTTTGCAAACTGATTTTGAAAAAAGAACAAAACTGGAATTGTTCAGATATAAGACCCAAAGAATGTTTTCTCTGTACCCCTATTAACAGCATTTTTCATTCTGATTTTAGGCTTCCAACTGTCAGTGTGTTTCACCAAAGGATTGTCTGTGTGTTGCTGATTGAAATTACTTCATAGTCATGGGTAATTGTTCTTACAATGAGCACGGATGACAATGTGCCAGAGTTGCAGTGTGGTTAGTGTAGTGTCCGTGAACCTCAGGAAGGTCTTTGACATTGGCCCATATGCTAATATACCTTTGAGATACAGGACAAATTGGGAACTTTAATCCGAGTTGCTTGTTAATAGGGGGCAGAGGAGGATGATGGGGATTTTTTTGTGATTGTCATTCCTGCGTGGAGTCAGGCATTTGAGCACATCTGGTTCATGCTGTCCATCAAGTACCTCTGCACAGATCCTGTTATTCACCCCACTTTCCCACCAACTTCCACCACATTCTACCATGCACCCACACATGAGGGGCAATTTAGGGCGTATTTTAGAATGTGAGAAGGAACTGGAGGTCTCAGAAAAAATACACATGGTCAAATGGACAGTACTGGTGGTCAGGATCGACCCTGTGTCTCTGGAACTGTGAGAGGCAGCACCCTGTGTCTCTGGAACTGTGAGAGGCAGCACCCTGTGCCTCTGGAACTGTGAGAGGGCAGCACCCTGTGTCTCTGGAACTGTGAGAGGCAGCACCCTGTGTCTCTGGAACTGTGAGAGGGCAGCACCCTGTGCCTCTGGAACTGAGAGAGGGCAGCACCCTGTGTCTCTGGAACTGTGAGAGGCAGCACCCTGTGTCTCTGGAACTGTGAGAGGGCAGCACCCTGTGCCTCTGGAACTGTGAGAGGGCAGCACCCTGTGCCTCTGGAACTGAGAGAGGGCAGCACCCTGTGTCTCTGGAACTATGAGAGGGCAGCACCCTGTGTCTCTGGAACTGTGAGAGGGCAGCACCCTGTGCCTCTGGAACTGTGAGAGGCAGCACCCTGTGCCTCTGGAACTGAGAGAGGGCAGCACCCTGTGCCTCTAGAACTGTGAGAGGGCAGCACCCTGTGCCTCTGGAACTGAGAGAGGGCAGCACCCTGTGGCTCTGGAACTGTGAGAGGCAGCACCCTGTGTCTCTGGAACTGTGAGAGGGCAGCACCCTGTGTCTCTGGAACTGAGAGAGGGCAGCACCCTGTGCCTCTGGAACTGTGAGAGGGCAGCACCCTGTGCCTCTGGAACTGTGAGAGGCAGCACCCTGTGTCTCTGGAACTGTGAGAGGGCAGCACCCTGTGTCTCTGGAACTGTGAGAGGGCAGCACCCTGTGCCTCTGGAACTGTGAGAGGCAGCACCTGTGCCTCTGGAACTGTGAGAGGGCAGCACCCTGTGTCTCTGGAACTGTGAGAGGGCAGCACCCTGTGTCTCTGGAACTGTGAGAGGGCAGCACCCTGTGCCTCTGGAACTGAGAGAGGGCAGCACCCTGTGTCTCTGGAACTGTGAGAGGGCAGCACCCTGTGCCTCTGGAACTGAGAGAGGGCAGCACCCTGTGTCTCTGGAACTGTGAGAGGGCAGCACCCTGTGTCTCTGGAACTGTGAGAGGCAGCACCCTGTGTCTCTGGAACTGTGAGAGGGAGCACACTGTGCCTCTGGAACTGTGAGAGGGCAGCACCCTGTGCCTCTGGAACTGTGAGAGGGCAGCACCCTGTGTCTCTGGAACTATGAGAGGGCAGCACCCTGTGTCTCTGGAACTGTGAGAGGCAGCACCCTGTGTCTCTGGAACTGTGAGAGGGCAGCACCCTGTGCCTCTGGAACTGTGAGAGGGCAGCACCCTGTGTCTCTGGAACTATGAGAGGGCAGCACCCTGTGTCTCTGGAACTGTGAGAGGGCAGCACCCTGTGTCTCTGGAACTGTGAGAGGGCAGCACCCCATCCCCCACACCACTATGTCATCCATTCTGAGATCCATACTATCTGTTATATAAAGTAACCATTTGGATTTGAATGGAAGAGGTGTGTTTACCAAATTCACTGTAACAAGAATACTGATGAAAATGTAAGATTGTATTTGGTTATATTGATGAATTAGTGGTACAGATGGAGCAATGACAAATGAAATGTAATGTGGTATATTTTGGCACAGCCAATAAGACGAGAGCACACACCGTGAATGGTATGGACCTATAGAGTGGTAAGGAATGGAGGGACAAGTCCAGGCATCCATAAAGATGGCAGTTCAGGTAAATAGGGTAGCGAAGAAGATATGAAATACTCATCTTTATTAGCTGAAGCACAGTAAGGCAATTGATGGTTCAACAATGTGTGATAGTGCTCAGCTGGGGTACTATGTTAACAGAGTCGCAGGGCATGGAGAGCCCTCTGGACAAGCAGTGGAGATGGCATCAGCTGCATGGGTTGAACTGTGTTCACTTTAATGCAAGCTGTATAAAAACAAGGATGATGAACTTGGAGCATGGATCAGTGCAAGAAATCACTATGTTGTGGCCATTGCAGACTTGGCTGCTTCCTCTTCCTGGCTTTAAATCTTTCAAAAGGAACAGGGAGGAGGATAAAACAGGAGGTATTGCTGATCAGGGATAATATGGCAGTGGCAGAAAGGGAGGACGACATGGAGGGATTGTCCACAGATCCAGACATAACAAGAAGGGATAATCACACTGTCTATCGGCTTTGGTGACTTCATGTCCCCTGATATTGATTGGCACCTCCTTAGTGTAAAAGAGGCAGAATTTAAATGGGCCAGGAACAATTGCTGACACAGCTTATGTTTGAGCCTATTAGGGAAAAGGCAATTCTTGATTGGGTGTTGTGTAATGGTTCCTTAATGTTATTATAGCTGGGGGCAGTCATGAGGATAAGCTCCCACTACCTATTAAATTCTCCAAATGCTGTGCATCTCCAATATCCTCTGACAACCAAGTCCAGCTCCTGGGTTACCCCAGGAGGGGGCAAGGCTGGGTTGCTGGCACCATAAAAACCCTAATTTTTGGCAGATTGGGCTCATCAATCACGGTTGGCAGTTCATCTAGGAGAAGGAAAACTCTGATTTCAAACATCTACTGCCTTGCAGCTTTGGGGGTAAACGCAGAGGAAAAATCTGGGTTTTTAAGTAGAGTCAGTTGCATGTGCTTGTGTACAAAGGGCAGTAATTTTTGTTACTGATAATTAGTGAGAAATTAGCAGTAAGACAATTTGGAACTGTTTTGCTCACTGCGTTTCAAACATTCACATTTGCAAATGCCAGAAACAGCCAGAAATGAAAATGCTATGAGTTCACTGCTTCACCAAGTTAGGAACTATGAAGAATTTGAAAGTATCTACAATAACCTTGAATGTTACAATGAAAATGAAGATTTGGAGGATATACTTGTCGAAAGTATTGTATGAAGGCAGTCCATTTTCTTCACTAGGGGTCTGTGCTGACTGTATTCATTTACAGTCAATCAAAAAAACAAGCCCCTATATATTGGGCATTTGTGGTGTCCAGGGAGGGGTAGCACCTCTGGTGAAGTGGCTTGTCATGTCCATTTAAGAGTATCTGTCCCTACCGGACACTCAGCTCTCACCAGCGGCTCCAAGTAGCATGTGCAGTGGCCAGTCTAAGTCAGCTGAAGGCAGCTGCAGGCCTCGTCCCTCGGTGAGATAGGGACATGTCTGTCCTAGCACACAAAGTCAGCTCCAACAGACTGGGCAGAGGAGATCCAACAGCCAGGAAGATGGCTTTGCAACACTCTGTGAAGGGCATAACAAGACACAGAAGAGATCATGATCATCCACTGCAGGCAAGGAAGACCCCAGATGTGACACTAGTTTGTACCGCTGGGCTCAGACCTCCGCAATCGAGAGTGGAGCTGCCCCAGTGCAACGGCTTTTCCACTTTAAAAGCTCTCCCGCACAGCTTTCCTGCCATCGTCAGACACGATGAGCAATCACCACGTGGATAACTATTAGGAACTAGTTTTATAGTGCTGTAGTAATTCAACGGGCTAAACATTGTCATTTAAAAAAGCATAAAGGGTAATAGGCATAAACAAGATCAAACATCCCGATAACAGCTCTGGGGCAAGAGCTAAGACAAGAGAATCAGAACAAAAGAATGCCCTGAGTAACAAAGAATAACTGAAGGTTCAATGTATGGTGTTGGCACGAGAGAGCCCTCCCCTCCCCCCCCCCCCAAGTCACAGAACGAGAAAGCTACCAAAAAGCAGCAGCAAGCTCTTCAGAGAAAAAAACACCCAAAAACCAGCTTCCAGTTTTGTAACATCATCGTAAGCTCATAACTAACAATTCAAAAACCAGAGAACTTATGCACTACGAATTAAAATTATACATAAAGAAAAGAGAAACAGTTCCAACAAAAAGTATTAAACTAAATTCAAAATAATAATCCAGAGTAGCTTACCTGCGAGGAACTATGAAAAAAACAGTAATTTAAAAAGAAAACAAAAAAAAAGAGAAAAAAAAATTTTAAGAAGTACTTATCAGCCATTTTAAATAATCGGACCGAGTCTGATGGAGTTGAAATGGCAGGAAGACTTTCTATAAATTTCTGAGCTTCTGTAATTGAGTTAAACCATTTGTTTAATCCAATACTAAGAGTTATTCGGAGATGGGCTGGATAACGCAGAGAAGGCCTGAATCCACGATTGTAAAACTCCTTCATAACTTCTTCATTCTCAGTGCACAGCTTTAGAACTTAAGGAGCATAATCCTCAACAATATGGATAAAATGACCCTTGAAATCCAATTTTCCTCTCCGATGTGCTTCCATGATCAAAAGGTTTCTCACCTGATATCGATGAAAACACAGGATAACCGGGTGTGGCCTAGAGCCCTACTCAGGCTTGACCAGAAATGTACGGTGAGCTCTGTCTAACTCGGGTGGGGTCGAAAGAATTTCCTTCCCAAAATTCTCACAGAGTAAAGAAAAACTGTTCAACAGGAGATCCACTCTCGATAGCCTCCGGCAGACCGAGGACTCATAGATTATGACGTCTGCTCCGACCTTCGAGATCAGTTACTTTGGATGTTAACTTGGTGTTATGCTCACTCAGATTGGAACAGACGGCTTCCAGCTGCTGAACACGACATTTTAATTCTTCGGTAGTTGACTCGCGATGAGAGAGACGTTTGGCATGATCCTCCACTCTGGCGTTAATTTGATCTGATTTTGACTCCAACGAACTGAACGAAGACTTATATTCAGACTTAAGTCCAGATACAATCTCTTGTCGGTGCTGTTCCAAAATGGAGATAATCTCGGCAGAGGAACCGGAGACAGTCACAGTCGTAGAGACTTCTTTTTTCCCAGATTTGGGGAACTTTGTCACCATTGTCGGACAGGCGTATTCACAGGCAGGTAGGAGCGCAAAAAATTTAACAGACTGGAGTGAAAAAAAGGAGGTAAAGAGTGCGGAGGTAAGAAATGAAATGGAGCAATAGTGTTAAGCGACTGAACTATCGCCATCTTACCGAAAGTCCCTGTCCAGGTGATCTAAGGCTGTGTGAAGAGCCATTGAGATAGTGTCTGCCATTGACCTATTGTGACGATAGGCAAATTGCAGTGGGTCCAGGTTCCTGTGGAGGCAGGAGTTGTTTCAGGCCATGACCAACCTCTCAAAGCACTTCATCACCATAGATGTGGGTGCTGCTGGATGGTGGTCACCCTGCTGTTCTTGGGCACTGGTATGATTCTTGCCCTTTTGAAGCACAGAAGGTTCGGCAGCCTCGATGGAAATGAATAGATAGTTGATATTTCAGGTTCTGACTCTTTCTGGAATGAGAAGAAAGGGCGAAGATGCCAGAAAACTAAATGTTGGGGGAGGGGACCGAGACTATCTGGAAAATGATAGGTGAAGCTAAGTAGGTGCAGAAGGTCAAAGGCTGGCAAAAAACTAATCTGATAGCAGGGGAGAGGGGACCATAGGAGAAAGGGAAGGAAGAGGGCAGTGTAGGGAATAGAGGAGGAGGGGGGACATTTGTTTACCAGAAGGAGGAATTGATATTCATGCCATCAGGTTGGAGGATACCCAGATGGAATATAAGACGTTGCCTCTCCAACTTGAAGGTAGCCACACCATGGCACAAGAGGCAATGGACTGACATGTCAGAATGGGAAAGAATCGGGCTGTAACCTCCACTGGACGTGACCATCGGGCTGTAACCTCCACCGGACGTGAGTATCGGGCTGTAACCTCCACTGGACGTGACCATCGGGCTGTAACCTCCACTGAACGCGAGCATCGGGCTGTAATCTCTACCGGACGCGAGCATCGGGCTGTACCCTCCACCGAACGTGACCATCGGGCTGTACCCTCCACCGAACGTGACCATCGGGCTGTAACCTCTACCGAACACGAGCATCGGGCTGTAACCTCTACCGAACACGAGCATCGGGCTGTAATCTCTACCGGACGCGAGCATCGGGCTGTAACCTCTACCGGACGCGACCATCGGGCTGTAACCTCCACCGGACGCGACCATCGGGCTGTACCCTCCACCGGACGTGACCATCGGGCTGTAACCTCTACCGGACGTGACCATCGGGCTGTACCCTCCACCGGACGCGAGCATCGGGCTGTAACCTCCACCGGACGCGAGCATCGGGCTGTACCCTCCACCGCACGCGAGCATCGGGCTGTAACCTCCACCGGACGCGAGCATCGGGCTGTACCCTCCACCGCACGTGAGCATCGGGCTGTAATCTCTACCGGACGCGAGCATCGGGCTGTAACCTCTACCGGACGCGACCATCGGGCTGTAACCTCCACCGGACGCGACCATCGGGCTGTACCCTCCACCGGACGTGACCATCGGGCTGAACCCTCCACCGGACGCGACCATCGGGCTGTAACCTCCACCGGACGCGACCATCGGGCTGTAATCTCTACCGGACGCGACCATCGGGCTGTAACCTCCACCGGACGCGACCATCGGGCTGTAACCTCTACTGGACATGAGCATTGGGCTGTAACCTCTACCAGTCCCATGTTGAGGCCAAACCAGAGTGAAGTTGATCCTGAACAATTCTGGTGTAAATTGTAAGGGACCACAGCATAAAACTGAGCGACCAACCTGAGGTTTATTCGAGATGTACTTCCTTTGCATCACATGCTAGTTGCACAACCCCTGCTTTCACACTAAAACTCCATTCATCAGCAGCACAGATGCAGCTTTGTCGTTATTTCCTGCCAACTGTGGTCAACAACTAGTGGCAATGCATTTCAAGTCATTTCACTGTGATCTGTCATAAAGTCATGGAGTTATAGGACTAATAAGAGAAGGGTAGCTGAGCCTGTAAACCTAACCCCAGTATCACGGCTGAACTAAAGATAAAGATTAAAGATTAGCTTTATTTGTCACGTACGTTGAATCATCGAAACATACAGAGAAATATCAATGACCAGCAGAGTCCGAGGATATCACAGGGCAGCCCAAAATTGTTGCCATGCATTCTGGTGCCATCATAGCACGCCCACAACTTACTAACCCTAACACGTACATCTTTGGTGGCAGGAGGAAACCAAAGCACCTGGAGGAAATCCATGTGGTTGGAGGGAAAACTTAAAACAGAGAGTGGTAGGAATTGAATGCTAATCGCTGGCACTGTAAATCATTGCATGAACCACAATGCCCCAGGGCTCATTTTCTCTTTTGTACCAGTTCCAAAGAGTCCTCAATTCCCTGATCGTTCATACATTTATCTACCTTTATTATAAATACTGCCAGAGATCCAGCCTCTCTTTAAACAACAGGATGGAAACAGTGCTCTGGGCTTCATGTATGGCCTCACCAAAACCCTATAGAATTGTAAGACCACTTTCCTATTTCTTGACTCCTACCTTCATGACATAAAGACCAACGTTTGCTTTCCTAACCACTTGATGCACCTGTCTGCTAATCACTTTGTAATCCATGCATAAGAGAACCTAGAACATTACAGCGCAGTACAGGCCCTTCAGCCTTGGTGTTGTGCCAACAATTAAACCTACTCTAAGATCAATCTCACACTTCCCTCCTACATAACCCTCCATTTTTCTATCATCCATGTGCCTATCTAAGAGTTTCTCAAAAGTCCGTAACGTATCTACATCTATCATCACAATAACAAATTGTTTGCCAACTTTGAGCGGTCTATGGACATGGACCCCAAGATCCTTCTGTTCCTCCACACTAGCAAGAATCTCACCATTTTAACCCTGTATTCGTCTTCAAATTCGACATTTCAAAATGAATTTCTTTACACTTTTCTATTTGAACCTCACCTGTCACTTCTTAGCCGAGCTCTGCATCCTGTCAATGATCAGTTGCAACCTGCAAAGACCATCCAGACTATTCTCAGCTCCACCAAACATCGAGTCATCTGAAAACTCATTAACCTATCCTACCACTTCCTCATTCAAGACATTTATAAAAATCACAAAGAGCAAGAGTCCCAGATCATCCCAGGTCATCGACCTCCAGACATCTACTACCAGCTGATTCCATCTGTTCGCTCTTATGATTATCAGAGTATATCAATTTCAGATCATGCCCCAGTTACCCTGTCTATAAATTTTCCTGGTTTCCCTCAAATGAATAAACATTGGCATTTTAATCCAACTTTGTTGTCGGATAATGATTTTGTAAAATTTATGAAGGACCAGATAACATTTTTTTGAATGCTAACATGTCATCCAAAATCTCATCCCAGGTTGTCTGGGATATTATAAAAGTGTCTTTGAGGGGTCAAATAATTTCATCTACTGCGAATCTGAAAAGAAAGACCCATTCAGAGTGATCAGATTTGATCAGTCAGATTAAAGCAACAGACCAACTATATGCCCAGACCAAAATTCCCCAACTGTACAAGAAGTCAGTAGAACTTCAGACTAAGTTTGACGTTATTTCTACTCAAACAGTTGAACGTCAACTTCTTGAAAGCAAGAGCTGATTTTACATTCAATGTGATAAATCCAGCAAGATTTTAGTCAACCAACTAAGATGTTCTAAAGCTAAACAATAAATTACAAAAATTCGATTGGGAGGTGGGAACATTACTTCAAATCATTCTGAAATTAATGATACATTTAAGAATTATTATTCTTGGCTTTATACCTCTGAATCTTTAAATGATAATATTTCTGTTGAGCATTTTTAAACAGTTTAAATATTCCTTCACTTTCTTCTGATTTTAAAGCAAATTTCAATGAGCCATTATTACTAGAGGAAATATCCTCTGCCACTTCTGCACTGCAGTCGGGTAAATCTCCTGGACCTGATGGGTTTTCTGCAGAATTTTATAAATCATTTTCCTCACTGCTTTCGTCTCAATTATTCTTAGTTCTGATTCCTTTAAACATGGTACATTGCCAACATCATTTAACGAGGCATGTATCGTTCTTTTAGCCAAAACAGGTAAAGATCCAATAGAGTGTTCTTCATATAGGCCGATTTCTTTGTTAAATGTTGATGTTAAAATTCTGACTAAAGTTTTGGCTCGTAGATTGGAGAATCTTGTACCTTCTATTATTTCTGAAGATCAAACTTGTTTTATTAAAAATCACTTCCCCATTTTTAATATACGGCATCTATTTAATATCTTATATTCACCCTCAATTGGGACTCCTGAATGTGTCATTTCTCTTGATGCGGAGAAAGCGTTCAATCATGTGGAGTGGAATTACTTCTTTGTGGTTTTAGAAAAATTTGATTTTGGACAAAGTTTTCATGGATTAAATTGTTATATTCATGTCCCACTGCTTCTGTTTTGACCAACTCTCAGCAATCCCAGTCTTTTAGCCTTAAACATGGCACCCAACAAGGATGCCCTTTTTGCCCTTACTTTTTGATTTGGCCATAGATCCACTGGCAATTGTGTTTTGAAGTTGTCCTGAATTGACGGGGATTTGGAGGGGAGGTGTTGAGCACAAAGTTTCTCTTTATGCCGATGATCTTTTACTTTTTATATCAAATCCATTTACTTCCTTATCACCAATGTTTTTACTTCCTAATCAATTCAACCAGCTTTCTGGTTACAAACTTAATTTACAAAAGAACGAACTCTTCCCAATCAACAGAGAAGCACAAGCATTAGTATTTCATGACCTTCCTTTTAAAGTAGTTAATCATACAGTAACAAGGAATTTCAAGAATCTTTTTCGAGAAAATTTTACTAATCTTTTAAATTCTACAAAATAGAGTTTGACGCAGTGGTCAACCTTGTCCATGTTTCTGGTAGGTCGAATTAGTGTTATTAAAATGTATATCCTTCCTAAATTTTCATACTTATTTCAGTCTTTACCAATTTTTAATTCTAAAACTTTTATTTGATTTGTTAGATTCTATTATTTCGTCCTATCTATGGAAGGGCAAACGTTCTAGACTTAATAAAGCTCACCTTCAAAAATCTAAAAAGGAAGGCGGTATGGCTTTACCTAACTTCTGTTTAGATAATTGGGCAGCTAATATTCGTTGTCTTACTTTTTGATTCTTTTTTTATAATCAGTCTGACTGCCCAAAATGGGTGGCAATGGAGTTGAACTCTAGTCAGGATCTCTCCAATTCTGCACTTCTTGGATCCGCACTTCCTTGTCATTTGCCTAGACTATTTGTTAATCCTCTTATTGGACATACTCTGAGAATATAGTTCAGAAAACTTAATGGCCTTCTTGGTTTCTCTCTTTCTAGTCATATTTTACACAATCATCTTTTCCTACCTTCTGTGCAAGGCTTAACGTTTCATGACTGGTACAGAAAGGGCATTAGGTGCTTTGAAGATCTTTTCATGGATAATGGTTTTACAACTTTTCAACAACTATCTGTAAAGTTTAACCTACCTTATACTCATTTCTTTAGATATCTTCAAATTAGACGTTTCATTAACCCTTTAATATCAAATGTGTTGGCGCATGGTCAAGTGGTTAAGGTGTTCGTTTAGTTATCTGAATGTTGATAGTTCGAGCCTTGGCTGAGGCTTGCGTGTGTGTCCTTGAGCAAGGCACTTAACCACACATTGCTCTGCAACGACACTGGTGCCAAGCTGTATGGGTCCTAATGCCCTTCCCTTGGAGAGGGGAGACTTGCAGCTTGGGCAGCTGCCGGTCTTCCATAAAAAAAAACCTTGCCCAGACTTGCGCCCTGGAAACTTTCCAAGGTGCAAATCCATGGTCTATCAAGACTAATGGAGGCCTACACACACAATATCAAATTTTCCTGACATGCCCTAGAAAAATGTTGTGGACCTGTTTCTTTGTATTAATTCACTGGGTAAAGGCTTAATATCTTCTATTCGTGATAAGTTAGTGACCTTGAGGCGTGCCCCCTTTGATAAAATTAGAACTGCTTGGGAGCATGATTTAAATATTTCTTTGTCTGATACGGTTTGGGATTCAATTCTTAAGTCAGTTAACTCAACCTCTTTATGTGTTCACCACTGCCTTTTACAGTTTAAGGTTGTACATAGGGCTCATATGTCTAAAACTAAATTATTGCGGTTTTATCCTGACATTAGTCCCATTTGTGACAAGTGTAAAGGGGCCAAGGCTTCTCTTATTCATATGTACTGAGCTTGTCCTAGTCTGGAGAAATTGTGGAGAGAAATTTTTTTATCTTTATCCCATATTCTTAATTTCCACTTAGAACCTAATCTTCTGATTGCCCTTTTTGGCACATTGGGTGAGGCAGACATGCATTTCAGTCCGACTAAACGTCGAACACTATCTTTTGCCTCTCTTTTGGCTAGACACTTAGTTATCCTCAGGTGGAGAGATGTTGCCCCACCCACTCATGCTCAATGGCTTAATGATATTATGTCCTGTTCAGACCTTGAAAAGATTCATTACTCACTTCTCAATTTGGACATAAAGTTTCATAAGGTGTGGGACCTTTTCTTGAATACTTTCATAACTCCTCTTTAGATAACGTTTATTCCTTTTTTTGTACTATAATCCCTTACTTTCAGCTTTTTTTCCTGTAAGTTTAACGTTTTTTTATGTGAATTACATAATAGTTTTGGTAGTAGGAATTATATTTTCTTTTATATATATATACATATATATATATATATTTACAGCTCTGTGGGGGCGAATGCTCCAATTAATTTTCCTTTTATGCATTGTAATGGCTGGCCTGGAGTTTTGTAGTGGAGGGTGGGGAGGATACTAACTTTATATGATTTTATTTTGGGTGTTTTTTCCTTATTGTTATGAATTATAAATTAGACACGTCTGTTTTGCACTATATAAATCTCCATTTTGTTGATTTTTTTGTAGTTGTATCGTAGAAACTTTTTAAAAATTAATTAAAAAAAGATCATCTGGACAATACAAACACTTCTGTATGTTAGGATTCTGTTCATTGACTATAGCTCAGCATTTAACACCATTATTCCCATAGTCCTGATCGATAAGCTACAGAACCTGGGCCTGTGACCTCCCTCTACAATTGGATTTTCAACTTCCTAACTGGAAGACCACAATCTATGTGGATTGATACTAATATCTCCTCCTTACTGACGATTAACACTGGCACACCTCAGGAGTGTGTGCTTAGCCCATTGCTGTACTCTCTCTATACCTGTGAATGTGTGGCTAGGCGTAGCTCAAATGCATCTATAAATTTGCTGTCACGTTACTCGCTGTTTTTAAATATCTGCTTGCTATTTTTGAATGTTTTGTACCTTTGCCCCAGAAGAACGCTGTCCGTTCAGCTGGTTGAGTGGTGTTGCAGCAATAACCTCACATGCGATGTCAGTCAGATGAAAGAGCTGATAGTGGACTTCAGAAAGGGAGGATGAAGGAACATGAACCAATCCTCATAGAAGGATCAGAAGTAGAGAGAGTGAGCAATTTCTAGTTCCTGGGTATCAAGATCTCTGAGGATCTTAACTGGTTCTAACATATCAATGCAGCTATAAAGAAGGCAAGACAGTGGCTGTACCTCATTGGGACTATGAAGAGATTTCTTTTGTCACCTGCAGTAAAATACTCAAAAACGTCTACACATGTACTGTGAAGAGCATTCTGACAGGCTGGGATGGGGGAGGGAGGGGGCTACTGCACAGGACTGAAAGAAGCTGCAGAAAGTTGTAAAATTAGTCAGCTCCATCATGGGTAACAGCCTCCGTAGTATCCAAGACATCTTTAAGTGGCGGTGTCTCCGAAAGGTGACATCCATTATTGAGGACCCACATCACCTAGGACATGCCCTCTGCTCATCAATACAGTCGGGGAGGAGGTGCAGAAGCCTAAAACCACACACTCAGCAATTCAGGAACAGCTTCTTCCCCTCTACCATCCAATTCCTAAATGAACATTAAACCCATGAACACTACCTCACTTTTTGCCCTATTTTTCATTTAACTATTCAATGTGCATCTATATATTTTCTGTAATTGATTTACGTATTTACCTGTTTTTGGTATTATCATGTATTAAATTGTGCTGCTGCCATGAAGTTAACAAATTTCACGACATATGCCAGTGATATTAAACCTGAGTTCCTCCAGCATTTTGTGTGTGTTCCTATGGGTTTGTTAATGAGAGGTGTGTTGCTGTACTCCTGATGTCTTTGACTTTCTAGTTTTCTGTTCTCCTACATTGCAGTACAAAACCAGCGTCTGTGGGGTTTCTTGTGGAAGTGGTGAAAGGACCACCAGTAAAAGTCATCATCAGCTGTAGAAGTGTGAAGGAAGTCGTTGTTTGGCAGCACTAAATGCACAGAGGTGTTTTGGCTGCCCTCTGTCCATTGGCATTCAAGGTGCAACCAGTATACAGAGGAGCTGGAAGAGCTACAGTAATTTGTGCTGCAGTGCTCCTGCAAAACAACAAATTTCACATCATCAAAGTTACTTATAATAAATCTAATTCTTATATTGATAGTACCATTAGATTTGTACATATAATATAGTAACTGTGAAATAGCTGGATTCTCTAAACCCCAACTGGTTTGGGGAAGAAAATCTACAGTCAACAGCCTGTATGTGACATTTTAACTGCCCTCTGAAGGAGTAGTTAATGATTAGCATTAAATACTAGCCTTGCCAGATGTAATACCTTGTGAGAAACATTGAGAAGGCAGAACAGTTGCTGTAATAATGGAAGCTGTCAAACTTCGGACACTGCATCTCTCTAAAACTGCTAACTTTGTACCTGCTAATGAAGCAATCAAACAGGTGTTACAAGGGGGCACTGGGAGCAGACCCAAATGCAAGACACAGACATTGAAGTAGTGTAAACAAGACTATGTTGATTAAGCATACTAAGGAAACCAAGGAGTGAGGACCAGATGACAACATGGACGTAGACGTAGGATACAACCCGGGCTAAGACTTGGGACTTGGACTTGACTGAGAAATCAGGTCTTGGCAGGGACTCGGTACCTGGGTCTTGACTTGGCTTGACCGGAACTCAGGCCTGGCTTGACCAGAACTCAGGCTTGGCTTGACCAGAACTCAGGCTTGGCTTGACCAGGAACTCAGACTCAAGCTCAGATTCAGACGTGACTAGACTTGGACTCTCCTTGGACACAGAGCCAGTACTCAACCTTGGACACAGAGCCGGGACCCTTCTTGGACACAGGACACAGAACTTACTGGTCGAGTTGTATTCGGCTCTGTGGAACCGGATGGGCCCTGACCTGCTGGAAGTGTACAACGTTACGCTCCTGGCAGGCAACATGTCAGAATCCATTCAGAAGGGCATCATCTACAAGTAGAAGGGGGAGAGGGAAGACATTAGAAATTGGAGACCCATCTCACTCCTGAATGTGGACTACAAGATCCTGTCCAAGGCTATCGCCAACAGGGTCAAGTCTGCACTGGAGCAGGTGATCCACCCGGACCAAACCTGTGCTGTACCGGGCAGGAAGATCTCAGACAGCCTCGCGCTGCTGAGGGACACCATCGCCTACGTGCAGGACAGGGGGGTGTACGCCTGCCTGATCAGCTTGGACCAGGAGAAAGCCTTCGACAGGATATCGCACACGTACATGGCGGATGTACTCTCCAAAATGGGATTTGGGGAGGGAATCTGGAATTGGATCAAACTGCTCTGCACGGACATCTGTAGCGCAGTCCAGGTCAATGGGTGGGAAACAGACAGCTTCCTCATCAGGTCTGGAGTCAGGCAGGGCTGCCCTCTCTCCCCTGTCTTGTTCGTGTGCTGCCTAGAACCCTTTGCCGAAGCCATCAGGAGGGATGAGGGCATAAGAGGGGTGACGCTGCCAGGCAGCGGAGGGACCCAAGTCAAAACCTCCCTGTACATGGACAACGTTACCGTCTTCTGCTCCGATCCGAGGTCAGTTCGCAGGCTGATCAGCATCTGCGAACAGTTCGAGCAGGCGTCGGGGGTCAGGATCAACCGCACGAAGAGCGAAGCCATGCTCTTCGGCAACTGGCCCGACCGATTCAGCGTCCCCTTCACCATCAGGTCTGATCACGTGAAGGTGTTGGGGGTCTGGTTCGGAGGGGCCAAGGCGTGCAACAAGAACTGGCAGGGGCGGACTGCCAAGGTGAAACAGAAACTGAGGCTGTGGGGAGGGCGCTCCCTATCGATAGCGGGCAATCACCTGGTCATCAGGTGTGAGGTGCTCTCAGGGCTGCTGTACTTGGTGCAGGTGTGGCCAGTCCCCCGCTCTTTCAGCTCGGAAATCACCCGAGCTGTCTTCAGATTCATCTGGGGATCCAAGATGGAACGAGTCAGATGGACCACCATGCACAAGTCCCTGGACAACTGGGGCAAAAACATCCCCAATATTGCCCTCACCCTGATGGCCAGCTTCGTGTGTGGCTGCATCAGGTTGTGTGTGAGACTGTTTGGGTTCACTCTCTGGGTCACGGTGCCCGGTCTGTTTTGTGTCTAACACAATAAAACAGTTGCTGAGTTAAAGAGCTTCCTCATCTGTCAGTAGGACCAAGTGCTCGCCACAGTATTGAATCCCAGTTGGATACAATAGCATTGAACCTCATATCAAAAATGTCAGTTTATGTGATTAATTTTCTATAATGCAACAGAACAGTTCAAAAATATTTAATTGGCTTCAGAGTTCTTTCACAGGTCATGAAAGGTAAGTCTTCCTTCAACTGTATGCTTGTCAATGGACATTTAGCTCTATAGCACAAGAACAGGTTCTTCGTCTCATCAAGTCTGTATCACCTTTCAAAATGATAAGAGCTGTTGCCAGAGACCTTTTGCTAGAGTGCACACGGCAAATATTAGGATCTATAATTTTAAGGTGAATTGCAGGGAAGTTTAAAGGAGATGTCAGGGATAAGTTTTTTTTTTACTCAGAGAGTGGTGGGTCTATGGATCCCCGGGGTGGTGATAGGGGCAGGTACATTAGGGAGACTTAACACACGCACATGGATGAAAGAAAAATGGAGACCTTTGTAGAAATGAATTGGATTGAGCTTAGAGTAGGTTTAAGTATCAGCACAATATTGTGGGGCAGAGGGCCTGTACTGTGTCATGGTATTCTATGTTTTATGTTGAAGTACCCATTCCTATCAACTCTCCCAGGATTGTCCTACTCAGCTGCACACTGGGGACAATGAGCTAACCACCAATCTGCTGTCTCTGTGATGTGCGAGGAAATCAAAGCACCCGAAGCAAACCCATGCAAATGCAGAAAGAACACACAGATAGGCCAGGATTCTGCTATGTGCTTTCCGTCTCATATCAACTCCCAAAGTCAAGCTGTGGCAATGTTATATTCTGAGTTTTAGACAACTGAAGAATTGGGCAGTTCTTTGCACTGAAGAAGTACAGCCAAACCATGGGCTAACTTGAAGAGGGTGGACTTCCTTCCAATCTATTATCCTGCATTCTGTGTTCACAAAGTGGCTTCCTCTGCACTGGAGAAACCAAACACACATTTTGGGTACATATGGAGACACAAGAATCTGCATATGTTGGAACCTGGACCAAAAAAGAAACAGAGTGGTGAAGGAACTCAGAAGATCAAGTAGCATCTGTGGCCAAGACCCTCCAAGAGTAATTGTTTTATGAAATACCTGCGCTAACTGCACAGTGGTGTCTCGGAACTCATTTTAAATCTCCAATCCCACTGCTTCTCAAGTTCAAGTTTATTGTCATGGGCACACACAGAGGGTACAAATACCAGGAAAATTAGCCTTTTGTAGCAGTAGCAGCAGTGTGTATAAGTTAACGTAAAATTGGATTAACCTAAATTATACTTAACCTACATGGCAAAATATACATTCTAAATGATACTAGTCAAGGCAGTGTTAGAATTTTTCAGGTTAGTTCAAGAACCTGTTGGCAGTGAGGAAGAAGTTGCTGTTGAATCTGGAAGCATGGTACTTCAGGCTGCTGTACTTCCTGCCTGGTGGCAGCATTGAGAAGAATATATAACATGGATGAGGGGATCCCTAATGAAGTATGCCTCTTTCCTAAAACAGTGCCTCTTGTAGATGTTCTCAGTGATGGGGAAAGCTGTCCATCACTCTCAGAGTCAGGAACAGATTATTATCAACAGTATTCTGCATGACCTGAAAATTGTTGTTTTGCAGTAGCAGTTCATTGTAATACATAAAAATAACAACTATAATTACGATAAGAAGTGTATATTCAAGAAAGAAAATTAAATTTATTAAGTAGTGCAAAAGAGAGGGAACCATAATGAGGTAGTGTTCAAGGGTTTATTGCCATTCAGAGGGGAAGAAGCTGTTCCTGAAACACTACAACACACAAACTCGGTGGGTCAGGCAGCATCTATGGAAATTATTAAACAATCCAGACCTTTCCTCAGGGCTGGAACAGAAGGGGGAAGATGCCAGAATAAAAAAATTGGGGGAGAGGAAAGACAATAACTAGAAGGTGGTAGGTGAAGCCAGGTGGGTGGGAAAGGTCAAGGGGTGGAGAGGAAGGAATCTGATAGGAGAGGGGAGCGGACTATCGGAGAAAGAGAAGGAGGGGGCCAGGGGGAGATGATTGGCAGGTGAGAAAAAGTAAAGGGCCAGAGTGGGCAATAGAAGAAGAGGGGAGGGGAGGGTATTTTTTACCTGAAGGAGAAATCGATATTCATGCCTTCAGGTTGGAGGCTACCCAGTCAGACTATAACGTGTTGCTCCTGCATCCTGAAGGCAGCCTCATTTTGGCTATGGATTGACCTGTCACAATGGAAATGGGAATTGGAATTTAAGTGTTTGGCCACCAGTAGGTTCTGCTTTTGGCAGATGGAGCGGAGGTTCACAACAAAGCGGTCTCCCAACATACAACGAGTCTCACCCATATAGAAGAGGCCACATCAAGAGGACCAGACACAATAGATGACCCCAGAAGAAGGTGAAGTGTTGTCTCACCTGGAAGGACTGTTTGGGGCTGTGAATGGAGGTGAATAGGCAGGTGTAGCACTTTGGCCACTTGCAGGAGTAAGCGCATGGAGGGAAATTAGTAGGGAGGGAGACAAATGGACAGGAGAAGAGAATGATCCCTGTGGAAAGAGGAGAGAGGGAGTTTGGTAAAGATATGTTTAGTGGTAGGATCCCTTTGGAGATGGAAGAAGTTGTGAAGTTGGATGCAGAGGCTCATGGGGTGGTAGGTAAGGACAAGATGTTCCCACTTTCACTGTTAAGGTAGTGGGAAGGTGGGATGAACACAGATGTTAGGGAAACATTGAGAGTGTGTCCAGTCTTCTGTACCTCCTTGATGGTAGCATTGAGAAGAGGGCATGTCCTGGGTGATGAGGGTCCTTAAGGATGGATACCACTCTTTTGAGGCATTGCCTTTTAAAGGTGTTCTGGATGCATTGTCATGCCTTCTTTGTAACGGTATCAATATGTTGGGCCCAGTATAGATGATAGATCTTCAGAGATGTTGACACCCAGGAATATGAAACTTGTTGCACTTTCCGCTTCTGATCCCTCTATGAGGACTGGTGTGTTTTCCCTTATCTTCCTCTAACTGAAGGCCAGGATCAGTTCCTTGGCCACAAGACATTGAACTTGTGACAAGGTTGTTGCTGTGACATCACTGACCTATCTCCCTCCTGTACACCTCCTCATCACCATCTGAAATTCAGCCAACAATACTTGTGTCATCATCAGATTTATAGATGGTGTTCATTGTAGGTGTAGAGCGAGTTGAGTAGTGGGCTACACTCACATCCTTGACGTTCGCCATTGTTGATTGTCAGTGAGGAGGAAATGTTATTTCTGACCCCACAGACTGTGGTCTCCTGGTGAGGAAGTCCAGGATGCAGTAGTTTCTAACCATCTGTCTGTGGCCTCCTGAGGCAGCTCATCATCCACCTGAGTTCAGTGTAGCCACATCAGAACTTGTTTTGATTCTCTCCAGCTTTAGGCGTATTGCTCTTTTTCTCTTGGCTTCAGAACTGGTCATGTTTTGTGACATTAGCTCAAACTTTCTCTCTCCTTGAGTACCACCTGATCTGTTAAGTATCTCATACAGCCTTGCATTTTGCTTCTTTTTCATTGCCTCCATTTTCACTCTCAAATACTCCTCCTGGTATTTCATTTTCTCTCCCTGTCTCTGTATCTCATAAGAAAAATTCCCTTTGTCAATTCCATCTCATGAATTCAAAATGAAAGGCTTTTCCACAGTATCTCTGTTCCTACCTCAATCGACACTACCTGACCTGCTGAGTGCTTCCAGCAGTTTCTGTTTTTATTTAATGCAAACTCAAACAGGTTTCTCTGAACACCTGTGCTATGGTCATCAATCACTTTCCAGCTTCTTGTTTGTGGGGCCATTTGACCATCTCTAGTGCTGCCTCTTTTGATATCTTGGGATACGGATCAGCTCCTTGGGATTTATAAGACCATAAGGTATAGGAGCAGAATTGGGCCATTTGGCCCATCAAGTCTGCTCCACCATTTCAGCATGGCTGTCCAATTTTTCTCTCAGCCCCAATCTCTTGCCTTCGTCCCGTATCCCTTCATGCCCTGACCAGTCAAGAATCTATTGATCACCAGCTTAAATATACATAAAGACTTGGCCTCCTCAGCTCCCTGTGGCAAAGAAATCTCTGGCTAAAAAATTCCTCCTCATCTGTGTTCTAAATGGACACCCTTCTATTCTGAGGCTGTGTCCTCTCGACTTAGTCTTTCCCACCATAGGAAACATCTTCTCCACGTCCACTTTCACCATTCGATAGGTTTCAGTGAGCTTGCCCCTCCATTCTTCTGAATTCTAGTGAGTACAGTCCCAGAGCCAAGAGACACTCTTCAAGCCATTCAATCCTGGAATCATTTCTGTGAGCCTCCTTTGAACCCTCTCCAGTTTCAGCACATCCTTTCTAAGGTAAGGGGCCCAAACCTGCTCACAATCCTCCAAGTGAGGCCTCACCTGTGCTTTATAAAGCCTCATCTTTGAAATATAGAAATAGGCCATAGGCCTTGGCCCTGTAATGTCATTGCTGACCAACGTGTTGTTCTATACTAATCCAGTGTACTAACTCTATATGCCAGCTTTCTATACTATTATATAGTACAATTCTATACTCATAATCTTTCTTCCATGGCCTTCTGTCCTCTCCTGTTAGATTCCCCCTTCTCCAGCCCTGTATCTCTTTCACCAATTAACTTCCCAGATCTTTACTTCAAGCCTTCCTCTCCCATTTTCACCTACCTTGTGTTTCTCCCTCCCCTCCCCTCACCTTTTAACTCTGATACCTTATCTTTTTTCTCCAATCCTGGTGAAGGGTCTTGGCTCATAATGTCGACCATACTCTTTTCTATAGATACTGCCTGGCTTGAAGAATTCCTCCTGCATTTTGTGTGTGTCCCCTGATTCATCCATGGATTTTGGTTTGGGAATGTACAGTAAGTCTTTGTAGACACACACTCATCCACACAGGTTTTAATGAAGTCGGTGACAACTGCAGCATACTCACCCAGTCACAAAGATGAATCCCTGAATACGGTCCAGTCCACTGATTCAAGGCTGCCCTGTAAGTGTTCCTATGCTTCCCTTGTCCATACCTTCTTGGTCCTCACCGCAGGTGCGATAGTCTTCAGTCTCTGCCTGTACTCCGGGAGTGGAAGTGCAGCCAGGTGAGCAGACTTCCTGAAGTGTGGGTAGGCATTCTTGGTGGTGGTGCAGTCTGGCGTTTCTTCTGATACTACAAATGATTTCTTGATGGCAATTATTTAGTGACTTTTTCCAAGCTGGCCTCTTTAAAATTCCATAAGACCAGAAGATATAGTATATCTTATATCTATATAAGTAGGCCATTCGGCCCATTGGGTCTGCTCCACCATTCAAGCGTGGGCTGATCCAATTCTTCCATTCCTCCTTTGATGCCCCAGCTAATCAAGAGCCTATCTATCTCTGCCTTAAATACTCCAATGACTTGGCCTCCACAGTCGCTTGTGGCAACAAATTCCACAGATTTACCACCCTCTGACTAAGGTAATTTCTTTGCATCTCAGTCCTAAAAGGATGTCCTTCAATCCTGAAATCATGCCCTCTTGTCCTAGACTCCCCTACCATGGGAAATAACTTTGCCATATCTAATCTGTTCAGGCCTTTTAACATTCAGAATGTTTCTATGAGAGCCCCCCTCATTCTCCTGAACTCCAGGGAATACAGCCCAAGAGCTGCCAGATGTTCCTCATACGGTAACCCTTTCATTCCTGGAATCATTCTCGTGAATCTTCTCTGAACCATCTCCAATGTCAGTATATCCTTTCTAAAATAAGGAAACCAAAACTGCACACAAGTGCCTTATAGATCCTTAACATCACATCCCTGCTCTTATACTCTATATCCCTAGAAATGAACGCCAACATTGCATTTGCCCTCTTCATCACCGACTCAACCTGGAGGTTAACCTTTAGGGTATCTTGCACAAGGACTCCCAAGTCCCTTTGCAACTCTGCATTTTGAATTCTCTCCCCCATCTAAATAACAGTCTGCCTGTTTATTTCTTCCATCAAAATGCATGACCATACAGTTTCCAGCATTGTATTTCATTTGCCACTTCTTTGCCCATTCCCCTAAACTATCTAAGTCTCTCTGCAGGCTCTCTCTTTCCTCAACACTACCCACTCCTCCACCTATCTTTGTATCATTGGCAAATTTAGCCACAAATCCATTAATACTGTAGTCCAAATCATTGACCAAAATGCTGGGGAAGGCAGCAGGATAGGCGGTTCCATGCCTGTTGATCACATCACTCAGTTCATCTGGAGCCTGTGTGACACGGGCCTGAGGTGGAATGTATACTGCTATCAAAAAGATTGCTGAAATCTCCCGCAGCAAGGGAAAAGACTGACTCTTCATTGTGAGATATTAACAGCTAGTCTTATAACAATTGTCCTTGAACCTAGTAGTACGTGTTTTCATATTTTGTATCTATTTCCTGATGGAAAAGGGGAGAGGAGAGAACGTCTGGAATGGGTGGCATCTGTGGTCATACAGTATTTCCAGCATCTGCAGATTTTCTCGTGTTTGGTCTTACTGGCTGCTTTACTGAGGCAGCGAAAAGTATAGACAGAATCCTTGGAGGGGAGGGTAGGGGAGGCTGGTTTGATGATGTGCTGAACTGTGTCCACAACTATGCAGCTTCTTGTGTCATGTGCTGAATGTTAGTCATATCCAGCCATTAGGCATCAGAATATGACATCTTCTATGGTGCACTGGTAAAAATTGATGGGTCAACTGAGACGTGCCAAATTTCTTTAGCCTCCTGAGGAAGTAGATGCATTGGTGAGCTTTCTTGGATTAATATCTTTGGACAACAAGTCTCTGATCAGCAACAATGCTGATGTGATTAGTCGTGGTTGCCACGGTAATATAGCATTTAGCATGGTGCTATTACAGCTTGAGGCATCAGAGTTAAGAGTTCAATCCTGGCATCCTCTGTAAGGAGTCTGTGTATCTTCCTATGGAATGTATTTGATTTCCCCAGGTCTTCCAGTCTCTCCCACAGTCCAAAGGCATACCGGGTAGGTTAATTGGTCATCGTAAATGGTCCAGTGATTAGGTTAGCGTTAAATCAGCACTGTCAAGGTTTCTGGGTGGTGTGGCTTCAATGGCCGGAAGGTATCTCTGAATGGAGAACTTCCCTAAGGCTGCTGTGAGCAGCCATCATGATATTAGAAAGTCTCAGGAGCACTGTGAATGATTCCCAGTGTGTGGCCATTGAGAATGACCTGTTTAAGCGTATCACTGCAATACAAAACTCATTGCTTTTATCGTTATTCATTATGCTAATCAAACTAGACATGTTTGCCCTGGGTATTTTGATATGTCTATTTGCATCAATGTAATGGCTCTGTTCACCAAATTTTAAATGCAAACTGAAGTTGAACATACTTCACTGAATTAATCAGTCATGCAGTATTGTTTACCTTTGATGTAAACGAGCTGTACTTGATAATTCTGTTCAAATCTATCCCAATTAAGTTACCGGTTAATAGTAAATTGGCAATCTACATATTAATGAGCACATAAACACTGACGGCCTTCTTCTTAGGAATGTAGGGAAAGTTCGGGTTAGTTTTACATCAGGTGTGTCCAGCTAGTCCTTTTAGTGCATCACTGATTAATTGTGGGGTTTATCTAAATGAACCTACTGCATCATTTCAGATAAATGTAGCAGCCAGTCATTAAGACAGTGATTCTCATGCTCAGAATTTCTCTAGGTGCATTTGTCCTGACTGGCTTTGTACACGATTCATCAAAGCTCCTGCCTCCTCTTCCACTGGCTCACACCCCATTGTGTTTAACTTTGGCCAAAGGTCCCTTATGACCACAGGTCAATGTAGGTCAGCTCCTGTATGAACAAAAACAACATTTCAAACATTTTACTCTCAGGGAAATAGTTGTAAGCACATCAGGGATATCTAGCCACTGTACAGTTCTGCTGGAGTATGCTTGGCAATTTTTTAATGTAATAATTTTAGACATTTCTGGAAGAAATAAAGCTTTTTCACCTTAAATGAAGCATTACAATTGTTTGGAAACATTGTGAGATGTCAAAATGAATTTACAGCTACTTTGTTATATGAGAAAGAGACTGTGTATGTCACCATCTTTTGTCCTTATCTGCGTTGTGGTTATTACCAGACCAGTCCCAGAAGTCTGGGCTTTGATTTCAAATCCTACAACAAATTTGAATTTCAATCAGCTAATTAATTCTGAGGTTAAAATCTGATCAGCTATACCATGATTGTAATGAAATAAAATGTTGCGCTGGATTTGGAGGCTCTTGAGATAGTAAGTAAGCATACGGGGAAGCCCATCGTTTAAAGCACCTCTTTGTGAAACTACTTTATGAAACATACTCCAGCCCTTACTGCAGATCTTCACATGAAACACTTGCACCTCTGACTACAGTTTGCGCCCCTGCAAACACTCATGCCAGGAGGGTGCATAACTTTTCCCAGAAATATTGAATCTTTCAAATTTAACTCCATTTGGGCCCCTTCATTGACCCTGGATTGAAAAAATCAATTCACACATTTCATAGCTGGGGAAGCATTGAACTAGATCTCGGCCCGAGATATTTGGAGCAAGAAGGCTGCGAGTGAACTGCTGATTTTTTGGAGTGAAGGGAGCTTTTTACTACTCGGGTTAAAGAGAGGCGAGACTGCACAGGCGCGTGACGTCAGCCAGTAGACCGCGAAAGGTTTAAAAAGAAGACCACCGTATCCAGTGGGCAGCGGAGTGAGAGGCAGCTGAGTGGTAGGGCTTTGGCTCAACAGGCTTAGGCAGGAACAGGACAGGGCGAGGTAGGAAGTATGTGTGTGAGGCCAGTTTTCTGTGCTGTGTCAGGTGTGGGGGGTCCTGGAGTCTCCCAGCCTCCCGGACGGCCATATCTGCACCCGGTGTGTCGAGCTGCAGCTCCTGAGGGACCGAGTTAGGGAACTGGAGATGCAGCTCGGTGACATTCGCCTGGTCAGGGAGAGTGAGGAGGTGATAGAGAGGAGTTACAGGCAGGTGGTCACACCGGGACCACGGGAGACGGACAAGTGGGTCACAGTCAGGAGGGGGAAGTGGAAGAGTCAGGTACTAGAGAGTACCCCTGTGGCTGTACCCTTTGACAATAAGTACTCCTGTTTGAGTACTGTTGGGGGGACAGCCTACCCGGGTGAAGTGACAGTGGCTGTGCCTCTGGCACAGAGTCTGGCCCTGTGGCTCAGAAGGGTAGGGAAAGGAAGAGGAAGGCAGTAGTGATAGGGGACTCTATAGTTAGGGGGTCAGACAGGTGATTCTGTGGACACAGGAAAATGGCAGTTCGCTTCCCAGGTGCCAGGGTCCAGGATGTTTCAGATCGCGTCCAAGATATCCTGCAGGAGAACAGCCAGAGGCCATGGTACATATTGGTACCAATGACCATTGGTAGGAAAAGGGAAGAGGTCCTGAAAACAGACTACAGGGAGTTAGGAATGAAGTTGAGAAACAGGACTGCAAAGGTAGTAATCTCGGGATTACCGCCTGTGCCCCGCGACAGTGAGAATAGGAATAGGATGAGGTGGAGGATAATTGCGTGGCTGAGGGACTGGAGCAGGGGTCAGGGATTTAGATTTCTGGATCATTGAGACCTCTTCTGGGGCAGTGTAACCTGTACAAAAAGGACGGGTTGCACTTGAATCCTGGGGGACCAATAACTTGTTGGGAGGTTTGCCAAGGCTACTGGGGAGAGTTTAAACTAGAATTGTTGGAGGGATGGGAACCAAACTGAAGAAACTGGGGTAGAGGAGATTGGCTCACAAATAGAGAAAGCTTGTAGACAGCGTGTGAGGGAGGATAGGCAGGTGACAGAGAAGGGACACGCTCAGACCGAAGGTTTGAGATGTGTCTATTTTAATGCAAGGAGTATTGTGAACAAAGTGGATGAGCTTAGAACGTGGATCCGTACCTGGAGATATGATGTTGTGGCCATTACAGAGACTTGGATGGCTCAGGGGCAGGATTGGTTACTTCATGTGCCAGGTTTTGTTTCAGAAAGGACAGGGAAGGAGGCAAAAGAGGTGGGGGTGTGGCACTGTTGATCAGAGATAGTGTCACAGCTGCAGAAAAGCTGGACGCCATGGAGGGATTCTCTACGGAGTCTCTGTGGGTGAAGGTTAGGAACAAGAAGGGGTCAATAACTTTACTGGGTATTTTTTATAGGCCGCCCAATAGTAACAGGGATATCAAGGAGCAGATAGGGAAACAGGTCCTGCAAAGGTATAATAATAACAGAGTTGTCATGGTGGGAGATTTTAATTTCCCAAATATAGATTGGCATAGAATGAGGGGTTTAGATGGGGTGGAGTTTGTTAGGTGTGTTCAGGAAGGTTTCTTGACACAATATGTAGATAAGCCTACAACAGGAGAGGCTGTACTTGATTTGGTATTGGGAAATGGACCTGGTCAGGTGTCAGGTCTCTCAGTGGGAGAGCAGGAGTAGAGTGAAAGGCGGGAACGAGGAGTGCTCTCAGGTAATTTCTGCTACTGTCACTGACATTCTCTTTTCCTGGGCCGAATTTACAGGAATTGTTTTCAAATTTGTTGAAGTGCAGTTTTACTGAACACGGTCCCTGGCCTGTGGACATTGGCCAATAGGTAACGAGCCAGATGGTTTTGAGAAGGCAAGTGGAGTTGAAGAAGGAAAGGCCCCGTGTGCTGTTCCCTTGTCCGTCTGACCTAGCATTGGTGTGGTTCCACAAGGTGAAGTTGAGATGCTTGTCAGCAAGTTCATTGGACCGTTAAGCAAAGTAAACAAAGCTTTTACTGGTACTCCTTCCCCCCACCCCCCGAAACACACACACACCTTAACGCTATACCCTCTCAGAAATGACATTTCAGCTCCCGGAAAAATATCCTTACAGCCCTCATCTACGTCTTCCGTAACTTTATATACGTGTCACCCCTTAGCCTCCGACGCCCTCGAGGAAACAGCGAGTTTTTACATCTCCTTATAAGTAATATTCTCTAATCCAGGTAACATCCTGATAAATCTCTTGAATTTCTGTGGTTCTGAAGAAATTCAGAAAACCTCGTCGGATTTCCATAAGACCCAGTAGCAGAATTACTAATTAGGCCCTTCGGCCCATCGAATCTCCTCCATCATTCCAGCACAGCTGATTTTTTACCTTCAACCCCATTTTCTTGTCTTCTCCCCAAAACTTTTGACACCCTTACTTGCCAAGAACCTATCAACACCCACTTTAAATATACCCAATGACCTAGCCTGCAAGGCAGTCTGTGGTAAAGAATTCCACAGATTCTCTGCCCTCTGGCTAAAGAAATTCTTCCTCATCTCTGGTGGAAAGGGGCATTCTTCTATTCTGAGCTGTGTGCTCTAGTCCTAGACTCTCCCAAAAAAAAGAGCTCCTTTTCCCGTAGATGCTGCTCGTCAACCCGCTGTAGATTGCTTGTTGCTTCATACGGAAAGGATGGGTTACTTCAGTTCAGCAAAGAAATAGGCCCTTTGTGCCACAATGTCTTTGCTGACCATGATGTCAAATTAAACTCATCCCATGTGCTTTCATAGATCTGGAGTTCTGAGCATCTCCATTCCATGTCTGTTCACTTTGCCTCTTAAATGTTGTATTTAAATGCTTGTAGCACACCCCCTGGTACTGAGTGTGTGGAGGAGCAGAAGGGTGGGCAGGGAAGGGGAAACTTGCCTGAAAAATCATTAAACCTTCACCTATCATTATAAAGCTATGCTCTTTAGTATTTGACATTTCTACCCTGAGGAAACATCTAAGCACTCTGCACCTTTCCTAATCGTATATACTTATAATTGTATAAACTTTTATCAAATTGCAAAATTGGTTTACTTTCATCAAGTGTAGAAAAATACAGTGAAAAGTGTCTTAAATACTGTACATACAGATCAATTCATTGCGCAGTGCATTAGGTAGTGCAATGTAAAACAATATATACTGTACATACAGATCAATTCATTGCGCAGGGCATTAAGGTAGTGCACTGTAAAACAATATATACTGTACATACGGATCAATTCATTGCGCAGTGCATTAGGTAGTGCAATGTAAAACAATATATACTGTACATACAGATCAATTAATTGCGCAGGGCATTAAGGTAGTGCACTGTAAAACAATATATACTGTACATACAGATCAATTCATTGCGCAGTGCATTAGGTAGTGCAATGTAAAACAATATATACTGTACATACAGATCTATTCATTGCGC
The DNA here is from genome assembly GCF_048418815.1 of Hemitrygon akajei. Taxonomy (NCBI): domain Eukaryota; kingdom Metazoa; phylum Chordata; class Chondrichthyes; order Myliobatiformes; family Dasyatidae; genus Hemitrygon; species Hemitrygon akajei. The sequence continues at coordinate 5,743,822 of NC_133143.1, read as the reverse complement.
AGTGCATTAGGTAGTGCAATGTAAAACAATATATACTGTACATACAGATCTATTCATTGCGCAGTGCATTAGGTAGTGCACTGTAAAACAATATATACTGTACATACAGATCTATTCATTGCGCAGGGCATTAAGGTAGTGCACTGTAAAACAATATATACTGTACATACAGATCTATTCATTGCGCAGGGCATTAAGGTAGTGCAGTGTAAAACAATATATACTGTACATACAGATCTATTCATTGCGCAGGGCATTAAGGTAGTGCAGTGTAAAACAATATATACTGTACTGTACATAAAGGGGGAAGAAGGAGTGTGAAAATAGAAAGTAGGATGGAGCGCACGTTCTCTGCGACTTCTCCATTTGGCTGCCAACCGGAAGTCGGCCATTGTTTTTCTAATGTTTGTGGAGTCTTGTTTAGCGTTTCATAACTTACAACAGTTCAGCGTTCCTGTAGAGTGCTTTAAGCTGTGCTGTAGGGTGTGAAAGGTGCCAGAAAACAAGATTGTTCCTTTTTGGTGGCTTGTATTTGCGTATATTTTATTCTTTTTGTCTTGTTTAAGGGTTAGCTAGATTTAAGATGCAGGGGAACGGGGAGAGGTGAAGGGAATATAGGGGAAGGCCAGTGAAAGATAAGGAACATAGGATGCTGAAGGAGAGCAAGGCGAAACCAGCTTGTAATGGGACCGATGAAGAAGTAAGTGTTCAGTCAATACCTGAAGTTATCAAAGGCAAATACAGTCAAGTGTGCCGATCTGAAATAGGAATAGGAACTGCAGGAAATACCTGAAATTGCTGAGCTGAACATTAAATCCTGGCTGCTATAGGTTGCCAAGTCAGTAGATGAGATGTTGTTCCTCAAAGCTAGGACTAAAAACACAGAGGGCAGATTGGGATGGAAAATGAAAGTGACGAGTGGAAGCTTGCACTCTTTCCTCACCCCTGAATGGGGACAATCTACACAGCCATGGTTGGTGATGCTGTTTCATCTCCATTCCCAGTTACAGTGGTTTGTTGAGCATTTTCTGAGGGCATTTAAGAATCAATCACATTTCTGTGACTCTGAAGTCACAACGAGAGCAGAGCAGGTGAAGGTAGCTCTTTTCCAGCAATAGGAGTGAACCATATTGCAAGCAGGAGCTGCCAGGTCAATTTTCACTTTCACTTCGATATATTCCCATCTGGCTGAAAAATATCCCTCAGTTTCCCTCTCAACCTTGAACCATGGGAAATGGATTCTAACTATCTTTACCTTCATAATTTTATAAAATTCAGTCAGGTCACCCCTCTCAGGAAAACAAACGCAGCCTGTACCTGGAATGCACCAATCCAGGCAACGTCCTGTGCACTTCTCCAATGCAATCACATTCTTTCTCCAGTGCGGTACCCAGATGCACCCAAAGCTTTAGGTGTGCCCTAAACAATGTTTTATAAAATTGTAACATGTCATCCCAGCTCTTATAGGCAATGCCTTGGTCAATGAAGGCACACATCACATGTGCTTCCTTCAACTCCTTAATCATGTGTGCTACCACATTCAGGGATCTATGAACTTATATCCTAAGGTCTCTCTGTTCAGCAGAACTCCCTGGAACCTATAATTTGTCTGTGTCCATCCTTGATGCCTTCCCCAAATGTACCACCTTAATTTCATCAACCTTCCAGATGATCTATGTCATGTTGGATGAAGCGTTCCTCATGGATGGAAGAATGATAGAAGAATGCAGACAGGTGCAAGCCCTTCGGTTCAGCAATTCTTTATCAGCTATGTTGTCCACCGACCTAGTCCCAATTCCAGACATCCCACCCTGCAAAAACTCATTCCACAGAGGTAGCACCATCAACTTGCAGGAGACTCCCGGAACTTCCGGGAGAAGTGGGATGTCTACAATAGAGTAGCTCCTTAGCAGCTAGCCAGCTAGTTTAAATAATGTCAGCTATGATAATGAGCAAATGACACCTGTTAAACTCACCTCAACAGTGATTTAACCCACCACGGGCAATAAAAAAAGTCACTGTTGCAAACAGTGCAGCGAGCAACACTGTCATTATTTTTGACCCCTATTAGACAGGGGTACATTTTAGTGAAGTCTGGGGTGAAGCACGTTTTATATTTTCTTTTTTTGGAGCACTCTGCCATGGCGTTCGTGTTCTCTCTCTCTCTCTCTCTCTCTCTCTCTCTCTCTCTCTCTCTCTCTCTCTCTCTCTCTCTCTCTCTCTCTCTCTCTCTCTCTCTCTCTCTCTCTCTCTCTCTCTCTCTCTCTCTCTCTCTCTCTCTCTCTCTCTCTCTCTCTCTCTCTCTCTATATATAGATATATATATATATATATATATATATATATATATAAAATTTGCAGGTGTCAGGGAGCCGCTATCAATATACAGGAGACACCCAGAACTTCCAGGAGAGGTGGGATGTCTGCAATTCCTGTGTTTGGCTATAGCATTCCTGGCTCTCCCCTCGATGTACCTATCCAAGTACTTCTTAAATGATGTGATTGTACCTGCCTCAACCACTTCCTCTTGCAACTCATTCCACGTAAGCACCATCCTCGGTGTAAGACATTTTTCCCCCAGGTGCCTTTCAAATATTTTCTCTCTCACTCTAAATCTATACCTGCTTGTGTTGGGCACCTCTGTCTTGGGGAAAGGACTGTTACCATCTGCCTTATCTATGCCATCCTTACTTTTAAGTGCTTTTGTAAGGTTGCCTGTCACTCTCCTGCATTCCAAGGAATAAAGACCTAAACTGGTCAACTTCTCCATATAATTTGGGCCCTCTAGATCTGTAACATCCCTGCACTTTTTTCAGCATCCTTTCCAGTTTTACTATATCTTTCCAATAACAGAGTGATAAAAACTGTACACGTAATCTGTGTGGTCTCACCAGCAACTTGTATCACTCCAATGTGAAGTCCCAACTCCTGTACTTAGTACTTTGACTAATGAAGGCCAGCATGCTAAACATGTTCTTTCACCACTTTATCTACCTTGCTGCTGCTTTCACTGTACGATATCCTTGTACCCCTGGGTCCCTCCATGCCATTGCACTCCCAGTCATTGTATAAGTTCTGCTCTTGTTTGACTTTACAGAATAAATTATCTTACACTTATCTGAATTGAAATCAATTTGTTACCACTTGGTCCACTTCTCTAAGTGACCAAGACCTCACTGTAATGTACAATAATCTTCTTCCTTATCAACAAAACTTCCTAATTTTATTTCACCTACAAATTTGCAGATCATACTTTGTGCATTTACATGAAAATCCTTTAAATAACTTCTACCACACTGCTATAATATTATCAGATAGTTTCCTAGTATTTTAAATTGGACTCTTAACCTCACACCTACCTTGTTCTGACCTTACTCCTTGTGTGCCACCTGCCTGTACGTTCTCTGTAGCTGCTGTTGCATTCTGTTATTGTTTGACTTGGTTCTACCTCAGTGCACTGTGTAATGTTCTGATCTGTAAGAACAACAGGCAAGATAAACTTTTTTTACTGTATATCAGTAAATGAGACAGTCATAACCCAATTCCTGGTCCAATTCTAAGTAACTGAGTCCCAACACCATCCGTTATGGCACACTAAAAGCCACCGGTCTCCACTTTGAGAAACAACTGCCCTCTTCTTCCTGCATTTGAGCTGATTTTCAATCCACCTAACTCGCTCTTACCTGGAGTGCCACCAGTTATCGTGCCATTCAGAAACCACCTACATTCACTTGCCAATTGTTAATTATTATATTAAACATTGTTGAAGACTACCTTCTATTTCTCTGGAAACAATCAAAAACCAAAGTTAGCATGTACTTTCTGAAAATAATCAAAATAAAGACAGAATCAAACTATTGGCTTTTTTGTTGAAGAGGGGATGAAGTAAAAAAGTAGTGAAAGGATCAGGGAGAGTGAGATCTCACCCTGGACCACGATGTACAGTTTGGTCTCTATTTACGGAAGGATATCTGCACAGCTAGCATTTAGTTAATTCCTGGGAAGGGCTGGATTTATAAGAAAGTGGTAAGCAGGCCTACACTCATTGGGATTTAGAAAGTTAAGTCTAATTTCAAAGAAACAATATACTGAGGTGACTTCAGTGGATAGATGCCTAAAGGATATTCCCCTTTTAGGAAATCTAAAACTGTGGGAAGGACATGGTGTCAAGATTTAAGGGTTATGAGGTAAGATGGAAATGAGCAGGAATTTCTGTTATGAAGATTGTGAGTCTTTGCAGGTCTCTGCCTCTGGCTGTGAAGACAAAACCACTGGCTGTATTCAACACTGAGAGGGACATTTTTAATATTCAGAGGAGTAAAGGAATATGAGATAGAAAAGTAGAGCTGAGGCCAACTTCTGATTAAGATTAATAAGATTAAGCTTATTGTCTTAGGTATATATATATACACAGAATACTAATGACATGAAAATTAACTTTTTGCATTAGCAGCACAAATGTAAGTTAGCATGTATTTAAATTAACATAAACATCTACACATGATTGTACAGAACTTACAGCAATGTAAACATAACAACCTAACAACACTCGTGCAAGTTGAGAGAGAGAGAGAGAGAGAGAAAAGGGAAATGTAATATGAGGTGGAGTTAGGATTCTTCGTGGCAGTTCAACAGCCCGATGACAGTGAGGAAGAAGGTGTTGTGGAGTGGATCCTGTAGCTCCTGCATTATGGCAGCATTGAGAAGAGGTCATGCCCCAGGTGCTGGGAGTCTCTGACAGTGGGTGCCACTTTTCTGAGGCATCGCCTCGTGCAGATGTCCTCGAAGCTGGTGAGAGCCGTATCCATTGTCTGCACTCTCTTGCATTCCTGAGTATTCAAGCTGTGGTGCAACAAGTCAGGATACTTTGCAGTGTGTGTCTTATTGAAATAGCAGAGCAGGCTGCAGTGGGAATTTAAGGTCACCACTTTGCTGTGGATCTGAAATTGCATACATGTCATTGTGGATGTCAACAGGAAAATTCATTTCCTGAATGAGTTTTTGATGGCTCCACAACTGATTCCAACATGTTATTCCAGATTTAATTACTTGCATTTAATTTCCCCAACTTCATATGGGATTTAGACGTGTGCCTCCCAATTACTAATAAGATTGGGTGACCTGTGCTGTATATTGACGTCAGCAAATTTGATGCGGCACCTTGAACAACAATTCAGCCCCCACGACTATTTTCACATGTTACTGTCTCATTTTCTAGATTTGAAATATAGGATCTTTTGAACTATGCTACCAAACATTGTGCTTCCTGTCAAATCGAAAGAAAAGTTACCATGCTGACTTTCCCCGGGTGTGATACTGTATGGTACCTTACCAACTCACCTAATCTGTTGATGTATAAAATTGGAGGATTGCCTGAGTAAATACCCCCTCTCTCTGTAAGGTCCAACAGTAAGGTAGACATTCAATAGACCAAACCAAAATGAAGACAAAAGAGCATTCAATGCAAGTCAAGGAAATGATAATAGAGAGGCACAAATCTGGGAAGGGTGAAAGGCCATCTCAAAGGCACTGAACGTACCTTAAACACAAAGTGCACTGCAGATGCTGTGGTCAGTTCAAGACGTACAAGCAAGTTGGATGAACTCAGCAAGTCGGGCAGCATCCGTTGAAAGAAACAGTCAACGTTTCGGGTCGAGACCCTTCATCAGGACTCACCAGTCCTGATGAGGAGTCTCAACCCGAACTGCTCATTTCAACGGATGCTGCCCGACCTGCTGAGTTCATCCAGCTTGTTTGTACGTCTTGAACTGAACGTACTGTTACGTACCCCGTAACTGGGTGTCTTACCAGCAAGGATAGAAGTGTCTGTTGGAGTCTGGTGGTACTATTTTCAACAGTGTTTATTAGTAAAAATATACAAAACAATATCAATGCAAATATACAGATAATATACGTTAGCAATACTAAACCTAAAAGTGTGGGTATAATAATAATCAATAATAAGCAAGCTCTATCGTTGTCTAGGGGATAATGAATTGTCACATGGAAATATAAAGTTCAGTTCAGTTCATGCAGGCTGAGGTAGTTGTTGGTCGATGTGTTGTAATTGTTGGAGAGAGAGAGAGAGAGAGAGCGAACAGTAACAGCTATTGACTTGCCAACCTTCCTTTACAATCTTGATCTGTCGATGCGTTGTTGTGGCCATTCAAGTCTGACCCCTCAGTCCTTTAGCTAGACCGTTCTTCTGTGGTGGACTCGTCACCCAGGCAAGGGTGGACACACACACAAGCCCCCACCGGCCTCGCTATAAACACTGTGAGTTAAAATTTACCGATCCTTCGTTTGGTCTCTGATGCCCCACACTTTCTCGTGGGTGTCTGATGCTCACTAGTGTGTCTCCTGGTGCGTCTGAGGGGTGTCACCCCAGACCTCACTTTTATCCCCACTCACGGGGTCTCAGGTGTCAATCAGTTTTGAATGGCTTAGCCCATCAAACCAGCCCACTCCAGCTGTCCACCGAGGAATTTCAATGAACAGAATAGTACCAAGTAAACAATCCTTCTCCAAAAGACAATAACAGCAAATCAATGGCTCCTCTCCTCTCTTATCAGTAGCAGATGTTCCAACTTGTTTACCTCTTATCTGTGTCTCTCTCATTCTCTCTCATGAGCTGTTATCAGTAACAGCTGTCCTGGCATGTTTTCTTTTATCTCTCTTACTCTCCTGTTAGCAGCATCGAAATAGTAACGGTTTGCGATTCTCCAAAAGGGGGGCATGGGCAACTCTGCACCCTTCTGCCCATCAGAGTTGTTCATCCTTCATAACAGTACCTTGTAGCTCAGTGCAGTCCATTGTGAAAAAGTGGAAAAAATATGAAACCACAACTAACCTTCTAAATAAAATTGCTGGAGAAGAATGGCACATGTAAGAGAGGCTACTGTAACACCAACAGTCACTCTGATTGAGCTGCAGAAGTCAGTGGTTGGAACTGGAGATGAAGTTCATGGCTTCACAATGCCTAAGGCCTTGCACTAAAAGGATATTTATGGAAGAGTGACAGGGAAAATGCCCTGGGTAAGAAAAAGGTCCATCCTTGCCCATAAAGACTTTGCAAAATGTCACTTAGAAGATACTGTACAGACATGGAAGAAGTTCTTGTGGTGTGATTAGACTAAAATAGAACTTTTTGGCCTCGACTCTAAGCGATACACGTGGAGTAAATCTAATACTGTACATCAGCCAGGTAACCCCGTCCCTACTGAGGTAGCATCATGCTATGGGGATGCTTTTCAGCAGCAGAGACTGAAAATCTGGTCAGGATTGATGGGAAGATGAATGCTGAATACAGAGAGATCTTGGATAAAAACCTGCTGGATCTGCCAGAGAGGATAAACTGGTGAGGAAGTTCATCGTTCAGCAGGACAACAATCCAAAGCACACTGCCAGAGCAACAATGGAGTGGCTTCAAAGAAAGAAAATTGATATCTTTGGTCCAGTCAGAGTGCTGACCTTAACCTGATCAAACATATCTGGTAAGACCTCAAGATTGCTGTCCATTGTCGCTCCCCAACTAACCTGGTACAGGTTGAGCAATTTTGCAAGGAGGAATGAGCAAATGTCCAGTTATAATGAAGGGCCTTGGCCCGAAACATCAGTTGTTCATTCCCATTCATAGATGCTGCCTGACCTGCTGAGCTCCTCCAGCACTCCGTGTGTATTGCTCTGGATTTCCAGCGTCTGCAGTACCTCTTGTGTCTGGGCAAATCTTTCTCCACTTCATTCAGCAAAGCTGATAAGAGACTTATCCAAAGAGAGTACTGGCTGTTATAACTGTGAGAGGATACTGAGCAAGGGGAGATGGATACTTTCAAACTGCTCACATTTCAGTTTTTGCATTTTTAATTTTACATGCTTTATAATTTTCTCTTTTCTGGGGGGTGCACTGCTGTGAAAAAGATCATGTGATTCAGAAATAAAAATTCTCTGTTAAGTGGATCAAAATCCCTGGTTGTAATATTCATTAATGTGAAGAAGGGTTAGGGACTGAGTACTTTCACAAGGCACTGTAAACTGAATAGCATTTTTGTGTGAGATGGATTGGATGTAATTCATCAGTAAATCCCACAATTCAAATCAAAACTATCTACTGGATCCTGCAGAAAATACAACTGAACTTTGTGGCTGTTTTTCTAAAATGTTTCTACTCATTTCTGCAAGTACATCAATGTGCATGGAATCAGAGTGCAAAATAACATTAGTCATTGATAATTTCTTTGCAATGAATCATTAGTGTTTGTCAGCTGATAAATTGTCACTCAACTGTAATGTTAGATTTGCTGGTTTCCTCCTCTAGTAGCTGTCTGCATCACAGTTCTGTATATAATTTCAGTGGTGCCTGAATACTGAATACGGTGGTCCCAGTTTCCAGTCCATTACCCTGTGTGTGGTTCTTCTGTTTGAAGAGGTGTATCATTGACGTAACAGCTAACTATATGAGACTCAGACAGCAGTAATCCAATCTCTCTGCTGCCAATGACAAATGGCAATGTTCTGCAGACAACTCACAAAGCTATTCGATACTCTAGTAGACAAAGCTCCCTCCTGAACTATGATTACTGTACTCTGCAGCATGTAATTTCCTTTTAAGGATGTTCAATTGAACCAACTGAACAAGCTAATACTTTTACAATTTCCTGGGGACTTCTGACTGTGCACTTGCTGCCAGGGCAGACATCTCTAGGGATAGATGCTGTGTTGACCTCCATCAACACTCACCTCAGCACTGAACTGTCTGTGACTGTGACCTCCATCGACACTCACCTCAGCACTGAACTGTCCGTGACTGTGACCTCCATCGACACTCACCTCAGCACTGAACTGTCTGTGACTGAGACCTCCATCGACACTCACCTCAGCACTGAACTGTCTGTGACTGTGACCTCCATCGACACTCACCTCAGCACTGAACTGTCTGTGACTGTGGCCTCCATCGACACTCACCTCAGCACTGAACTGTCCGTGACTGTGACCTCCATCGACACTCACCTCAGCACTGAACTGTCACTGTGACTGTGACCTCCATCGACACTCACCTCAGCACTGAACTGTCCGTGACTGTGACCTCCATCGACACACACCTCAGCTCTGAACTGTCTGTGACTGTGACCTCCATCGACACTCACCTCAGCACTGAACTGTCTGTGACTGTGGCCTCCATCGACACTCACCTCAGCACTGAACTGTCCGTGACTGTGACCTCCATCGACACTCACCTCAGCACTGAACTGTCTGTGACTGTGACCTCCATCGACACTCACCTCAGCACTGAACTGTCTGTGACTGTGACCTCCATCGACACTCACCTCAGCACTGAACTGTCTGTGATCGTGGCCTCCATCGACACTCACCTCAGCACTGAACTGTCTCTGTGACTGTGACCTCCATCGACACTCACCTCAGCACTGAACTGTCTGTGTGACTGTGACCTCCATCGACACTCACCTCAGCACTGAACTGTCCGTGACTGTGACCTCCATCGACACTCACCTCAGCACTGAACTGTCTGTGACTGTGGCCTCCATCGACACTCACCTCAGCACTGAACTGTCCGTGACTGTGACCTCCATCGACACTCACCTCAGCACTGAACTGTCACTGTGACTGTGACCTCCATCGACACTCACCTCAGCACTGAACTGTCTCTGTGACTGTGACCTCCATCGACACTCACCTCAGCACTGAACTGTCTGTGACTGTGACCTCCATCGACACTCACCTCAGCACTGAACTGTCTCTGTGACTGTGACCTCCATCGACACTCACCTCAGCACTGAACTGTCTCTGTGACTGTGACCTCCATCGACACTCACCTCAGCACTGAACTGTCTCTGTCACTGTGGCCTCCATCGACACTCACCTCAGCACTGAACTGTCCGTGACTGTGACCTCCATCGACACTCACCTCAGCACTGAACTGTCTCTGTCACTGTGGCCTCCATCGACACTCACCTCAGCACTGAACTGTCTGTCACTGTGACCTCCATCAACACTCACCTCAGCACTGAACTGTCTGTGACTGTGACCTCCATCGACACTCACCTCAGCACTGAACTGTCTGTGACTGTGACCTCCATCGACACTCACCTCAGCACTGAACTGTCTGTGACTGTGACCTCCATCGACACTCACCTCAGCACTGAACTGTCCGTGAACGTGACCTCCATCGACACTCACCTCAGCACTGAACTGTCTCTGTGACTGTGGCCTCCATCGACACTCACCTCAGCACTGAACTGTCTGTGACTGTGACCTCCATCAACACTCACCTCAGCACTGAACTGTCTCTGTGACTGTGACCTCCATCGACACTCACCTCAGCACTGAACTGTCTGTGACTGTGACTTCCATCGACACTCACCTCAACACTGAACTGTCTGTGACTGTGACCTCCATCGACACTCACCTCAGCACTGAACTGTCTGTGACTGTGACCTCCATCGACACTCACCTCAGCACTGAACTGTCTGTGTGACTGTGACCTCCATCGACACTCACCTCAGCACTGAACTGTCTGTGACTGTGACCTCCATCGACACTCACCTCAGCACTGAACTGTCTGTGACTGTGACCTCCATCGACACTCACCTCAGCACTGAACTGTCTCTGTGACTGTGACCTCCATCGACACTCACCTCAGCACTGAACTGTCTGTGACTGTGACCTCCATCGACACTCACCTCAGCACTGAACTGTCTGTCACTGTGACCTCCATCGACACTCACCTCAGCACTGAACTGTCTGTGACTGTGACCTCCATCGACACTCACCTCAGCACTGAACTGTCTGTGACTGTGACCTCCATCGACACTCACCTCAGCACTGAACTGTCTCTGTGACTGTGACCTCCATCGACACTCACCTCAGCACTGAACTGTCTCTGTGACTGTGACCTCCATCGACACTCACCTCAGCACTGAACTGTCTGTGACTGTGACCTCCATCGACACTCACCTCAGCACTGAACTGTCTGTGACTGTGACCTCCATCGACACTCACCTCAGCACTGAACTGTCCGTGACTGTGACCTCCATCGACACTCACCTCAGCACTGAACTGTCTGTCACTGTGACCTCCATCGACACTCACCTCAGCACTGAACTGTCTCTGTGACTGTGACCTCCATCGACACTCACCTCAGCACTGAACTGTCTCTGTGACTGTGACCTCCATCGACACTCACCTCAGCACTGAACTGTCTGTGACTGTGACCTCCATCGACACTCACCTCAGCACTGAACTGTCCGTGAACGTGACCTCCATCGACACTCACCTCAGCACTGAACTGTCTGTGACTGTGACCTCCATCGACACTCAGCTCAGCACTGAACTGTCTGTGTGACTGTGACCTCCATCGACACTCACCTCAGCACTGAACTGTCCGTGACTGTGACCTCCATCGACACTCACCTCAGCACTGAACTGTCTCTGTGACTGTGACCTCCATCGACACTCACATCAGCACTGAACTGTCCGTGACTGTGACCTCCATCGACACTCACCTCAGCACTGAACTGTCTCTGTGACTGTGACCTCCATCGACACTCACCTCAGCACTGAACTGTCCGTGACTGTGACCTCCATCGACACTCACCTCAGCACTGAACTGTCTGTGACTGTGACCTCCATCGACACTCACCTCAGCACTGAACTGTCCGTGAACGTGACCTCCATCGACACTCACCTCAGCACTGAACTGTCCGTGAACGTGACCTCCATCGACACTCACCTCAGCACTGAACTGTCTGTGACTGTGACCTCCATCGACACTCAGCTCAGCACTGAACTGTCTGTGTGACTGTGACCTCCATCGACACTCACCTCAGCACTGAACTGTCTGTGACTGTGACCTCCATCGACACTCACCTCAACACTGAACTGTCTGTGACTGTGACCTCCATTGACACTCACCTCAGCACTGAACTGTCTGTGACTGTGACCTCCATCGACACTCACCTCAGCACTGAACTGTTTGTGACTGTGACCTCCATCGACACTCACCTCAGCACTGAACTGTCTCTGTGACTGTGACCTCCATCGACACTCACCTCAGCACTGAACTGTCTCTGTGACTGTGACCTCCATCGACACTCACCTCAGCACTGAACTGTCTCTGTGACTGTGACCTCCATCGACACTCACCTCAGCACTGAACTGTCTGTGACTGTGACCTCCATCGACACTCACCTCAGCACTGAACTGTCCGTGACTGTGACCTCCATCGACACTCACCTCAGCACTGAACTGTCTGTGTGACTGTGACCTCCATCGACACTCACCTCAGCACTGAACTGTCTGTGTGACTGTGACCTCCATCGACACTCACCTCAGCACTGAACTGTCTGTGACTGTGACCTCCATCGACACTCACCTCAGCACTGAACTGTCTGTCACTGTGACCTCCATCGACACTCACCTCAGCACTGAACTGTCTGTCACTGTGACCTCCATCGACACTCACCTCAGCACTGAACTGTCTGTCACTGTGACCTCCATCGACACTCACCTCAGCACTGAACTGTCTGTGACTGTGACCTCCATCGACACTCACCTCAGCACTGAACTGTCTGTGACTGTGACCTCCATCGACACTCACCTCAGCACTGAACTGTCTGTGACTGTGACCACCATCGACACTCACCTCAGCACTGAACTGTCTGTGACTGTGACCTCCATCGACACTCACCTCAGCACTGAACTGTCTGTGACTGTGACCTCCATCGACACTCACCTCAGCACTGAACTGTCTCTGTGACTGTGGCCTCCATCGACACTCACCTCAGCACTGAACTGTCTGTGACTGTGACCTCCATCAACACTCACCTCAGCACTGAACTGTCTCTGTGACTGTGACCTCCATCGACACTCACCTCAGCACTGAACTGTCTGTGACTGTGACCTCCATCGACACTCACCTCAGCACTGAACTGTCCGTGACTGTGACCTCCATCGACACTCACCACAGCACTGAACTGTCTGTGACTGTGGCCTCCATCGACACTCACCTCAGCACTGAACTGTCCGTGACTGTGACCTCCATCGACACTCACCTCAGCACTGAACTGTCTCTGTGACTGTGACCTCCATCGACACTCACCTCAACACTGAACTGTCTGTGACTGTGACCTCCATCGACACTCACCTCAGCACTGAACTGTCTCTGTGACTGTGACCTCCATCGACACTCACCTCAGGACTGAACTGTCTGTGACTGTGACCTCCATCGACACTCACCTCAGCACTGAACTGTCTGTGACTGTGACCTCCATCGACACTCACCTCAGCACTGAACTGTCTGTGACTGTGACCTCCATCGACACTCACCTCAGCACTGAACTGTCTGTGTGACTGTGACCTCCATCGACACTCACCTCAACACTGAACTGTCTGTGACTGTGACCTCCATCGACACTCACCTCAGCACTGAACTGTCTCTGTGACTGTGACCTCCATCGACACTCACCTCAGGACTGAACTGTCTGTGACTGTGACCTCCATCGACACTCACCTCAGCACTGAACTGTCTGTGACTGTGACCTCCATCGACACTCACCTCAGCACTGAACTGTCTCTGTGACTGTGACCTCCATCGACACTCACCTCAGCACTGAACTCCCTGTCACTGTGACCTCCATCGACACTCACCTCAGCACTGAACTGTCTGTCACTGTGACCTCCATCGACACTCACCTCAGCACTGAACTGTCTGTCTGACTGTGACCTCCATCGACACACAACTCAGCACTGAACTGTCTGTGACTGTGACCTCCATCGACACTCATCTCAGCACTGAACTGTCTGTGACTGTGACCTCCATCGACACTCACCTCAGCACTGAACTGTCTCTGTGACTGTCACCTCCATCGACACTCACCTCAGCACTGAACTGTCTCTGTGACTGTCACCTCCATCGACACTCACCTCAGCACTGAACTGTCTGTGACTGTGACCTCCATCGACACTCACCTCAGCACTGAACTGTCTGTGACTGTGACCTCCATCGACACTCACCTCAGCACTGAACTGTCTCTGTCACTGTGACCTCCATCGACACACAACTCAGCACTGAACTGTCTGTGACTGTGACCTCCATCGACACTCACCTCAGCACTGAACTGTCTGTGACTGTGACCTCCATCGACACTCACCTCAGCACTGAACTGTCTGTGACTGTGACCTCCATCGACACTCACCTCAACACTGAACTGTCTGTGACTGTGACCTCCATCGACACTCACCTCAGCACTGAACTGTCTGTGACTGTGACCTCCATCGACACTCACCTCAGCACTGAACTGTTGTGACTGTGACCTCCATCGACACTCACCTCAGCACTGAACTGTCTCTGTGACTGTGACCTCCATCGACACTCACCTCAGCACTGAACTGTCTGTGACTGTGACCTCCATCGACACTCACCTCAGCACTGAACTGTCTGTGACTGTGACCTCCATTGACACTCACCTCAGCACTGAACTGTCTGTGTGACTGTGACCTCCATTGACACTCACCTCAGCACTGAACTGTCTCTGTGACTGAGACCTCCATCGACACTCACCTCAGCACTGAACTGTCTCTGTGACTGTGACCTCCATCGACACTCACCTCAGCACTGAACTGTCTGTGACTGTGACCTCCATCGACACTCACCTCAGCACTGAACTGTCTGTGACTGTGACCTCCATCGACACTCACCTCAGCACTGAACTGTCTGTGACTGTGACCTCCATTGACACTCATCTCAGCACTGAAATGTCTCTGTGACTGTGACCTCCATCGACACTCACCTCAGCACTGAACTGTCTGTGACTGTGACCTCCATCGACACTCACCTCAGCACTGAACTGTCTGTGACTGTGGCCTCCATCGACACTCACCTCAGGACTGAACTGTCCGTGACTGTGACCTCCATCGACACTCACCTCAGCACTGAACTGTCTGTGACTGTGACCTCCATCGACACTCACCTCAGCACTGAACTGTCTGTGACTGTGACCTCCATCGACACTCACCTCAGCACTGAACTGTCCGTGACTGTGACCTCCATCGACACTCACCTCAGCACTGAACTGTCTGTGACTGTGACCTCCATCGACACTCACCTCAGCACTGAACTGTCTGTGACTGTGACCTCCATCGACACTCACCTCAGCACTGAACTGTCCGTGACTGTGACCTCCATCGACACTCACCTCAGCACTGAACTGTCTGTGACTGTGACCTCCATCGACACTCACCTCAGCACTGAACTGTCTGTCACTGTGACCTCCATCGACACTCACCTCAGCACTGAACTGTCTGTGACTGTGACCTTCATCGACACTCACCTCAGCACTGAACTGTCTGTGACTGTGGCCTCCATCGACACTCATCTCAGCACTGAACTGTCTGTGACTGTGACCTCCATCGACACTCACCTCAGCACTGAACTGTCTGTGACTGTGACCTCCATTGACACTCATCTCAGCACTGAACTGTCTGTGACTGTGACCTCCATCGACACTCATCTCAGCACTGAAATGTCTCTGTGACTGTGACCTCCATCGACACTCACCTCAGCACTGAACTGTCTGTGACTGTGACCTCCATCGACACTCATCTCAGCACTGAAATGTCTCTGTGACTGTGACCTCCATCGACACTCACCTCAGCACTGAACTGTCTGTGACTGTGACCTCCATCGACACTCACCTCAGCACTGAACTGTCTGTGACTGTGACCTCCATCGACACTCACCTCAGCACTGAACTGTCTGTGACTGTGGCCTCCATCGACACTCACCTCAGCACTGAACTGTCTGTGACTGTGACCTCCATCGACACTCACCTCAGCACTGAACTGTCTGTGACTGTGACCTCCATCGACACTCACCTCAGCACTGAACTGTCTGTGACTGTGACCTCCATCGACACTCACCTCAGCACTGAACTGTCTGTGACTGTGACCTCCATCGACACTCACCTCAGCACTGAACTGTCCGTGACTGTGGCCTCCATCGACACTCACCTCAGCACTGAACTGTCTCTGTGACTGTGGCCTCCATCGACACTCACCTCAGGACTGAACTGTCCGTGACTGTGACCTCCATCGACACTCACCTCAGCACTGAACTGTCTCTGTGACTGTGACCTCCATCGACACTCACCTCAGCACTGAACTGTCTGTGTGACTGTGACCTCCATCGACACTCACCTCAGCACTGAACTGTCTGTGTGACTGTGACCTTCATCGACACTCACCTCAGCACTGAACTGTCTGTGTGACTGTGACCTCCATCGACACTCACCTCAGCACTGAATTGTCTGTGACTGTGACCTCCATCGACACTCACCTCAGCACTGAACTGTCTGTGTGACTGTGACCTCCATCGACACTCACCTCAGCACTGAACTGTCTGTGTGACTGTGACCTCCATCGACACTCACCTCAGCACTGAACTGTCCGTGACTGAGACCTCCATCGACACTCACCTCAGCACTGAACTGTCTGTGACTGTGACCTCCATCGACACTCACCTCAGCACTGAACTGTCTGTGACTGTGACCTCCATTGACACTCACCTCAGCACTGAACTGTCTCTGTGACTGTGACCTCCATCGACACTCACCTCAGCACTGAACTGTCTGTGACTGTGACCTCCATCGACACTCACCTCAGCACTGAACTGTCTGTGTGACTGTGACCTCCATCGACACTCACCTCAGCACTGAACTGTCTGTGACTGTGACCTCCATCGACACTCACCTCAGCACTGAACTGTCTGTGACTGTGACCTCCATCGACACTCACCTCAACACTGAACTGTCTCTGTGACTGTGACCTCCATCGACACTCACCTCAGCACTGAACTGTCTCTGTGACTGTGACCTCCATCGACACTCACCTCAGCACTGAACTGTCTGTGACTGTGACCTCCATCGACACTCACCTCAGCACTGAACTGTCTGTGACTGTGACCTCCATCGACACTCACCTCAGCACTGAACTGTCTGTGACTGTGACCTCCATCGACACTCACCTCAACACTGAACTGTCTGTGACTGTGACCTCCATCGACACTCACCTCAGCACTGAACTGTCTGTGTGACTGTGACCTCCATCGACACTCACCTCAGCACTGAACTGTCTCTGTGACTGTGACCTCCATCGACACTCACCTCAGCACTGAACTGTCCGTGACTGTGACCTCCATCGACACTCACCTCAACACTGAACTGTCTGTGACTGTGACCTCCATCGACACTCACCTCAGCACTGAACTGTCTGTGTGACTGTGACCTCCATCGACACTCACCTCAGCACTGAACTGTCTGTGACTGTGACCTCCATCGACACTCACCTCAGCACTGAACTGTCCGTGACTGTGACCTCCATCGACACTCACCTCAGCACTGAACTGTCCGTGACTGTGACCTCCATCGACACTCACCTCAGCACTGAACTGTCTGTGACTGTGACCTCCATCGACACTCACCTCAGCACTGAACTGTCCGTGACTGTGACCTCCATCGACACTCACCTCAACACTGAACTGTCTGTGACTGTGACCTCCATCGACACTCACCTCAGCACTGAACTGTCTCCGTGACTGTGACCTCCATCGACACTCACCTCAGCACTGAACTGTCTGTGTGACTGTGACATTCATCGACACTCACCTCAGCACTGAACTGTCTGTGACTGTGACCTCCATCGACACTCACCTCAGCACTGAACTGTCTGTGTGACTGTGACCTCCATCGACACTCACCTCAGCACTGAACTGTCTCTGTGACTGTGACCTCCATCGACACTCACCTCAACACTGAACTGTCTGTGACTGTGACCTCCATCGACACTCACCTCAGCTCTGAACTGTCTGTGACTGTGACCTCCATCGACACTCACCTCAGCACTGAACTGTCTCTGTGACTGTGACCTCCATCGACACTCACCTCAGCACTGAACTGTCTGTGACTGTGACCTCCATCGACACTCACCTCAGCACTGAACTGTCTGTGACTGTGACCTCCATCGACACTCACCTCAGCACTGAACTGTCTCTGTGACTGTGACCTCCATCGACACTCACCTCAGCACTGAACTGTCTGTGACTGTGACCTCCATCGACACTCACCTCAGCACTGAACTGTCTGTCACTGTGACCTCCATCGACACTCACCTCAGCACTGAACTGTCTGTGACTGTGACCTCCATCGACACTCACCTCAGCACTGAACTGTCTGTGACTGTGACCTCCATCGACACTCACCTCAGCACTGAACTGTCTGTGACTGTGACCTCCATCGACACTCACCTCAGCACTGAACTGTCTGTGACTGTGACCTCCATCGACACTCACCTCAGCACTGAACTGTCTGTGTGACTGTGACCTCCATCGACACTCACCTCAGCACTGAACTGTCTGTGACTGTGACCTCCATCGACACTCACCTCAGCACTGAACTGTCTGTGTGACTGTGACCTCCATCGACACTCACCTCAGCACTGAACTGTCTGTGACTGTGACCTCCATCGACACTCACCTCAGCACTGAACTGTCTGTGTGACTGTGACCTCCATCGACACTCACCTCAGCACTGAACTGTCCGTGACTGTGACCTCCATCGACACTCACCTCAGCACTGAACTGTCCGTGACTGTGACCTCCATCGACACTCACCTCAGCACTGAACTGTCTCTGTGACTGTGACCTCCATCGACACTCACCTCAGCACTGAACTGTCTGTGACTGTGACCTCCATCGACACTCACCTCAGCACTGAACTGTCTCTGTGACTGTGACCTCCATCGACACTCACCTCAGCACTGAACTGTCTGTGACTGTGACCTCCATCGACACTCACCTCAGCACTGAACTGTCCGTGACTGTGACCTCCATCGACACTCACCTCAGCACTGAACTGTCTGTGACTGTGACCTCCATCGACACTCACCTCAGCACTGAACTGTCCGTGACTGTGACCTCCATCGACACTCACCTCAGCACTGAACTGTCTCTGTGACTGTGACCTCCATCGACACTCACCTCAGCACTGAACTGTCTGTGACTGTGACCTCCATCGACACTCACCTCAGCACTGAACTGTCTCTGTGACTGTGACCTCCATCGACACTCACCTCAGCACTGAACTGTCTGTGACTGTGACCTCCATCGACACTCACCTCAGCACTGAACTGTCTGTCACTGTGGCCTCCATCGACACTCACCTCAGCACTGAACTGTCCGTGACTGTGACCTCCATCGACACTCACCTCAGCACTGAACTGTCTCTGTGACTGTGACCTCCATCGACACTCACCTCAGCACTGAACTGTCTGTGACTGTGACCTCCATCGACACTCACCTCAGCACTGAACTGTCTGTGTGACTGTGACCTCCATCGACACTCACCTCAGCACTGAACTGTCTCTGTGACTGTGACCTCCATCGACACTCACCTCAGCACTGAACTGTCTCTGTGACTGTGACCTCCATCGACACTCACCTCAACACTGAACTGTCTGTGACTGTGACCTCCATCGACACTCACCTCAGCACTGAACTGTCTGTCTGACTGTGACCTCCATCGACACTCACCTCAGCACTGAACTGTCTGTGACTGTGACCTCCATCGACACACAACTCAGCACTGAACTGTCTGTGACTGTGACCTCCATCGACACTCACCTCAGCATTGAACTGTCTGTGACTGTGACCTCCATCGACACTCACCTCAGCACTGAACTGTCTGTGACTGTGACCTCCATCGACACTCACCTCAGCACTGAACTGTCTCTGTGACTGTGACCTCCATCGACACTCACCTCAGCACTGAACTGTCTGTGACTGTGGCCTCCATCGACACTCACCTCAGCACTGAACTGTCTCTGTGACTGTGACCTCCATCGACACTCACCTCAGCACTGAACTGTCTGTGACTGTGACCTCCATCGACACTCACCTCAGCACTGAACTGTCTCTGTGACTGTGACCTCCATCGACACTCACCTCAGCACTGAACTGTCTGTGACTGTGGCCTCCATCGACACTCACCTCAGCACTGAACTGTCTCTGTGACTGTGACCTCCATCGACACTCACCTCAGCACTGAACTGTCTGTGACTGTGACCTCCATCGACACTCACCTCAGCACTGAACTGTCTCTGTGACTGTGACCTCCATCGACACTCACCTCAGCACTGAACTGTCTGTGACTGTGACCTCCATCGACACTCACCTCAGCACTGAACTGTCCGTGACTGTGACCTCCATCGACACTCACCTCAGCTCTGAACTGTCTGTGTGACTGTGACCTCCATCGACACTCACCTCAGCACTGAACTGTCTGTGACTGTGACCTCCATCGACACTCACCTCAGCACTGAACTGTCTGTGACTGTGACCTCCATCGACACTCACCTCAGCACTGAACTGTCTGTGACTGTGACCTCCATCGACACTCACCTCAGCACTGAACTGTCTGTGACTGTGACCTCCATCGACACTCACCTCAGCACTGAACTGTCTGTGACTGTGACCTCCATCGACACACACCTCAGCACTGAACTGTCTGTGACTGTGGCCTCCAACGACACTCACCTCAGCACTGAACTGTCCGTGACTGTGACCTCCATCGACACTCACCTCAGCACTGAACTGTCTCTGTGACTGTGACCTCCATCGACACTCACCTCAGCACTGAACTGTCTGTGACTGTGACCTCCATCGACACTCACCTCAACACTGAACTGTCCGTGACTGTGACCTCCATCGACACTCACCTCAGCACTGAACTGTCTGTGACTGTGACCTCCATCGACACTCACCTCAGCACTGAACTGTCTGTGACTGTGACCTCCATCGACACTCACCTCAGCACTGAACTGTCTGTGACTGTGACCTCCATCGACACTCACCTCAACACTGAACTGTCTGTGACTGTGACCTCCATCGACACTCACCTCAGCACTGAACTGTCTGTGACTGTGACCTCCATCGACACTCACCTCAGCACTGAACTGTCTATGTGACTGTGACCTCCATCGACACTCACCTCAGCACTGAACTGTCTGTGACTGTGGCCTCCATCGACACTCACCTCAGCACTGAACTGTCTCTGTGACTGTGGCCTCCATCGACACTCACCTCAGCACTGAACTGTCTGTGACTGTGACCTCCATCGACACTCACCTCAACACTGAACTGTCCGTGACTGTGACCTCCATCGACACTCACCTCAGCACTGAACTGTCTGTGACTGTGACCTTCATCGACACTCACCTCAGCACTGAACTGTCTCTGTGACTGTGACCTCCATCGACACTCACCTCAGCACTGAACTGTCTCTGTGACTGTGACCTCCATCGACACTCACCTCAGCACTGAACTGTCTCTGTGACTGTGACTTCCATCGACACTCACCTCAGCACTGAACTGTCTCTGTGACTGTGACCTCCATCGACACTCACCTCAGCACTGAACTCCCTGTCACTGTGACCTCCATCGACACTCACCTCAGCACTGAACTGTCTGTCACTGTGACCTCCATCGACACTCACCTCAGCACTGAACTGTCTGTCTGACTGTGACCTCCATCGACACACAACTCAGCACTGAACTGTCTGTGACTGTGACCTCCATCGACACTCACCTCAGCACTGAACTGTCTGTGTGACTGTGACCTCCATCGACACTCACCTCAGCACTGAACTGTCTGTGACTGTGGCCTCCATCGACACTCATCTCAGCACTGAACTGTCTGTGACTGTGACCTCCATCGACACTCACCTCAGCACTGAACTGTCTGTCTGACTGTGACCTCCATCGACACACAACTCAGCACTGAACTGTCTGTGACTGTGACCTCCATCGACACTCACCTCAGCACTGAACTGTCTGTGTGACTGTGACCTCCATCGACACTCACCTCAGCACTGAACTGTCTGTGTGACTGTGACCTCCATCGACACTCACCTCAGCACTGAACTGTCTGTGTGACTGTGACCTCCATCGACACTCACCTCAGCACTGAACTGTCTGTGACTGTGACCTCCATCGACACTCATCTCAGCACTGAACTGTCTGTGACTGTGACCTCCATCGACACTCACCTCAGCACTGAACTGTCTGTGACTGTGACCTCCATCGACACTCACCTCAGCACTGAACTGTCTGTCACTGTGACCTCCATCGACACTCACCTCAGCACTGAACTGTCTGTCACTGTGACCTCCATCGACACTCACCTCAGCACTGAACTGTCCGTGACTGTGACCTCCATCGACACTCACCTCAGCACTGAACTGTCTGTCACTGTGACCTCCATCGACACTCACCTCAGCACTGAACTGTCTGTGACTGTGACCTCCATCGACACTCACCTCAGCACTGAACTGTCTGTGACTGTGACCTCCATCGACACTCACCTCAGCACTGAACTGTCTGTGACTGTGACCTCCATCGACACTCACCTCAGCACTGAACTGTCTGTCACTGTGACCTCCATCGACACTCACCTCAGCACTGAACTGTCTGTGACTGTGGCCTCCATCGACACTCACCTCAGCACTGAACTGTCTGTGTGACTGTGACCTCCATCGACACTCACCTCAGCACTGAACTGTCTCCGTGACTGTGACCTCCATCGACACTCACCTCAGCACTGAACTGTCCGTGACTGTGACCTCCATCGACACTCACCTCAGCACTGAACTGTCTGTGACTGTGACCTCCATCGACACTCACCTCAGCACTGAACTGTCTCTGTGACTGTGACCTCCATCGACACTCACCTCAGCACTGAACTGTCTCTGTGACTGTGACCTCCATTGACACTCACCTCAGCACTGAACTGTCTCTGTGACTGTGACCTCCATCGACACTCACCTCAGCACTGAACTGTCTCTGTGACTGTGACCTCCATTGACACTCACCTCAGCACTGAACTGTCCGTGACTGTGACCTCCATCGACACTCACCTCAGCACTGAACTGTCTCTGTCACTGTGACCTCCATCGACACTCACCTCAGCACTGAACTGTCTCTGTGACTGTGACCTCCATCGACACTCACCTCAGCACTGAACTGTCTGTGACTGTGACCTCCATCGACACTCACCTCAGCACTGAACTGTCCGTGACTGTGACCTCCATCGACACTCACCTCAGCACTGAACTGTCTGTGACTGTGACCTCCATCGACACTCACCTCAGCACTGAACTGTCTGTCACTGTGACCTCCATCGACACTCACCTCAGCACTGAACTGTCTGTCACTGTGACCTCCATCGACACTCACCTCAGCACTGAACTGTCTGTGACTGTGACCTCCATCAACACTCACCTCAGCACTGAACTGTCCGTGACTGTGACCTCCATCGACACTCACCTCAGCACTGAACTGTCTGTGACTGTGACCTCCATCGACACTCACCTCAGCACTGAACTGTCTGTGACTGTGACCTCCATCGACACTCACCTCAGCACTGAACTGTCTCTGTGACTGTGACCTCCATCGACACTCACCTCAGCACTGAACTGTCTGTGTGACTGTGACCTCCATCGACACTCACCTCAGCACTGAACTGTCTGTGACTGTGACCTCCATCGACACTCACCTCAGCACTGAACTGTCTGTGACTGTGACCTCCATCGACACTCACCTCAGCACTGAACTGTCTGTGACTGTGACCTCCATCGACACTCACCTCAGCACTGAACTGTCTCTGTGACTGTGACCTCCATCGACACTCACCTCAGCACTGAACTGTCTGTGTGACTGTGACCTCCATCGACACTCACCTCAGCACTGAACTGTCTGTGTGACTGTGACCTCCATCGACACTCACCTCAGCACTGAACTGTCTGTGACTGTGACCTCCATCGACACTCACCTCAGCACTGAACTGTCCGTGACTGTGACCTCCATCGACACTCACCTCAGCACTGAACTGTCTGTGACTGTGGCCTCCATCGACACTCACCTCAGCACTGAACTGTCTGTGACTGTGACCTCCATCGACACTCACCTCAGCACTGAACTGTCTGTGACTGTGACCTCCATCAACACTCACCTCAGCACTGAACTGTCTGTGACTGTGACCTCCATCGACACTCACCTCAGCACTGAACTGTCTGTCACTGTGACCTCCATCGACACTCACCTCAGCACTGAACTGTCTGTGACTGTGACCTCCATCGACACTCACCTCAGCACTGAACTGTCTGTGACTGTGACCTCCATCGACACTCACCTCAGCACTGAACTGTCTGTGACTGTGACCTCCATCGACACTCACCTCAGCACTGAACTGTCTGTGACTGTGACCTCCATCGACACTCACCTCAGCACTGAACTGTCTGTGACTGTGGCCTTCATCGACACTCACCTCAGCACTGAACTGTCTGTCACTGTGGCCTCCATCGACACTCACCTCAGCACTGAACTGTCTGTGACTGTGGCCTCCATCGACACTCACCTCAGCACTGAACTGTCTGTGACTGTGACCTCCATCGACACTCACCTCAGCACTGAACTGTCTGTGTGACTGTGGCCTCCATCGACACTCACCTCAGCACTGAACTGTCTGTGACTGTGACCTCCATCGACACTCACCTCAGCACTGAACTGTCTCCGTGACTGTGACCTCCATCGACACTCACCTCAGCACTGAACTGTCTCTGTGACTGTGACCTCCATTGACACTCACCTCAGCACTGAACTGTCTCTGTGACTGTGACCTCCATCGACACTCACCTCAGCACTGAACTGTCTCTGTGACTGTGACCTCCATCGACACTCACCTCAGCACTGAACTGTCTGTGACTGTGGCCTCCATCGACACTCACCTCAGCACTGAACTGTCTCTGTGACTGTGGCCTCCATCGACACTCACCTCAGCACTGAACTGTCTGTGACTGTGACCTCCATCGACACTCACCTCAACACTGAACTGTCCGTGACTGTGACCTCCATCGACACTCACCTCAGCACTGAACTGTCTGTGACTGTGACCTTCATCGACACTCACCTCAGCACTGAACTGTCTCTGTGACTGTGACCTCCATCGACACTCACCTCAGCACTGAACTGTCTCTGTGACTGTGACCTCCATCGACACTCACCTCAGCACTGAACTGTCTCTGTGACTGTGACTTCCATCGACACTCACCTCAGCACTGAACTGTCTCTGTGACTGTGACCTCCATCGACACTCACCTCAGCACTGAACTCCCTGTCACTGTGACCTCCATCGACACTCACCTCAGCACTGAACTGTCTGTCACTGTGACCTCCATCGACACTCACCTCAGCACTGAACTGTCTGTCTGACTGTGACCTCCATCGACACACAACTCAGCACTGAACTGTCTGTGACTGTGACCTCCATCGACACTCACCTCAGCACTGAACTGTCTGTGTGACTGTGACCTCCATCGACACTCACCTCAGCACTGAACTGTCTGTGACTGTGGCCTCCATCGACACTCATCTCAGCACTGAACTGTCTGTGACTGTGACCTCCATCGACACTCACCTCAGCACTGAACTGTCTGTCTGACTGTGACCTCCATCGACACACAACTCAGCACTGAACTGTCTGTGACTGTGACCTCCATCGACACTCACCTCAGCACTGAACTGTCTGTGTGACTGTGACCTCCATCGACACTCACCTCAGCACTGAACTGTCTGTGTGACTGTGACCTCCATCGACACTCACCTCAGCACTGAACTGTCTGTGTGACTGTGACCTCCATCGACACTCACCTCAGCACTGAACTGTCTGTGACTGTGACCTCCATCGACACTCATCTCAGCACTGAACTGTCTGTGACTGTGACCTCCATCGACACTCACCTCAGCACTGAACTGTCTGTGACTGTGACCTCCATCGACACTCACCTCAGCACTGAACTGTCTGTCACTGTGACCTCCATCGACACTCACCTCAGCACTGAACTGTCTGTCACTGTGACCTCCATCGACACTCACCTCAGCACTGAACTGTCCGTGACTGTGACCTCCATCGACACTCACCTCAGCACTGAACTGTCTGTCACTGTGACCTCCATCGACACTCACCTCAGCACTGAACTGTCTGTGACTGTGACCTCCATCGACACTCACCTCAGCACTGAACTGTCTGTGACTGTGACCTCCATCGACACTCACCTCAGCACTGAACTGTCTGTCACTGTGACCTCCATCGACACTCACCTCAGCACTGAACTGTCTGTGTGACTGTGACCTCCATCGACACTCACCTCAGCACTGAACTGTCTGTGACTGTGACCTCCATCGACACTCACCTCAGCACTGAACTGTCCGTGACTGTGACCTCCATCGACACTCACCTCAGCACTGAACTGTCTGTGACTGTGGCCTCCATCGACACTCACCTCAGCACTGAACTGTCTGTGACTGTGACCTCCATCGACACTCACCTCAGCACTGAACTGTCTGTGACTGTGACCTCCATCAACACTCACCTCAGCACTGAACTGTCTGTGACTGTGACCTCCATCGACACTCACCTCAGCACTGAACTGTCTGTCACTGTGACCTCCATCGACACTCACCTCAGCACTGAACTGTCTGTGACTGTGACCTCCATCGACACTCACCTCAGCACTGAACTGTCTGTGACTGTGACCTCCATCGACACTCACCTCAGCACTGAACTGTCTGTGACTGTGACCTCCATCGACACTCACCTCAGCACTGAACTGTCTGTGACTGTGACCTCCATCGACACTCACCTCAGCACTGAACTGTCTGTGACTGTGGCCTTCATCGACACTCACCTCAGCACTGAACTGTCTGTCACTGTGGCCTCCATCGACACTCACCTCAGCACTGAACTGTCTGTGACTGTGGCCTCCATCGACACTCACCTCAGCACTGAACTGTCTGTGACTGTGACCTCCATCGACACTCACCTCAGCACTGAACTGTCTGTGTGACTGTGGCCTCCATCGACACTCACCTCAGCACTGAACTGTCTGTGACTGTGACCTCCATCGACACTCACCTCAGCACTGAACTGTCTCTGTGACTGTGACCTCCATCGACACTCACCTCAGCACTGAACTGTCTCTGTGACTGTGACCTCCATCGACACTCACCTCAGCACTGAACTGTCTGTGACTGTGACCTCCATCGACACTCACCTCAGCACTGAACTGTCTGTGACTGTGACCTCCATCGACACTCACCTCAGCACTGAACTGTCTGTGACTGTGACCTCCATCGACACTCACCTCAGCACTGAACTGTCTGTGACTGTGACCTCCATCGACACTCACCTCAGCACTGAACTGTCCGTGACTGTGGCCTCCATCGACACTCACCTCAGCACTGAACTGTCTCTGTGACTGTGGCCTCCATCGACACTCACCTCAGGACTGAACTGTCCGTGACTGTGACCTCCATCGACACTCACCTCAGCACTGAACTGTCTCTGTGACTGTGACCTCCATCGACACTCACCTCAGCACTGAACTGTCTGTGTGACTGTGACCTCCATCGACACTCACCTCAGCACTGAACTGTCTGTGTGACTGTGACCTTCATCGACACTCACCTCAGCACTGAACTGTCTGTGTGACTGTGACCTCCATCGACACTCACCTCAGCACTGAACTGTCTGTGACTGTGACCTCCATCGACACTCACCTCAGCACTGAACTGTCTGTGACTGTGACCTCCATCGACACTCACCTCAGCACTGAACTGTCTGTCACTGTGACCTCCATCGACACTCACCTCAGCACTGAACTGTCTGTGTGACTGTGACCTCCATCGACACTCACCTCAGCACTGAACTGTCTGTGACTGTGACCTCCATCGACACTCACCTCAGCACTGAACTGTCCGTGACTGTGACCTCCATCGACACTCACCTCAGCACTGAACTGTCTGTGACTGTGGCCTCCATCGACACTCACCTCAGCACTGAACTGTCTGTGACTGTGACCTCCATCGACACTCACCTCAGCACTGAACTGTCTGTGACTGTGACCTCCATCAACACTCACCTCAGCACTGAACTGTCTGTGACTGTGACCTCCATCGACACTCACCTCAGCACTGAACTGTCTGTCACTGTGACCTCCATCGACACTCACCTCAGCACTGAACTGTCTGTGACTGTGACCTCCATCGACACTCACCTCAGCACTGAACTGTCTGTGACTGTGACCTCCATCGACACTCACCTCAGCACTGAACTGTCTGTGACTGTGACCTCCATCGACACTCACCTCAGCACTGAACTGTCTGTGACTGTGACCTCCATCGACACTCACCTCAGCACTGAACTGTCTGTGACTGTGGCCTTCATCGACACTCACCTCAGCACTGAACTGTCTGTCACTGTGGCCTCCATCGACACTCACCTCAGCACTGAACTGTCTGTGACTGTGGCCTCCATCGACACTCACCTCAGCACTGAACTGTCTGTGACTGTGACCTCCATCGACACTCACCTCAGCACTGAACTGTCTGTGTGACTGTGGCCTCCATCGACACTCACCTCAGCACTGAACTGTCTGTGACTGTGACCTCCATCGACACTCACCTCAGCACTGAACTGTCTCTGTGACTGTGACCTCCATCGACACTCACCTCAGCACTGAACTGTCTCTGTGACTGTGACCTCCATCGACACTCACCTCAGCACTGAACTGTCTGTGACTGTGACCTCCATCGACACTCACCTCAGCACTGAACTGTCTGTGACTGTGACCTCCATCGACACTCACCTCAGCACTGAACTGTCTGTGACTGTGACCTCCATCGACACTCACCTCAGCACTGAACTGTCTGTGACTGTGACCTCCATCGACACTCACCTCAGCACTGAACTGTCCGTGACTGTGGCCTCCATCGACACTCACCTCAGCACTGAACTGTCTCTGTGACTGTGGCCTCCATCGACACTCACCTCAGGACTGAACTGTCCGTGACTGTGACCTCCATCGACACTCACCTCAGCACTGAACTGTCTCTGTGACTGTGACCTCCATCGACACTCACCTCAGCACTGAACTGTCTGTGTGACTGTGACCTCCATCGACACTCACCTCAGCACTGAACTGTCTGTGTGACTGTGACCTTCATCGACACTCACCTCAGCACTGAACTGTCTGTGTGACTGTGACCTCCATCGACACTCACCTCAGCACTGAACTGTCTGTGACTGTGACCTCCATCGACACTCACCTCAGCACTGAACTGTCTGTGTGACTGTGACCTCCATCGACACTCACCTCAGCACTGAACTGTCTGTGTGACTGTGACCTCCATCGACACTCACCTCAGCACTGAACTGTCCGTGACTGAGACCTCCATCGACACTCACCTCAGCACTGAACTGTCTGTGACTGTGACCTCCATCGACACTCACCTCAGCACTGAACTGTCTGTGACTGTGACCTCCATTGACACTCACCTCAGCACTGAACTGTCTCTGTGACTGTGACCTCCATCGACACTCACCTCAGCACTGAACTGTCTGTGACTGTGACCTCCATCGACACTCACCTCAGCACTGAACTGTCTGTGTGACTGTGACCTCCATCGACACTCACCTCAGCACTGAACTGTCTGTGACTGTGACCTCCATCGACACTCACCTCAGCACTGAACTGTCTGTGACTGTGACCTCCATCGACACTCACCTCAACACTGAACTGTCTCTGTGACTGTGACCTCCATCGACACTCACCTCAGCACTGAACTGTCTCTGTGACTGTGACCTCCATCGACACTCACCTCAGCACTGAACTGTCTGTGACTGTGACCTCCATCGACACTCACCTCAGCACTGAACTGTCTGTGACTGTGACCTCCATCGACACTCACCTCAGCACTGAACTGTCTGTGACTGTGACCTCCATCGACACTCACCTCAACACTGAACTGTCTGTGACTGTGACCTCCATCGACACTCACCTCAGCACTGAACTGTCTGTGTGACTGTGACCTCCATCGACACTCACCTCAGCACTGAACTGTCTCTGTGACTGTGACCTCCATCGACACTCACCTCAGCACTGAACTGTCCGTGACTGTGACCTCCATCGACACTCACCTCAACACTGAACTGTCTGTGACTGTGACCTCCATCGACACTCACCTCAGCACTGAACTGTCTGTGTGACTGTGACCTCCATCGACACTCACCTCAGCACTGAACTGTCTGTGACTGTGACCTCCATCGACACTCACCTCAGCACTGAACTGTCCGTGACTGTGACCTCCATCGACACTCACCTCAGCACTGAACTGTCCGTGACTGTGACCTCCATCGACACTCACCTCAGCACTGAACTGTCTGTGACTGTGACCTCCATCGACACTCACCTCAGCACTGAACTGTCCGTGACTGTGACCTCCATCGACACTCACCTCAACACTGAACTGTCTGTGACTGTGACCTCCATCGACACTCACCTCAGCACTGAACTGTCTGTGTGACTGTGACCTCCATCGACACTCACCTCAGCACTGAACTGTCTCTGTGACTGTGACCTCCATCGACACTCACCTCAACACTGAACTGTCTGTGACTGTGACCTCCATCGACACTCACCTCAGCACTGAACTGTCTGTGACTGTGACCTCCATCGACACTCACCTCAGCACTGAACTGTCTCTGTGACTGTGACCTCCATCGACACTCACCTCAGCACTGAACTGTCTGTGACTGTGACCTCCATCGACACTCACCTCAGCACTGAACTGTCTGTGACTGTGACCTCCATCGACACTCACCTCAGCACTGAACTGTCTCTGTGACTGTGACCTCCATCGACACTCACCTCAGCACTGAACTGTCTGTGACTGTGACCTCCATCGACACTCACCTCAGCACTGAACTGTCTGTCACTGTGACCTCCATCGACACTCACCTCAGCACTGAACTGTCTGTGACTGTGACCTCCATCGACACTCACCTCAGCACTGAACTGTCTGTGACTGTGACCTCCATCGACACTCACCTCAGCACTGAACTGTCTGTGACTGTGACCTCCATCGACACTCACCTCAGCACTGAACTGTCTGTGACTGTGACCTCCATCGACACTCACCTCAGCACTGAACTGTCTGTGTGACTGTGACCTCCATCGACACTCACCTCAGCACTGAACTGTCTGTGACTGTGACCTCCATCGACACTCACCTCAGCACTGAACTGTCTGTGTGACTGTGACCTCCATCGACACTCACCTCAGCACTGAACTGTCTGTGACTGTGACCTCCATCGACACTCACCTCAGCACTGAACTGTCTGTGTGACTGTGACCTCCATCGACACTCACCTCAGCACTGAACTGTCCGTGACTGTGACCTCCATCGACACTCACCTCAGCACTGAACTGTCCGTGACTGTGACCTCCATCGACACTCACCTCAGCACTGAACTGTCTCTGTGACTGTGACCTCCATCGACACTCACCTCAGCACTGAACTGTCTGTGACTGTGACCTCCATCGACACTCACCTCAGCACTGAACTGTCTCTGTGACTGTGACCTCCATCGACACTCACCTCAGCACTGAACTGTCTGTGACTGTGACCTCCATCGACACTCACCTCAGCACTGAACTGTCCGTGACTGTGACCTCCATCGACACTCACCTCAGCACTGAACTGTCTGTGACTGTGACCTCCATCGACACTCACCTCAGCACTGAACTGTCCGTGACTGTGACCTCCATCGACACTCACCTCAGCACTGAACTGTCTCTGTGACTGTGACCTCCATCGACACTCACCTCAGCACTGAACTGTCTGTGACTGTGACCTCCATCGACACTCACCTCAGCACTGAACTGTCTCTGTGACTGTGACCTCCATCGACACTCACCTCAGCACTGAACTGTCTGTGACTGTGACCTCCATCGACACTCACCTCAGCACTGAACTGTCTGTCACTGTGGCCTCCATCGACACTCACCTCAGCACTGAACTGTCCGTGACTGTGACCTCCATCGACACTCACCTCAGCACTGAACTGTCTCTGTGACTGTGACCTCCATCGACACTCACCTCAGCACTGAACTGTCTGTGACTGTGACCTCCATCGACACTCACCTCAGCACTGAACTGTCTGTGTGACTGTGACCTCCATCGACACTCACCTCAGCACTGAACTGTCTCTGTGACTGTGACCTCCATCGACACTCACCTCAGCACTGAACTGTCTCTGTGACTGTGACCTCCATCGACACTCACCTCAACACTGAACTGTCTGTGACTGTGACCTCCATCGACACTCACCTCAGCACTGAACTGTCTGTCTGACTGTGACCTCCATCGACACTCACCTCAGCACTGAACTGTCTGTGACTGTGACCTCCATCGACACACAACTCAGCACTGAACTGTCTGTGACTGTGACCTCCATCGACACTCACCTCAGCATTGAACTGTCTGTGACTGTGACCTCCATCGACACTCACCTCAGCACTGAACTGTCTGTGACTGTGACCTCCATCGACACTCACCTCAGCACTGAACTGTCTCTGTGACTGTGACCTCCATCGACACTCACCTCAGCACTGAACTGTCTGTGACTGTGGCCTCCATCGACACTCACCTCAGCACTGAACTGTCTCTGTGACTGTGACCTCCATCGACACTCACCTCAGCACTGAACTGTCTGTGACTGTGACCTCCATCGACACTCACCTCAGCACTGAACTGTCTCTGTGACTGTGACCTCCATCGACACTCACCTCAGCACTGAACTGTCTGTGACTGTGGCCTCCATCGACACTCACCTCAGCACTGAACTGTCTCTGTGACTGTGACCTCCATCGACACTCACCTCAGCACTGAACTGTCTGTGACTGTGACCTCCATCGACACTCACCTCAGCACTGAACTGTCTCTGTGACTGTGACCTCCATCGACACTCACCTCAGCACTGAACTGTCTGTGACTGTGACCTCCATCGACACTCACCTCAGCACTGAACTGTCCGTGACTGTGACCTCCATCGACACTCACCTCAGCTCTGAACTGTCTGTGTGACTGTGACCTCCATCGACACTCACCTCAGCACTGAACTGTCTGTGACTGTGACCTCCATCGACACTCACCTCAGCACTGAACTGTCTGTGACTGTGACCTCCATCGACACTCACCTCAGCACTGAACTGTCTGTGACTGTGACCTCCATCGACACTCACCTCAGCACTGAACTGTCTGTGACTGTGACCTCCATCGACACTCACCTCAGCACTGAACTGTCTGTGACTGTGACCTCCATCAACACTCACCTCAGCACTGAACTGTCTCTGTGACTGTGACCTCCATCGACACTCACCTCAGCACTGAACTGTCTCTGTGACTGTGACCTCCATTGACACTCACCTCAGCACTGAACTGTCTCTGTGACTGTGACCTCCATCGACACTCACCTCAGCACTGAACTGTCTGTGACTGTGACCTCCATCGACACTCACCTCAGCACTGAACTGTCTGTGACTGTGACCTCCATCGACACACACCTCAGCACTGAACTGTCTGTGACTGTGGCCTCCATCGACACTCACCTCAGCACTGAACTGTCCGTGACTGTGACCTCCATCGACACTCACCTCAGCACTGAACTGTCTCTGTGACTGTGACCTCCATCGACACTCACCTCAGCACTGAACTGTCTGTGACTGTGACCTCCATCGACACTCACCTCAACACTGAACTGTCCGTGACTGTGACCTCCATCGACACTCACCTCAGCACTGAACTGTCTGTGACTGTGACCTCCATCGACACTCACCTCAGCACTGAACTGTCTGTGACTGTGACCTCCATCGACACTCACCTCAGCACTGAACTGTCTGTGACTGTGACCTCCATCGACACTCACCTCAACACTGAACTGTCTGTGACTGTGACCTCCATCGACACTCACCTCAGCACTGAACTGTCTGTGACTGTGACCTCCATCGACACTCACCTCAGCACTGAACTGTCTCTGTGACTGTGACCTCCATCGACACTCACCTCAGCACTGAACTGTCTGTGACTGTGGCCTCCATCGACACTCACCTCAGCACTGAACTGTCTCTGTGACTGTGGCCTCCATCGACACTCACCTCAGCACTGAACTGTCTGTGACTGTGACCTCCATCGACACTCACCTCAACACTGAACTGTCCGTGACTGTGACCTCCATCGACACTCACCTCAGCACTGAACTGTCTGTGACTGTGACCTTCATCGACACTCACCTCAGCACTGAACTGTCTCTGTGACTGTGACCTCCATCGACACTCACCTCAGCACTGAACTGTCTCTGTGACTGTGACCTCCATCGACACTCACCTCAGCACTGAACTGTCTCTGTGACTGTGACTTCCATCGACACTCACCTCAGCACTGAACTGTCTCTGTGACTGTGACCTCCATCGACACTCACCTCAGCACTGAACTCCCTGTCACTGTGACCTCCATCGACACTCACCTCAGCACTGAACTGTCTGTCTGACTGTGACCTCCATCGACACACAACTCAGCACTGAACTGTCTGTGACTGTGACCTCCATCGACACTCACCTCAGCACTGAACTGTCTGTGTGACTGTGACCTCCATCGACACTCACCTCAGCACTGAACTGTCTGTGACTGTGGCCTCCATCGACACTCATCTCAGCACTGAACTGTCTGTGACTGTGACCTCCATCGACACTCACCTCAGCACTGAACTGTCTGTCTGACTGTGACCTCCATCGACACACAACTCAGCACTGAACTGTCTGTGACTGTGACCTCCATCGACACTCACCTCAGCACTGAACTGTCTGTGTGACTGTGACCTCCATCGACACTCACCTCAGCACTGAACTGTCTGTGTGACTGTGACCTCCATCGACACTCACCTCAGCACTGAACTGTCTGTGTGACTGTGACCTCCATCGACACTCACCTCAGCACTGAACTGTCTGTGACTGTGACCTCCATCGACACTCATCTCAGCACTGAACTGTCTGTGACTGTGACCTCCATCGACACTCACCTCAGCACTGAACTGTCTGTGACTGTGACCTCCATCGACACTCACCTCAGCACTGAACTGTCTGTCACTGTGACCTCCATCGACACTCACCTCAGCACTGAACTGTCTGTCACTGTGACCTCCATCGACACTCACCTCAGCACTGAACTGTCCGTGACTGTGACCTCCATCGACACTCACCTCAGCACTGAACTGTCTGTCACTGTGACCTCCATCGACACTCACCTCAGCACTGAACTGTCTGTGACTGTGACCTCCATCGACACTCACCTCAGCACTGAACTGTCTGTGACTGTGACCTCCATCGACACTCACCTCAGCACTGAACTGTCTGTGACTGTGACCTCCATCGACACTCACCTCAGCACTGAACTGTCTGTCACTGTGACCTCCATCGACACTCACCTCAGCACTGAACTGTCTGTGACTGTGGCCTCCATCGACACTCACCTCAGCACTGAACTGTCTGTGTGACTGTGACCTCCATCGACACTCACCTCAGCACTGAACTGTCTCCGTGACTGTGACCTCCATCGACACTCACCTCAGCACTGAACTGTCCGTGACTGTGACCTCCATCGACACTCACCTCAGCACTGAACTGTCTGTGACTGTGACCTCCATCGACACTCACCTCAGCACTGAACTGTCTCTGTGACTGTGACCTCCATCGACACTCACCTCAGCACTGAACTGTCTCTGTGACTGTGACCTCCATTGACACTCACCTCAGCACTGAACTGTCTCTGTGACTGTGACCTCCATCGACACTCACCTCAGCACTGAACTGTCTCTGTGACTGTGACCTCCATTGACACTCACCTCAGCACTGAACTGTCCGTGACTGTGACCTCCATCGACACTCACCTCAGCACTGAACTGTCTCTGTCACTGTGACCTCCATCGACACTCACCTCAGCACTGAACTGTCTCTGTGACTGTGACCTCCATCGACACTCACCTCAGCACTGAACTGTCTGTGACTGTGACCTCCATCGACACTCACCTCAGCACTGAACTGTCCGTGACTGTGACCTCCATCGACACTCACCTCAGCACTGAACTGTCTGTGACTGTGACCTCCATCGACACTCACCTCAGCACTGAACTGTCTGTCACTGTGACCTCCATCGACACTCACCTCAGCACTGAACTGTCTGTCACTGTGACCTCCATCGACACTCACCTCAGCACTGAACTGTCTGTGACTGTGACCTCCATCAACACTCACCTCAGCACTGAACTGTCCGTGACTGTGACCTCCATCGACACTCACCTCAGCACTGAACTGTCTGTGACTGTGACCTCCATCGACACTCACCTCAGCACTGAACTGTCTGTGACTGTGACCTCCATCGACACTCACCTCAGCACTGAACTGTCTCTGTGACTGTGACCTCCATCGACACTCACCTCAGCACTGAACTGTCTGTGTGACTGTGACCTCCATCGACACTCACCTCAGCACTGAACTGTCTGTGACTGTGACCTCCATCGACACTCACCTCAGCACTGAACTGTCTGTGACTGTGACCTCCATCGACACTCACCTCAGCACTGAACTGTCTGTGACTGTGACCTCCATCGACACTCACCTCAGCACTGAACTGTCTCTGTGACTGTGACCTCCATCGACACTCACCTCAGCACTGAACTGTCTGTGTGACTGTGACCTCCATCGACACTCACCTCAGCACTGAACTGTCTGTGTGACTGTGACCTCCATCGACACTCACCTCAGCACTGAACTGTCTGTGACTGTGACCTCCATCGACACTCACCTCAGCACTGAACTGTCCGTGACTGTGACCTCCATCGACACTCACCTCAGCACTGAACTGTCTGTGACTGTGGCCTCCATCGACACTCACCTCAGCACTGAACTGTCTGTGACTGTGACCTCCATCGACACTCACCTCAGCACTGAACTGTCTGTGACTGTGACCTCCATCAACACTCACCTCAGCACTGAACTGTCTGTGACTGTGACCTCCATCGACACTCACCTCAGCACTGAACTGTCTGTCACTGTGACCTCCATCAACACTCACCTCAGCACTGAACTGTCTGTGACTGTGACCTCCATCGACACTCACCTCAGCACTGAACTGTCTGTGACTGTGACCTCCATCGACACTCACCTCAGCACTGAACTGTCTGTGACTGTGACCTCCATCGACACTCACCTCAGCACTGAACTGTCTGTGACTGTGACCTCCATCGACACTCACCTCAGCACTGAACTGTCTGTGACTGTGGCCTTCATCGACACTCACCTCAGCACTGAACTGTCTGTCACTGTGGCCTCCATCGACACTCACCTCAGCACTGAACTGTCTGTGACTGTGGCCTCCATCGACACTCACCTCAGCACTGAACTGTCTGTGACTGTGACCTCCATCGACACTCACCTCAGCACTGAACTGTCTGTGTGACTGTGGCCTCCATCGACACTCACCTCAGCACTGAACTGTCTGTGACTGTGACCTCCATCGACACTCACCTCAGCACTGAACTGTCTCTGTGACTGTGACCTCCATCGACACTCACCTCAGCACTGAACTGTCTCTGTGACTGTGACCTCCATTGACACTCACCTCAGCACTGAACTGTCTCTGTGACTGTGACCTCCATCGACACTCACCTCAGCACTGAACTGTCTCTGTGACTGTGACCTCCATCGACACTCACCTCAGCACTGAACTGTCTGTGACTGTGGCCTCCATCGACACTCACCTCAGCACTGAACTGTCTCTGTGACTGTGGCCTCCATCGACACTCACCTCAGCACTGAACTGTCTGTGACTGTGACCTCCATCGACACTCACCTCAACACTGAACTGTCCGTGACTGTGACCTCCATCGACACTCACCTCAGCACTGAACTGTCTCTGTGACTGTGACCTCCATCGACACTCACCTCAGCACTGAACTGTCTCTGTGACTGTGACTTCCATCGACACTCACCTCAGCACTGAACTGTCTCTGTGACTGTGACCTCCATCGACACTCACCTCAGCACTGAACTCCCTGTCACTGTGACCTCCATCGACACTCACCTCAGCACTGAACTGTCTGTCACTGTGACCTCCATCGACACTCACCTCAGCACTGAACTGTCTGTCTGACTGTGACCTCCATCGACACACAACTCAGCACTGAACTGTCTGTGACTGTGACCTCCATCGACACTCACCTCAGCACTGAACTGTCTGTGTGACTGTGACCTCCATCGACACTCACCTCAGCACTGAACTGTCTGTGACTGTGGCCTCCATCGACACTCATCTCAGCACTGAACTGTCTGTGACTGTGACCTCCATCGACACTCACCTCAGCACTGAACTGTCTGTCTGACTGTGACCTCCATCGACACACAACTCAGCACTGAACTGTCTGTGACTGTGACCTCCATCGACACTCACCTCAGCACTGAACTGTCTGTGTGACTGTGACCTCCATCGACACTCACCTCAGCACTGAACTGTCTGTGTGACTGTGACCTCCATCGACACTCACCTCAGCACTGAACTGTCTGTGTGACTGTGACCTCCATCGACACTCACCTCAGCACTGAACTGTCTGTGACTGTGACCTCCATCGACACTCATCTCAGCACTGAACTGTCTGTGACTGTGACCTCCATCGACACTCACCTCAGCACTGAACTGTCTGTGACTGTGACCTCCATCGACACTCACCTCAGCACTGAACTGTCTGTCACTGTGACCTCCATCGACACTCACCTCAGCACTGAACTGTCTGTCACTGTGACCTCCATCGACACTCACCTCAGCACTGAACTGTCCGTGACTGTGACCTCCATCGACACTCACCTCAGCACTGAACTGTCTGTGACTGTGACCTCCATCGACACTCACCTCAGCACTGAACTGTCTGTGACTGTGACCTCCATCGACACTCACCTCAGCACTGAACTGTCTGTGACTGTGACCTCCATCGACACTCACCTCAGCACTGAACTGTCTGTCACTGTGACCTCCATCGACACTCACCTCAGCACTGAACTGTCTGTGACTGTGGCCTCCATCGACACTCACCTCAGCACTGAACTGTCTGTGTGACTGTGACCTCCATCGACACTCACCTCAGCACTGAACTGTCTCCGTGACTGTGACCTCCATCGACACTCACCTCAGCACTGAACTGTCCGTGACTGTGACCTCCATCGACACTCACCTCAGCACTGAACTGTCTGTGACTGTGACCTCCATCGACACTCACCTCAGCACTGAACTGTCTCTGTGACTGTGACCTCCATCGACACTCACCTCAGCACTGAACTGTCTCTGTGACTGTGACCTCCATTGACACTCACCTCAGCACTGAACTGTCTCTGTGACTGTGACCTCCATCGACACTCACCTCAGCACTGAACTGTCTCTGTGACTGTGACCTCCATTGACACTCACCTCAGCACTGAACTGTCCGTGACTGTGACCTCCATCGACACTCACCTCAGCACTGAACTGTCTCTGTCACTGTGACCTCCATCGACACTCACCTCAGCACTGAACTGTCTCTGTGACTGTGACCTCCATCGACACTCACCTCAGCACTGAACTGTCTGTGACTGTGACCTCCATCGACACTCACCTCAGCACTGAACTGTCCGTGACTGTGACCTCCATCGACACTCACCTCAGCACTGAACTGTCTGTGACTGTGACCTCCATCGACACTCACCTCAGCACTGAACTGTCTGTCACTGTGACCTCCATCGACACTCACCTCAGCACTGAACTGTCTGTCACTGTGACCTCCATCGACACTCACCTCAGCACTGAACTGTCTGTGACTGTGACCTCCATCAACACTCACCTCAGCACTGAACTGTCCGTGACTGTGACCTCCATCGACACTCACCTCAGCACTGAACTGTCTGTGACTGTGACCTCCATCGACACTCACCTCAGCACTGAACTGTCTGTGACTGTGACCTCCATCGACACTCACCTCAGCACTGAACTGTCTCTGTGACTGTGACCTCCATCGACACTCACCTCAGCACTGAACTGTCTGTGTGACTGTGACCTCCATCGACACTCACCTCAGCACTGAACTGTCTGTGACTGTGACCTCCATCGACACTCACCTCAGCACTGAACTGTCTGTGACTGTGACCTCCATCGACACTCACCTCAGCACTGAACTGTCTGTGACTGTGACCTCCATCGACACTCACCTCAGCACTGAACTGTCTCTGTGACTGTGACCTCCATCGACACTCACCTCAGCACTGAACTGTCTGTGTGACTGTGACCTCCATCGACACTCACCTCAGCACTGAACTGTCTGTGTGACTGTGACCTCCATCGACACTCACCTCAGCACTGAACTGTCTGTGACTGTGACCTCCATCGACACTCACCTCAGCACTGAACTGTCCGTGACTGTGACCTCCATCGACACTCACCTCAGCACTGAACTGTCTGTGACTGTGGCCTCCATCGACACTCACCTCAGCACTGAACTGTCTGTGACTGTGACCTCCATCGACACTCACCTCAGCACTGAACTGTCTGTGACTGTGACCTCCATCAACACTCACCTCAGCACTGAACTGTCTGTGACTGTGACCTCCATCGACACTCACCTCAGCACTGAACTGTCTGTCACTGTGACCTCCATCGACACTCACCTCAGCACTGAACTGTCTGTGACTGTGACCTCCATCGACACTCACCTCAGCACTGAACTGTCTGTGACTGTGACCTCCATCGACACTCACCTCAGCACTGAACTGTCTGTGACTGTGACCTCCATCGACACTCACCTCAGCACTGAACTGTCTGTGACTGTGACCTCCATCGACACTCACCTCAGCACTGAACTGTCTGTGACTGTGGCCTTCATCGACACTCACCTCAGCACTGAACTGTCTGTCACTGTGGCCTCCATCGACACTCACCTCAGCACTGAACTGTCTGTGACTGTGACCTCCATCGACACTCACCTCAGCACTGAACTGTCTGTGTGACTGTGGCCTCCATCGACACTCACCTCAGCACTGAACTGTCTGTGACTGTGACCTCCATCAACACTCACCTCAGCACTGAACTGTCTGTGACTGTGACCTCCATCGACACTCACCTCAGTACTGAACTGTCTGTGTGACTGTGACCTCCATCGACACTCACCTCAGCACTGAACTGTCTGTGACTGTGACCTCCATCGACACTCACCTCAGCACTGAACTGTCTGTGACTGTGACCTCCATCGACACTCACCTCAGCACTGAACTGTCTGTGACTGTGGCCTCCATCGACACTCACCTCAGCACTGAACTGTCTGTGACTGTGACCTCCATCGACACTCACCTCAGCACTGAACTGTCTGTGACTGTGACCTCCATCGACACTCACCTCAGCACTGAACTGTCTGTGTGACTGTGGCCTCCATCGACACTCACCTCAGCACTGAACTGTCTGTGACTGTGAACTCCATCGACACTCACCTCAGCACTGAACTGTCTGTGACTGTGACCTCCATCGACACTCACCTCAGCACTGAACTGTCTGTGACTGTGACCTCCATCGACACTCACCTCAGCACTGAACTGTCTCTGTGACTGTGACCTCCATCTACACTCACCTCAGCACTGAACTGTCTGTGACTGTGACCTCCATCGACACTCACCTCAGCACTGAACTGTCTGTGTGACTGTGACCTCCATCGACACTCACCTCAGCACTGAACTGTCTGTGACTGTGACCTCCATCGACACTCACCTCAGCACTGAACTGTCTGTGACTGTGACCTCCATCGACACTCACCTCAGCACTGAACTGTCTGTCACTGTGACCTCCATCGACACTCACCTCAGCACTGAACTGTCTGTCACTGTGACCTCCATCGACACTCACCTCAGCACTGAACTGTCTGTGACTGTGACCTCCATCGACACTCACCTCAGCACTGAACTGTCTGTGTGACTGTGACCTCCATCGACACTCACCTCAGCACTGAACTGTCTGTGACTGTGACCTCCATCGACACTCACCTCAGCACTGAACTGTCTGTCACTGTGACCTCCATCGACACTCACCTCAGCACTGAACTGTCTGTGACTGTGACCTCCATCGACACTCACCTCAGCACTGAACTGTCTGTGTGACTGTGACCTCCATCGACACTCACCTCAGCACTGAACTGTCTGTGACTGTGACCTCCATCGACACTCACCTCAGCACTGAACTGTCTGTGACTGTGACCTCCATCGACACTCACCTCAGCACTGAACTGTCTCTGTGACTGTGACCGCCATCGACACTCACCTCAGCACTGAACTGTCCGTGACTGTGACCTCCATCGACACTCACCTCAGCACTGAACTGTCTGTGACTGTAGCCTCCATCGACACTCACCTCAGCACTGAACTGTCTGTCACTGTGACCTCCATCGACACTCACCTCAGCACTGAACTGTCTCTGTGACTGTGACCTCCATCGACACTCACCTCAGCACTGAACTGTCTGTGACTGTGACCTCCATCGACACTCACCTCAGCACTGAACTGTCTCTGTGACTGTGACCGCCATCGACACTCACCTCAGCACTGAACTGTCCGTGACTGTGACCTCCATCGACACTCACCTCAGCACTGAACTGTCTGTGACTGTAGCCTCCATCGACACTCACCTCAGCACTGAACTGTCTGTGACTGTGGCCTCCATCGACACTCACCTCAGCACTGAACTGTCTCTGTGACTGTGACCTCCATCGACACTCACCTCAGCACTGAACTGTCTGTGACTGTAGCCTCCATCGACACTCACCTCAGCACTGAACTGTCTGTGTGACTGTGACCTCCATCGACACTCACCTCAACACTGAACTGTCCGTGACTGTGACCTCCATCGACACTCACCTCAACACTGAACTGTCTCTGTGACTGTGACCTCCATCGACACTCACCTCAGCACTGAACTGTCTGTGACTGTGACCTCCATCGACACTCACCTCAGCTCTGAACTGTCTGTCACTGTGGCCTCCATCGACACTCACCTCAGCACTGAACTGTCTGTTACTGTGACCTCCATCGACACTCACCTCAGCACTGAACTGTCTGTGACTGTGACCTCCATCGACACTCACCTCAGCACTGAACTGTCTCTGTGACTGTGGCCTCCATCGACACTCACCTCAGCACTGAACTGTCTGTGACTGTGACCTCCATCGACACTCACCTCAGCACTGAACTGTCTGTGACTGTGACCTCCATCGACACTCACCTCAGCACTGAACTGTCTGTGTGACTGTGACCTCCATCGACACTCACCTCAGCACTGAACTGTCTGTGACTGTGACCTCCATCGACACTCACCTCAACACTGAACTGTCCGTGACTGTGACCTCCATCGACACTCACCTCAGCACTGAACTGTCTGTGACTGTGACCTCCATCGACACTCACCTCAGCACTGAACTGTCTGTGACTGTGACCTCCATCGACACTCACCTCAGCACTGAACTGTCTGTGTGACTGTGACCTCCATCGTCACTCACCTCAGCACTGAACTGTCTGTGTGACTGTGACCTCCATCGTCACTCACCTCAGCACTGAACTGTCTGTGACTGTGACCTCCATCGACACTCACCTCAGCACTGAACTGTCTGTGACTGTGACCTCCATCGACACTCACCTCAGCACTGAACTGTCTGTGACTGTGACCTCCATCGACACTCACCTCAGCACTGAACTGTCTGTGTGACTGTGACCTCCATCGTCACTCACCTCAGCACTGAACTGTCTGTGTGACTGTGACCTCCATCGTCACTCACCTCAGCACTGAACTGTCTGTGACTGTGACCTCCATCGA
The DNA here is from genome assembly GCF_048418815.1 of Hemitrygon akajei. Classification (NCBI taxonomy): domain Eukaryota; kingdom Metazoa; phylum Chordata; class Chondrichthyes; order Myliobatiformes; family Dasyatidae; genus Hemitrygon; species Hemitrygon akajei. The sequence goes on along the minus strand of NC_133143.1, from coordinate 5,699,947 downwards.
CACTCACCTCAGCACTGAACTGTCTGTGACTGTGACCTCCATCGACACTCACCTCAGCACTGAACTGTCTGTGTGACTGTGACCTCCATCGACACTCACCTCAGCACTGAACTGTCTGTGACTGTGACCTCCATCGACACTCACCTCAGCACTGAACTGTCTGTGACTGTGACCTCCATCGACACTCACCTCAGCACTGAACTGTCTGTGACTGTGACCTCCATCGACACTCACCTCAGCACTGAACTGTCTGTGACTGTGACCTCCATCGACACTCACCTCAGCACTGAACTGTCTGTGACTGTGACCTCCATCGACACTCACCTCAGCACTGAACTGTCTGTGACTGTGACCTCCATCGACACTCACCTCAGCACTGAACTGTCTGTCACTGTGACCTCCATCGACACTCACCTCAGCACTGAACTGTCTGTGACTGTGACCTCCATCGACACTCACCTCAGCACTGAACTGTCTGTGACTGTGACCTCCATCGACACTCACCTCAGCACTGAACTGTCTGTGACTGTGACCTCCATCGACACTCACCTCAGCACTGAACTGTCTGTGACTGTGACCTCCATCGACACTCACCTCAGCACTGAACTGTCTGTGACTGTGACCTCCATCGACACTCACCTCAGCACTGAACTGTCTGTGACTGTGACCTCCATCGACACTCACCTCAGCACTGAACTGTCTGTCACTGTGACCTCCATCGACACTCACCTCAGCACTGAACTGTCTGTGACTGTGACCTCCATCGACACTCACCTCAGCACTGAACTGTCTGTGACTGTGACCTCCATCGACACTCACCTCAGCACTGAACTGTCTGTGACTGTGACCTCCATCGACACTCACCTCAGCACTGAACTGTCTGTGACTGTGACCTCCATCGACACTCACCTCAGCACTGAACTGTCTGTGACTGTGACCTCCATCGACACTCACCTCAGCACTGAACTGTCTGTGACTGTGACCTCCATCGACACTCACCTCAGCACTGAACTGTCTGTGTGACTGTGACCTCCATCGACACTCACCTCAGCACTGAACTGTCCGTGACTGTGACCTCCATCGACACTCACCTCAGCACTGAACTGTCTGTGACTGTGGCCTCCATCGACACTCACCTCAGCACTGAACTGTCTCTGTGACTGTGACCTCCATCGACACTCACCTCAGCACTGAACTGTCTCTGACTGTGACCTCCATCGACACTCACCTCAGCACTGAACTGTCTGTGACTGTGGCCTCCATCGACACTCACCTCAGCACTGAACTGTCTCTGTGACTGTGACCTCCATCGACACTCACCTCAGCACTGAACTGTCCGTGACTGTGACCTCCATCGACACTCACCTCAGCACTGAACTGTCTGTGACTGTGACCTCCATCGACACTCACCTCAGCACTGAACTGTCTGTGACTGTGACCTCCATCGACACTCACCTCAGCACTGAACTGTCTCTGTGACTGTGACCTCCATCGACACTCACCTCAGCACTGAACTGTCTGTGACTGTGACCTCCATCGACACTCACCTCAGCACTGAACTGTCTGTGACTGTGACCTCCATCGACACTCACCTCAGCACTGAACTGTCTGTGACTGTGACCTCCATCGACACTCACCTCAGCACTGAACTGTCTCTGTGACTGTGACCTCCATCGACACTCATCTCAGCACTGAACTGTCTGTGACTGTGACCTCCATCGACACTCACCTCAGCACTGAACTGTCTGTGTGACTGTGACCTCCATCGACACACACCTCAACACTGAACTGTCTGTGTCTGTGACCTCCATCGACACTCACCTCAGCACTGAACTGTCTCTGTGACTGTGACCTCCATCGACACTCACCTCAGCACTGAACTGTGTCTGTGTGACTGTGACCTCCATCGACACTCACCTCAGCACTGAACTGTCCGTGACTGTGACCTCCATCGACACTCACCTCAGCATTGAACTGTCTGTGACTGTGACCTCCATCGACACTCACCTCAGCACTGAACTGTCCGTGACTGTGACCTCCATCGACACTCACCTCAGCATTGAACTGTCTGTGACTGTGACCTCCATCGACACTCACCTCAGCACTGAACTGTCCGTGACTGTGACCTCCATCGACACTCACCTCAGCATTGAACTGTCTGTGACTGTGACCTCCATCGACACTCACCTCAGCACTGAACTGTCTCTGTGACTGTGACCTCCATCGACACTCACCTCAGCACTGAACTGTCCGTGACTGTGACCTCCATCGACACTCACCTCAGCATTGAACTGTCTGTGACTGTGACCTCCATCGACACTCACCTCAGCACTGAACTGTCTGTGTGACTGTGACCTCCATCGACACTCACCTCAGCACTGAACTGTCCGTGACTGTGACCTCCATCGACACTCACCTCAGCACTGAACTGTCCGTGACTGTGACCTCCATCGACACTCACCTCAGCACTGAACTGTCTCTCTGACTGTGACCTCCATCGACACTCACCTCAGCACTGAACTGTCTGTGACTGTGACCTCCATCGACACTCACCTCAGCACTGAACTGTCTGTGACTGTGACCTCCATCGACACTCACCTCAGCACTGAACTGTCTGTGACTGTGACCTCCATCGACACTCACCTCAGCACTGAACTGTCTGTGACTGTGACCTCCATCGACACTCACCTCAGCACTGAACTGTCTGTGACTGTGACCTCCATCGACACTCACCTCAGCACTGAACTGTCTGTGACTGTGGCCTCCATCGACACTCACCTCAGCACTGAACTGTCTCCGTGACTGTGACCTCCATCGACACTCACCTCAGCACTGAACTGTCTGTGTCTGTGGCCTCCATCGACACTCACCTCAGCACTGAACTGTCTGTGACTGTGACCTCCATCGACACTCACCTCAGCACTGAACTGTCTGTGACTGTGACCTCCATCGACACTCACCTCAGCACTGAACTGTCTGTGACTGTGACCTCCATTGACACTCACCTCAGCACTGAACTGTCCGTGACTGTGACCTCCATCGACACTCACCTCAGCACTGAACTGTCTGTGACTGTGGCCTCCATCGACACTCACCTCAGCACTGAACTGTCCGTGACTGTGACCTCCATCGACACTCACCTCAGCACTGAACTGTCTGTGACTGTGACCTCCATCGACACTCACCTCAGCACTGAACTGTCCGTGACTGTGACCTCCATCGACACTCACCTCAGCACTGAACTGTCTGTGACTGTGACCTCCATCAACACTCACCTCAGCACTGAACTGTCTGTGACTGTGACCTCCATCGACACTCACCTCAGCACTGAACTGTCTGTGACTGTGACCTTCATCGACACTCACCTCAGCACTGAACTGTCCGTGACTGTGACCTCCATTGACACTCACCTCAGCACTGAACTGTCTCTGTGACTGTGGCCTCCATCGACACTCACCTCAGCACTGAACTGTCTATGTGACTGTGACCTCCATCGACACTCACCTCAGCACTGAACTGTCTGTGACTGTGACCTCCATCGACACTCACCTCAGCACTGAACTATCTCTGTGACTGTGACCTCCATCGACACTCACCTCAGCATTGAACTGTCTGTGACTGTGACCTCCATCGACACTCACCTCAGCACTGAACTGTCCGTGACTGTGACCTCCATCGACACTCACCTCAGCACTGAACTGTCTGTGACTGTGACCTCCATCGACACTCACCTCAGCACTGAACTGTCTATGTGACTGTGACCTCCATCGACACTCACCTCAGCATTGAACTGTCTGTGACTGTGACCTCCATCGACACTCACCTCAGCACTGAACTGTCTATGTGACTGTGACCTCCATCGACACTCACCTCAGCATTGAACTGTCTGTGACTGTGACCTCCATCGACACTCACCTCAGCATTGAACTGTCTGTGACTGTGACCTCCATCGACACTCACCTCAGCACTGAACTGTCTGTGACTGTGACCTCCATCGACACTCACCTCAGCACTGAACTGTCTCTGTGACTGTGACCTCCATCGACACTCACCTCAGCACTGAACTGTCTGTGTGACTGTGACCTCCATCGACACTCACCTCAGCACTGAACTGTCTGTGACTGTGACCTCCATCGACACTCACCTCAGCATTGAACTGTCTGTGACTGTGACCTCCATCGACACTCACCTCAGCATTGAACTGTCTGTGACTGTGACCTCCATCGACACTCACCTCAGCACTGAACTGTCTGTGACTGTGACCTCCATCGACACTCACCTCAGCATTGAACTGTCTGTGACTGTGACCTCCATCGACACTCACCTCAGCACTGAACTGTCTGTGACTGTGACCTCCATCGACACTCACCTCAGCACTGAACTGTCTATGTGACTGTGACCTCCATCGACACTCACCTCAGCACTGAACTGTCCGTGACTGTGACCTCCATCGACACTCACCTCAGCACTGAACTGTCTGTGACTGTGACCTCCATCGACACTCACCTCAGCACTGAACTGTCTGTGACTGTGACCTCCATCAATACTCACCTCAGCACTGAACTGTCCGTGACTGTGACCTCCATCGACACTCACCTCAGCACTGAACTGTCTGTGACTGTGACCTCCATCGACACTCACCTCAGCACTGAACAGTCTGTGTGACTGTGACCTCCATCGACACTCACCTCAGCACTGAACTGTCTGTGACTGTGACCTCCATCAATACTCACCTCAGCACTGAACTGTCTGTGACTGTGACCTCCATCGACACTCACCTCAACACTGAACTGTCTGTGACTGTGACCTCCATCGACACTCACCTCAGCACTGAACAGTCTGTGTGACTGTGACCTCCATCGACACTCACCTCAGCACTGAACTGTCTGTGACTGTGACCTCCATCGACACTCACCTCAGCACTGAACTGTCTGTGTGACTGTGACCTCCATCGACACTCACCTCAGCACTGAACTGTCTGTGACTGTGACCACCATCGACACTCACCTCAGCACTGAACTGTCTGTGACTGTGACCTCCATCGACACTCACCTCAGCACTGAACTGTCTCTGTGACTGTGACCTCCATCGACACTCACCTCAGCACTGAACTGTCCGTGACTGTGACCACCATCGACACTCACCTCAGCACTGAACTGTCTGTGACTGTGACCTCCATCGACACTCACCTCAGCACTGAACTGTCCGTGACTGTGACCTCCATCGACACTCACCTCAGCACTGAACTGTCTGTGACTGTGACCTCCATCGACACTCACCTCAACACTGAACTGTCTCTGTGACTGTGACCTCCATCAATACTCACCTCAGCACTGAACTGTCCGTGACTGTGACCTCCATCGACACTCACCTCAGCACTGAACTGTCTGTGACTGTGACCTCCATCGACACTCACCTCAGCACTGAACTGTCTGTGACTGTGACCTTCATCGACACTCACCTCAGCACTGAACTGTCTGTGACTGTGACCTCCATCGACACTCACCTCAGCACTGAACTGTCCGTGACTGTGACCTCCATCGACACTCACCTCAGCACTGAACTGTCTGTGACTGTGACCTCCATCGACACTCACCTCAGCACTGAACTGTCTGTGACTGTGACCTCCATCGACACTCACCTCAGCACTGAACTGTCTCTGTGACTGTGACCTCCATCGACACTCACCTCAGCACTGAACAGTCTGTGTGACTGTGACCTCCATCGACACTCACCTCAGCACTGAACTGTCTGTGACTGTGACCTCCATCGACACTCACCTCAGCACTGAACTGTCTGTGACTGTGACCTCCATCGACACTCACCTCAGCACTGAACTGTCTGTGACTGTGACCTCCATCGACACTCACCTCAGCACTGAACTGTCTGTGACTGTGACCTCCATCAATACTCACCTCAGCACTGAACTGTCCGTGACTGTGACCTCCATCGACACTCACCTCAGCACTGAACTGTCTGTGACTGTGACCTCCATCGACACTCACCTCAGCACTGAACTGTCTGTGACTGTGACCTCCATCGACACTCACCTCAGCACTGAACTGTCTGTGACTGTGACCTCCATCCATACTCACCTCAGCACTGAACTGTCCGTGACTGTGACCTCCATCGACACTCACCTCAGCACTGAACTGTCTCTGTGACTGTGACCTCCATCGACACTCACCTCAGCACTGAACTGTCTCTGTGACTGTGACCTCCATCGACACTCACCTCAGCACTGAACTGTCTGTGACTGTGACCTCCATCGACACTCACCTCAGCACTGAACTGTCTCTGTGACTGTGACCTCCATCGACACTCATCTCAACACTGAACTGTCTGTGACTGTGACCTCCATCGACACTCACCTCAGCACTGAACTGTCTGTGACTGTGACCTCCATCGACACTCACCTCAGCACTGAACTGTCTGTGTGACTGTGACCTCCATCGACACTCACCTCAGCACTGAACTGTCCGTGACTGTGACCTCCATCGACACTCACCTCAGCACTGAACTGTCTGTGACTGTGACCTCCATCGACACTCACCTCAGCACTGAACTGTCTGTGTGACTGTGACCTCCATCGACACTCACCTCAGCACTGAACTGTCCGTGACTGTGACCTCCATCGACACTCACCTCAGCACTGAACTGTCTGTGACTGTGACCTCCATCGACACTCACCTCAGCACTGAACTGTCTCTGTGACTGTGACCTCCATCGACACTCACCTCAGCACTGAACTGTCTGTGACTGTGACCTCCATCAACACTCACCTCAGCACTGAACTGTCTGTGACTGTGACCTCCATCGACACTCACCTCAGCACTGAACTCTCTGTGACTGTGACCTCCATCGACACTCACCTCAGCACTGAACTGTCTGTCACTGTGACCTCCATCGACACTCGCCTCAGCACTGAACTGTCCGTGACTGTGACCTCCATCGACACTCACCTCAGCACTGAACTGTCCGTGACTGTGACCTCCATCGACACTCACCTCAGCACTGAACTGTCCGTGACTGTGACCTCCATCGACACTCACCTCAGCACTGAACTGTCTGTGACTGTGACCTCCATCGACACTCACCTCAGCACTGAACTGTCTGTGACTGTGACCTCCATCGACACTCACCTCAGCACTGAACTGTCTGTGACTGTGACCTCCATCGACACTCACCTCAGCACTGAACTGTCTGTGACTGTGACCTCCATCGACACTCACCTCAGCTCTGAACTGTCTGTGTGACTGTGACCTCCATCGACACTCACCTCAGCACTGAACTGTCTGTGACTGTGACCTCCATCGACACTCACCTCAGCACTGAACTGTCTGTGACTGTGACCTCCATCGACACTCACCTCAGCACTGAACTGTCTGTGTGACTGTGACCTCCATCGACACTCACCTCAGCACTGAACTGTCCGTGACTGTGACCTCCATCGACACTCACCTCAGCACTGAACTGTCTCTGTGACTGTGACCTCCATCGACACTCACCTCAGCACTGAACTGTCTGTGACTGTGACCTCCATCGACACTCACCTCAGCACTGAACTGTCTGTGACTGTGACCTCCATCGACACTCACCTCAGCACTGAACTGTCTGTGACTGTGACCTCCATCGACACTCACCTCAGCTCTGAACTGTCTGTGTGACTGTGACCTCCATCGACACTCACCTCAGCACTGAACTGTCTGTGACTGTGACCTCCATCGACACTCACCTCAGCACTGAACTGTCTGTGACTGTGACCTCCATCGACACTCACCTCAGCACTGAACTGTCTGTGTGACTGTGACCTCCATCGACACTCACCTCAGCACTGAACTGTCTCTGTGTCTGTGACCTCCATCGACACTCACCTCAGCACTGAACTGTCTGTGACTGTGACCTCCATCGACACTCACCTCAGCACTGAACTGTCTGTGTGACTGTGACCTCCATCGACACTCACCTCAGCACTGAACTGACTCTGTGTGACTGTGACCTCCATCGACACTCACCTCAGCACTGAACTGTCCGTGACTGTGACCTCCATCGACACTCACCTCAGCACTGAACTGTCCGTGACTGTGACCTCCATCGACACTCACCTCAGCACTGAACTGTCTGTCACTGTGACCTCCATCGACACTCACCTCAGCACTGAACTGTCTGTGACTGTGACCTCCATCGACACTCACCTCAGCACTGAACTGTCTGTGACTGTGACCTCCATCGACACTCACCTCAGCACTGAACTGTCTGTGACTGTGACCTCCATCGACACTCACCTCAGCACTGAACTGTCTGTGACTGTGACCTCCATCGACACTCACCTCAGCACTGAACTGTCTGTGACTGTGACCTCCATCGACACTCACCTCAGCACTGAACTGTCTCTGTGACTGTGACCTTCATCGACACTCACCTCAGCACTGAACTGTCTGTGACTGTGACCTCCATCGACACTCACCTCAGCACTGAACTGTCTGTGACTGTGACCTCCATCAACACTCACCTCAGCACTGAACTGTCTGTGTGACTGTGACCTCCATCGACACTCACCTCAGCACTGAACTGTCTGTGTGACTGTGACCTCCATCGACACTCACCTCAGCACTGAACTGTCTCTGTGACTGTGACCTCCATCGACACTCACCTCAGGACTGAACTGTCCGTGACTGTGACCTCCATCGACACTCACCTCAGCACTGAACTGTCTCTGTGACTGTGACCTCCATCGACACTCACCTCAGCACTGAACTGTCTGTGACTGTGACCTCCATCGACACTCACCTCAACACTGAACTGTCCGTGACTGTGACCTCCATCGACACTCACCTCAGCACTGAACTGTCTGTGTGACTGTGACCTCCATCGACACTCACCTCAGCACTGAACTGTCTCTGTGACTGTGACCTCCATCGACACTCACCTCAGCACTGAACTGTCTGTGACTGTGACCTCCATCGACACTCACCTCAGCACTGAACTGTCCGTGACTGTGACCTCCATCGACACTCACCTCAGCACTGAACTGTCTGTGTGACTGTGACCTCCATCGACACTCACCTCAGCACTGAACTGTCTCTGTGACTGTGACCTCCATCGACACTCATCTCAGCACTGAACTGTCTGTCACTGTGACCTCCATCGACACTCACCTCAGCACTGAACTGTCTGTGACTGTGACCTCCATCGACACTCACCTCAGCACTGAACTGTCTGTGACTGTGACCTCCATCGACACTCACCTCAGCACTGAACTGTCTGTGTGACTGTGACCTCCATCGACACTCACCTCAGCACTGAACTGTCCGTGACTGTGACCTCCATCGACACTCACCTCAGCACTGAACTGTCTGTGACTGTGACCTCCATCGACACTCACCTCAGCACTGAACTGTCTGTGTGACTGTGACCTCCATCGACACTCACCTCAGCACTGAACTGTCCGTGACTGTGACCTCCATCGACACTCACCTCAGCACTGAACTGTCTGTGACTGTGACCTCCATCGACACTCACCTCAGCACTGAACTGTCTCTGTGACTGTGACCTCCATCGACACTCACCTCAGCACTGAACTGTCTGTGACTGTGACCTCCATCGACACTCACCTCAGCACTGAACTGTCTGTGACTGTGACCTCCATCGACACTCACCTCAGCACTGAACTCTCTGTGACTGTGACCTCCATCGACACTCACCTCAGCACTGAACTGTCTGTCACTGTGACCTCCATCGACACTCGCCTCAGCACTGAACTGTCCGTGACTGTGACCTCCATCGACACTCACCTCAGCACTGAACTGTCCGTGACTGTGACCTCCATCGACACTCACCTCAGCACTGAACTGTCCGTGACTGTGACCTCCATCGACACTCACCTCAGCACTGAACTGTCTGTGACTGTGACCTCCATCGACACTCACCTCAGCACTGAACTGTCTGTGACTGTGACCTCCATCGACACTCACCTCAGCACTGAACTGTCTGTGACTGTGACCTCCATCGACACTCACCTCAGCACTCAACTGTCTGTGACTGTGACCTCCATCGACACTCACCTCAGCACTGAACTGTCTGTGACTGTGACCTCCATCGACACTCACCTCAGCACTGAACTGTCTGTGACTGTGACCTCCATCGACACTCACCTCAGCACTGAACTGTCTGTGACTGTGACCTCCATCGACACTCACCTCAGCACTGAACTGTCTGTGACTGTGACCTCCATCGACACTCACCTCAGCACTGAACTGTCTGTGACTGTGACCTCCATCAACACTCACCTCAGCACTGAACTGTCTGTGTGACTGTGACCTCCATCGACACTCACCTCAGCACTGAACTGTCTGTGTGACTGTGACCTCCATCGACACTCACCTCAGCACTGAACTGTCTCTGTGACTGTGACCTCCATCGACACTCACCTCAGGACTGAACTGTCCGTGACTGTGACCTCCATCGACACTCACCTCAGCACTGAACTGTCTCTGTGACTGTGACCTCCATCGACACTCACCTCAGCACTGAACTGTCTGTGACTGTGACCTCCATCGACACTCACCTCAACACTGAACTGTCCGTGACTGTGACCTCCATCGACACTCACCTCAGCACTGAACTGTCTGTGTGACTGTGACCTCCATCGACACTCACCTCAGCACTGAACTGTCTCTGTGACTGTGACCTCCATCGACACTCACCTCAGCACTGAACTGTCTGTGACTGTGACCTCCATCGACACTCACCTCAGCACTGAACTGTCCGTGACTGTGACCTCCATCGACACTCACCTCAGCACTGAACTGTCTGTGTGACTGTGACCTCCATCGACACTCACCTCAGCACTGAACTGTCTGTGACTGTGACCTCCATCGACACTCACCTCAGCACTGAACTGTCTGTGACTGTGACCTCCATCGACACTCACCTCAGCACTGAACTGTCTGTGACTGTGACCTCCATCGACACTCACCTCAGCACTGAACTGTCTCCGTGACTGTGACCTCCATCGACACTCACCTCAGCACTGAACTGTCTGTGACTGTGACCTCCATCGACACTCACCTCAGCACTGAACTGTCTGTGACTGTGGCCTCCATCGACACTCACCTCAGCACTGAACTGTCTGTGACTGTGACCTCCATCGACACTCACCTCAGCACTGAACTGTCTCCGTGACTGTGACCTCCATCGACACTCACCTCAGCACTGAACTGTCTGTGACTGTGACCTCCATCGACACTCACCTCAGCACTGAACTGTCTGTGACTGTGACCTCCATCGACACTCACCTCAGCACTGAACTGTCTGTGACTGTGACCTCCATCGACACTCACCTCAGCACTGAACTGTCTGTGACTGTGACCTCCATCGACACTCACCTCAGCACTGAACTGTCTGTGACTGTGACCTCCATCGACACTCACCTCAACACTGAACTGTCTGTGACTGTGACCTCCATCGACACTCACCTCAGCACTGAACTGTCTCTGTGACTGTGACCTCCATCGACACTCACCTCAGCACTGAACTGTCTGTGACTGTGACCTCCATCGACACTCACCTCAGCACTGAACTGTCTCTGTGACTGTGACCTCCATCGACACTCACCTCAGCACTGAACTGTCCGTGACTGTGACCTCCATTGACACTCATCTCAGCACTGAACTGTCTGTGTGACTGTGACCTCCATCGACACTCACCTCAGCACTGAACTGTCTGTGACTGTGACCTCCATCGACACTCACCTCAGCACTGAACTGTCCGTGACTGTGACCTCCATTGACACTCACCTCAGCACTGAACTGTCTGTGACTGTGACCTCCATCGACACTCACCTCAGCATTGAACTGTCTCTGTGACTGTGACCTCCATCGACACTCACCTCAGCACTGAACTGTCTGTGACTGTGACCTCCATCGACACTCACCTCAGCACTGAACTGTCTGTGACTGTGACCTCCATCGACACTCACCTCAACACTGAACTGTCTGTGACTGTGACCTCCATCGACACTCACCTCAGCACTGAACTGTCTGTGACTGTGACCTCCATCGACACTCACCTCAACACTGAACTGTCTGTGACTGTGACCTCCATCGACACTCACCTCAGCACTGAACTGTCTGTGACTGTGACCTCCATCGACACTCACCTCAACACTGAACTGTCTGTGACTGTGACCTCCATCGACACTCACCTCAGCACTGAACTGTCTGTGACTGTGACCTTCATCGACACTCACCTCAGCACTGAACTGTCTGTGACTGTGACCTTCATCGACACTCACCTCAGCACTGAACTGTCTCTGTGACTGTGACCTCCATCGACACTCACCTCAACACTGAACTGTCTGTGACTGTGACCTCCATCGACACTCACCTCAGCACTGAACTGTCTGTGACTGTGACCTCCATCGACACTCACCTCAGCACTGAACTGTCTGTGTGACTGTGACCTCCATCGACACTCACCTCAGCACTGAACTGTCTGTGACTGTGACCTCCATCGACACTCACCTCAGCACTGAACTGTCTGTGACTGTGACCTCCATCGACACTCACCTCAGCACTGAACTGTCTGTGACTGTGACCTCCATCGACACTCACCTCAGCACTGAACTGTCCGTGACTGTGACCTCCATCGACACTCACCTCAGCACTGAACTGTCTGTGACTGTGACCTCCATCGACACTCACCTCAGCACTGAACTGTCTGTGACTGTGACCTCCATCGACACTCACCTCAGCACTGAACTGTCTGTGACTGTGACCTCCATCGACACTCACCTCAGCACTGAACTGTCTGTGACTGTGACCTCCATCGACACTCACCTCAGCACTGAACTGTCTCTGTGACTGTGACCTCCATCGACACTCACCTCAGCACTGAACTGTCTGTGACTGTGACCTCCATCGACACTCACCTCAGCACTGAACTGTCTGTGACTGTGACCTCCATCGACACTCACCTCAGCACTGAACTGTCTGTGACTGTGACCTCCATCGACACTCACCTCAGCACTGAACTGTCTGTGACTGTGACCTCCATCGACACTCACCTCAGCACTGAACTGTCTGTGACTGTGACCTCCATCGACACTCACCTCAGCACTGAACTGTCTGTGACTGTGGCCTCCATCGACACTCACCTCAGCACTGAACTGTCTGTGACTGTGACCTCCATCGACACTCACCTCAGCACTGAACTGTCTGTGACTGTGACCTCCATTGACACTCATCTCAGCACTGAACTGTCTGTGTGACTGTGACCTCCATCGACACTCACCTCAGCACTGAACTGTCTGTGACTGTGACCTCCATCGACACTCACCTCAGCACTGAACTGTCTGTGACTGTGACCTCCATCGACACTCACCTCAGCACTGAACTGTCTGTGTGACTGTGACCTCCATCGACACTCACCTCAGCACTGAACTGTCTCTGTGACTGTGACCTCCATCGACACTCGCCTCAGCACTAAACTGTCTGTGTGACTGTGACCTCCATCGACACTCACCTCAGCACTGAACTGTCTGTGACTGTGACCTCCATCGACACTCACCTCAGCACTGAACTGTCTGTGACTGTGACCTCCATCGACACTCACCTCAGCACTGAACTGTCTGTGACTGTGACCTCCATCGACACTCACCTCAGCACTGAACTGTCTGTGACTGTGACCTCCATCGACACTCACCTCAACACTGAACTGTCTGTGACTGTGGCCTCCATCGACACTCACCTCAGCACTGAACTGTCTGTCACTGTGGCCTCCATCGACACTCACCTCAGCACTGAACTGTCTGTCACTGTGACCTCCATCGACACTCACCTCAGCACTAAACTGTCTGTGACTGTGACCTCCATCGACACTCACCTCAGCACTGAACTGTCTGTCACTGTGACCTCCATCGACACTCACCTCAGCACTGAACTGTCTCTGTGACTGTGACCTCCATCGACACTCACCTCAGCACTGAACTGTCTGTGACTGTGACCTCCATCGACACTCACCTCAGCACTGAACTGTCTGTGACTGTGGCCTCCATCGACACTCACCTCAGCACTGAACTGTCTGTCACTGTGACCTCCATCGACACTCACCTCAGCACTAAACTGTCTGTGTGACTGTGACCTCCATCGACACTCACCTCAACACTGAACTGTCTGTGACTGTGGCCTCCATCGACACTCACCTCAGCACTGAACTGTCTGTGTGACTGTGACCTCCATCGACACTCACCTCAGCACTGAACTGTCTGTGACTGTGACCTCCATCGACACTCACCTCAGCACTGAACTGTCTGTGACTGTGACCTCCATCGACACTCACCTCAGCACTGAACTGTCTGTGACTGTGACCTCCATCGACACTCGCCTCAGCACTGAACTGTCTGTCACTGTGACCTCCATCGACACTCACCTCAGCACTGAACTGTCTCTGTGACTGTGACCTCCATCGACACTCACCTCAGCACTGAACTGTCTGTGACTGTGACCTCCATCGACACTCACCTCAGGACTGAACTGTCTGTGACTGTGACCTCCATCGACACTCACCTCAGCACTGAACTGTCTCTGTGACTGTGACCTCCATCGACACTCACCTCAGCACTGAACTGTCTCTGTGACTGTGACCTCCATCGACACTCACCTCAGCACTGAACTGTCTGTGTCTGTGACCTCCATCGACACTCGCCTCAGCACTGAACTGTCTGTGACTGTGACCTCCATCGACACTCACCTCAGCACTGAACTGTCTGTGACTGTGACCTCCATCGACACTCGCCTCAGCACTGAACTGTCTGTCACTGTGACCTCCATCGACACTCACCTCAGCACTGAACTGTCTGTGACTGTGACCTCCATCGACACTCACCTCAGCACTGAACTGTCTGTGACTGTGACCTCCATCGACACTCGCCTCAGCACAGAACTGTCTGTGACTGTGACCTCCATCGACACTCGCCTCAGCACTGAACTGTCTGTCACTGTGACCTCCATCGACACTCACCTCAGCACTGAACTGTCTGTGACTGTGACCTCCATCGACACTCGCCTCAGCACTGAACTGTCTGTGACTGTGACCTCCATCGACACTCACCTCAGCACTGAACTGTCTCTGTGACTGTGACCTCCATCGACACTCACCTCAGCACTGAACTGTCTGTCACTGTGACCTCCATCGACACTCACCTCAGCACTAAACTGTCTGTGTGACTGTGACCTCCATCGACACTCACCTCAGCACTGAACTGTCTGTGACTGTGACCTCCATCGACACTCACCTCAGCACTGAACTGTCTGTGACTGTGACCTCCATCGACACTCACCTCAGCACTGAACTGTCCGTGACTGTGACCTCCATCGACACTCACCTCAGCACTGAACTGTCTCTGTCACTGTGACCTCCATCGACACTCACCTCAGCACTGAACTGTCTGTGACTGTGGCCTCCATCGACACTCACCTCAGCACTGAACTGTCTCTGTGACTGTGGCCTCCATCGACACTCACCTCAGCACTGAACTGTCTGTGACTGTGACCTCCATCGACACTCACCTCAGCACTGAACTGTCTGTGACTGTGACCTCCATCGACACTCACCTCAGCACTGAACTGTCTCTGTGACTGTGACCTCCATCGACACTCACCTCAGCACTCAACTGTCTGTGTGACTGTGACCTCCATCGACACTCACCTCAGCACTGAACTGTCTCTGTGACTGTGACCTCCATCGACACTCACCTCAGCACTGAACTGTCTCTGTGACTGTGACCTCCATCGACACTCACCTCAGCACTGAACTGTCTGTGTGACTGTGACCTCCATCGACACTCACCTCAGCACTGAACTGTCTCTGTGACTGTGACCTCCATCGACACTCACCTCAGCACTGAACTGTCTGTGACTGTGACCTCCATCGACACTCACCTCAGCACTGAACTGTCTGTGACTGTGACCTCCATCGACACTCACCTCAGCACTGAACTGTCTCTGTGACTGTGACCTCCATCGACACTCACCTCAGCACTGAACTGTCTCTGTGACTGTGACCTCCATCGACACTCACCTCAGCACTGAACTGTCCGTGACTGTGACCTCCATCGACACTCACCTCAGCACTGAACTGTCTGTGACTGTGACCTCCATCGACACTCACCTCAGCACTGAACTGTCTGTGAC
The DNA here is from genome assembly GCF_048418815.1 of Hemitrygon akajei. Classification (NCBI taxonomy): domain Eukaryota; kingdom Metazoa; phylum Chordata; class Chondrichthyes; order Myliobatiformes; family Dasyatidae; genus Hemitrygon; species Hemitrygon akajei. The sequence continues at coordinate 5,683,754 of NC_133143.1, read as the reverse complement.
TGTGACCTCCATCGACACTCACCTCAGCACTGAACTGTCTCTGTGACTGTGACCTCCATCAACACTCACCTCAGCACTGAACTGTCTGTGACTGTGACCTCCATCGACACTCACCTCAGCACTGAACTGTCTCTGTGACTGTGGCCTCCATCGACACTCACCTCAGCACTGAACTGTCTGTGTGACTGTGACCTCCATCGACACTCACCTCAGCACTGAACTGTCTCTGTGACTGTGACCTCCATCGACACTCACCTCAGCACTGAACTGTCTGTGACTGTGACCTCCATCGACACTCACCTCAGCACTGAACTGTCTGTCACTGTGACCTCCATCGACACTCACCTCAGCACTGAACTGTCTCTGTGACTGTGACCTCCATCGACACTCACCTCAGCACTGAACTGTCTCTGTGACTGTGACCTCCATCGACACTCACCTCAGCACTGAACTGTCCGTGACTGTGACCTCCATCGACACTCACCTCAGCACTGAACTGTCTGTGACTGTGGCCTCCATCGACACTCACCTCAGCACTGAACTGTCTCTGTGACTGTGACCTCCATCGACACTCACCTCAGCACTGAACTGTCTGTGACTGTGACCTCCATCGACACTCACCTCAGCACTGAACTGTCTGTGTGACTGTGGCCTCCATCGACACTCACCTCAGCATTGAACTGTCTGTGACTGTGACCTCCATTGACACTCACCTCAGCACTGAACTGTCTCTGTGACTGTGGCCTCCATCGACACTCACCTCAGCACTGAACTGTCTCTGTGACTGTGACCTCCATCGACACCCACCTCAGCACTGAACTGTCTGTGACTGTGACCTCCATTGACACTCACCTCAGCACTGAACTGTCTGTGACTGTGGCCTCCATCGACACTCACCTCAGCACTGAACTGTCTCTGTGACTGTGACCTCCATTGACACTCACCTCAGCACTGAACTGTCTCTGTGACTGTGACCTCCATCGACACCCACCTCAGCACTGAACTGTCTCTGTGACTGTGACCTCCATCGACACTCACCTCAGCACTGAACTGTCTCTGTGACTGTGACCTCCATCGACACCCACCTCAGCACTGAACTGTCCGTGACTGTGACCTCCATCGACACTCACCTCAGCACTGAACTGTCTCTGTGACTGTGACCTCCATCGACACTCACCTCAGCACTGAACTGTCTGTGACTGTGACCTCCATCGACACTCACCTCAGCACTGAACTGTCTCTGTGACTGTGACCTCCATCGACACTCACCTCAGCACTGAACTGTCTGTGACTGTGACCTCCATCGACACTCACCTCAGCACTGAACTGTCCGTGACTGTGACCTCCATCGACACTCACCTCAACACTGAACTGTCTCTGTGACTGTGACCTCCATCGACACTCACCTCAACTCTGAACTGTCTCTGTGACTGTGACCTCCATCGACACTCACCTCAGCTCTGAACTGTCTGTGACTGTGACCTCCATCGACACTCACCTCAGCACTGAACTGTCTGTGACTGTGACCTCCATCGACACTCACCTCAACACTGAACTTTCTGTGACTGTGATCTCCATCGACACTCACCTCAACACTGAACTTTCTGTGACTGTGATCTCCATCGACACTCACCTCAGCACTGAACTGTCTGTGACTGTGACCTCCATCGACACTCACCTCAGCACTGAACTGTCTGTGACTGTGACCTCCATCGACACTCACCTCAGCACTGAACTGTCTGTGACTGTGACCTCCATCGACACTCACCTCAACACTGAACTGTCCGTGACTGTGACCTCCATCGACACTCACCTCAACACTGTACTGTCCGTGACTGTGACCTCCATCGACACTCACCTCAACACTGAACTGTCTCTGTGACTGTGACCTCCATCGACACTCACCTCAACACTGAACTGTCCGTGACTGTGACCTCCATCGACACTCACCTCAACACTGAACTGTCTCTGTGACTGTGACCTCCATCGACACTCACCTCAGCACTGAACTGTCTGTGACTGTGACCTCCATCGACACTCACCTCAGCTCTGAACTGTCCGTGACTGTGACCTCCATCGACACTCACCTCAGCACTGAACTGTCTGTGACTGTGACCTCCATCGACACTCACCTCAGCACTGAACTGTCTCTGTGACTGTGACCTCCATCGACACTCACCTCAGCACTGAACTGTCTGTGACTGTGACCTCCATCGACACTCACCTCAGCACTGAACTGTCTCTGTGACTGTGACCTCCATCGACACTCACCTCAGCACTGAACTGTCTGTGACTGTGACTTCCATCGACACTCACCTCAGCACTGAACTGTCTCTGTGACTGTGACCTCCATCGACACTCACCTCAACACTGAACTGTCTGTGACTGTGACTTCCATCGACACTCACCTCAGCTCTGAACTGTCCGTGACTGTGACCTCCATCGACACTCACCTCAGCACTGAACTGTCTGTGACTGTGGCCTCCATCGACACTCACCTCAGCACTGAACTGTCTGTGACTGTGACCTCCATCGACACTCACCTCAGCACTGAACTGTCTGTGACTGTGACCTCCATCGACACTCACCTCAGCACTGAACTGTCTGTGACTGTGACCTCCATCGACACTCACCTCAGCACTGAACTGTCTGTGTGACTGTGGCCTCCATCGACACTCACCTCAGCACTGAACTGTCTGTGACTGTGACCTCCATCGACACTCACCTCAGCACTGAACTGTCTCTGTGACTGTGGCCTCCATCGACACTCACCTCAGCACTGAACTGTCTGTGACTGTGACCTCCATCGACACTCACCTCAACACTGAACTGTCCGTGACTGTGACCTCCATCGACACTCACCTCAGCACTGAACTGTCTGTCACTGTGACCTCCATTGACACTCACCTCAGCACTGAACTGTCCGTGACTGTGATCTCCATCGACACTCACCTCAGCACTGAACTGTCTCTGTGACTGTGACCTCCATCGACACTCACCTCAGCACTGAACTGTCTGTGTGACTGTGACTTCCATCGACACTCACCTCAGCTCTGAACTGTCCGTGACTGTGACCTCCATCGACACTCACCTCAGCACTGAACTGTCTCTGTCACTGTGGCCTCCATCGACACTCACCTCAGCACTGAACTGTCTGTGACTGTGGCCTCCATCGACACTCACCTCAGCACTGAACTGTCAGTGTGACTGTGGCCTCCATCGACACTCACCTCAGCACTGAACTGTCTCTGTGACTGTGACCTCCATCGACACTCACCTCAGCACTGAACTGTCTGTGACTGTGACCTCCATCGACACTCACCTCAGCACTGAACTGTCTGTGTGACTGTGACCTCCATCGACACTCACCTCAGCACTGAACTGTCCGTGACTGTGAGCTCCATCGACACTCACCTCAGCACTGAACTGTCTGTGACTGTGACCTCCATCGACACTCACCTCAGCACTGAACTGTCAGTGTGACTGTGGCCTCCATCGACACTCACCTCAGCACTGAACTGTCTGTGACTGTGACCTCCATCGACACTCACCTCAGCACTGAACTGTCTGTGTGACTGTGGCCTCCATCGACACTCACCTCAGCACTGAACTGTCTGTGACTGTGACCTCCATCGACACTCACCTCAGCACTGAACTGTCTCTGTGACTGTGGCCTCCATCGACACTCACCTCAGCACTGAACTGTCTGTGACTGTGACCTCCATCGACACTCACCTCAACACTGAACTGTCCGTGACTGTGACCTCCATCGACACTCACCTCAGCACTGAACTGTCTGTCACTGTGACCTCCATTGACACTCACCTCAGCACTGAACTGTCCGTGACTGTGATCTCCATCGACACTCACCTCAGCACTGAACTGTCTCTGTGACTGTGACCTCCATCGACACTCACCTCAGCACTGAACTGTCTCTGTGACTGTGACCTCCATCGACACTCACCTCAGCACTGAACTGTCTGTCACTGTGACCTCCATCGACACTCACCTCAGCACTGAACTGTCTGTGACTGTGACCTCCATCGACACTCACCTCAACACTGAACTGTCCGTGACTGTGACCTCCATCGACACTCACCTCAGCACTGAACTGTCTCTGTGACTGTGGCCTCCATCGACACTCACCTCAGCACTGAACTGTCTCTGTGACTGTGACCTCCATCGACACTCACCTCAGCACTGAACTGTCTGTGACTGTGACCTCCATCGACACTCACCTCAGCACTGAACTGTCTGTCACTGTGACCTCCATCGACACTCACCTCAGCACTGAACTGTCTGTGACTGTGACCTCCATCGACACTCACCTCAGCACTGAACTGTCTCTGTCACTGTGACCTCCATCGACACTCACCTCAGCATTGAACTGTCTGTGACTGTGACCTCCATCGACACTCACCTCAGCACTGAACTGTCTGTGACTGTGACCTCCATCGACACTCACCTCAGCACTGAACTGTCTCTGTCACTGTGACCTCCATCGACACTCACCTCAGCATTGAACTGTCTGTGACTGTGACCTCCATCGACACTCACCTCAGCATTGAACTGTCTGTGTGACTGTGACCTACATCGACACTCACCTCAACACTGAACTGTCCGTGACTGTGACCTCCATCGACACTCACCTCAGCACTGAACTGTCTGTGTGACTGTGACCTACATCGACACTCACCTCAACACTGAACTGTCCGTGACTGTGACCTCCATCGACACTCACCTCAGCACTGAACTGTCTGTGTGACTGTGGCCTCCATCGACACTCGCCTCAGCACTGAACTGTCCGTGACTGTGACTTCCATTGACACTCACCTCAGCTCTGAACTGTCTGTCACTGTGGCCTCCATCGACACTCACCTCAGCACTGAACTGTCTGTGACTGTGACCTCCATCGACACTCACCTCAGCACTGAACTGTCTCTGTGACTGTGACCTCCATCGACACTCACCTCAGCACTGAACTGTCTGTGTGACTGTGACCTCCATCGACACTCACCTCAGCACTGAACTGTCTGTGACTGTGACCTCCATCGACACTCACCTCAGCACTGAACTGTCTGTGACTGTGACCTCCATCGACACTCACCTCAGCACTGAACTGTCTGTGACTGTGACCTCCATCGACACTCACCTCAGCACTGAACTGTCTGTGACTGTGACCTCCATCGACACTCACCTCAGCACTGAACTGTCTGTGACTGTGACCTCCATCGACACTCACCTCAGCACTGAACTGTCTGTGACTGTGACCTCCATCGACACTCACCTCAGCACTGAACTGTCTGTGACTGTGACCTCCATCAACACTCACCTCAGCACTGAACTGTCTGTGACTGTGACCTCCATCGACACTCACCTCAGCACTGAACTGTCTCTGTGACTGTGACCTCCATCGACACTCACCTCAGCACTGAACTGTCTCTGTGACTGTGACCTCCATCGACACTCACCTCAGCACTGAACTGTCTCTGTGACTGTGACCTCCATCGACACTCACCTCAGCACTGAACTGTCTCTGTGACTGTGACCTCCATCGACACTCACCTCAGCACTGAACTGTCTGTGACTGTGACCTCCATCGACACTCACCTCAGCACTGAACTGTCTGTGACTGTGACCTCCATCGACACTCACCTCAGCACTGAACTGTCTGTGACTGTGACCTCCATCGACACTCACCTCAGCACTGAACTGTCTCTGTGACTGTGACCTCCATCGACACTCACCTCAGCACTGAACTGTCTGTCACTGTGACCTCCATCGACACTCACCTCAGCACTGAACTGTCTCTGTGACTGTGACCTCCATCGACACTCACCTCAGCACTGAACTGTCTCTGTGACTGTGACCTCCATCGACACTCACCTCAGCACTGAACTGTCCGTGACTGTGACCTCCATCGACACTCACCTCAGCACTGAACTGTCTGTGACTGTGGCCTCCATCGACACTCACCTCAGCAGTGAACTGTCTGTCACTGTGACCTCCATCGACACTCACCTCAGCACTGAACTGTCTCTGTGACTGTGACCTCCATCGACACTCACCTCAGCACTGAACTGTCTGTGACTGTGACCTCCATCGACACTCACCTCAGCACTGAACTGTCTGTGTGACTGTGGCCTCCATCGACACTCACCTCAGCATTGAACTGTCTGTGACTGTGACCTCCATTGACACTCACCTCAGCACTGAACTGTCTCTGTGACTGTGGCCTCCATCGACACTCACCTCAGCACTGAACTGTCTCTGTGACTGTGACCTCCATCGACACCCACCTCAGCACTGAACTGTCTGTGACTGTGACCTCCATTGACACTCACCTCAGCACTGAACTGTCTGTGACTGTGGCCTCCATCGACACTCACCTCAGCACTGAACTGTCTCTGTGACTGTGACCTCCATTGACACTCACCTCAGCACTGAACTGTCTCTGTGACTGTGACCTCCATCGACACCCACCTCAGCACTGAACTGTCTCTGTGACTGTGACCTCCATCGACACTCACCTCAGCACTGAACTGTCTCTGTGACTGTGACCTCCATCGACACCCACCTCAGCACTGAACTGTCCGTGACTGTGACCTCCATCGACACTCACCTCAGCACTGAACTGTCTCTGTGACTGTGACCTCCATCGTCACTCACCTCAGCACTGAACTATCTCTGTCACTGTGGCCTCCATCGACACTCACCTCAGCACTGAACTGTCTGTGACTGTGACCTCCATCGACACTCACCTCAGCACTGAACTGTCTGTGTGACTGTGACCTCCATCGACACTCACCTCAACACTGAACTGTCTCTGTGACTGTGACCTCCATCGACACTCACCTCAGCACTGAACTGTCTCTGTGACTGTGACCTCCATCGTCACTCACCTCAGCACTGAACTATCTCTGTCACTGTGGCCTCCATCGACACTCACCTCAGCACTGAACTGTCTGTCACTGTGACCTCCATCGACACTCACCTCAGCACTGAACTGTCTCTGTGACTGTGACCTCCATCGACACTCACCTCAGCACTGAACTGTCTCTGTGACTGTGACCTCCATCGACACTCACCTCAGCACTGAACTGTCTGTGACTGTGACCTCCATCGACACTCACCTCAGCACTGAACTGTCTGTGTGACTGTGGCCTCCATCGACACTCACCTCAGCATTGAACTGTCTGTGACTGTGACCTCCATTGACACTCACCTCAGCACTGAACTGTCTCTGTGACTGTGGCCTCCATCGACACTCACCTCAGCACTGAACTGTCTCTGTGACTGTGACCTCCATCGACACCCACCTCAGCACTGAACTGTCTGTGACTGTGACCTCCATTGACACTCACCTCAGCACTGAACTGTCTGTGACTGTGGCCTCCATCGACACTCACCTCAGCACTGAACTGTCTCTGTGACTGTGACCTCCATTGACACTCACCTCAGCACTGAACTGTCTCTGTGACTGTGACCTCCATCGACACCCACCTCAGCACTGAACTGTCTCTGTGACTGTGACCTCCATCGACACTCACCTCAGCACTGAACTGTCTCTGTGACTGTGACCTCCATCGACACCCACCTCAGCACTGAACTGTCCGTGACTGTGACCTCCATCGACACTCACCTCAGCACTGAACTGTCTCTGTGACTGTGACCTCCATCGTCACTCACCTCAGCACTGAACTATCTCTGTCACTGTGGCCTCCATCGACACTCACCTCAGCACTGAACTGTCTGTGACTGTGACTTCCATCGACACTCACCTCAACACTGAACTGTCCGTGACTGTGACCTCCATCGACACTCACCTCAACACTGAACTGTCTCTGTGACTGTGACCTCCATCGACACTCACCTCAACACTGAACTGTCTCTGTGACTGTGACCTCCATCGACACTCACCTCAACACTGAACTGTCCGTGACTGTGACCTCCATCGACACTCACCTCAACACTGTACTGTCCGTGACTGTGACCTCCATCGACACTCACCTCAACACTGAACTGTCTCTGTGACTGTGACCTCCATCGACACTCACCTCAACACTGAACTGTCCGTGACTGTGACCTCCATCGACACTCACCTCAACACTGAACTGTCTCTGTGACTGTGACCTCCATCGACACTCACCTCAGCACTGAACTGTCTGTGACTGTGACTTCCATCGACACTCACCTCAGCTCTGAACTGTCCGTGACTGTGACCTCCATCGACACTCACCTCAGCACTGAACTGTCTGTGACTGTGGCCTCCATCGACACTCACCTCAGCACTGAACTGTCTGTGACTGTGGCCTCCATCGACACTCACCTCAGCACTGAACTGTCAGTGTGACTGTGGCCTCCATCGACACTCACCTCAGCACTGAACTGTCTGTGACTGTGACCTCCATCGACACTCACCTCAGCACTGAACTGTCTGTGACTGTGATCTCCATCGACACTCACCTCAGCACTGAACTGTCTGTGACTGTGGCCTCCATCGACACTCACCTCAGCACTGAACTGTCAGTGTGACTGTGGCCTCCATCGACACTCACCTCAGCACTGAACTGTCTGTGACTGTGACCTCCATCGACACTCACCTCAGCACTGAACTGTCTGTGTCTGTGACCTCCATCGACACTCACCTCAGCACTGAACTGTCTGTGACTGTGACCTCCATCGACACTCACCTCAGCACTGAACTGTCAGTGTGACTGTGGCCTCCATCGACACTCACCTCAGCACTGAACTGTCTGTGACTGTGACCTCCATCGACACTCACCTCAGCACTGAACTGTCTGTGTGACTGTGGCCTCCATCGACACTCACCTCAGCACTGAACTGTCTGTGACTGTGACCTCCATCGACACTCACCTCAGCACTGAACTGTCTCTGTGACTGTGGCCTCCATCGACACTCACCTCAGCACTGAACTGTCTGTGACTGTGACCTCCATCGACACTCACCTCAACACTGAACTGTCCGTGACTGTGACCTCCATCGACACTCACCTCAGCACTGAACTGTCTGTCACTGTGACCTCCATTGACACTCACCTCAGCACTGAACTGTCCGTGACTGTGATCTCCATCGACACTCACCTCAGCACTGAACTGTCTCTGTGACTGTGACCTCCATCGACACTCACCTCAGCACTGAACTGTCTCTGTGACTGTGGCCTCCATCGACACTCACCTCAGCACTGAACTGTCTGTGACTGTGACCTCCATCGACACTCACCTCAACACTGAACTGTCCGTGACTGTGACCTCCATCGACACTCACCTCAGCACTGAACTGTCTGTGACTGTGACCTCCATCGACACTCACCTCAGCACTGAACTGTCTGTGACTGTGACCTCCATCGACACTCACCTCAGCACTGAACTGTCTGTGACTGTGACCTCCATCGACACTCACCTCAGCACTGAACTGTCTGTGTGACTGTGACCTCCATCGACACTCACCTCAGCACTGAACTGTCCGTGACTGTGACCTCCATCGACACTCACCTCAGCACTGAACTGTCTGTGACTGTGACCTCCATCGACACTCACCTCAGCACTGAACTGTCTGTGACTGTGACCTCCATCGACACTCACCTCAGCACTGAACTGTCTGTGACTGTGACCTCCATCGACACTCACCTCAGCACTGAACTCTCTCCGTGACTGTGACCTCCATCGACACTCACCTCAGCACTGAACTGTCTGTGACTGTGACCTCCATCGACACTCACCTCAGCACTGAACTGTCTGTGACTGTGACCTCCATCGACACTCACCTCAGCACTGAACTGTCTGTGACTGTGACCTCCATCGACACTCACCTCAGCACTGAACTGTCTGTGTGACTGTGGCCTCCATCGACACTCGCCTCAGCACTGAACTGTCCGTGACTGTGACTTCCATTGACACTCACCTCAGCTCTGAACTGTCTGTGTGACTGTGGCCTCCATCGACACTCACCTCAGCACTGAACTGTCTGTGACTGTGACCTCCATCGACACTCACCTCAGCACTGAACTGTCTGTGACTGTGACCTCCATCGACACTCACCTCAGCACTGAACTGTCTGTGACTGTGACCTCCATCGACACTCACCTCAGCACTGAACTGTCTGTGACTGTGACCTTCATCGACACTCACCTCAGCACTGAACTGTCTCTGTGACTGTGACCTCCATCGACACTCACCTCAGCACTGAACTGTCTGTGACTGTGACCTCCATCGACACTCACCTCAGCACTGAACTGTCTCTGTGACTGTGACCTCCATCGACACTCACCTCAGCACTGAACTGTCTGTGTGACTGTGACCTCCATCGACACTCACCTCAGCACTGAACTGTCCGTGACTGTGACCTCCATCGACACTCACCTCAGCACTGAACTGTCTGTGACTGTGACCTCCATCGACATTCACCTCAGCACTGAACTGTCTGTGTGACTGTGACCTCCATCGACACTCACCTCAGCACTGAACTCTCTGTGACTGTGACCTCCATCGACACTCACCTCAGCACTGAACTGTCTGTGTGACTGTGACCTCCATCGACACTCACCTCAGCACTGAACTGTCTGTGACTGTGACCTCCATCGACACTCACCTCAGCACTGAACTGTCTGTGACTGTGACCTCCATCGACACTCACCTCAGCACTGAACTGTCTGTGACTGTGACCTCCATCGACACTCACCTCAGCACTGAACTGTCTGTGACTGTGACCTCCATCGACACTCACCTCAGCACTGAACTGTCTGTGACTGTGACCTCCATCGACACTCACCTCAGCACTGAACTGTCTGTCTGACTGTGACCTCCATCGACACACAACTCAGCACTGAACTGTCTCTGTGACTGTGACCTCCATCGACACTCACCTCAGCACTGAACTGTCTGTGACTGTGACCTCCATCGACACTCACCTCAGCACTGAACTGTCTGTGTGACTGTGACCTCCATCGACACTCACCTCAGCACTGAACTGTCTCTGTGACTGTGACCTCCATCGACACTCACCTCAGCACTGAACTGTCTGTGACTGTGACCTCCATCGACACTCACCTCAGCACTGAACTGTCTGTGACTGTGACCTCCATCGACACTCACCTCAGCACTGAACTGTCTGTGACTGTGACCTCCATCGACACTCACCTCAGCACTGAACTGTCTGTGTGACTGTGACCTCCATCGACACTCACCTCAGCACTGAACTGTCTCTGTGACTGTGACCTCCATCGACACTCACCTCAGCACTGAACTGTCCGTGACTGTGACCTCCATCGACACTCACCTCAGCACTGAACTGTCTGTGACTGTGACCTCCATCGACACTCACCTCAGCACTGAACTGTCTGTGACTGTGACCTCCATCGACACTCACCTCAGCACTGAACTGTCTCTGTGACTGTGACCTCCATCGACACTCACCTCAGCACTGAACTGTCTGTGTGACTGTGACCTCCATCGACACGCACCTCAGCACTGAACTGTCTGTGACTGTGGCCTCCATCGACACTCACCTCAGCACTGAACTGTCTGTGACTGTGACCTCCATCGACACTCACCTCAACACTGAACTGTCTGTGACTGTGACCTCCATCGACACTCACCTCAACACTGAACTGTCCGTGACTGTGACCTCCATCGACACTCACCTCAACACTGAACTGTCTGTGACTGTGACCTCCATCGACACTCACCTCAGCACTGAACTGTCCGTGACTGTGACCTCCATCGACACTCACCTCAGCACTGAACTGTCTCTGTGACTGTGACCTCCATCGACACTCACCTCAGCACTGAACTGTCTGTGACTGTGACCTCCATCGACACTCACCTCAGCACTGAACTGTCTCTGTGACTGTGACCTCCATCGACACTCACCTCAGCACTGAACTGTCTGTGTGACTGTGACCTCCATCGACACTCACCTCAGCACTGAACTGTCCGTGACTGTGACCTCCATCGACACTCACCTCAGCACTGAACTGTCTGTCACTGTGACCTCCATCGACACTCACCTCAGCACTGAACTGTCTGTGACTGTGACCTCCATCGACACTCACCTCAACACTGAACTGTCTGTGACTGTGACCTCCATCGACACTCACCTCAACACTGAACTGTCTGTGACTGTGACCTCCATCGACACTCACCTCAGCACTGAACTGTCTCTGTGACTGTGACCTCCATCGACACTCACCTCAGCACTGAACTGTCTGTGACTGTGACCTCCATCGACACTCACCTCAGCACTGAACTGTCTCTGTGACTGTGACCTCCATCGACACTCACCTCAGCACTGAACTGTCTGTGTGACTGTGACCTCCATCGACACTCACCTCAGCACTGAACTGTCCGTGACTGTGACCTCCATCGACACTCACCTCAGCACTGAACTGTCTGTGACTGTGACCTCCATCGACATTCACCTCAGCACTGAACTGTCTGTGTGACTGTGACCTCCATCGACACTCACCTCAGCACTGAACTCTCTGTGACTGTGACCTCCATCGACACTCACCTCAGCACTGAACTGTCTGTGTGACTGTGACCTCCATCGACACTCACCTCAGCACTGAACTGTCTGTGACTGTGACCTCCATCGACACTCACCTCAGCACTGAACTGTCTGTGACTGTGACCTCCATCGACACTCACCTCAGCACTGAACTGTCTGTGTGACTGTGACCTCCATCGACACTCACCTCAGCACTGAACTGTCTGTGACTGTGACCTCCATCGACACTCACCTCAGCACTGAACTGTCTGTGACTGTGACCTCCATCGACACTCACCTCAGCACTGAACTGTCTGTGACTGTGACCTCCATCGACACTCACCTCAGCACTGAACTGTCTGTGTGACTGTGACCTCCATCGACACTCACCTCAGGACTGAACTGTCTGTGACTGTGACCTCCATCGACACTCACCTCAGCACTGAACTGTCTGTGACTGTGACCTCCATCGACACTCACCTCAGCACTGAACTCTCTGTGACTGTGACCTCCATCGACACTCACCTCAGCACTGAACTGTCTGTGACTGTGACCTCCATCGACACTCACCTCAGCACTGAACTGTCTGTGACTGTGACCTCCATCGACACTCACCTCAGCACTGAACTGTCCGTGAACGTGACCTCCATCGACACTCACCTCAGCACTGAACTGTCTCTGTGACTGTGACCTCCATCGACACTCACCTCAGCACTGAACTGTCTGTGACTGTGACCTCCATCGACACTCACCTCAACACTGAACTGTCCGTGACTGTGACCTCCATCGACACTCACCTCAGCACTGAACTGGCTGTGTAACTGTGACCTCCATCGACACTCACCTCAGCACTGAACTGTCTGTGTGACTGTGACCTCCATCGACACTCACCTCAACACTGAACTGTCTGTGACTGTAGCCTCCATCGACACTCACCTCAGCACTGAACTGTCTGTGTGACTGTGACCTCCATCGACACTCACCTCAGCACTGAACTGTCTGTCACTGTGACCTCCATCGACACTCACCTCAGCACTGAACTGTCTCTGTGACTGTGACCTCCATCGACACTCACCTCAGCACTGAACTGTCTCTGTGACTGTGACCTCCATCGACACTCACCTCAGCACTGAACTGTCTCTGTGACTGTGACCTCCATCGACACTCACCTCAACACTGAACTGTCTGTGTGACTGTGACCTCCATCGACACTCACCTCAGCACTGAACTGTCTGTGACTGTGACCTCCATCGACACTCACCTCAGCACTGAACTGTTTGTGACTGTGACCTCCATCAACACTCACCTCAGCACTGAACTGTCTCTGTGACTGTGACCTCCATCGACACTCACCTCAGCACTGAACTGTCTGTGACTGTGACCTCCATCAACACTCACCTGAGCACTGAACTGTCTGTGACTGTGACTTCCATCGACACTCACCTCAGCACTGAACTGTCCGTGAACGTGACCTCCATCGACACTCACCTCAGCACTGAACTGTCCGTGAACGTGACCTCCATTGACACTCACCTCAGCACTGAACTGTCTCTGTGACTGTGACCTCCATCGACACTCACCTCAGCACTGAACTGTCTGTGACTGTGGCCTCCATCGACACTCACCTCAGCACTGATCTGTCTGTGACTGTGACCTCCATCGACACTCACCTCAGCACTGAACTGTCCGTGACTGTGACCTCCATCGACACTCACCTCAACACTGAACTGTCTGTGACTGTGACCTCCATCGACACTCACCTCAGCACTGAACTGTCCGTGAACGTGACCTCCATCGACACTCACCTCAGCACTGAACTGTCCGTGAACGTGACCTCCATTGACACTCACCTCAGCACTGAACTGTCTGTGACTGTGACCTCCATCGACACTCACCTCAGCACTTAACTGTCTGTGACTGTGACCTCCATCGACACTCACCTCAGCACTGAACTGTCTCTGTGACTGTGGCCTCCATCGACACTCACCTCAACACTGAACTGTCTGTGACTGTGACCACCATCGACACTCACCTCAGCACTGAACTGTCTGTGACTGTGACCTCCATCAACACTCACCTCAGCACTGAACTGTCTGTGACTGTGACCTCCATCGACACTCACCTCAGCACTGTACTGTTTGTGACTGTGACCTCCATCGACACTCACCTCAGCACTGAACTGTCTGTCTGACTGTGACCTCCATCGACACTCACCTCAGCACTGAACTGTCTCTGTGACTGTGACCTCCATCGACACTCACCTCAGCACTGAACTGTCTGTCACTGTGACCTCCATCGACACTCACCTCAGCACTGAACTGTCTCTGTGACTGTGACCTCCATCGACACTCACCTCAGCACTGAACTGTCTCTGTGACTGTGACCTCCATCGACACTCACCTCAACACTGAACTGTCTGTGACTGTGACCTCCATCGACACTCACCTCAGCACTGAACTGTCTGTGTGACTGTGACCTCCATCGACACTCACCTCAGCACTGAAGTGTCTGTGACTGTGACCTCCATCGACACTCACCTCAGCACTGAACTGTCTGTGACTGTGACCTCCATCGACACTCACCTCAGCACTGAACTGTCTGTGACTGTGACCTCCATCGACACTCACCTCAGCACTGAACTGTCTGTGACTGTGACCTCCATCGACACTCACCTCAGCACTGAACTGTCTGTGACTGTGACCTCCATCGACACTCACCTCAGCACTGAACTGTCTGTGACTGTGACCTCCATCGACACTCACCTCAGCACTGAACTGTCTGTGACTGTGACCTCCATCGACACTCACCTCAGCACTGAACTGTCTGTGACTGTGACCTCCATCGACACTCACCTCAGCACTGAACTGTCTGTGACTGTGACCTCCATCGACACTCACCTCAGCACTGAACTGTCTGTGACTGTGACCTCCATCGACACTCACCTCAGCATTGAACTGTCTGTGACTGTGACCTCCATCGACACTCACCTCAGCACTGAACTGTCTGTGACTGTGACCTCCATCGACACTCACCTCAGCACTGAACTGTCTCTGTCACTGTGACCTCCATCGACACTCACCTCAGCACTGAACTGTCTGTGACTGTGACCTCCATCGACACTCACCTCAGCACTGAACTGTCTGTGTGACTGTGACCTCCATCGACACTCACCTCAGCACTGAACTGTCTGTGTGACTGTGACCTCCATCGACACTCACCTCAGCACTGAACTGTCTGTCACTGTGGCCTCCATCGACACTCACCTCAGCACTGAACTGTCTGTGACTGTGACCTCCATCGACACTCACCTCAGCACTGAACTGTCTGTGACTGTGGCCTCCATCGACACTCACCTCAGCACTGAACTGTCTCTGTGACTGTGACCTCCATCGACACTCACCTCAGCACTGAACTGTCTGTGACTGTGGCCTCCATCGACACTCACCTCAGCACTGAACTGTCCGTGTGACTGTGACCTCCATCGACACTCACCTCAGCACTGAACTGTCTGTGACTGTGACCTCCATCGACACTCACCTCAGCACTGAACTGTCTGTGACTGTGACCTCCATCGACACTCACCTCAGCATTGAACTGTCTGTGACTGTGACCTCCATCGACACTCACCTCAGCACTGAACTGTCTGTGACTGTGACCTCCATCGACACTCACCTCAGCACTGAACTGTCTGTGACTGTGACCTCCATCGACACTCACCTCAGCACTGAACTGTCTGTGACTGTGACCTCCATCGACACTCACCTCAGCACTGAACTGTCCGTGACTGTGACCTCCATCGACACTCACCTCAGCACTGAACTGTCTCTGTGACTGTGGCCTCCATCGACACTCACCTCAGCACTGAACTGTCTGTGACTGTGGCCTCCATCGACACTCACCTCAGCACTGAACTGTCTGTGACTGTGACCTCCATCGACACTCACCTCAGCACTGAACTGTCTGTGACTGTGGCCTCCATCGACACTCACCTCAGCACTGAACTGTCTCTGTGACTGTGACCTCCATCGACACTCACCTCAGCACTGAACTGTCTGTGACTGTGACCTCCATCGACACTCACCTCAGCACTGAACTGTATGTGTGACTGTGACCTCCATCGACACTCACCTCAGCACTGAACTGTCTGTGTGACTGTGGCATCCATCGACACTCACCTCAGCACTGAACTGTCTGTGTGACTGTGACCTCCATCAACACTCACCTCAGCACTGAACTGTCTGTGACTGTGGCCTCCATCGACACTCACCTCAGCACTGAACTGTCTGTGACTGTAGCCTCCATCGACACTCACCTCAGCACTGAACTGTCTGTGTGACTGTGACCTCCATCGACACTCACCTCAGCACTGAACTGTCTGTGACTGTGACCTCCATCGACACTCACCTCAGCACTGAACTGTCTGTGTGACTGTGACCTCCATCGACACTCACCTCAGCACTGAACTGTCTGTGACTGTGACCTCCATCGACACTCACCTCAGCACTGAACTGTCTGTGTGACTGTGACCTCCATCGACACTCACCTCAGCACTGAACTGTCTGTGACTGTGACCTCCATCGACACTCACCACAGCACTGAACTGTCTGTGACTGTGACCTCCATCGAAACTCACCTCAACACTGAACTGTCTGTCACTGTGACCTCCATCGACACTCACCTCAGCACTGAACTGTCTCTGTGACTGTGACCTCCATCGACACTCACCTCAGCACTGAACTGTCTGTGACTGTGACCTCCATCGACACTCACCTCAGCACTGAACTGTCTGTGACTGTGACCTCCATCGACACTCACCTCAGCACTGAACTGTCTGTGACTGTGACCTCCATCGACACTCACCTCAGCACTGAACTGTCTGTCTGACTGTGACCTCCATCGACACACAACTCAGCACTGAACTGTCTCTGTGACTGTGACCTCCATCGACACTCACCTCAGCACTGAACTGTCTGTGACTGTGACCTCCATCGACACTCACCTCAGCACTGAACTGTCTGTGACTGTGACCTCCATCGACACTCACCTCAGCACTGAACTGTCTGTGACTGTGACCTCCATCGACACTCACCTCAGCACTGAACTGTCTCTGTGACTGTGACCTCCATCGACACTCACCTCAACACTGAACTGTCTGTCACTGTGACCTCCATCGACACTCACCTCAGCACTGAACTGTCTCTGTGACTGTGACCTCCATCGACACTCACCTCAGCACTGAACTGTCTGTGACTGTGACCTCCATCGACACTCACCTCAGCACTGAACTGTCTGTGACTGTGACCTCCATCGACACTCACCTCAGCACTGAACTGTCTGTGACTGTGACCTCCATCGACACTCACCTCAGCACTGAACTGTCTGTCTGACTGTGACCTCCATCGACACACAACTCAGCACTGAACTGTCTCTGTGACTGTGACCTCCATCGACACTCACCTCAGCACTGAACTGTCTGTGACTGTGACCTCCATCGACACTCACCTCAGCACTGAACTGTCTGTGACTGTGACCTCCATCGACACTCACCTCAGCACTGAACTGTCTGTGACTGTGACCTCCATCGACACTCACCTCAGCACTGAACTGTCTCTGTGACTGTGACCTCCATCGACACTCACCTCAGCACTGAACTGTCCGTGACTGTGACCTCCATCGACACTCACCTCAGCACTGAACTGTCTGTGACTGTGACCTCCATCGACACTCACCTCAGCACTGAACTGTCTGTGTGACTGTGACCTCCATCGACACTCACCTCAGCACTGAACTGTCTGTGACTGTGACCTCCATCGACACTCACCTCAGCACTGACCTGTCTCTGTGACTGTGACCTCCATCGACACTCACCTCAGCACTGAACTGTCCGTGACTGTGACCTCCATCGACACTCACCTCAGCACTGAACTGTCTCTGTGACTGTGACCTCCATCGACACTCACCTCAGCACTGAACTGTCTGTGACTGTGACCTCCATCGACACTCACCTCAGCACTGAACTGTCCGTGACTGTGGCCTCCATCGACACTCACCTCAGCACTGAACTGTCTGTGACTGTGGCCTCCATCGACACTCACCTCAGCACTGAACTGTCTCTGTGACTGTGACCTCCATCGACACTCACCTCAGCACTGAACTGTCCGTGACTGTGGCCTCCATCGACACTCACCTCAGCACTGAACTGTCCGTGACTGTGGCCTCCATCGACACTCACCTCAGCACTGAACTGTCCGTGACTGTGGCCTCCATCGACACTCACCTCAGCACTGAACTGTCTCTGTGACTGTGACCTCCATCGACACTCACCTCAGCACTGAACTGTCCGTGACTGTGGCCTCCATCGACACTCACCTCAGCACTGAACTGTCCGTGACTGTGACCTCCATCGACACTCACCTCAGCACTGAACTGTCTCTGTGACTGTGACCTCCATCGACACTCACCTCAGCACTGAACTGTCTGTGACTGTGACCTCCATCGACACTCACCTCAGCACTGAACTGTCTCTGTGACTGTGACCTCCATCGACACTCACCTCAGCACTGAACTGTCCGTGACTGTGGCCTCCATCGACACTCACCTCAGCACTGAACTGTCTCTGTGACTGTGACCTCCATCGACACTCACCTCAGCACTGAACTGTCTGTGACTGTGACCTCCATCGACACTCACCTCAGCATTGAACTGTCTGTGACTGTGACCTCCATCGACACTCACCTCAGCACTGAACTGTCTGTGACTGTGACCTCCATCGACACTCACCTCAACACTGAACTGTCCGTGACTGTGACCTCCATCGACACTCACCTCAGCACTGAACTGTCTGTGACTGTGACCTCCATCGACACTCACCTCAGCATTGAACTGTCTCTGTGACTGTGACCTCCATCAACACTCACCTCAGCACTGAACTGTCTGTGACTGTGACCTCCATCGACACTCACCTCAGCACTGAACTGTCTGTGACTGTGACCTCCATCGACACTCACCTCAGCACTGAACTGTCTGTGACTGTGACCTCCATCGACACTCACCTCAGCACTGAACTGTCTGTGACTGTGGCCTCCATCGACACTCACCTCAGCACTGAACTGTCTCTGTGACTGTGACCTCCATCGACACTCACCACAGCACTGAACTGTCTGTGACTGTGGCCTCCATCGACACTCACCTCAGCACTGAACTGTCTGTGACTGTGGCCTCCATCGACACTCACCTCAGCACTGAACTGTCTCTGTGACTGTGACCTCCATCGACACTCACCACAGCACTGAACTGTCTGTGACTGTGACCTCCATCGACACTCACCTCAGCACTGAACTGTCTGTGACTGTGACCTCCATCGACACTCACCTCAACACTGAACTGTCCGTGACTGTGACCTCCATCGACACTAACCTCAGCACTGAACTGTCTCTGTGACTGTGACCTCCATCGACACTCACCTCAGCACTGAACTGTCTGTGACTGTGACCTCCATCGACACTCACCTCAGCACTGAACTGTCTGTGACTGTGATCTCCATCGACACTCACCTCAGCACTGAACTGTCTGTGACTGTGACCTCCATCGACACTCACCTCAGCACTGAACTGTCCGTGACTGTGACCTCCATCGACACTCACCTCAGCACTGAACTGTCTGTGACTGTGACCTCCATCGACACTCACCTCAGCACTGAACTGTCTGTGACTGTAGCCTCCATCGACACTCACCTCAGCACTGAACTGTCTGTGACTGTGACCTCCATCGACACTCACCTCAGCACTGAACTGTCTGTGACTGTAGCCTCCATCGACACTCACCTCAGCACTGAACTGTCTGTGACTGTGGCCTCCATCGACACTCACCTCAGCACTGAACTGTCTGTGTGACTGTGACCTCCATCGACACTCACCTCAGCACTGAACTGTCTGTGACTGTGACCTCCATCGACACTCACCTCAGCACTGAACTGTCTGTGACTGTGACCTCCATCGACACTCACCTCAGCACTGAACTGTCTGTGACTGTGACCTCCATCGACACTAACCTCAGCACTGAACTGTCTGTGACTGTGACCTCCATCGACACTCACCTCAGCACTGAACTGTCTGTGACTGTGGCCTCCATCGACACTCACCTCAGCAGTGAACTGTCTGTGACTGTGACCTCCATCGACACTAACCTCAGCACTGAACTGTCTGTGACTGTGACCTCCATCGACACTCACCTCAGCACTGAACTGTCTGTGACTGTGACCTCCATTGACACTCACCTCAGCACTGAACTGTCTGTCACTGTGACCTCCATCGACACTCACCTCAGCACTGAACTGTCTGTGACTGTGACCTCCATCGACACTCACCTCAGCACTGAACTGTCTGTCACTGTGACCTCCATCGACACTCACCTCAGCACTGAACTGTCTGTGACTGTGACCTCCATCGACACTCACCTCAGCACTGAACTGTCTGTGACTGTGACCTCCATCGACACTCACCTCAGCACTGAACTGTCTCTGTGACTGTGACCACCATCGACACTCACCTCAGCACTGAACTGTCCCTGTGACTGTGACCTCCATCGACACTCACCTCAGCACTGAACTGTCTGTGTGACTGTGACCTTCATCGACACTCACCTCAGCACTGAACTGTCTGTGTGACTGTGACCTCCATCGACACTCACCTCAGCACTGAACTGTCTGTGTGACTGTGACCTCCATCGACACTCACCTCAGCACTGAACTGTCTGTGACTGTGACCTCCATCGACACTCACCTCAGCACTGAACTGTCTGTGTGACTGTGACCTCCATCGACACTCACCTCAGCACTGAACTGTCTGTGTGACTGTGACCTCCATCGACACTCACCTCAGCACTGAACTGTCTGTGTGACTGTGACCTCCATCGACACTCACCTCAGCACTGAACTGTCTGTGTGACTGTGACCTCCATCGACACTCACCTCAGCACTGAACTGTCTGTGACTGTGACCTCCATCGACACTCATCTCAACACTGAACTGTCTGTCACTGTGACCTCCATCGACACTCACCTCAACACTGAACTGTCTCTGTGACTGTGACCTCCATCGACACTCACCTCAGCACTGAACTGTCTGTGACTGTGACCTCCATCGACACTCACCTCAGCACTGAACTGTCTGTGACTGTGACCTCCATCGACACTCACCTCAGCACTGAACTGTCTGTGACTGTGACCTCCATCGACACTCACCTCAGCACTGAACTGTCTCTGTGACTGTGACCTCCATCGACACTCACCTCAGCACTGAACTGTCTGTGTGACTGTGACCTCCATCGACACTCACCTCAGCACTGAACTGTCTGTGTGACTGTGACCTCCATCGACACTCACCTCAGCACTGAACTGTCTGTGTGACTGTGACCTCCATCGACACTCACCTCAGCACTGAACTGTCTGTGTGACTGTGACCTCCATCGACACTCACCTCAGCACTGAACTGTCTGTGACTGTGACCTCCATCGACACTCATCTCAACACTGAACTGTCTGTGACTGTGACCTCCATCAACACTCACCTCAGCACTGAACTGTCTGTGACTGTGACCTCCATCGACACTCACCTCAGCACTGAACTGTCTGTGACTGTGACCTCCATCGACACTCACCTCAGCACTGAACTGTCTGTGACTGTGACCTCCATCGACACTCACCTCAGCACTGAACTGTCTGTGACTGTGACCTCCATCGACACTCACCTCAGCACTGAACTGTCTGTGACTGTGGCCTCCATCGACACTCACCTCAGCACTGAACTGTCTGTGACTGTGGCCTCCATCGACACTCACCTCAGCACTGAACTGTCTGTGACTGTGGCCTCCATCGACACTCACCTCAGCACTGAACTGTCCGTGACTGTGACCTCCATCGACACTCACCTCAGCACTGAACTGTCCGTGACTGTGACCTCCATCGACACTCACCTCAGCACTGAACTGTCTGTGACTGTGACCTCCATCGACACTCACCTCAGCACTGAACTGTCCGTGACTGTGACCTCCATCGACACTCACCTCAGCACTGAACTGTCCGTGACTGTGACCTCCATCGACACTCACCTCAGCACTGAACTGTCTGTGACTGTGACCTCCATCGACACTCACCTCAGCACTGAACTGTCTCTGTGACTGTGACCTCCATCGACACTCACCTCAGCACTGAACTGTCTGTGACTGTGACCTCCATCGACACTCACCTCAGCACTGAACTGTCTGTGACTGTGACCTTCATCGACACTCACCTCAGCACTGAACTGTCTGTGACTGTGACCTCCATCGACACTCACCTCAGCACTGAACTGTCCGTGACTGTGACCTCCATCGACACTCACCTCAGCACTGAACTGTCTGTGACTGTGACCTCCATCGACACTCACCTCAGCACTGAACTGTCTGTGACTGTGACCTCCATCGACACTCACCTCAGCACTGAACTGTCTCTGTGACTGTGACCTCCATCGACATTCACCTCAGCACTGAACTGTCTGTGTGACTGTGACCTCCATCGACACTCAACTCAGCACTGAACTGTCTGTGACTGTGACCTCCATCGACACTCACCTCAGCACTGAACTGTCTGTGACTGTGACCTCCATCGACACTCACCTCAGCACTAAACTGTCTGTGTGACTGTGACCTCCATCGACACTCACCTCAGCACTGAACTGTCTGTGTGACTGTGACCTCCATCGACACTCACCTCAGCACTGAACTGTCTGTGACTGTGACCTCCATCGACACTCACCTCAGCACTGAACTGTCTGTGACTGTGACCTCCATCGACACTCACCTCAGCACTGAACTGTCTGTGACTGTGACCTCCATCGACACTCACCTCAGCACTGAACTGTCTGTGACTGTGACCTCCATCGACACTCACCTCAGCACTGAACTGTCTGTGACTGTGACCTCCATCGACACTCACCTCAGCACTGAACTGTCTGTGACTGTGGCCTCCATCGACACTCACCTCAGCACTGAACTGTCTCTGTGACTGTGACCTCCATCGACACTCACCTCAGCACTGAACTGTCTGTGACTGTGACCTCCATCGACACTCACCTCAGCACTGAACTGTCTGTGACTGTGACCTCCATCGACACTCACCTCAGCACTGAACTGTCTGTGACTGTGACCTCCATCGACACTCACCTCAGCACTGAACTGTCTCTGTGACTGTGACCTCCATCGACACTCACCTCAGCACTGAACTGTCTGTGACTGTGACCTCCATCGACACTCACCTCAGCACTGAACTGTCTGTGACTGTGACCTCCATCGACACTCACCTCAGCACTGAACTGTCTGTGACTGTGACCTCCATCGACACTCACCTCAGCACTGAACTGTCTGTCACTGTGACCTCCATCAACACTCACCTCAGCACTGAACTGTCCGTGACTGTGACCTCCATCGACACTCACCTCAGCACTGAACTGTCTCTGTGACTGTGGCCTCCATCGACACTCACCTCAGCACTGAACTGTCTGTGACTGTGGCCTCCATCGACACTCACCTCAGCACTGAACAGTCTGTCACTGTGGCCTCCATCGACACTCACCTCAGCACTGAACTGTCTGTGACTGTGACCTCCATCGACACTCACCTCAGCACTGAACTGTCTCTGTGACTGTGACCTCCATCGACACTCACCTCAGCACTGAACTGTCTCTGTGACTGTGACCTCCATCGACACTCACCTCAGCACTGAACTGTCCGTGACTGTGACCTCCATCGACACTCACCTCAGCACTGAACTGTCTGTGACTGTGGCCTCCATCGACACTCACCTCAGCACTGAACTGTCTGTGACTGTGACCTCCATCGACACTCACCTCAGCACTGAACTGTCTCTGTGACTGTGACCTCCATCGACACTCACCTCAGCACTGAACTGTCTCTGTGACTGTGACCTCCATCGACACTCACCTCAGCACTGAACTGTCCGTGACTGTGACCTCCATCGACACTCACCTCAGCACTGAACTGTCTGTGACTGTGGCCTCCATCGACACTCACCTCAGCACTGAACTGTCTGTCACTGTGACCTCCATCGACACTCACCTCAGCACTGAACTGTCTGTGACTGTGACCTCCATCGACACTCACCTCAGCACTGAACTGTCTCTGTGACTGTGGCCTCCATCGACACTCACCTCAGCACTGAACTGTCTGTCACTGTGACCTCCATCGACACTCACCTCAGCACTGAACTGTCTGTGACTGTGACCTCCATCGACACTCACCTCAGCACTGAACTGTCTCTGTGACTGTGGCCTCCATCGACACTCACCTCAGCACTGAACTGTCTGTGACTGTGGCCTCCATCGACACTCACCTCAGCACTGAACTGTCTGTGACTGTGACCTCCATCGACACTCACCTCAGCACTGAACTGTCTCTGTGACTGTGACCTCCATCGACACTCACCTCAGCACTGAACTGTCTGTGACTGTGACCTCCATCGACACTCACCTCAGCACTGAACTGTCTGTGTGACTGTGACCTCCATCGACACTCACCTCAGCACTGAACTGTCTGTGACTGTGACCTCCATCGACACTCACCTCAGCACTGAACTGTCTCTGTGACTGTGACCTCCATCGACACTCACCTCAGCACTGAACTGTCTGTGACTGTGACCTCCATCGACACTCACCTCAGCACTGAACTGTCTGTGACTGTGACCTCCATCGACAGTCACCTCAGCACTGAACTGTCTGTGACTGTGACCTCCATCGACACTCACCTCAGCACTGAACTGTCTGTGACTGTGGCCTCCATCGACACTCACCTCAGCACTGAACTGTCTCTGTGACTGTGACCTCCATCGACACTCACCTCAGCACTGAACTGTCTGTGACTGTGACCTCCATCGACACTCACCTCAGCACTGAACTGTCTGTGACTGTGACCTCCATCGACACTCACCTCAGCACTGAACTGTCCGTGACTGTGACCTCCATCGACACTCACCTCAGCACTGAACTGTCTGTGACTGTGACCTCCATCGACACTCACCTCAGCACTGAACTGTCTGTGACTGTAGCCTCCATCGACACTCACCTCAGCACTGAACTGTCTGTGACTGTGACCTCCATCGACACTCACCTCAGCACTGAACTGTCTGTGACTGTAGCCTCCATCGACACTCACCTCAGCACTGAACTGTCTGTGACTGTGGCCTCCATCGACACTCACCTCAGCACTGAACTGTCTGTGTGACTGTGACCTCCATCGACACTCACCTCAGCACTGAACTGTCTGTGACTGTGACCTCCATCGACACTCACCTCAGCACTGAACTGTCTGTGACTGTGACCTCCATCGACACTCACCTCAGCACTGAACTGTCTGTGACTGTGACCTCCATCGACACTCACCTCAGCACTGAACTGTCTGTGACTGTGACCTCCATCGACACTAACCTCAGCACTGAACTGTCTGTGACTGTGACCTCCATCGACACTCACCTCAGCACTGAACTGTCTGTGACTGTGACCTCCATCGACACTCACCTCAGCACTGAACTGTCTGTGACTGTGACCTCCATCGACACTCACCTCAGCAGTGAACTGTCTGTGACTGTGACCTCCATCGACACTAACCTCAGCACTGAACTGTCTGTGACTGTGACCTCCATCGACACTCACCTCAGCACTGAACTGTCTGTGACTGTGACCTCCATTGACACTCACCTCAGCACTGAACTGTCTGTCACTGTGACCTCCATCGACACTCACCTCAGCACTGAACTGTCTGTGACTGTGACCTCCATCGACACTCACCTCAGCACTGAACTGTCTGTCACTGTGACCTCCATCGACACTCACCTCAGCACTGAACTGTCTGTGACTGTGACCTCCATCGACACTCACCTCAGCACTGAACTGTCTGTGACTGTGACCTCCATCGACACTCACCTCAGCACTGAACTGTCCGTGACTGTGACCTCCATCGACACTCACCTCAGCACTGAACTGTCTCTGTGACTGTGACCACCATCGACACTCACCTCAGCACTGAACTGTCCCCTGTGACTGTGGACCTCCATCGACACTCACCTCAGCACTGAACTGTCTGTGTGACTGTGACCTTCCATCGACACTCACCTCAGCACTGAACTGTCTGTGTGACTGTGACCTCCATCGACACTCACCTCAGCACTGAACTGTCTGTGTTGACTGTGACCTCCATCGACACTCACCTCAGCACTGAACTGTCTGTGACTGTGACCTCCATCGACACTCACCTCAGCACTGAACTGTCTGTGTGACTGTGACCTCCATCGACACTCACCTCAGCACTGAACTGTCTGTGTGACTGTGACCTCCATCGACACCTCACCTCAGCACTGAACTGTCTGTGTGACTGTGACCTCCATCGACACTCACCTCAGCACTGAACTGTCTGTGTGACTGTGACCTCCATCGACACTCACCTCAGCACTGAACTGTCTGTGACTGTGACCTCCATCGACACTCATCTCAACACTGAACTGTCTGTCACTGTGACCTCCATCGACACTCACCTCAACACTGAACTGTCTCTGTGACTGTGACCTCCATCGACACTCACCTCAGCACTGAACTGTCTGTGACTGTGACCTCCATCGACACTCACCTCAGCAATGAACTGTCTGTGCCTGTGACCTCCATCGACACTCACCTCAGCACTGAACTGTCCTGTGACTGTGACCTCCATCGACACTCACCTCAGCACTGAACTGTCTCTGTGACTGTGACCTCCATCGACACTCACCTCAGCACTGAACTGTCTGTGTGACTGTGACCTCCATCGACACTCACCTCAGCACTGAACTGTCTGTGTGACTGTGACCTCCATCGACACTCACCTCAGCACTGAACTGTCCTGTGTGACTGTGACCTCCATCGACACTCACCTCAGCACTGAACTGTCTGTGTGACTGTGACCCTCCATCGACACTCACCTCAGCACTGAACTGTCTGTGACTGTGACCTCCATCGACACTCATCTCAACACTGAACTGTCTGTGACTGTGACCTCCATCAACACTCACCTCAGCACTGAACTGTCTGTGACTGTGACCTCCATCGACACTCACCTCAGCACTGAACTGTCTGTGACTGTGACCTCCATCGACACTCACCTCAGCACTGAACTGTCTGTGACTGTGACCTCCATCGACACTCCCCTCAAGCACTGAACTGTCTGTGACTGTGACCTCCATCGACACTCACCTCAGCACTGAACTGTCCTGTGACTGTGGCCTCCATCGACACTCACCTCAGCACTGAACTGTCTGTGACTGTGACCATCCATCGACACTCACCTCAGCACTGAACTGTCCGTGACTGTGACCTCCATCGACACTCACCTCAGCACTGACTGTCCGTAGACAGTGACCTCCATCGACACTCACCTCAGCACTGAACTGTCTGTGACTGTGACCTCCATCGACACTCACCTCAGCACTGAACTGTCCGTGACTGTGACCTCCATCGACACTCACCTCAGCACTGAACTGTCCGTGACTGTGACCTCCATCGACACTCACCTCAGCACTGGAACTGTCTGTGACTGTGACCTCCATCGACACTCACCTCAGCACTGAACTGTCTCTGTGACTGTGACCCTCCATCGACACTCACCTCAGCACTGAACTGTCTGTGACTGTGACCTCCATCGACACTCACCTCAGCACTGAACTGTCTGTGACTGTGACCTTCATCGACACTCACCTCAGCACTGAACTGTCTGTGACTGTGACCTCCATCGACCACTCACCTCAGCACTGAACTGTCCGTGACTGTGACCTCCATCGACACTCACCTCAGCACTGAACTGTCTGTGACTGTGACCTCCATCGACACTCACCTCAGCACTGAACTGTCTGTGACTGTGACCTCCATCGACACTCACCTCAGCACTGAAACTGTCTCTGTGACTGTGACCTCCATCGACATTCACCTCAGCACTGAACTGTCTGTGTGACTGTGACCTCCATCGACACTCAACTCAGCACTGAACTGTCTGTGACTGTGACCTCCATCGACACTCACCTCAGCACTGAACTGTCTGTGACTGTGACCTCCATCGACACTCAACCTCAGCACTAAACTGTCTGTGTGACTGTGACCTCCATCGACACTCACCTCAGCACTGAACTGTCTGTGTGACTGTGACCTCCATCGACACTCACCTCAGCACTGAACTGTCTGTGACTGTGACCTCCATCGACACTCACCTCAGCACTGAACTGTCTGTGACTGTGACCTCCATCGACACTCACCTCAGCACTGAACTGTCTGTGACTGTGACCTCCATCGACACTCACCTCAGCACTGAACTGTCTGTGACTGTGACCTCCATCGACACTCACCTCAGCACTGAACTGTCTGTGACTGTGACCTCCATCGACACTCACCTCAGCACTGAACTGTCTGTGACTGTGACCTCCATCGACACTCACCCTCAGCACTGAACTGTCTGTGACTGTGGCCTCCATCGACACTCACCTCAGCACTGAACTGTCTCTGTGACTGTGACCTCCATCGACACTCACCTCAGCACTGAACTGTCTGTGACTGTGACCTCCATCGACACTCACCTCAGCACTGAACTGTCTGTGACTGTGACCTCCATCGACACTCACCTCAGCACTGAACTGTCTGTGACTGTGACCTCCATCGACACTCACCTCAGCACTGAACTGTCTCTGTGACTGTGACCTCCATCGACACTCACCTCAGCACTGAACTGTCTGTGACTGTGACCTCCATCGACACTCACCTCAGCACTGAACTGTCTGTGACTGTGACCTCCATCGACACTCACCTCAGCACTGAACTGTCTGTGACTGTGACCTCCATCGACACTCACCTCAGCACTGAACTGTCTGTCACTGTGACCTCCATCAACACTCACCTCAGCACTGAACTGTCCGTGACTGTGACCTCCATCGACACTCACCTCAGCACTGAACTGTCTCTGTGACTGTGGCCTCCATCGACACTCACCTCAGCACTGAACTGTCTGTGACTGTGGCCTCCATCGACACTCACCTCAGCACTGAACTGTCTGTGACTGTGCCTCCATCGACACTCCACCTCAGCACTGAACTGTCTCTGTGACTGTGACCTCCATCGACACTCACCTCAGCAACTGAACTGTCTCTGTGACTGTGACCTCCATCGACACTCACCTCAGCACTGAACTGTCCGTGACTGTGACCTCCATCGACACTCACCTCAGCACTGAACTGTCTGTGACTGTGGCCTCCATCGACACTCACCTCAGCACTGAACTGTCTGTCACTGTGACCTCCATCGACCACACACCTCAGCACTGAACTGTCTGTGACTGTGACCTCCATCGACACTCACCTCAAGCACTGAACTGTCTCTGTGACTGTGGCCTCCATCGACACTCACCTCAGCACTGAAACTGTCTGTCACTGTGACCTCCATCGACACTCACCTCAGCACTGAACTGTCTGTGACTGTGACCTCCATCGACACTCACCTCAGCACTGAACTGTCTCTGTGACTGTGGCCTCCATCGACACTCACCTCAGCACTGAACTGTCTGTGACTGTGGCCTCCATCGACACTCACCTCAGCACTGAACTGTCTGTGACTGTGACCTCCATCGACACTCACCTCAGCACTGAACTGTCTCTGTGACTGTGACCTCCATCGACACTCACCTCAGCACTGAACTGTCTGTGACAGTGACCTCCATCGACACTCACCTCAGCACTGAACTGTCTGTGTGACTGTGACCTCCATCGACACTCACCTCAGCACTGAACTGTCTGTGACTGTGACCTCCATCGACACTCACCTCAGCACTGAACTGTCCTCTGTGACTGTGACCTCCATCGACACTCACCCTCAGCACTGAACTGTCTGTGACTGTGACCTCCATCGACACTCTCACCTCAGCACTGAACTGTCTGTGACTGTGACCTCCATCGACAGTCACCTCAGCACTGAACTGTCTGTGACTGTGACCTCCATCGACACTCACCTCAGCACTGAACTGTCTGTGACTGTGGCCTCCATCGACACTCACCTCAGCACTGAACTGTCTCTGTGACTGTGACCCTCCATCGACACTCACCTCAGCACTGAACTGGTCTGTGACTGTGACCCTCCATCGACACTCACCTCAGCACTGAACTGTCTGTGACTGTGACCTCCATCGACACTCACCTCAAGCAACTGAACTGTCTGTGACTGTGGCCCTCCATCGACACTCACCTCAGCACTGAACTGTCTGTGACTGTGACCTCCCATCGACACTCACCTCAGCACTGAACTGTCTGTCACTGTGACCTCCATCGACACTCACCTCAGCACTGAACTGTCCGTGACTGTGACCTCCATCGACACTCACCTCAGCACTGAACTGTCTCTGTGACTGTGGCCTCCATCGACACTCACCTCAGCACTGAACTGTCTGTGACTGTGGCCTCCATCGACACTCACCTCAGCACTGAACTGTCTGTGACTGTGACCCTCCATCGACACTCACCTGTGACCTCCATCGACACTCACCTCAGCACTGAACTGTCTGTGACTGTGACCTCCATCGACACTCACCTCAGCACTGAACTGTCCGTGACTGTGACCTCCATCGACACTCACCTCAGCACTGAACTGTCCGTGACTGTGACCTCCATCGACACTCACCTCAGCACTGAACTGTCTGTGACTGTGACCTCCATCAACACTCACCTCAGCACTGAACTGTCTGTGACTGTGACCTCCATCAACACTCACCTCAGCACTGAACTGTCTGTGACTGTGGCCTCCATCGACACTCACCTCAGCACTGAACTGTCTGTGACTGTGACCTCCATCGACACTCACCTCAGCACTGAACTGTCCGTGACTGTGACCTCCATCGACACTCACCTCAGCACTGAACTGTCCGTGACTGTGACCTCCATCGACACTCACCTCAGCACTGAACTGTCTGTGACTGTGACCTCCATCGACACTCACCTCAGCACTGAACTGTCTGTGACTGTGACCTCCATCGACACTCACCTCAGCACTGAACTGTCTGTGACTGTGACCTCCATCGACACTCACCTCAGCACTGAACTGTCTGTGACTGTGACCTCCATCGACACTCACCTCAGCACTGAACTGTCTGTGACTGTGACCTCCATCGACACTCACCTCAGCACTGAACTGTCTCTGTGACTGTGACCTCCATCGACACCCACCTCAGCACTGAACTGTCTCTGTGACTGTGACCTCCATCGACACTCACCTCAGCACTGAACTGTCTGTGACTGTGACCTCCATCGACACTCACCTCAGCACTGAACTGTCTGTGACTGTGACCTCCATCGACACTCACCTCAGCACTGAACTGTCTGTGACTGTGACCTCCATCGACACTCACCTCAGCACTGAACTGTCTGTGACTGTGACCTCCATCGACACTCATCTCAACACTGAACTGTCTGTGACTGTGAACTCCATCGACACTCACCTCAGCACTGAACTGTCTGTGACTGTGACCTCCATCGACACTCACCTCAGCACTGAACTGTCTGTGACTGTGACCTCCATCGACACTCACCTCAGCACTGAACTGTCTGTGACTGTGACCTCCATCGACACTCACCTCAGCACTGAACTGTCTGTGTGACTGTGACCTCCATCGACACTCACCTCAGCACTGAACTGTCTGTGACTGTGACCTCCATCGACACTCACCTCAGCACTGAACTGTCTGTGACTGTGACCTCCATCGACACTCACCTCAGCACTGAACTGTCTGTGACTGTGACCTCCATCGACACTCACCTCAGCACTGAACTGTCCGTGACTGTGACCTCCATCGACACTCACCTCAGCACTGAACTGTCTGTGACTGTGACCTCCATCGAAACTCACCTCAGCACTGAACTGTCTCTGTGACTGTGACCTCCATCGACACTCACCTCAGCACTGAACTGTCTCTGTGACTGTGACCTCCATCGACACTCACCTCAGCACTGAACTGTCTCTGTGACTGTGACCTCCATCGACACTCACCTCAGCACTGAACTGTCTGTGACTGTGACCTCCATCGACACTCACCTCAGCACTGAACTGTCTGTGACTGTGACCTCCATCGACACTCACCTCAGCACTGAACTGTCTCTGTGACTGTGACCTCCATCGACACTCACCTCAGCACTGAACTGTCCGTGACTGTGACCTCCATCGACACTCACCTCAGCACTGAACTGTCTCTGTGACTGTGACCTCCATCGACACTCACCTCAGCACTGAACTGTCCGTGACTGTGACCTCCATCGACACTCACCTCAGCTCTGAACTGTCTGTGTGACTGTGACCTCCATCGACACTCACCTCAGCACTGAACTGTCTGTGTCACTGTGACCTCCATCGACACTCACCTCAGCACTGAACTGTCTCTGTGACTGTGGCCTCCATCGACACTCACCTCAGCACTGAACTGTCCGTGACTGTGACCTCCATCGACACTCACCTCAGCACTGAACTGTCTGTGACTGTGACCTCCATCGACACTCACCTCAGCACTGAACTGTCTGTCACTGTGACCTCCATCGACACTCACCTCAGCACTGAACTGTCTGTGACTGTGACCTCCATCGACACTCACCTCAGCACTGAACTGTCTCTGTGACTGTGGCCTCCATTGACACTCACCTCAGCATTGAACTGTCTCTGTGACTGTGGCCTCCATCGACACTCACCTCAGCACTGAACTGTCCGTGACTGTGACCTCCATCGACACTCACCTCAGCACTGAACTGTCTGTGACTGTGACCTCCATCGACACTCACCTCAGCATTGAACTGTCTGTGACTGTGACCTCCATCGACACTCACCTCAGCATTGAACTGTCTGTGACTGTGACCTCCATCGACACTCACCTCAGCACTGAACTGTCTGTGACTGTGACCTCCATCGACACTCACCTCAGCACTGAACTGTCTCTGTGACTGTGACCTCCATCGACACTCACCTCAGCACTGAACTGTCTCTGTGTCTGTGACCTCCATCGACACTCACCTCAGCACTGAACTGTCTGTGACTGTGACCTCCATCGACACTCACCTCAGCACTGAACTGTCTGTGACTGTGACCTCCATCGACACTCACCTCAGCACTGAACTGTCTGTGACTGTGACCTCCATCGACACTCACCTCAGCACTGAACTGTCTGTGACTGTGACCTCCATCGACACTCACCTCAGCACTGAACTGTCTGTGACTGTGACCTCCATCGACACTCACCTCAGCACTGAACTGTCTGTGACTGTGACCTCCATCGACACTCACCTCAGCACTGAACTGACTCTGTGTCTGTGACCTCCATCGACACTCACCTCAGCACTGAACTGTCTCTGTGACTGTGACCTACATCGACACTCACCTCAGCACTGAACTGTCTGTGACTGTGGCCTCCATCGACACTCACCTCAGCACTGAACTGTCTGTGACTGTGACCTCCATCGACACTCACCTCAGCTCTGAACTGTCTGTGTGACTGTGACCTCCATCGACACTCACCTCAGCACTGAACTGTCTGTGTCACTGTGACCTCCATCGACACTCACCTCAGCACTGAACTGTCTCTGTGACTGTGGCCTCCATCGACACTCACCTCAGCACTGAACTGTCTCTGTGACTGTGGCCTCCATCGACACTCACCTCAGCACTGAACTGTCCGTGACTGTGACCTCCATCGACACTCACCTCAGCACTGAACTGTCTGTGACTGTGACCTCCATCGACACTCACCTCAGCACTGAACTGTCTGTGACTGTGACCTCCATCGACACTCACCTCAGCACTGAACTGTCTCTGTGACTGTGACCTCCATCGACACTCACCTCAGCACTGAACTGTCTGTGACTGTGACCTCCATCGACACTCACCTCAGCACTGAACTGTCTGTGACTGTGACCTCCATCGACACTCACCTCAGCACTGAACTGTCCGTGACTGTGACCTCCATCGACACTCACCTCAGCACTGAACTGTCTCTGTGACTGTGACCTCCATTGACACTCACCTCAGCACTGAACTGTCTGTGACTGTGACCTCCATCGAGACTCACCTCAGCACTGAACTGTCTGTGACTGTGACCTCCATCGACACTCACCTCAGCACTGAACTGTCTGTGACTGTGACCTCCATCGACACTCACCTCAGCATTGAACTGTCTGTGACTGTGGCCTCCATCGACACTCACCTCAGCATTGAACTGTCTGTGACTGTGACCTCCATCGACACTCACCTCAGCACTGAACTGTCTCTGTGACTGTGACCTCCATCGACACTCACCTCAGCACTGAACTGTCTCTGTGACTGTGACCTCCATCGACACTCACCTCAGCACTGAACTGTCTCTGTGACTGTGACCTCCATCGACACTCACCTCAGCACTGAACTGTCCGTGACTGTGACCTCCATCGACACTCACCTCAGCACTGAACTGTCTGTGACTGTGACCTCCATCGACACTCACCTCAGCACTGAACTGTCTCTGTGACTGTGACCTCCATCGACACTCACCTCAGCACTGAACTGTCTGTGACTGTGACCTCCATCGACACTCACCTCAGCACTGAACTGTCCGTGACTGTGACCTCCATCGACACTCACCTCAGCACTGAACTGTCTGTGACTGTGACCTCCATCGACACTCACCTCAGCACTGAACTGTCCGTGACTGTGACCTCCATCGACACTCACCTCAGCACTGAACTGTCTGTGACTGTGACCTCCATCGACACTCACCTCAACACTGAACTGTCTGTGACTGTGACCTCCATCGACACTCACCTCAGCACTGAACTGTCTGTGACTGTGACCTCCATCGACACTCACCTCAGCACTGAACTGTCTGTGACTGTGGCCTCCATCGACACTCACCTCAGCACTGAACTGTCTCTGTGACTGTGACCTCCATCGACACTCACCTCAGCACTGAACTGTCCGTGACTGTGACCTCCATCGACACTCACCTCAGCACTGAACTGTCTGTGACTGTGACCTCCATCGACACTCACCTCAGCACTGAACTGTCTGTGACTGTGACCTCCATCGACACTCACCTCAGCACTGAACTGTCTGTGACTGTGACCTCCATCGACACTCACCTCAGCACTGAACTGTCTGTCACTGTGACCTCCATCGACACTCACCTCAGCACTGACCTGTCTGTCACTGTGACCTCCATCGACACTCACCTCAGCACTGAACTGTCTGTGACTGTGACCTCCATCGACACTCACCTCAGCACTGAACTGTCCGTGACTGTGACCTCCATCGACACTCACCTCAGCACTGAACTGTCCGTGACTGTGACCTCCATCGACACTCACCTCAGCACTGAACTGTCTGTCACTGTGACCTCCATCGACACTCACCTCAGCACTGAACTGTCCGTGACTGTGACCTCCATCGACACTCACCTCAGCACTGAACTGTCCGTGACTGTGACCTCCATCGACACTCACCTCAGCACTGAACTGTCTGTGACTGTGACCTCCATCGACACTCACCTCAGCACTGAACTGTCTGTGACTGTGACCTCCATCGACACTCACCTCAGCACTGAACTGTCTCTGTGACTGTGACCTCCATCGACACTCACCTCAGCACTGAACTGTCTCTGTGACTGTGACCTCCATCGACACTCACCTCAGCACTGAACTGTCTCTGTGACTGTGGCCTCCATCGACACTCACCTCAGCACTGAACTGTCCGTGACTGTGACCTCCATCGACACTCACCTCAGCACTGAACTGTCCGTGACTGTGACCTCCATCGACACTCACCTCAGCACTGAACTGTCCGTGACTGTGACCTCCATCGACACTCACCTCAGCACTGAACTGTCTGTGACTGTGACCTCCATCGACACTCACCTCAGCACTGAACTGTCTGTGACTGTGACCTCCATCGACACTCACCTCAGCACTGAACTGTCCGTGACTGTGACCTCCATCGACACTCACCTCAACACTGAACTGTCTGTGACTGTGACCTCCATCGACACTCACCTCAGCACTGAACTGTCTGTGACTGTGACCTCCATCGACACTCACCTCAGCACTGAACTGTCTGTGACTGTGACCTCCATCGACACTCACCTCAGCACTGAACTGTCTGTGACTGTGACCTCCATCGACACTCACCTCAGCACTGAACTGTCTGTGACTGTGACCTCCATCGACACTCACCTCAGCACTGAACTGTCTCTGTGACTGTGACCTCCATCGACACTCACCTCAGCACTGAACTGTCTGTGACTGTGACCTTCATCGACACTCACCTCAGCACTGAACTGTCTCTGTGACTGTGACCTCCATCGACACTCACCTCAGCACTGAACTGTCTGTGACTGTGACCTCCATCGACACTCACCTCAGCACTGAACTGTCTGTGACTGTGACCTCCATCGATACTCACCTCAGCACTGAACTGTCCGTGACTGTGACCTCCATCGACACTCACCTCAGCACTGAACTGTCTGTGACTGTGACCTCCATCGATACTCACCTCAGCACTGAACTGTCCGTGACTGTGACCTCCATCGACACTCACCTCAGCACTGAACTGTCTGTGACTGTGACCTCCATCGACACTCACCTCAGCACTGAACTGTCTCTGTGACTGTGACCTCCATCGACACTCACCTCAGCACTGAACTGTCTGTGACTGTGACCTCCATCGACACTCACCTCAGCACTGAACTGTCTCTGTGACTGTGACCTCCATCGACACTCACCTCAGCACTGAACTGTCTGTGACTGTGACCTTCATCGACACTCACCTCAGCACTGAACTGTCTCTGTGACTGTGACCTCCATCGACACTCACCTCAGCATTGAACTGTCTCTGTGACTGTGACCTCCATCGACACTCACCTCAGCACTGAACTGTCTGTGTGACTGTGACCTCCATCGACACTCACCTCAGCACTGAACTGTCTGTGACTGTGACCTCCATCGACACTCACCTCAGCACTGAACTGTCTGTGTGACTGTGACCTCCATCGACACTCACCTCAGCACTGAACTGTCTGTGTGACTGTGACCTCCATCGACACTCACCTCAGCACTGAACTGTCTGTGACTGTGACCTCCATCGACACTCACCTCAGCACTGAACTGTCTGTGTGACTGTGACCTCCATCGACACTCACCTCAGCACTGAACTGTCTGTGTGACTGTGACCTCCATCGACACTCACCTCAGCACTGAACTGTCTGTGTGACTGTGACCTCCATCGACACTCACCTCAGCACTGAACTGTCTGTGACTGTGGCCTCCATCGACACTCACCTCAGCACTGAACTGTCTCTGTGACTGTGACCTCCATCGACACTCACCTCAGCACTGAACTGTCTGTGACTGTGACCTCCATTGACACTCACCTCAGCACTGAACTGTCTGTGAATGTGACCTCCATCGACACTCACCTCAGCACTGAACTGTCTCTGTGACTGTGACCTCCATCGACACTCACCTCAGCACTGAACTGTCTCTGTGACTGTGGCCTCCATCGACACTCACCTCAGCACTGAACTGTCCGTGACTGTGACCTCCATCGACACTCACCTCAGCACTGAACTGTCTGTGACTGTGACCTCCATCGACACTCACCTCAGCACTGAACTGTCTGTGACTGTGACCTCCATCGACACTCACCTCAGCACTGAACTGTCTGTGACTGTGACCTCCATCGACACT
The DNA here is from genome assembly GCF_048418815.1 of Hemitrygon akajei. NCBI lineage: Eukaryota > Metazoa > Chordata > Chondrichthyes > Myliobatiformes > Dasyatidae > Hemitrygon > Hemitrygon akajei. The sequence goes on along the minus strand of NC_133143.1, from coordinate 5,645,460 downwards.
CACCTCAGCACTGAACTGTCTCTGTGACTGTGACCTCCATCGACACTCACCTCAGCACTGAACTGTCTGTGACTGTGACCTTCATCGACACTCACCTCAGCACTGAACTGTCTCTGTGACTGTGACCTCCATCGACACTCACCTCAGCACTGAACTGTCTGTGACTGTGACCTCCATCGACACTCACCTCAGCACTGAACTGTCCGTGACTGTGACCTCCATCGACACTCACCTCAGCACTGAACTGTCTGTGACTGTGACCTCCATCGATACTCACCTCAGCACTGAACTGTCCGTGACTGTGACCTCCATCGACACTCACCTCAGCACTGAACTGTCTGTGACTGTGACCTCCATCGACACTCACCTCAGCACTGAACTGTCTCTGTGACTGTGACCTCCATCGACACTCACCTCAGCACTGAACTGTCTGTGACTGTGACCTCCATCGACACTCACCTCAGCACTGAACTGTCTCTGTGACTGTGACCTCCATCGACACTCACCTCAGCACTGAACTGTCTGTGACTGTGACCTTCATCGACACTCACCTCAGCACTGAACTGTCTCTGTGACTGTGACCTCCATCGACACTCACCTCAGCATTGAACTGTCTCTGTGACTGTGACCTCCATCGACACTCACCTCAGCACTGAACTGTCTGTGTGACTGTGACCTCCATCGACACTCACCTCAGCACTGAACTGTCTGTGACTGTGACCTCCATCGACACTCACCTCAGCACTGAACTGTCTGTGTGACTGTGACCTCCATCGACACTCACCTCAGCACTGAACTGTCTGTCACTGTGACCTCCATCGACACTCACCTCAGCACTGAACTGTCTGTGACTGTGGCCTCCATCGGCACTCACCTCAGCACTGAACTGTCTGTGACTGTGGCCTCCATCGGCACTCACCTCAGCACTGAACTGTCTGTGACTGTGACCTCCATCGACACTCACCTCAGCACTGAACTGTCTCTGTGACTGTGACCTCCATCGACACTCACCTCAGCACTGAACTGTCTGTCACTGTGACCTCCATCGACACTCACCTCAGCACTGAACTGTCTGTGACTGTGGCCTCCATCGACACTCACCTCAGCACTGAACTGTCCGTGACTGTGACCTCCATCGACACTCACCTCAGCATTGAACTGTCTCTGTGACTGTGACCTCCATCGACACTCACCTCAGCACTGAACTGTCTGTGTGACTGTGACCTCCATCGACACTCACCTCAGCACTGAACTGTCTGTCACTGTGACCTCCATCGACACTCACCTCAGCACTGAACTGTCTGTGACTGTGACCTCCATCGACACTCACCTCAGCACTGAACTGTCTGTGACTGTGACCTCCATCGACACTCACCTCAGCACTGAACTGTCTGTGACTGTGACCTCCATCGACACTCACCTCAGCACTGAACTGTCTGTGACTGTGACCTCCATCGACACTCACCTCAGCACTGAACTGTCTGTGACTGTGACCTCCATCGACACTCACCTCAGCACTGAACTGTCTGTGTGACTGTGACCTCCATCGACACTCACCTCAGCACTGAACTGTCTGTGACTGTGACCTCCATCGACACTCACCTCAACACTGAACTGTCTGTCACTGTGACCTCCATCGACACTCACCTCAGCACTGAACTGTCTGTGACTGTGACCTCCATCGACACTCACCTCAACACTGAACTGTCCGTGACTGTGACCTCCATCGACACTCACCTCAGCACTGAACTGTCCCTGTGACTGTGACCTCCATCGACACTCACCTCAGCACTGAACTGTCTGTGACTGTGACCTCCATCGACACTCACCTCAGCACTGAACTGTCTGTCACTGTGACCTCCATCGACACTCACCTCAGCACTGAACTGTCCGTGACTGTGACCTCCATCGACACTCACCTCAGCACTGAACTGTCTGTGACTGTGACCTCCATCGACACTCACCTCAGCACTGAACTGTCCGTGACTGTGACCTCCATCGACACTCACCTCAGCACTGAACTGTCTGTGACTGTGACCTCCATCGACACGCACCTCAGCACTGAACTGTCCGTGACTGTGACCTCCATCGACACTCACCTCAGCACTGAACTGTCTGTGACTGTGACCTCCATCGACACTCACCTCAGCACTGAACTGTCTGTGACTGTGACCTCCATCGACACTCACCTCAGCACTGAACTGTCCGTGACTGTGACCTCCATCGACACTCACCTCAGCACTGAACTGTCTGTCACTGTGACCTCCATCGACACTCACCTCAGCACTGAACTGTCTGTGACTGTGACCTCCATCGACACTCACCTCAGCTCTGAACTGTCTGTGACTGTGACCTCCATCGACACTCACCTCAGCACTGAACTGTCTGTGACTGTGACCTCCATCGACACTCACCTCAGCTCTGAACTGTCTGTGACTGTGACCTCCATCGACACTCACCTCAGCACTGAACTGTCTGTGACTGTGACCTCCATCGACACTCACCTCAGCACTGAACTGTCTGTGACTGTGACCTCCATCGACACTCACCTCAGCACTGAACTGTCTGTGACTGTGACCTCCATCGACACTCACCTCAGCACTGAACTGTCTGTGACTGTGACCTCCATCGACACTCACCTCAGCACTGAACTGTCTGTGACTGTGACCTCCATCGACACTCACCTCAGCACTGAACTGTCTGTGACTGTGACCTCCATCGACACTCACCTCAGCACTGAACTGTCTGTGACTGTGACCTCCATCGACACTCACCTCAGCACTGAACTGTCTGTGACTGTGACCTCCATCGACACTCACCTCAGCACTGAACTGTCCGTGACTGTGACCTCCATCGACACTCACCTCAGCACTGAACTGTCTGTCACTGTGACCTCCATCGACACTCACCTCAGCACTGAACTGTCTGTGACTGTGACCTCCATCGACACTCACCTCAGCACTGAACTGTCTGTGACTGTGACCTCCATCGACACTCACCTCAGCACTGAACTGTCTGTGACTGTGACCTCCATCGACACTCACCTCAGCACTGAACTGTCTCTGTGACTGTGACCTCCATCAACACTCACCTCAGCTCTGAACTGTCTGTGACTGTGACCTCCATCGACACTCACCTCAGCTCTGAACTGTCTGTGACTGTGACCTCCATCGACACTCACCTCAGCTCTGAACTGTCTGTGACTGTGACCTCCATCGACACTCACCTCAGCACTGAACTGTCTGTGTGACTGTGACCTCCATCGACACTCACCTCAGCACTGAACTGTCTCTGTGACTGTGACCTCCATCGACACTCACCTCAGCACTGAACTGTCTGTGACTGTGACCTCCATCGACACTCACCTCAGCACTGAACTGTCTGTGACTGTGACCTCCATCGACACTCACCTCAGCACTGAACTGTCTGTGACTGTGACCTCCATCGACACTCACCTCAGCTCTGAACTGTCTGTGACTGTGACCTCCATCGACACTCACCTCAGCACTGAACTGTCTGTGACTGTGACCTCCATCGACACTCACCTCAGCACTGAACTGTCTCTGTGACTGTGACCTCCATCGACACTCACCTCAGCTCTGAACTGTCTGTGACTGTGACCTCCATCGACACTCACCTCAGCACTGAACTGTCTCTGTCACTGTGACCTCCATCGACACTCACCTCAGCACTGAACTGTCCGTGACTGTGACCTCCATCGACACTCACCTCAGCACTGAACTGTCCGTGACTGTGACCTCCATCGACACTCACCTCAGCACTGAACTGTCTGTCACTGTGACCTCCATCGACACTCACCTCAGCACTGAACTGTCTGTGACTGTGACCTCCATCGACACACACCTCAGCTCTGAACTGTCTGTGACTGTGACCTCCATCGACACTCACCTCAGCACTGAACTGTCTGTGACTGTGACCTCCATCGACACTCACCTCAGCACTGAACTGTCTGTGACTGTGACCTCCATCGACACTCACCTCAGCATTGAACTGTCTGTGACTGTGGCCTCCATCGACACTCACCTCAGCATTGAACTGTCTGTGACTGTGACCTCCATCGACACTCACCTCAGCACTGAACTGTCTCTGTGACTGTGACCTCCATCGACACTCACCTCAGCACTGAACTGTCTCTGTGACTGTGACCTCCATCGACACTCACCTCAGCACTGAACTGTCTGTGACTGTGACCTCCATCGACACTCACCTCAGCACTGAACTGTCCGTGACTGTGGCCTCCATCGACACTCACCTCAGCACTGAACTGTCCGTGACTGTGACCTCCATCGACACTCACCTCAGCACTGAACTGTCTGTGACTGTGACCTCCATCGACACTCACCTCAACACTGAACTGTCTGTGACTGTGACCTCCATCGACACTCACCTCAGCACTGAACTGTCTGTGACTGTGACCTCCATCGACACTCACCTCAGCACTGAACTGTCTGTGACTGTGGCCTCCATCGACACTCACCTCAGCACTGAACTGTCTCTGTGACTGTGACCTCCATCGACACTCACCTCAGCACTGAACTGTCCGTGACTGTGACCTCCATCGACACTCACCTCAGCACTGAACTGTCTCTGTGACTGTGACCTCCATCGACACTCACCTCAGCATTGAACTGTCTCTGTGACTGTGACCTCCATCGACACTCACCTCAGCACTGAACTGTCTGTGTGACTGTGACCTCCATCGACACTCACCTCAGCACTGAACTGTCTGTGACTGTGACCTTCATCGACACTCACCTCAGCATTGAACTGTCTCTGTGACTGTGACCTCCATCGACACTCACCTCAGCACTGAACTGTCTCTGTGACTGTGACCTCCATCGACACTCACCTCAGCACTGAACTGTCTGTGACTGTGACCTTCATCGACACTCACCTCAGCACTGAACTGTCTCTGTCACTGTGACCTCCATCGACACTCACCTCAGCACTGAACTGTCCGTGACTGTGACCTCCATCGACACTCACCTCAGCACTGAACTGTCCGTGACTGTGACCTCCATCGACACTCACCTCAGCACTGAACTGTCTGTCACTGTGACCTCCATCGACACTCACCTCAGCACTGAACTGTCTGTGACTGTGACCTCCATCGACACACACCTCAGCTCTGAACTGTCTGTGACTGTGACCTCCATCGACACTCACCTCAGCACTGAACTGTCTGTGACTGTGACCTCCATCGACACTCACCTCAGCACTGAACTGTCTGTGACTGTGACCTCCATCGACACTCACCTCAGCATTGAACTGTCTGTGACTGTGGCCTCCATCGACACTCACCTCAGCATTGAACTGTCTGTGACTGTGACCTCCATCGACACTCACCTCAGCACTGAACTGTCTCTGTGACTGTGACCTCCATCGACACTCACCTCAGCACTGAACTGTCTCTGTGACTGTGACCTCCATCGACACTCACCTCAGCACTGAACTGTCTGTGACTGTGACCTCCATCGACACTCACCTCAGCACTGAACTGTCCGTGACTGTGGCCTCCATCGACACTCACCTCAGCACTGAACTGTCCGTGACTGTGACCTCCATCGACACTCACCTCAGCACTGAACTGTCTGTGACTGTGACCTCCATCGACACTCACCTCAACACTGAACTGTCTGTGACTGTGACCTCCATCGACACTCACCTCAGCACTGAACTGTCTGTGACTGTGACCTCCATCGACACTCACCTCAGCACTGAACTGTCTGTGACTGTGGCCTCCATCGACACTCACCTCAGCACTGAACTGTCTCTGTGACTGTGACCTCCATCGACACTCACCTCAGCACTGAACTGTCCGTGACTGTGACCTCCATCGACACTCACCTCAGCACTGAACTGTCTCTGTGACTGTGACCTCCATCGACACTCACCTCAGCATTGAACTGTCTCTGTGACTGTGACCTCCATCGACACTCACCTCAGCACTGAACTGTCTGTGTGACTGTGACCTCCATCGACACTCACCTCAGCACTGAACTGTCTGTGACTGTGACCTCCATCGACACTCACCTCAGCACTGAACTGTCTGTGTGACTGTGACCTCCATCGACACTCACCTCAGCACTGAACTGTCTGTCACTGTGACCTCCATCGACACTCACCTCAGCACTGAACTGTCTGTGACTGTGGCCTCCATCGACACTCACCTCAGCACTGAACTGTCTCTGTGACTGTGACCTCCATCGACACTCACCTCAGCACTGAACTGTCTGTGACTGTGACCTCCATTGACACTCACCTCAGCACTGAACTGTCTGTGAATGTGACCTCCATCGACACTCACCTCAGCACTGAACTGTCTCTGTGACTGTGACCTCCATCGACACTCACCTCAGCACTGAACTGTCTCTGTGACTGTGGCCTCCATCGACACTCACCTCAGCACTGAACTGTCCGTGACTGTGACCTCCATCGACACTCACCTCAGCACTGAACTGTCCGTGACTGTGACCTCCATCGACACTCACCTCAGCACTGAACTGTCTGTGACTGTGACCTCCATCGACACTCACCTCAGCACTGAACTGTCTCTGTGACTGTGACCTCCATCGACACTCACCTCAGCACTGAACTGTCTGTGACTGTGACCTTCATCGACACTCACCTCAGCACTGAACTGTCTCTGTGACTGTGACCTCCATCGACACTCACCTCAGCACTGAACTGTCTGTGACTGTGACCTCCATCGACACTCACCTCAGCACTGAACTGTCCGTGACTGTGACCTCCATCGACACTCACCTCAGCACTGAACTGTCTGTGACTGTGACCTCCATCGACACTCACCTCAGCACTGAACTGTCTCTGTGACTGTGACCTCCATCGACACTCACCTCAGCACTGAACTGTCTGTGACTGTGACCTCCATCGACACTCACCTCAGCACTGAACTGTCTCTGTGACTGTGACCTCCATCGACACTCACCTCAGCACTGAACTGTCTGTGACTGTGACCTCCATCGACACTCACCTCAGCACTGAACTGTCTCTGTGACTGTGACCTCCATCGACACTCACCTCAGCACTGAACTGTCTGTGACTGTGGCCTCCATCGACACTCACCTCAGCACTGAACTGTCCGTGACTGTGACCTCCATCGACACTCACCTCAGCACTGAACTGTCTGTGACTGTGACCTCCATCGACACTCACCTCAGCACTGAACTGTCTCTGTGACTGTGACCTCCATCGACACTCACCTCAGCACTGAACTGTCTGTGACTGTGACCTTCATCGACACTCACCTCAGCACTGAACTGTCTCTGTGACTGTGACCTCCATCGACACTCACCTCAGCATTGAACTGTCTCTGTGACTGTGACCTCCATCGACACTCACCTCAGCACTGAACTGTCTGTGTGACTGTGACCTCCATCGACACTCACCTCAGCACTGAACTGTCTGTGACTGTGACCTCCATCGACACTCACCTCAGCACTGAACTGTCTGTGTGACTGTGACCTCCATCGACACTCACCTCAGCACTGAACTGTCTGTCACTGTGACCTCCATCGACACTCACCTCAGCACTGAACTGTCTGTGACTGTGGCCTCCATCGACACTCACCTCAGCACTGAACTGTCCGTGACTGTGACCTCCATCGACACTCACCTCAGCATTGAACTGTCTCTGTGACTGTGACCTCCATCGACACTCACCTCAGCACTGAACTGTCTGTGACTGTGGCCTCCATCGGCACTCACCTCAGCACTGAACTGTCTGTGACTGTGACCTCCATCGACACTCACCTCAGCACTGAACTGTCTCTGTGACTGTGACCTCCATCGACACTCACCTCAGCACTGAACTGTCTGTCACTGTGACCTCCATCGACACTCACCTCAGCACTGAACTGTCTGTGACTGTGGCCTCCATCGACACTCACCTCAGCACTGAACTGTCCGTGACTGTGACCTCCATCGACACTCACCTCAGCATTGAACTGTCTCTGTGACTGTGACCTCCATCGACACTCACCTCAGCACTGAACTGTCTGTGTGACTGTGACCTCCATCGACACTCACCTCAGCACTGAACTGTCTGTCACTGTGACCTCCATCGACACTCACCTCAGCACTGAACTGTCTGTGACTGTGACCTCCATCGACACTCACCTCAGCACTGAACTGTCTGTGACTGTGACCTCCATCGACACTCACCTCAGCACTGAACTGTCTGTGACTGTGACCTCCATCGACACTCACCTCAGCACTGAACTGTCTGTGACTGTGACCTCCATCGACACTCACCTCAGCACTGAACTGTCTGTGACTGTGACCTCCATCGACACTCACCTCAGCACTGAACTGTCTGTGTGACTGTGACCTCCATCGACACTCACCTCAGCACTGAACTGTCTGTGACTGTGACCTCCATCGACACTCACCTCAACACTGAACTGTCTGTCACTGTGACCTCCATCGACACTCACCTCAGCACTGAACTGTCTGTGACTGTGACCTCCATCGACACTCACCTCAACACTGAACTGTCCGTGACTGTGACCTCCATCGACACTCACCTCAGCACTGAACTGTCCTGTGACTGTGACCTCCATCGACACTCACCTCAGCACTGAACTGTCTGTGACTGTGACCTCCATCGACACTCACCTCAGCACTGAACTGTCTGTCACTGTGACCTCCATCGACACTCACCTCAGCACTGAACTGTCCGTGACTGTGACCTCCATCGACACTCACCTCAGCACTGAACTGTCTGTGACTGTGACCTCCATCGACACTCACCTCAGCACTGAACTGTCCGTGACTGTGACCTCCATCAACACTCACCTCAGCACTGAACTGTCTGTGACTGTGACCTCCATCGACACGCACCTCAGCACTGAACTGTCCGTGACTGTGACCTCCATCGACACTCACCTCAGCACTGAACTGTCTGTGACTGTGACCTCCATCGACACTCACCTCAGCACTGAACTGTCTGTGACTGTGACCTCCATCGACACTCACCTCAGCACTGAACTGTCCGTGACTGTGACCTCCATCGACACTCACCTCAGCACTGAACTGTCCGTGACTGTGACCTCCATCGACACTCACCTCAGCACTGAACTGTCTGTCACTGTGACCTCCATCGACACTCACCTCAGCACTGAACTGTCTGTGACTGTGACCTCCATCGACACTCACCTCAGCTCTGAACTGTCTGTGACTGTGACCTCCATCGACACTCACCTCAGCACTGAACTGTCTGTGACTGTGACCTCCATCGACACTCACCTCAGCACTGAACTGTCTGTGACTGTGACCTCCATCGACACTCACCTCAGCACTGAACTGTCTCTGTGACTGTGACCTCCATCGACACTCACCTCAGCTCTGAACTGTCTGTGACTGTGACCTCCATCGACACTCACCTCAGCACTGAACTGTCTCTGTGACTGTGACCTCCATCGACACTCACCTCAGCACTGAACTGTCTGTGACTGTGACCTCCATCGACACTCACCTCAGCTCTGAACTGTCTGTGACTGTGACCTCCATCGACACTCACCTCAGCACTGAACTGTCTGTGACTGTGACCTCCATCGACACTCACCTCAGCACTGAACTGTCTGTGACTGTGACCTCCATCGACACTCACCTCAGCACTGAACTGTCTCTGTGACTGTGACCTCCATCGACACTCACCTCAGCTCTGAACTGTCTGTGACTGTGACCTCCATCGACACTCACCTCAGCACTGAACTGTCTCTGTCACTGTGACCTCCATCGACACTCACCTCAGCACTGAACTGTCCGTGACTGTGACCTCCATCGACACTCACCTCAGCACTGAACTGTCCGTGACTGTGACCTCCATCGACACTCACCTCAGCACTGAACTGTCTGTCACTGTGACCTCCATCGACACTCACCTCAGCACTGAACTGTCTGTGACTGTGACCTCCATCGACACTCAGCTCAGCACTGAACTGTCTGTGTGACTGTGACCTCCATCGACACTCACCTCAGCACTGAACTGTCTGTCACTGTGACCTCCATCGACACTCACCTCAGCACTGAACTGTCTGTGACTGTGACCTCCATCGACACTCACCTCAGCACTGAACTGTCTCTGTCACTGTGACCTCCATCGACACTCACCTCAGCACTGAACTGTCTCTGTGACTGTGACCTCCATCGACACTCACCTCAGCACTGAACTGTCCGTGACTGTGACCTCCATCGACACTCACCTCAGCACTGAACTGTCCGTGACTGTGACCTCCATCGACACTCACCTCAGCACTGAACTGTCCTTGGACTGTGACCTCCATCGACACTCACCTCAGCACTGAACTGTCTGTGTGACTGTGACCTCCATCGACACTCACCTCAGCACTGAACTGTCTCTGTGACTGTGACCTCCATCGGCACTCACCTCAGCACTGAACTGTCTCTGTGACTGTGACCTCCATCGACACTCACCTCAGCACTGAACTGTCCGTGACTGTGACCTCCATCGACACTCACCTCAGCACTGAACTGTCCGTGACTGTGACCTCCATCGACACTCACCTCAGCACTGAACTGTCTGTGACTGTGACCTCCATCGACACTCACCTCAGCACTGAACTGTCTGTCACTGTGACCTCCATCGACACTCACCTCAGCACTGAACTGTCTGTGTGACTGTGACCTCCATCGACACTCACCTCAGCACTGAACTGTCTGTGACTGTGACCTCCATCGACACTCACCTCAGCACTGAACTGTCTCTGTGACTGTGACCTGCATCGACACTCACCTCAGCACTGAACTGTCTCTGTGACTGTGACCTCCATCGACACTCACCTCAGCACTGAACTGTCTCCGTGACTGTGACCTCCATCGACACTCACCTCAGCACTGAACTGTCTGTGACTGTGACCTCCATCGACACTCACCTCAGCATTGAACTGTCTGTGACTGTGACCTCCATCGACACTCACCTCAGCACTGAACTGTCTGTGACTGTGACCTCCATCGACACTCACCTCAGCACTGAACTGTCTCCGTGACTGTGACCTCCATCGACACTCACCTCAGCACTGAACTGTCTGTCATTGTGACCTCCATCGACACTCACCTCAGCACTGAACTGTCTGTGACTGTGACCTCCATCGACACTCACCTCAGCACTGAACTGTCTGTGACTGTGACCTCCATCGACACTCACCTCAGCACTGAACTGTCTCTGTGACTGTGACCTCCATCGACACTCACCTCAGCACTGAACTGTCTGTGACTGTGACCTCCATCGACACTCACCTCAGCACTGAACTGTCTGTGACTGTGACCTCCATCGACACTCACCTCAGCACTGAACTGTCTGTGACTGTGACCTCCATCGACACTCATCTCAGCACTGAACTGTCTGTGACTGTGACCTCCATCGACACTCACCTCAGCACTGAACTGTCTGTGACTGTGACCTCCATCGACACTCACCTCAGCACTGAACTGTCTGTGTGACTGTGACCTCCATCGACACTCACCTCAGCACTGAACTGTCTGTGACTGTGACCTCCATCGACACTCACCTCAGCACTGAACTGTCCGTGACTGTGACCTCCATCGACACTCACCTCAGCACTGAACTGTCTGTGACTGTGACCTCCATCGACACTCATCTCAGCACTGAACTGTCTGTGACTGTGACCTCCATCGACACTCACCTCAGCACTGAACTGTCTGTGACTGTGACCTTCATCGACACTCACCTCAGCACTGAACTGTCTCTGTGACTGTGACCTCCATCGACACTCACCTCAGCACTGAACTGTCTGTGACTGTGACCTCCATCGACACTCACCTCAGCACTGAACTGTCTGTGTGACTGTGACATTCATCGACACTCACCTCAGCACTGAACTGTCTGTGACTGTGGCCTCCATCGACACTCACCTCAGCACTGAACTGTCCGTGACTGTGACCTCCATCGACACTCACCTCAGCACTGAACTGTCTGTGACTGTGACCTCCATCGACACTCACCTCAGCACTGAACTGTCTGTGACTGTGACCTCCATCGACACTCACCTCAGCACTGAACTGTCTGTGTCACTGTGACCTCCATCGACACTCACCTCAGCACTGAACTGTCTGTGACTGTGATCTCCATCGACACTCACCTCAGCACTGAACTGTCTGTGACTGTGACCTCCATCGACACTCACCTCAGCACTGAACTGTCTGTGACTGTGACCTCCATCGACACTCACCTCAGCACTGAACTGTCTGTGTGACTGTGACCTCCATCGACACTCACCTCAGCACTGAACTGTCTGTGACTGTGACCTCCATCGACACTCACCTCAGCACTGAACTGTCTGTGTCTGTGACCTCCATCGACACTCACCTCAGCACTGAACTGTCTCCGTGACTGTGACCTCCATCGACACTCACCTCAGCACTGAACTGTCTGTGTGACTGTGACATTCATCGACACTCACCTCAGCACTGAACTGTCTGTGACTGTGACCTCCATCGACACTCACCTCAGCACTGAACTGTCTGTGTGACTGTGACCTCCATCGACACTCACCTCAGCACTGAACTGTCCGTGACTGTGGCCTCCATCGACACTCACCTCAGCACTGAACTGTCTGTGACTGTGACCTCCATCGACACTCACCTCAGCACTGAACTGTCTGTCACTGTGACCTCCATCGACACTCACCTCAGCACTGAACTGTCTGTCACTGTGACCTCCATCGACACTCACCTCAGCACTGAACTGTCTGTGTGACTGTGACCTCCATCGACACTCACCTCAGCACTGAACTGTCTGTGACTGTGACATTCATCGACACTCACCTCAGCACTGAACTGTCTGTGTGACTGTGACCTCCATCGACACTCACCTCAGCACTGAACTGTCTGTGACTGTGACATTCATCGACACTCACCTCAGCACTGAACTGTCTGTGACTGTGACCTCCATCGACACTCACCTCAGCACTGAACTGTCTGTGACTGTGACCTCCATCGACACTCACCTCAGCACTGAACTGTCTGTGACTGTGACCTCCATCGACACTCACCTCAGCATTGAACTGTCTGTGACTGTGACCTCCATCGACACTCACCTCAGCACTGAACTGTCTGTGACTGTGACCTCCATCGACACTCACCTCAGCATTGAACTGTCTGTGACTGTGACCTCCATCGACACTCACCTCAGCACTGAACTGTCTGTGACTGTGACCTCCATCGACACTCACCTCAGCACTGAACTGTCTGTGACTGTGACCTCCATCGACACTCACCTCAGCACTGAACTGTCTGTGACTGTGACCTCCATCGACACTCACCTCAGCACTGAACTGTCCGTGACTGTGACCTCCATCGACACTCACCTCAGCACTGAACTGTCTGTGACTGTGACCTCCATCGACACTCACCTCAGCACTGAACTGTCTGTGACTGTGACCTCCATCGACACTCACCTCAGCACTGAACTGTCTGTGACTGTGACCTCCATCGACACTCACCTCAGCACTGAACTGTCTCTGTGACTGTGGCCTCCATCGACACTCACCTCAGCACTGAACTGTCTGTGACTGTGACCTCCATCGACACTCACCTCAGCACTGAACTGTCTCTGTGACTGTGACCTCCATCGACACTCACCTCAGCACTGAACTGTCTGTGACTGTGACCTCCATCGACACTCACCTCAGCACTGAACTGTCTCTGTGACTGTGACCTCCATCGACACTCACCTCAGCACTGAACTGTCTGTGACTGTGACCTCCATCGACACTCACCTCAGCACTGAACTGTCTGTGACTGTGACCTCCATCGACACTCACCTCAGCACTGAACTGTCTGTCACTGTGATCTCCATCGACACTCACCTCAGCACTGAACTGTCTGTCACTGTGACCTCCATCGACACTCACCTCAGCACTGAACTGTCTGTCACTGTGACCTCCATCGACACTCACCTCAGCACTGAACTGTCTCTGTGACTGTGACCTCCATCGACACTCACCTCAGCACTGAACTGTCTGTGTGACTGTGGCCTCCATCGACACTCACCTCAGCACTGAACTGTCTGTGTGACTGTGGCCTCCATCGACACTCACCTCAGCACTGAACTGTCTGTGTGACTGTGACCTCCATCGACACTCACCTCAGCACTGAACTGTCTGTGACTGTGACCTCCATCGACACTCACCTCAGCACTGAACTGTCTCTGTGAATGTGACCTCCATCGACACTCACCTCAGCACTGAACTGTCTGTGACTGTGACCTCCATCGACACTCACCTCAGCACTGAACTGTCTGTGACTGTGACCTCCATCGACACTCACCTCAGCACTGAACTGTCTGTGACTGTGACCTCCATCGACACTCACCTCAGCATTGAACTGTCTGTGACTGTGACCTCCATCGACACTCACCTCAGCACTGAACTGTCTGTGACTGTGACCTCCATCGACACTCACCTCACCACTGAACTGTCTGTGTGACTGTGACCTCCATCGACACTCACCTCAGCACTGAACTGTCTCTGTGACTGTGACCTCCATCGACACTCACCTCAGCACTGAACTGTCTGTGACTGTGACCTCCATCGACACTCACCTCAGCACTGAACTGTCTGTGACTGTGACCTCCATCGACACTCACCTCAGCACTGAACTGTCTGTGACTGTGACCTCCATCGACACTCACCTCACCACTGAACTGTCTGTGTGACTGTGACCTCCATCGACACTCACCTCAGCACTGAACTGTCTCTGTGACTGTGACCTCCATCGACACTCACCTCAGCACTGAACTGTCTCTGTGACTGTGACCTCCATCGACACTCACCTCAGCACTGAACTGTCTCTGTGACTGTGACCTCCATCGACACTCACCTCAGCACTGAACTGTCTGTCACTGTGACCTCCATCGACACTCACCTCAGCACTGAACTGTCTGTCACTGTGACCTCCATCGACACTCACCTCAGCACTGAACTGTCTGTCACTGTGACCTCCATCGACACTCACCTCAGCACTGAACTGTCTGTGTGACTGTGACCTCCATCGACACTCACCTCAGCATTGAACTGTCTGTGACTGTGACCTCCATCGACACTCACCTCAGCACTGAACTGTCTGTGACTGTGACCTCCATCGACACTCACCTCAGCACTGAACTGTGTGTCACTGTGACCTCCATCGACACTCACCTCAGCATTGAACTGTCTGTGACTGTGACCTCCATCGACACTCACCTCAGCACTGAACTGTCTGTGACTGTGACCTCCATCGACACTCACCTCAGCACTGAACTGTCTGTGACTGTGACCTCCATCGACACTCACCTCAGCACTGAACTGTCTGTGACTCTGACCTCCATCGACACTCACCTCAGCACTGAACTGTCTCTGTGACTGTGACCTCCATCGACACTCACCTCAGCACTGAACTGTCTCTGTGACTGTGACCTCCATCGACACTCACCTCAGCACTGAACTGTCTCTGTGACTGTGACCTCCATCGACACTCACCTCAGCACTGAACTGTCTCTGTGACTGTGACCTCCATCGACACTCACCTCAGCACTGAACTGTCTCTGTGACTGTGACCTCCATCGACACTCACCTCAGCACTGAACTGTCTCTGTGACTGTGGCCTCCATCGACACTCACCTCAGCACTGAACTGTCTGTGACTGTGACCTCCATCGACACTCACCTCAGCACTGAACTGTCTGTGACTGTGACCTCCATCGACACTCACCTCAGCACTGAACTGTCTCTGTGACTGTGACCTCCATCGACACTCACCTCAGCTCTGAACTGTCTGTGTGACTGTGACCTCCATCGACACTCACCTCAGCACTGAACTGTCTGTCACTGTGACCTCCATCGACACTCACCTCAGCAATGAACTGTCTCTCTGACTGTGACCTCCATCGACACTCACCTCAGCACTGAACTGTCTGTGACTGTGACCTCCATCGACACTCACCTCAGCACTGAACTGTCTGTCACTGTGACCTCCATCGACACTCACCTCAGCACTGAACTGTCTGTGTGACTGTGACCTCCATCAACACTCACCTCAGCACTGAACTGTCTGTGACTGTGACCTCCATCGACACTCACCTCAGCACTGAACTGTCTGTGTGACTGTGACCTCCATCGACACTCACCTCAGCACTGAACTGTCTGTGACTGTGACCTCCATCGACACTCACCTCAGCACTGAACTGTCTGTGACTGTGACCTCCATCGACACTCACCTCAGCACTGAACTGTCTGTGACTGTGACCTCCATCGACACTCACCTCAGCACTGAACTGTCTGTGACTGTGACCTCCATCGACACTCACCTCAGCACTGAACTGTCTGTGACTGTGACCTCCATCGACACTCACCTCAGCACTGAACTGTCTGTGACTGTCACCTCCATCGACACTCACCTCAGCACTGAACTGTCTGTGTGACTGTGACCTCCATCGACACTCACCTCAGCACTGAACTGTCTGTGACTGTGACCTCCATCGACACTCACCTCAGCACTGAACTGTCTGTGTGACTGTGACCTCCATCGACACTCACCTCAGCACTGAACTGTCTGTGTGACTGTGACCTCCATCGACACTCACCTCAGCATTGAACTGTCTGTGTGACTGTGACCTCCATCGACACTCACCTCAGCACTGAACTGTCTCTGTGACTGTGACCTCCATCAACACTCACCTCAGCACTGAACTGTCTGTGACTGTGACCTCCATCGACACTCACCTCAGCACTGAACTGTCTCTGTGACTGTGACCTCCATCGACACTCACCTCAGCACTGAACTGTCTGTCACTGTGACCTCCATCGACACTCACCTCAGCACTGAACTGTCTGTGACTCTGACCTCCATCGACACTCACCTCAGCACTGAACTGTCTCTGTGTCTGTGACCTCCATCGACACTCACCTCAGCACTGAACTGTCTGTGACTGTGACCTCCATCGACACTCACCTCAGCACTGAACTGTCTCTGTGACTGTGACCTCCATCGACACTCACCTCAACACTGAACTGTCTGTGACTGTGACCTCCATCGACACTCACCTCAGCACTGAACTGTCTGTGACTCTGACCTCCATCGACACTCACCTCAGCACTGAACTGTCTCTGTGTCTGTGACCTCCATCGACACTCACCTCAGCACTGAACTGTCCGTGACTGTGACCTCCATCGACACTCACCTCAGCACTGAACTGTCTGTGACTGTGACCTCCATCGACACTCACCTCAGCACTGAACTGTCTGTGACTGTAGCCTCCATCGACACTCACCTCAGCACTGAACTGTCTCTGTGACTGTGACCTCCATCGACACTCACCTCAGCACTGAACTGTCTCCGTGACTGTGACCTCCATCGACACTCACCTCAGCACTGAACTGTCTGTGACTGTGGCCTCCATCGACACTCACCTCAGCACTGAACTGTCTCTGTCACTGTGACCTCCATCGACACTCACCTCAGCACTGAACTGTCTGTGACTGTGACCTCCATCGACACTCACCTCAGCACTGAACTGTCTCTGTGACTGTGACCTCCATCGACACTCACCTCAGCACTGAACTGTCTGTGACTGTGGCCTCCATCGACACTCACCTCAGCACTGAACTGTCTCTGTCACTGTGACCTCCATCGACACTCACCTCAGCACTGAACTGTCTGTGACTGTGACCTCCATCGACACTCACCTCAGCACTGAACTGTCTGTGTGACTGTGACCTCCATCGACACTCACCTCAGCACTGAACTGTCTCTGTGACTGTGACCTCCATCGACACTCACCTCAGCACTGAACTGTCTCTGTGACTGTGACCTCCATCGACACTCACCTCAGCACTGAACTGTCTCTGTGACTGTGACCTCCATCGACACTCACCTCAGCACTGAACTGTCTGTGACTGTGGCCTCCATCGACACTCACCTCAGCACTGAACTGTCTCTGTGACTGTGACCTCCATCGACACTCACCTCAGCACTGAACTGTCTGTGACTGTGACCTCCATCGACACTCACCTCAGCACTGAACTGTCTCTGTGACTGTGACCTCCATCGACACTCACCTCAGCACTGAACTGTCTCTGTGACTGTGACCTCCATCGACACTCACCTCAGCACTGAACTGTCTGTGACTGTGACCTCCATCGACACTCACCTCAGCACTGAACTGTCTCTGTGACTGTGACCTCCATCGACACTCACCTCAGCACTGAACTGTCTCTGTGACTGTGACCTCCATCGACACTCACCTCAGCACTGAACTGTCCGTGACTGTGACCTCCATCGACACTCACCTCAGCACTGAACTGTCTGTGACTGTGACCTCCATCGACACTCACCTCAGCACTGAACTGTCTGTGACTGTGACCTCCATCGACACTCACCTCAGCACTGAACTGTCTGTGACTGTGACCTCCATCGACACTCACCTCAGCACTGAACTGTCTGTCACTGTGACCTCCATCGACACTCACCTCAGCACTGAACTGTCTGTGACTGTGACCTCCATCGACACTCACCTCAGCACTGAACTGTCTCTGTGACTGTGACCTCCATCGACACTCACCTCAGCACTGAACTGTCTCTGTGACTGTGACCTCCATTGACACTCACCTCAGCACTGAACTGTCCGTGACTGTGACCTCCATCGACACTCACCTCAGCACTGAACTGTCTCTGTGACTGTGACCTCCATCGACACTCACCTCAGCACTGAACTGTCTGTCACTGTGACCTCCATCGACACTCACCTCAGCATTGAACTGTCTCTGTGACTGTGACCTCCATCGACACTCACCTCAGCACTGAACTGTCTGTGACTGTGACCTCCATCGACACTCACCTCAGCACTGAACTGTCTGTGTCTGTGACCTCCATCGACACTCACCTCAGCACTGAACTGTCTGTGACTGTGACCTCCATCGACACTCACCTCAGCACTGAACTGTCTGTGACTGTGACCTCCATCGACACTCACCTCAGCACTGAACTGTCTGTGACTGTGACCTCCATCGACACTCACCTCAGCACTGAACTGTCTGTGACTGTGACCTCCATCGACACTCACCTCAGCACTGAACTGTCTGTGACTGTGACCTCCATCGACACTCACCTCAGCACTGAACTGTCTGTGACTGTGACCTCCATCGACACTCACCTCAGCACTGAACTGTCTGTGACTGTGACCTCCATCGACACTCACCTCAGCACTGAACTGTCTGTGACTGTGACCTCCATCGACACTCACCTCAGCACTGAACTGTCTGTGACTGTGACCTCCATCGACACTCACCTCAGCACTGAACTGTCTGTGACTGTGACCTCCATCGACACTCACCTCAGCACTGAACTGTCTGTGACTGTGACCTCCATCGACACTCACCTCAGCACTGAACTGTCTGTGACTGTGACCTCCATCGACACTCACCTCAGCACTGAACTGTCTCTGTGACTGTGACCTCCATCGACACTCACCTCAGCACTGAACTGTCTGTGACTGTGACCTCCATCGACACTCACCTCAGCACTGAACTGTCTGTGTCTGTGACCTCCATCGACACTCACCTCAGCACTGAACTGTCTCCGTGACTGTGACCTCCATCGACACTCACCTCAGCATTGAACTGTCTCTGTGACTGTGACCTCCATCGACACTCACCTCAGCACTGAACTGTCTGTGACTGTGACCTCCATCGACACTCACCTCAGCACTGAACTGTCTGTGACTGTGACCTCCATCGACACTCACCTCAGCATTGAACTGTCTCTGTGACTGTGACCTCCATCGACACTCACCTCAGCACTGAACTGTCTGTGACTGTGACCTCCATCGACACTCACCTCAGCACTGAACTGTCTGTGACTGTGACCTCCATCGACACTCACCTCAGCACTGAACTGTCTGTGTCTGTGACCTCCATCGACACTCACCTCAGCACTGAACTGTCTCCGTGACTGTGACCTCCATCGACACTCACCTCAGCATTGAACTGTCTCCGTGACTGTGACCTCCATCGACACTCACCTCAGCATTGAACTGTCTCCGTGACTGTGACCTCCATCGACACTCACCTCAGCATTGAACTGTCTCCGTGACTGTGACCTCCATCGACACTCACCTCAGCATTGAACTGTCTCCGTGACTGTGACCTCCATCGACACTCACCTCAGCACTGAACTGTCTGTGACTGTGACCTCCATCGACACTCACCTCAGCACTGAACTGTCTGTGACTGTGACCTCCATCGACACTCACCTCAGCACTGAACTGTCTGTGACTGTGACCTCCATCGACACTCACCTCAGCACTGAACTGTCTGTGACTGTGACCTCCATCGACACTCACCTCAGCACTGAACTGTCTGTGACTGTGACCTCCATCGACACTCACCTCAGCACTGAACTGTCTCTGTGACTGTGGCCTCCATCGACACTCACCTCAGCACTGAACTGTCTGTGACTGTGACCTTCATCGACACTCACCTCAGCACTGAACTGTCTGTGACTGTGACCTCCATCGACACTCACCTCAGCACTGAACTGTCTGTGACTGTGACCTCCATCGACACTCACCTCAGCACTGAACTGTCTGTGACTGTGACCTCCATCGACACTCACCTCAGCACTGAACTGTCTGTGACTGTGACCTCCATCGACACTCACCTCAGCACTGAACTGTCTGTGACTGTGACCTCCATCGACACTCACCTCAGCACTGAACTGTCCGTGACTGTGACCTCCATCGACACTCACCTCAGCACTGAACTGTCTGTGACTGTGACCTCCATCGACACTCACCTCAGCACTGAACTGTCTGTGACTGTGACCTCCATCGACACTCACCTCAGCACTGAACTGTCTGTGACTGTGACCTCCATCGACACTCACCTCAGCACTGAACTGTCTGTGACTGTGACCACCATCGACACTCACCTCAGCACTGAACTGTCTGTGACTGTGACCTCCATCGACACTCACCTCAGCACTGAACTGTCTCTGTGACTGTGACCTCCATCGACACTCACCTCAGCACTGAACTGTCTCTGTGACTGTGACCTCCATCGACACTCACCTCAGCACTGAACTGTCTCTGTGACTGTGACCTCCATCGACACTCACCTCAGCACTGAACTGTCTGTGACTGTGACCTCCATCGACACTCACCTCAGCACTGAACTGTCTGTGTGACTGTGACCTCCATCGACACTCACCTCAGCACTGAACTGTCTGTGACTGTGACCTCCATCGACACTCACCTCAGCATTGAACTGTCTGTGACTGTGACCTCCATCGACACTCACCTCAGCACTGAACTGTCTGTGACTGTGACCTCCATCGACACTCACCTCAGCACTGAACTGTCTCTGTGACTGTGACCTCCATCGACACTCACCTCAGCACTGAACTGTCTCTGTGACTGTGACCTCCATCGACACTCACCTCAGCACTGAACTGTCTCTGTGACTGTGACCTCCATCGACACTCACCTCAGCACTGAACTGTCTCTGTGACTGTGACCTCCATCGACACTCACCTCAGCACTGAACTGTCTGTGACTGTGACCTCCATCGACACTCACCTCAGCACTGAACTGTCTGTGACTGTGACCTCCATCGACACTCACCTCAGCACTGAACTGTCTGTGACTGTGACCTCCATCGACACTCACCTCAGCACTGAACTGTCTGTGACTGTGGCCTCCATCGACACTCACATCAACACTGAACTGTCTGTGTGACTGTGGCCTCCATCGACACTCACCTCAGCACTGAACTGTCTGTGACTGTGGCCTCCATCGACACTCACCTCAGCACTGAACTGTCTGTGACTGTGACCTTCATCGACACTCACCTCAGCACTGAACTGTCTGTGACTGTGACCTCCATCGACACTCACCTCAGCACTGAACTGTCTGTCTGACTGTGACCTCCATCGACACTCACCTCAGCACTGAACTGTCTGTGACTGTGACCTCCATCGACACTCACCTCAGCACTGAACTGTCTGTGACTGTGACCTCCATCGACACTCACCTCAGCACTGAACTGTCTGTGACTGTGACCTCCATCGACACTCACCTCAGCACTGAACTGTCTGTGACTGTGACCTCCATCGACACTCACCTCAGCACTGAACTGTCTGTGACTGTGACCTCCATCAACACTCACCTCAGCACTGAACTGTCTGTGACTGTGACGTCCATCGACACTCACCTCAGCACTGAACTGTCTGTGTGACTGTGGCCTCCATCGACACTCACCTCAGCACTGAACTGTCTGTGACTGTGACCTCCATCGACACTCACCTCAGCACTGAACTGTCTGTGACTGTGACCT
Source organism: Hemitrygon akajei (assembly GCF_048418815.1). NCBI lineage: Eukaryota > Metazoa > Chordata > Chondrichthyes > Myliobatiformes > Dasyatidae > Hemitrygon > Hemitrygon akajei. The sequence continues at coordinate 5,623,070 of NC_133143.1, read as the reverse complement.
CCATCGACACTCACCTCAGCACTGAACTGTCTGTGACTGTGACCTCCATCGACACTCACCTCAGCACTGAACTGTCTGTGACTGTGACCTCCATCGACACTCACCTCAGCACTGAACTGTCTGTGACTGTGACCTCCATCGACACTCACCTCAGCACTGAACTGTCTGTGACTGTGACCTCCATCAACACTCACCTCAGCACTGAACTGTCTGTGACTGTGACGTCCATCGACACTCACCTCAGCACTGAACTGTCTGTGTGACTGTGGCCTCCATCGACACTCACCTCAGCACTGAACTGTCTGTGACTGTGGCCTCCATTGACACTCACCTCAGCACTGAACTGTCTGTGTGACTGTGACCTCCATCGACACTCACCTCAGCACTGAACTGTCTGTGACTGTGACCTCCATCGACACTCACCTCAGCACTGAACTGTCTGTGACTGTGACCTCCATCGACACTCACCTCAGCACTGAACTGTCTGTGACTGTGACCTCCATCGACACTCACCTCAGCACTGAACTGTCTGTGACTGTGGCCTCCATTGACACTCACCTCAGCACTGAACTGTCTGTGACTGTGACCTCCATCGACACTCACCTCAGCACTGAACTGTCTGTGACTGTGGCCTCCATTGACACTCACCTCAGCACTGAACTGTCTGTGTGACTGTGGCCTCCATCGACACTCACCTCAGCACTGAACTGTCTGTGACTGTGGCCTCCATTGACACTCACCTCAGCACTGAACTGTCTGTGACTGTGACCTCCATCGACACTCACCTCAGCACTGAACTGTCTCTGTGACTGTGACCTTCATCGACACTCACCTCAGCACTGAACTGTCTGTGACTGTGACCTCCATCGATACTCACCTCAGCACTGAACTGTCTGTCACTGTGACCTCCATCGACACTCACCTCAGCACTGAACTGTCTGTGAATGTGACCTCCATCGACACTCACCTCAGCACTGAACTGTCTGTGACTGTGACCTCCATCGACACTCACCTCAGCACTGAACTGTCTCTGTGACTGTGACCTCCATCGACACTCACCTCAGCACTGAACTGTCTCTGTGACTGTGACCTCCATCGACACTCACCTCAGCACTGAACTGTCTCTGTGACTGTGACCTCCATCGACACTCACCTCAGCACTGAACTGTCTCTGTGACTGTGACCTCCATCGACACTCACCTCAGCACTGAACTGTCTGTCACTGTGACCTCCATCGACACTCACCTCAGCACTGAACTGTCTGTGACTGTGGCCTCCATCGACACTCACCTCAGCACTGAACTGTCTGTCACTGTGACCTCCATCGACACTCACCTCAGCACTGAACTGTCTGTGACTGTGACCTCCATCGACACTCACCTCAGCACTGAACTGTCTGTGACTGTGACCTCCATCGACACTCACCTCTGCACTGAACAGTCTGTCACTGTGGCCTCCATCGACACTCACCTCAGCACTGAACTGTCTGTGACTGTGACCTCCATCGACACTCACCTCAGCACTGAACTGTCTGTGACTGTGACCTCCATCGACACTCACCTCAGCATTGAACTGTCTGTGACTGTGACCTCCATCGACACTCACCTCAGCACTGAACTGTCTGTGACTGTGACCTCCATCGACACTCACCTCTGCACTGAACAGTCTGTCACTGTGGCCTCCATCGACACTCACCTCAGCACTGAACTGTCTGTGACTGTGACCTCCATCGACACTCACCTCAGCATTGAACTGTCTGTGACTGTGACCTCCATCGACACTCACCTCAGCACTGAACTGTCTGTGACTGTGACCTCCATCGACACTCACCTCAGCATTGAACTGTCTGTGACTGTGACCTCCATCAACACTCACCTCAGCATTGAACTGTCTGTGACTGTGACCTCCATCGACACTCACCTCAGCACTGAACTGTCTCTGTGACTGTGACCTCCATCGACACTCACCTCAGCACTGAACTGTCCGTGACTGTGACCTCCATCGACACTCACCTCAGCATTGAACTGTCTCTGTGACTGTGACCTCCATCGACACTCACCTCAGCACTGAACTGTCTGTGTGACTGTGACCTTCATCGACACTCACCTCAGCACTGAACTGTCTGTGACTGTGACCTCCATCGACACTCACCTCAGCACTGAACTGTCTGTCACTGTGACCTCCATCGACACTCACCTCAGCACTGAACTGTCTGTGACTGTGACCTCCATCGACACTCACCTCAGCACTGAACTGTCTCTGTGACTGTGACCTTCATCGACACTCACCTCAGCACTGAACTGTCTGTGACTGTGACCTCCATCGACACTCACCTCAGCACTGAACTGTCCGTGACTGTGACCTCCATCGACACTCACCTCAGCACTGAACTGTCTCTGTCACTGTGACCTCCATCGACACTCACCTCAACACTGAACTGTCTGTGACTGTGACCTTCATCGACACTCACCTCAGCACTGAACTGTCCGTGACTGTGACCTCCATCGACACTCACCTCAGCACTGAACTGTCTGTGTGACTGTGGCCTCCATCGACACTCACCTCAGCACTGAACTGTCCGTGACTGTGGCCTGCATCGACAATCACCTCAGTATTGAACTCTCTATGTGACTGTGACCTCCATCGACACTCACCTCAGCACTGAACTGTCTGTGACTGTGACCTCCATCGACACTCACCTCAGCACTGAACTGTCTCTGTGACTGTGACCTCCATCGACACTCACCTCAGCACTGAACTGTCTGTGTGACTGTGACCTCCATCGACACTCACCTCAGCACTGAACTGTCTCTGTGACTGTGACCTCCATCGACACTCACCTCAGCACTGAACTGTCTGTGACTGTGACCTCCATCGACACTCACCTCAGCACTGAACTGTCTGTGACTGTGACCTCCATCGACACTCACCTCAGCACTGAACTGACTCTGTGTCTGTGACCTCCATCGACACTCACCTCAGCACTGAACTGTCTGTGACTGTGACCTCCATCGACACTCACCTCAGCACTGAACTGTCTGTGACTGTGACCTCCATCGACACTCACCTCAGCACTGAACTGACTCTGTGTCTGTGACCTCCATCGACACTCACCTCAGCACTGAACTGTCTGTGACTGTGACCTCCATCGACACTCACCTCAGCACTGAACTGTCTGTGACTGTGACGTCCATCGACACTCACCTCAGCACTGAACTGTCTGTGTGACTGTGGCCTCCATCGACACTCACCTCAGCACTGAACTGTCTGTGACTGTGGCCTCCATTGACACTCACCTCAGCACTGAACTGTCTGTGTGACTGTGACCTCCATCGACACTCACCTCAGCACTGAACTGTCTGTGACTGTGACCTCCATCGACACTCACCTCAGCACTGAACTGTCTGTGACTGTGACCTCCATCGACACTCACCTCAGCACTGAACTGTCTGTGACTGTGACCTCCATCGACACTCACCTCAGCACTGAACTGTCTGTGACTGTGGCCTCCATTGACACTCACCTCAGCACTGAACTGTCTGTGACTGTGACCTCCATCGACACTCACCTCAGCACTGAACTGTCTGTGACTGTGGCCTCCATTGACACTCACCTCAGCACTGAACTGTCTGTGTGACTGTGGCCTCCATCGACACTCACCTCAGCACTGAACTGTCTGTGACTGTGGCCTCCATTGACACTCACCTCAGCACTGAACTGTCTGTGACTGTGACCTCCATCGACACTCACCTCAGCACTGAACTGTCTCTGTGACTGTGACCTTCATCGACACTCACCTCAGCACTGAACTGTCTGTGACTGTGACCTCCATCGATACTCACCTCAGCACTGAACTGTCTGTCACTGTGACCTCCATCGACACTCACCTCAGCACTGAACTGTCTGTGAATGTGACCTCCATCGACACTCACCTCAGCACTGAACTGTCTGTGACTGTGACCTCCATCGACACTCACCTCAGCACTGAACTGTCTCTGTGACTGTGACCTCCATCGACACTCACCTCAGCACTGAACTGTCTCTGTGACTGTGACCTCCATCGACACTCACCTCAGCACTGAACTGTCTCTGTGACTGTGACCTCCATCGACACTCACCTCAGCACTGAACTGTCTCTGTGACTGTGACCTCCATCGACACTCACCTCAGCACTGAACTGTCTGTCACTGTGACCTCCATCGACACTCACCTCAGCACTGAACTGTCTGTGACTGTGGCCTCCATCGACACTCACCTCAGCACTGAACTGTCTGTCACTGTGACCTCCATCGACACTCACCTCAGCACTGAACTGTCTGTGACTGTGACCTCCATCGACACTCACCTCAGCACTGAACTGTCTGTGACTGTGACCTCCATCGACACTCACCTCTGCACTGAACAGTCTGTCACTGTGGCCTCCATCGACACTCACCTCAGCACTGAACTGTCTGTGACTGTGACCTCCATCGACACTCACCTCAGCACTGAACTGTCTGTGACTGTGACCTCCATCGACACTCACCTCAGCATTGAACTGTCTGTGACTGTGACCTCCATCGACACTCACCTCAGCACTGAACTGTCTGTGACTGTGACCTCCATCGACACTCACCTCTGCACTGAACAGTCTGTCACTGTGGCCTCCATCGACACTCACCTCAGCACTGAACTGTCTGTGACTGTGACCTCCATCGACACTCACCTCAGCATTGAACTGTCTGTGACTGTGACCTCCATCGACACTCACCTCAGCACTGAACTGTCTGTGACTGTGACCTCCATCGACACTCACCTCAGCATTGAACTGTCTGTGACTGTGACCTCCATCAACACTCACCTCAGCATTGAACTGTCTGTGACTGTGACCTCCATCGACACTCACCTCAGCACTGAACTGTCTCTGTGACTGTGACCTCCATCGACACTCACCTCAGCACTGAACTGTCCGTGACTGTGACCTCCATCGACACTCACCTCAGCATTGAACTGTCTCTGTGACTGTGACCTCCATCGACACTCACCTCAGCACTGAACTGTCTGTGTGACTGTGACCTTCATCGACACTCACCTCAGCACTGAACTGTCTGTGACTGTGACCTCCATCGACACTCACCTCAGCACTGAACTGTCTGTCACTGTGACCTCCATCGACACTCACCTCAGCACTGAACTGTCTGTGACTGTGACCTCCATCGACACTCACCTCAGCACTGAACTGTCTCTGTGACTGTGACCTTCATCGACACTCACCTCAGCACTGAACTGTCTGTGACTGTGACCTCCATCGACACTCACCTCAGCACTGAACTGTCCGTGACTGTGACCTCCATCGACACTCACCTCAGCACTGAACTGTCTCTGTCACTGTGACCTCCATCGACACTCACCTCAACACTGAACTGTCTGTGACTGTGACCTTCATCGACACTCACCTCAGCACTGAACTGTCCGTGACTGTGACCTCCATCGACACTCACCTCAGCACTGAACTGTCTGTGTGACTGTGGCCTCCATCGACACTCACCTCAGCACTGAACTGTCCGTGACTGTGGCCTGCATCGACAATCACCTCAGTATTGAACTCTCTATGTGACTGTGACCTCCATCGACACTCACCTCAGCACTGAACTGTCTGTGACTGTGACCTCCATCGACACTCACCTCAGCACTGAACTGTCTCTGTGACTGTGACCTCCATCGACACTCACCTCAGCACTGAACTGTCTGTGTGACTGTGACCTCCATCGACACTCACCTCAGCACTGAACTGTCTCTGTGACTGTGACCTCCATCGACACTCACCTCAGCACTGAACTGTCTGTGACTGTGACCTCCATCGACACTCACCTCAGCACTGAACTGTCTGTGACTGTGACCTCCATCGACACTCACCTCAGCACTGAACTGACTCTGTGTCTGTGACCTCCATCGACACTCACCTCAGCACTGAACTGTCTGTGACTGTGACCTCCATCGACACTCACCTCAGCACTGAACTGTCTGTGACTGTGACCTCCATCGACACTCACCTCAGCACTGAACTGACTCTGTGTCTGTGACCTCCATCGACACTCACCTCAGCACTGAACTGTCTGTGACTGTGACCTCCATCGACACTCACCTCAGCACTGAACTGTCTGTGACTGTGACCTCCATCGACACTCACCTCAGCACTGAACTGTCTGTGACTGTGGCCTCCATCGACACTCACCTCAGCACTGAACTGTCTGTGACTGTGGCCTCCATCGACACTCACCTCAGCACTGAACTGTCTGTGACTGTGACCTCCATCGACACTCACCTCAGCACTGAACTGTCTGTGACTGTGACCTCCATCGACACTCACCTCAGCACTGAACTGTCTGTGACTGTGACCTCCATCGAAACTCACCTCAGGACTGAACTGACTCTGTGTCTGTGACCTCCATCGACACTCACCTCAGCACTGAACTGTCTCTGTGACTGTGGCCTCCATCGACACTCACCTCAGCACTGAACTGTCTGTGACTGTGACCTCCATCGACACTCACCTCAGCACTGAACTGTCTGTGTGACCGTGACCTCCATCGACACTCACCTCAGCATTGAACTGTCTGTGTGACTGTGACCTCCATCGACACTCACCTCAGCACTGAACTGTCTGTGACTGTGACCTCCATCGACACTCACCTCAGCACTGAACTGTCTGTGACTGTGACCTCCATCGACACTCATCTCAGCACTGAACTGTCTGTCACTGTGACCTCCATCGACACTCACCTCAGCACTGAACTGTCTGTGACTGTGACCTCCATCGACACTCACCTCAGCACTGAACTGTCTGTGTGACTGTGACCTCCATCGACACTCACCTCAGCACTGAACTGTCTGTGACTGTGGCCTCCATCGACACTCACCTCAGCACTGAACTGTCTCTGTGACTGTGACCTCCATCGACACTCACCTCAGCACTGAACTGTCTGTGACTGTGGCCTCCATCGACACTCACCTCAGCACTGAACTGTCTGTGACTGTGACCTCCATCGACACTCACCTCAGCACTGAACTGTCTGTGACTGTGACCTCCATCGACACTCATCTCAGCACTGAACTGTCTCCGTGACTGTGACCTCCATCGACACTCACCTCAGCACTGAACTGTCTCTGTGACTGTGACCTCCATCGACACTCACCTCAGCACTGAACTGTCTGTGACTGTGACCTCCATCGACACTCACCTCAGCACTGAACTGTCTGTGACTGTGACCTCCATCGACACTCACCTCAGCACTGAACTGTCTCTGTGACTGTGACCTCCATCGACACTCACCTCAGCACTGAACTGTCTGTGACTGTGACCTCCATCGACACTCACCTCAGCACTGAACTGTCTGTGACTGTGACCTCCATCGACACTCACCTCAGCACTGGTCTGTGACTGTGACCTCCATCGACACTCACCTCAGCACTGAACTGTCTGTGACTGTGACCTCCATCGACACTCACCTCAGCACTGAACTGTCTGTGACTGTGACCTCCATCGACACTCACCTCAGCACTGAACTGTCTGTGTGACTGTGACCTCCATCGACACTCACCTCAGCACTGAACTGTCTGTGACTGTGACCTTCATCGACACTCACCTCAGCACTGAACTGTCTGTGACTGTGACCTCCATCGACACTCACCTCAGCACTGAACTGTCTCTGTGACTGAGACCTCCATCGACACTCACCTCAGCACTGAACTGTCTCTGTGACTGTGACCTCCATCGACACTCACCTCACCACTGAACTGTCTGTGACTGTGACCTCCATCGACACTCACCTCAGCACTGAACTGTCTCCGTGACTGTGACCTCCATCGACACTCACCTCAGCACTGAACTGTCTCTGTGACTGTGACCTCCATCGACACTCACCTCAGCACTGAACTGTCTGTGACTGTGGCCTCCATCGACACTCACCTCAGCACTGAACTGTCTGTGACTGTGGCCTCCATCGACACTCACCTCAGCACTGATCTGTCTCTGTGACTGTGAACTTCATCGACACTCACCTCAGCACTGAACTGTCTCTGTGACTGTGACCTTCATCGACACTCACCTCAGCACTGAACTGTCCGTGACTGTGACCTCCATCGACACTCACCTCAGCACTGAACTGTCTGTGACTGTGACCTCCATCGACACTCACCTCAGCACTGAACTGTCTGTGTGACTGTGACCTCCATCGACACTCACCTCAGCACTGAACTGTCTGTGTGACTGTGACCTCCATCGACACTCACCTCAGCACTGAACTGTCTGTGTGACTGTGACCTCCATCGACACTCACCTCAGCACTGAACTGTCTGTGTGACTGTGACCTCCATCGACACTCACCTCAGCACTGAACTGTCTCTGTGACTGTGACCTCCATCGACACTCACCTCAGCACTGAACTGTCTGTGACTGTGACCTCCATCGACACTCACCTCAGCACTGAACTGTCTGTGTGACTGTGACCTCCATCGACACTCACCTCAGCACTGAACTGTCTCTGTGACTGTGACCTCCATCGACACTCACCTCAGCACTGAACTGTCTGTGACTGTGACCTCCATCGACACTCACCTCAGCACTGAACTGTCTGTGACTGTGACCTCCATCGACACTCACCTCAGCACTGAACTGTCTGTGACTGTGACCTCCATCGACACTCACCTCAGCACTGAACTGTCTCTGTGACTGTGACCTCCATCGACACTCACCTCAGCACTGAACTGTCCGTGACTGTGACCTCCATCGACACTCACCTCAACACTGAACTGTCTGTGACTGTGACCTCCATCGACACTCACCTCAGCACTCAACTGGCTCCATGACAATTGATGCAGCCATCGGGCTCCTGGACTAGCTTCACTCTCCTGAACTTTTTTTTGATTTTTATGTTTTTCGCTCATTCGGTGTTTGATGGTCTTTGTTGTGTGTGTTTTTTTTAATGGGTTCTATTGTGTTTCTTCATTTTGTTGCTGCCTGCAAGGAGACAATCTCAAGTCTGGATACAGTTCACAGAATTTGATAATAAATGTACTTTGAACTTTGAACATTTACTTTTGAAATAATCTTGCAAATAGTGTGCACCTTTGAAATACCACAGTCATCCTCTCTGACGCAGACTGCCACCTCTTCCATTTAAAAACAGACATTATGCTTTTGTCCTACAATGAAGTCAGCTCTCTGCCAGCCATAGGACTGTTCCTTTCAACACACTTGTATATAATTTTCCTCAAGAGACATTTGCATCTATGCTGAGCACCATTAATGCAAATTATATTTTCATCAAGTTGAATTCATGTGTGATTGTGACTTCTAATGTGTGAAATGGGGACAGATTGCATCAACTTCTTTCTGCTATTTCACATCAGCTCCATTTCTGGGTTTACACCCTGCCATTCTTGCTATTTGGTAGTTGGAAGTATTAAGTACTTGTGTCTGCTGAATGTACAGGGCCCAAGTCTGTTTTACTGATTAAGAAGTATAGACTGAATATTATTTACAGCTCAGGGATTAGCCAAACCAAGTATTTGGACCAAACCCACTTTCTAGCTCTTGAACCTAATCCTTGGATTAAAGATAATCAGTGTACATCCCTGTATTGAGAGAAGCAGTGAGCGACTGTGCCTCTATCTCCTCCTCTGTGAATTTGAGATCCCTAATGCTCTTTCTACAGAAAATGATCCCTGCACTATCCCATCTAAATTTCTTCCCTGTTAAAATGTGTGCTCCATGGTTACAGTTCACCTTAGTGAGGGATGTAAATCCTGCCAGATTGTTTCATTTAAATGTTTCATTTAAAAGTTAAATGGATGGATATCCTAGCAGAAAAGACAGTGGAACAGCAATGGCAGGTATTCTTGGGAATAATGCACAAGGTGCAAAATCAGTTCATCCCCCAGAGAAGGAAGGATTCAAAGGGGGGAAAGGGGCCACAGTGGTTGACAAAGGAAGTCAGAGATTGCATAGCATTAAAAAAAAAGAAGTATGACAGAGCTAAGATGAGTGGAAAGACAGATGATTGGGAAATTTTTAAGGAACAACAGAAGTTAACTAAAAAGGCAATACGGGGAGAAAAAATGAGGTACAAACGCAAGCTAGCCAGGAATATAAAGGAGGATAGCAAAAGCTTTTTTAGGTATGTGAAGAGAAAGAAGATAGTTAAGAACAATGTTGGGCCCTTGAAGAATGAATTGGGTGAAATTGTTATGGGAAACAGAGAATTGGCAGAAGAATTTAATAAGTACTTTAGATCTGTCTTCACTAGGGAAGACACAAGCAATCTCCCAGATGTATGGATGGGCCAAGGACATAGGGTAACAGAGGAAATGAAACAGATTGACATTAGGAAGGAAACGGTGATGAGTAGACTGATGGGACTGAAGGCTAACAAATCCCCAGGTCCAGATGGTCTGCATCCTAGGGTACTAAAGGAGGTGGCTCTGGAAATTGCGGATGCATTGGTAATCATTTTCCAATGTTCCTTAGATTCAGGATCAGTTCCTGAGGATTGGAGAATGGCTGATGTTATCCCACTTTTTAAGAAAGGAGGGAGGGAGAAAACAGAGAATTATCGACCTGTCAGCCTGACATCGGTGGTGGGAAAGATGCTAGAGTCCATTATTAAGGATGAAATAGTGGCATATCTAGATAGCAGTGATAGGATTGGGCCAAGCCAGCATGGATTTACCAAGGGCAAATCATGCTTGACTAATCTATTGGAGTTTTTCGAGGATGTAACCAGGAAGTTAGACAAGGGAAATCCAGTGGATGTAGTGTACCTTGATTTTCAGAAGGCATTTGATAAGGTCCCATATAGGAGATTGGTGGGTAAAATCAGAGCTCATGGCATTGGGGGGAAGATATTGACATGGATAGAAAACTGGTTGGCAGATAGAAAGCAAAGGGTAGCAGTGAATGGGTGTTTCTCGGAATGGCAGGTGGTGACTAGTGGGGTGCCACAGGGCTCCGTATTGGGACCACAGCTGTTTACGATTTACATCAACGATTTAGATGAAGGCATTGAGAATAACATCAGCAGGTTTGCTGATGATACTAAGCTGGGTGGCAGTGTGACATGTGATGAGAATGTTAGGAGGATTCAGGGTGACTTGGATAGGCTGGGTGAGTGGGCAGATACTTGGCAGATGGCGTTTAATGCGAATAAGTGTGAGGTTATCCACTTTGGGAGTAAGAACAGGAAGGCAGATTATTATCTGAATGGTGTAGAGTTAGGTAAGGGAGAAATACAAAGAGATCTAGGAGTCCTTGTTCATCAGTCACTGAAGGTGAATGAGCAAGTGCAGCAGGCAGTGAAGAAGGCTAATGGAATGTTGGCCTTTATTACAAAGGGAATTGAGTACAAGAGCAAGGAAATCCTTTTGCATTTGTACAGGGCCCCGGTGAGACCACACCTGGAGTATTGTGTACAGTTTTGGTCTCCAGGGTTAAGGAAGGACATCCTGGCTGTAGAGGAAGTGCAGCGTAGATTCACAAGGTTAATTCCTGGGATGTCCGGACTGTCTTACGCAGAGAAGTTAGAGAGACTGGGCTTGTACACGCTGGAATTAAGGAGATTGAGAGGGGATCTGATTGAAACATATAAGATTATTAAGGGATTGGACAAGATAGAGGCAGGAAATATGTTCCATATGCTGGGAGAGTCCAGTACCAGAGGGCGTGGTTTGAGAATAAGGGGTAGGTCGTTTAGGACAGAGTTAAGGAAAAACTTCTTCTCCCAGAGAGTTGTGGGGGTCTGGAATGCACTGCCTCGGAAGGTAGTGGAGGCCAATACTCTGGATGCTTTCAAGAAGGAGCTAGATAGGTATCTTATGGATAGGGGAATCAAGGGATATGGGACAAGGCAGGAACCGGTATTGATAGTAGATTATCAGCCATGATCTCAGAATGGCGGTGCAGGCTCGAAGGGCCAAATGGTCTACTTCTGCACCTATTGTCTATTGTCTATCAATAATATATTAAATATCAGAATCAGGTTTATTATCACTGTCTTAGATTATGTTAAATTTGTATCTTTGAGACAGCACAGACATAAAATTGCTATAAATTATAAAATAAATACTGAGTCAGTGTTTGTGCAACACACACAAAATGCTGGAGGAACTCAACAGGCCAGGCAGCATCTATGAATAAAGGTACAGTCAACATTTTGTGCTGAAACCCTTTGGCAGGACTGGAGAAAAAAAAGCTGAGGAGTAGATTTGCAAGGTGGGGGCAGGGGAGGGAGAAATACAAGGTGATAGGTGAAACTTGGAGGGGGAGGGATGAAGTAACAAGCTGGGAGGTTGATTGGTGAAAGAGACAGAAGGCCATGGAAGAAAGAAGAAAGGGAGATGGGGGGAGGAGCACCAGAGGGAGGCGATGGGTGGGCGAGGAGATGGAAAATGGTTGAGGGGGGGAGGCATTATTGAAAGTTTGAGAAATCAATGTTCATGCAATTAGGTTGGAGATGATCCAAACAGAATATAAGGTGTTGTTCCTCTAACCTAAGTGTGGCCTTTTCCCAACAAAGAAGGAGGACACGGGTGGACATATCGGATTGAGAATGGGAAGTGGAATTAAAATGGGTGGCCACTGGGAGATCCTGCTAGTTCTGGCGGACAGAGCATGGATGCTCGGCAAAGTGGTCTGTCAATCTACATCGGGTCTCACCAAATTCCAGGAGGCCACACCAGGAGCACCGGACACAGTATGTGATCCCAACAGACTCACAGGTGAAGATTCACCTCACCTGGAAGGACTGTTTAGGGCCCTGAATGGTAGTGAGGGAGGAGATGGAGAGACAGGTGTAGCACTTGTTCTGCTTGCAAGAATAAGTGCCAGGAGGGAGTTCAGTGGGGAGGGACAAATGGACAAGGAGGTCGCGTAGGGAGTGAAAGATGTGCTTGGTGGTGAGATCCATTTGGAAGTGGCAGAAGTTTTGGAGAATTATGTGCTGGACATGGAGACTGGTGCGGTGGTAGGTGAGGACAAGAGGAACCCTATCCCTGGTAGAGTGGCGGGAGGATGGGGTAAGAGCAGACATGTGTGAAATGGAAGAGATGCAGTTAAGGACAGCGTTGATGGTGGAGGAAGGGAAGCCCTTTTCATTTAAAAACGGAGGACATCTCCTTCATGAAAAGGCTCATCCTGAGAGCAGAGCCGGAGGAATTGAGAGGGCTTGGTGTTTTGTGTTTGTGGGCTGTTCTGATGTCTGATGGTAGAGAGTAAGAATGTGATTCTGAATCACTGAGTGTGAGTCTTTCATCTGCAAAGCCACCTGCTGAGACGAGAGCTCACCTGAATAGTGAGGACCCTCTATGATGGACGCTACACAGTCTATTGAAGACGTCCTTGACATTGGGATGGTTGTGCCTATGATGGAGCTGGCTGAGCCGACAAGCCTGTACAACCTCTTGCGATCCTGTGCGTTGGAATATCCATACCAAGCTGTGATGCAGCCAGTCAGGATGCTCTATGTTTGGTAACATGCCAAATCTCTTCCAACCCTGAATGAAGTAGGACCACTGGCGTGACTTCTTCCTGATTGCATCAATGTGTTGGGCCCCGAACAGATCCTCCAGGATGTTGACTCACAGGAACTCGAAGCTGCTCACTCGTCAGGGCTGCGTAAAAAGAGCTAGCTTTGAATTGGAGCGGTGATCGAGATTTTAAAGGCAGTTTTTGCGGCAGTTTCTCTGAGTTCAGGAACAACCAATCTGCAAGAGGGAATCATTAAAAAGGGCCAGTAAAAAGAATTCAGGTGAAAGCAGAGTGAGCATTGTTTAGAGTGGCTTTGGCTCATCAGGCTTAGGCAAGATCAGGATTGGACAAGGTAAAGTATTTGGTAAGGTACACTCTCTCTGTTCTTATTTGTTCATTCCTCATCTGTTAGGGCATAGTAGCTTAGAGAAAATGGCTGCAGGGGCAGTGTTTTGTACTGTGTGTGGGATGTGGGAAGTCTACACCTCCTGAAAGAACATACTAAGGAACTGGAGCTGCAGCTTGAAGACCTCCAACTCATACAGGAGAACAAGGAGGTGATAGACAGGAGCTAGAAGGAGATGGTCACCCAGAGACTGCAGGAGACAGGTAACTGTGTGACTGTCAGGAGGGGAAATGCACAGCCAGTGCAGAGTATACCTGTGGCCATTCCCTCAATAGTAAGTATATAACTTTAGATACTATTGAGGTGGAATACCTACCAGGGAGTCGCAGTGATGGGACTCTGGGTCTGGTACTGTAGCTCAGAAGAGCAGAAAGGTGAAGAGCACTACAGTGTTAATAGGAGATTCCATAGCCAGAGGAACTGAGACCAAGTTCTGTGGGCACACAGAGCACCGGGATGGTATGGTATGCTGCCTCCCTGGTGCCAGGTTCAGGGATGTCTCGAATCAGGTCCATGGCATTCTCAAGGGCAAGGGTGAGCAGCCAGAAGTCTTGGTACATATTGGCACCAATGGCATAGGTAGACAAGGTGAGGAGATCATGAAGAGAGATGTCAGGGAGCTAGGTAGAAAGCTGAGAAACAGGATCTCCATCTCTGGATTGCTGCCTGTGCTACATGCCAGTGAGGATAAGAATGGGATGATTAGGCTGGTGAATGCGTGGCTGAGGAACTGGTGCAGAGGTTCAGATTTGTGGATCATTGAGATCTCTTCCGGGGAAAGTATGAACTGTGCAAGAGGACCAGGTTACATCTGAACCAAAGGGGAATTGCAAAATCCTTGCAGATAGGTTGACTGGGGTTCCTCAGGAGGGCCTAAACTAGTTTGGCAGGGGGATGGGAACCGGAGAGATGAGGTATTTGGTTTACAACCAGAGACTCCTAGCAATGAGAAGCTGTTAAGTCAACAGGATGAGTTACAATGTAAAAGGTGGACAAAATCAAAAAGGCTGAATTACAGAACTGAAGGTGTGAAATTTGAATGCGCACAGTATATGGAATAAGGTAGATGAACTTGTAGCACAGATACAGATTGGCAGGTATGATGTTGTAGACATCACTGAATCACAGCTGAAAGAAGATTATCGCTGGGAGTTTAATGTCCAAGGATCGGAAGGTGCTGAACCATTGTGGATAGAGCTAAGTAACTACAAAGGTAAAAAGACCCTGATGAGGGTTGTATACAAACCCCCAAACAGTGGTAAGAATGTGGTCTTCAAATTACAACGGGAGATAGAAGATACACGCCAAAAGGGCAATGTTACAATAGTCATGAGATATTTCAATATGCAGGGAGATTGGGAAAACCAGGCTGGTGCTGGATCCCAAGGGGGGAATTTATAGAGTGCCTATGAGATGGCTTTTTAGAGCAGCTGTGGATTGAGTGTTGTGCAATGAACCAGAATTTGATTAGAGAGCTTAAGGTAAAGGAACCCTTCGGGATAAATGATCATAATATGATTGAATTCAACCTGAAATTTGAGAAGCAGCTGAAGTCAAATATATCAATTTTACAGTGGAGTAAAGGAAATTACAGCGGTGTGAAGGAGAAGCTGGCCAGAATGTATTGGAAAAGAACACTGGCAGGAATGGTTGGATTTTTTGGAAGCAATTAGAAAGGCCCAGCATATATACAGTACACCCAAAGAGGAAGAGCTGTTCTAAAGGCAAGATGACACAACTGTGGCGACCAAGAGAAGTCAAAGCCAACATAAAAGCCAAAAGGAGGGCATATCATTGAACAAAGATTAGTAGGAAGTTAGAGGATTGGGAAGCTTTTAAAAACTAACAGGTGGCAACCTAAAAAGTCATTAGAGGAAGGTAAAGATGGAATACGAAAGTAAGCTAGCTCACTATATTAAAAAAGATATCAAAAGTTTCTTCAGATACATAAAGTGTAAAAGAGGGGCGAGAGTGGATATTGGACTGTTGGAAAATGATGCTGGAGAGGTAGTAATGGGGAAAAGGAAATGGCAGACAAACCGAATAAGTATTTTGCATCAGTCGTCACTGGAAGACACCAGCAGTATGGTGGAGGTTCCAGGTGTCAGGGGTCATGAAGTGTGTGAAGTCACCATTACTAGGGAGAAGCTCCTTGGGAAGCTGAAGTGTCTGAAGTTAGATAAGTTGCCTGGATCAGATGGTGTACATTCCGCCATTTTGAAAGGGTGGCTGAAGAGATTGTGGAGGCACTAGTTATGATCTTTCTAGAATCACTAGATTCTGGAAAGGTTCCGGAAAACTGGAAAGTTGCAAACGTCACTCCACTCTTCAAGAAGGGGGAGAGGCAGACAAAAGGAAATTACAGGCCAGTTAGTCTGACCTCAGTGGGTGGGAAGATGTTGAAGTTGGTTATTAAGGATGAGGTCTTAGGGTACTTGGAAGCACATGATAAAATAGGCCGTAGTCAGCATGGTTCCCTCAAGGGAAAATATTGCCTAACAAATCTTTTGGAACTCTTTGAATAAATAACAAGCAGGACACAAAAAGGAGAATCAGTTGATGTTGTGTAGTTGGATTTTCAGAAGGTCTTTGACAAGGTGCCACATGAGGTTGGTTAACATGCTACGAGTCCATGGTTTTATAGGATAGGTTCTAGCATAGATAAAGCAGTGGCTGATTGGCAGGAAGCAAAGAGCGATAATTAAGGCAGCCTTTCCTGGTTGGCTGTCGGTGACTAGTAGTCTGTGTTGGGACCACTTCTTTTAACATTATGTGTCAATGATTGGGTGATGGAATTGATGACTTTGTTGCAAAGTTTGCAGGTGATATGAAGATAGATGGAGGGGCAGGTACATTCAAGGAAGTAGAGAGATAACAGAAGGAGACAACCAGATTATGAGAATGGGCAAAGTGGCAGATGGAATACATTGTCAAGAAGTGTATGATCATGCACTTTGCCAGAAGAAATGAAAGGGTTGGCTATTTTCTAAGTGGAGAGAAAATTTTAAAAATTGAGGTGCAAAGAGTCTTGGGAGTTCTTATGCAGGATTCCCTAAAGGTTAATTTGCAGGTTGAATCTGTGGTGAGGAAGGCAAATGTGAAGTTAGCATTCATTTCAAGAGGACTAGAATATAAAAGCAAGGATATAATATTGAGACTTTATAAAGCACTGGTGAGCCCTCACTTGGAATATTGAGAGCAGTTTTAGGCTCCTTGTCTTTGAAAGGATGTGCTGAAACTGGAGAGGGTTCAAAGGAGGTTCACAAAAATGATTCCAGGATTGAATGATTTCTCATACAAAGAGCGTCTGATAGCTCTGGGCCTGTATTCACTAGAATTCAGAATGATGAGGGGTAACCTCATTGAAACCTATTAAATGGTGAAAGGCCTTGACAGAGTGGATGTGGAGAAAATGTTTCCTATGGTGGAGAGTCTTAGATCAAAGGACACAGCCTCAGAATAGAAGGATGTCTTTTTAAAATGGAGATGAAGAAGAATTTCTTTAGCCAGAGAGTGGTGAATCTGTGGAATTTGTTGCCACAGGCAGCTGTGGAGGCCAAGTCATTGTGCATATTTAAGGCAGACATTGATAGATTCTTAATTGGTCAGAGCATGTAGAGGTATGGAGACTGGTGCTGAGAGGAAACATGGACCAGCCAAGATAAAATGGCAGAGTCATATGGCCTAATTCTGCTCCTATTTCTAATGGTCACATTCTTGGATGCCAGGATCTGGGACGCCTTGGATCGAGTCTGCAGCATTTTTAAGCAGGAGGGTGAGCAGCCAGTGGTTATGGTCTATGTAGGTACTAATGACATAGGTAAAAAGAGTGACTAAGTTTTGCAAAATAAATTCAGGGAGTTAGATGCTAAGTTAAAGGACAGGACCTCCAGGGTCATGGTCTCAGGATTGTTACCCATGCCATGTGCTAGTGAGGCTAGATATGGGAAGATTATACACTTTAACAGATAGCTAAGGAGTTGGTACAGCACCAGGTTTTTGGATCATTGAGCTCTCTTCCAGGAAAGGTGGGACCTGTACAGGAAAGATGGTTTGCACCTGAACCGGAGGGGGACTGATATCTTCGCAGGAAGGTTTGCTGATGCTGTATGGTGGGGAGCAGGGTTAAACTAGAGTTGCAGAGGGTTGGGAAACAGAGTTCCTGAATGGGCAATGCGGAAGTTCTGGAGACAGATGGTCTTAAGACCTCAGACGAAGTCGGGAATCAAAAAGTGATCATGGTGGGACTAATGTGTTGAGCTGCATATATTTCAATGCAAGAAGTATTGCGAGAAACATGAGGTTGTTATGGTAGGTGATTTTAACTTTTCACACATTGACTGGACTCCCAGACTGTAAAAGAACTAGATGGAATAGAATTTGTCAAATGTGTTCAGGAATGTTTCCTTGTAACACACAAAAGTACAGTCAGTCTTTCAGACCGAAATACTTCGGCAGGATAGAAACATCAACTGTACCTTTTTCCATAAATGCTGCCTGGCCTCTCGGTTCCTTCAGCATTTTGTGTGTGTGTTGCTCAGATTTCCAGCATCTGCAGATTCTCTCTTGTTTGAGGAATGTTTCCTTAATCAGTACATATATATCCCAATGAGAAAGTGCAATATTTGATCTCCTATTAGGGAGTGAGACAGGGCAGATAACAGAAGTTTGTGTAGTGGAACACTTTGCATCTGATGATCATAATACCATTAGTTCCAAAGAAAACATGGAAACTGATAGGTCTGATCCTTGGGTTGGGATTCTAAATTGGAGAAAGGCCAATCTTAATGGTATCAGAAATGATCTGGCATGTGTAGATTGGGACGAGCTGTTTTCTAGCAAAGTGTACTTGGTAAGTGGGAGGCCTTCAAATGTGAAATTCTGAGAACAAAAGCTTGTCAGGATAACAGGTGAAGAAAACAGGTTTAGGGAACCTTGTTTTTTGAGAGAGATATTGACGCCCTGGTGAAGGGAAAGGAGTTGCAGAGCAGCTGTAGGCAGGTTGGTACAAATGAGGTGCTTATGGAGTATAAGAAATGCGAGAAAGAGATCAGGAGGGATAAAAGAAGGGGTGACAAGGCCCTAGCAGACATGGTGAAGGTGAATCATAAGGGAATCAACAGATAGAGCAAAAGGATTGAAAGGGACAAAATTTGTCTTGTGGAAGTTTAGAATGATAATCTATATGTGAAGCCAGAAGAGATGGGGGAGATGGTAAATGGATTGTTTGCATCTGTATTTGCTCAGGAAATAGATGCAGAGTCTATCAGAGTGAGGCAAAGCAGAAGCAAGATCATGGACATGATAGAGATTATAGATGAAGAGGTGTTTGCTGTCTTGAGGCAAATAATGATGGATATATCCCTAGGACCTGACAAGGCATTCCCTTGGACTTTCCTCTGCAGGAGAAAAGTGCAGAAATTGCAGAGGCCCTAACAAAGATACTTAAATCATCCATAGTGACAGGTGAGGTACCAGAGGATTGGAGGATAGCTAATGTTGTTCTGCTGTTTAAGAAAGGCTCTAAAAATAAACCAGGAAATTATAGGTCTGACATCAGTAGTGGGAAAATTATTGGAAGGTATTCAAAGAGCCCGGATATATAAGTATTTGAATGGACATGGACTGATTAAGGATGATCAACAAGGCTTTGTGTGTGGTAGGTTATGACTAACCAATTTTATAGAGTTTTTCAAGGAAGTTACCAGGAAAGGTGATGAAGGAAAGACAGTGGATGTTGTCAACATGGACTTCAGCAAGGCATTTGACAAGGTCCCAGATGGGAGATTGGTCAAGAAGGTTCAGTTGCTCGGCATTCAAGATGAGGTAGTAAATTGGAGTAGACCTTGACTTTGTAGGGGAAGCCAGGGAATGATAGTAGATGGTTACCTCTTTGACTAGAGGCCTGTGACTAGTGGAGTGTCACAGGGATTTGTGCTGGGTCCATTATTGTTTTTCATCTATATCAGCGATCTTGATAATAATGTGGTTAATTGGATCGGCCAATTTGCAATGACACCAAGATTGGAGGTGTAGTGGACAGCGAGGAAGACTATCGGAGCCTTGGAAAAATCTAGGTCTGGAGCAGCTGGAAAAATGTGCTGAAAAATGGCAGATGGAATTTGATGCAGACAACTGCAAGGTGTTACACTTCGGCAGGAGCAACCAGGATAGGTCTTGCATTGTGAGGGGTAGGGCACTGAGTAGTGCGGTAGAACAAAGGGATCCGAGAAGACGGGTTCATAATTCATTGAAAATGGTAGCACAGGTAGATAGGGTACAAGATACAAGATAGTAAAGAAAACTTTTGGCACATTGACCTTCAAAAATCAAAGTATTGAGCACAGCAGTTGGAATGTTATGTTGGAATTGTACAAGACGTTGGTATTGTGTGCTGTTATGGTCACCTACCTACAGGAAAGATGTAAATAAGGTTGAAAGCATGCAGAGAAAATTTATGAGGATGTTGCTGGGACTGGAGCACCGAAGTTATAATGAAGGATTGAATAGGTTAGGAATTTATTCCTTGAAACCTAGAAGACTGAGAGGAGATTTGATAAAGATATTCAAAATTATGAGGGATATAGATAGGGTAGATGCAAGCGGTCTTTTTCCACTGTTATGGGTTAAAGGGGAAATGCTTAAGTGGAACATAAAGGGAAACTTCTTCATTCAGAGGGTCATGAGGGTGTGGAATGAGCTGCCAGCACAAGTGATGCATGCAAGCTCGATTTCAACATGTAAGAAAAGTTTGGATAGGTATACGGATGGCAGGGGAATGGTTGACTATGGTCCAGGTGTAGGTCGATGGGACTTGGCAGATCAAGTGGTTTCAGCATGGACTGCATGGGCTGAAGATTCTGTTTCTGTACTGTATGTCTCTATGACTTTGACTCTATGATAACAGTGAGCCACCTTTTTGAACCACTGCACTGCTTGTGATGGAGTTGCCCCTCACCCCCCAGAGCTGATGGGAGTTCCAGAATTTGGGCTCAGTAAAAAAACCTGTCCTTATACATCTTAAAGGTCCAACGTGTCAGTTCATGTCACAACCATAACATGAAAATCAAAAAGACAATGCAGATGCCAGTAATCTAAAATCACATTTGAGTCCATTGTCACCTGCACAAGTACTTGCAGGTCCAGGTGCAATGAGTACTCGCAGCACACCCACCTACATGTAGCATCACATCGACAGCATTCACAAGAAAGCATAAATTGTGCACAATTTCTACAAGAAAGAGTACAATTAGAACAAAGAATCACGTAGTCTATTTTAATGCAGAGTGATTAAAGTGGAGAAAGTCTTGCAGAAATGTAGTGATTTGGATTGTGCATGTTGCTTCAGGAATGGAGTGCTTGAACTGATGGTGTGGGACTTCTGGCTTCTACGACACTTGCTTGATGGTAGCTGTGAGAAAACAGCATGGCTTAGATGGTAGGGATCATTGATGACAAGTGTAGCCTTCCTGAGGCAGTATTTCATGTAGAAACTACTCATGGTGGGAAGGGATGTGCCATGGACATTTTTGGCACGGACTAGAAGGGTCAAGATGGCCTGTTTCCATGCTGTAAATGTTATATGATCTATTGGGCTGAATCGACTACTCTTACATAAAAACAGAAAACACTAGAAGCAGTCAGTAATTGAAGCTACATCCTAGATGGGAAAAGCAGACTCAGTGTTTGAGAGCCATCATTAGAATTGGGAAAGTGGCAACTTGAAGTTGCAGAGAAGATGGTGATCCCTCTGGCTGGGGTGATGAGTCCCATGTTCTCAATTGACTAAATCAATCATAGGGTTAAGAAAGAACAATTGAAGAGTATATTTTCACACTATAAACTGCTGTATGTTTTTCCTTTCCAGAGGTCTCACTCCGACTCCTTACTGACTAATGCAGATACTCCACCCAAGGAGAGAGCTGAAGCTGCAGAGGCCATGTGGAGCCAGGGATACTCTCGAAGGATGGATATCTCACTGCCAACATGGAAAAGCATGGAACTACTGGATAACGCAGGTACCTGGCCAATGGCAGACTGTTGCAAGTTGCCAGTTCCAAAATGTTGATTGCGGAATGTCATCTCCATCGGATGGGGCTTCAGTAGTCGCAGAGAAAGATAAACGAAACCCCCTGGTTTCCTTGGCTGTGTAAGTCTAGGAAGTCACTCTCCGGTCCTGCCTAACTCGTGAGATTGAGCCGGCTCGTCCCATCCCAAACCCCGGTTTGTGTGGATGCTGTGTAATTTGCTACCCTGTTACAAATTACGGCCTCGAAATAACAGACAGTATACTGCATATGATTAAAGGAATTATATTTATAAATTTTAACTAAAGGATTAGTAAAGAATAACAAAAAGAAAAGGGCCCATTCTAATTAAACAGTCCAATGTGCACAAGTTGGGGCTCATCTTAAACTTCTCTGTCACTCACGCGCTGGATCCACGGTCAGCGTGAAAGCACACGCCACCTTCCAAACGTCACTCGCGATGCATCTCGAATAAACGGGTCTCCCACCGGGTCGTATCCCACGACCGGTTCTCCCCAGCATCCCTTTCTTCATCTCCCCCCCCCAAACAAAACCCTCAAGCCCAACCTTATGCCACTCAGCAGAGAAACCTGCCCTCAGTACCGCCATCCCTCATCTTCAACAATAACCCAGACAGGCTGACAGCAGAGCAGACTGATCCTACAGAACTGCTGAATGAAATGCCGACAGCATAGCAGTAAAAAATTGAACCGGGGCATTACCTATATAACAGTTTCAATGTTAACAGTACCAGACACGGAACAAAAACAAAGGCATACAGGAACCTTCTAGAACAGTGGTTCCCAACCTTTTCTATGCCCCACACCCCTAGGAAATGTTTGATTAATGTTCGCACCCCCTACAAAAGAAATATCACATTTAAAGATGAAGAAGTCTAATTTCTAATTTTTGAACCACAAATTGAACCGTGTACAATACTGCCGGTGAACAAATTGAACCTAAAAAAATAAGCTTTTAACTCAGTGCATAAAATGCAAATATAAATTGAGCAATTAGATTCTAATTTATTCAGAAAAAATTGTAAACAGTAAAATCAATCCCAATTGTGAACATAAAATTCAATGACTTCTTTGCTCCTGCTTCTCATTCATGATTTTGTCAAAACGTGGAACTTTCTTGCTGACTCCGAGCCGCAGGTCTGCCTGTGGATTCAGGCGATTCCTAGATTTTATTCTTGATTAACAAAAGAGAACTGAATCCGGATTCACACAAGTATGTTGTTGCAAATGGAATGAGGACACAGAATGCTTTTCCACCAAGTCTTCGGAACATATCCAGTGCTGCACACCAAAACTCCTCCAAAGTCTTGCTTTCAAATTGCATTTCAACAGCTCAATTTTTCCGCAAATCAGTAAGATCTTCCTTCAGCTCTTCATCATCTGACATTTTCTCCAAATTGTAGGAATATGGATTCATGATCCATTCTTCTGAAATCTTCAGGTCTCCAGCCACAATTTCTTCATGCACAGTAGGAGTTATGGATCCAGTGTCTCTTCTACTGAAGGAAAATTTGAGAGACTGCCTCTTTCCATCCTTCGACACCAAAGACATAACTTTTCTTTGAAGGCATTCAACTTTTCACAAGCCTTCAATATGTTTATCCTTTTTCCTTGAAGAGAAACACTCAGGTCATTCATACAAGTGAAAATGTCAGCTAAGTAAGCCAGCATTTGGGCGAATTCCTGTGATTCCATTGCCCCAACCAGATCACATTCAACCTCCTCCAGAAAAACTTTGATTTCTTCCCGCAGTTCAAAGAAACGGGTTAAAGCTTGTCCTCGTGACAACCAACAGACTTCTGTGTGGAAAAGCAAAACTGAATGCTCACTTCCCAGATCCTCACAAAATGATTTGAAGATACGATGGTTCAAAGCACACCTCCGATCCAGTTGATGATCTACACACAAGTATCAAGGACTTTCTTCAAATTTGGCGGCAATATTTTTGATGCCAAAGCATGCCGATGAAGAAAACAATGGGTAACTTGCAAGTCTGGAATCTCCTTTTTCATCAATGCAGAAAAGCTAGATTTATTTCCAAGCATTGCAGGTGCCCCATCAGTGCACACAGAACCAATGATTTAGATATCTAAATCATGTTTGGCAAAGAAGTCTTTCACCAGCTGCATCACATCCTTTGCAGTTGTGTTTGTTTTCAGATCCTTACAAAACAGGAAATCTTCCTTCACAGCACCATCATTGACATACCTCACTAATGTGATGAGTTGACTACAACTGGAGACATCAGTTGACTCATCCAACTGAATAGAGATTTTAAGAGGACTAGCACTGATATCTGAGATGACTTGGTCCAAAATATCTTCACTCAAATCACTGATTCAGTTGTGAATGACATTATTTGATAGGGGCACCTGTTCAAATTTTTTTCTTGTTTCTTTGCCCAGGATAATTGTTGTCATTTCCAGTGCACATGGCTTGATGAGATCTTCCACAATTGTATGGGGCTTCTTGGATTTGGCCATTTTATATGCCACTCGGTATGAAGCAAGAAGTAGTGGTTTTTCAACAGAAATGAAACCTAATTTTGGAAGAGTTCCTTGTGAATCAAAACGAGCTCTTTTGATTTTCAATGACCCAACATCATGTCCTTCAACATCAGCTCCGCCATGCTAGTTCTTGAAGTGCTCTTGAAGCTCGGATGGCTTCAGATTTGAGTTGGAAAACACAACGCTACAAAGAATGCACTGGGGTTTTTGCAAACCATCATTTCCTGTTGTGCAAGTGAAACCGAAGCACACATAGTCATCATTCTATTTCCTTCCTTTTGACATGATGAAGGGTTAAGGGTAAAGAGAAAAATATGGGCTAATATGAGAAAAACTATCTAAGTCAGGGATGACCACTTTACTCAACCAGACACGCCTATAGCAAAGAATCACGAGAAATATGCTTTCGAATATTATACTACGATATCATCTGTGGTTACGCCAAGATCTGTGGTTAGCCCTCAGTGCTAACCATGATACCTCCTCAACTAACACAATTCAAAATTATCAACGATTCAAGAAAAAATCCTTTTAAGAGAAAAAAACTTTTGAAATTCAAAAACTTCTTTAATGCATTGAGACAAATACGGATGAATAACTTCAGCTGCTTTTTATCAAAATGCAGCTTTTTAAAATTTTATAATTGAATAATTTACCTACTGTCTGCGGGTTTGGTTTTAACGCGAAGTCGTTACTCGATGGTTGATTCGGGATGTATAAAGATTTTGGCATTATGAGATGATTTTTAACTCTGAGATGTAACCTTCTAGCTAACATTGATGAGACATCTACACCTCAGACTTCAACTACAACACAAAGTCTTGCCATCTTCAGAAGTTTTCTGATGACTCTGCCATAGTTGGATGCATCAGCAAGGGAGATGAGGCTGAGTACAGGGCTACGGTGGGAAACTTTGTCACATGGTGTGAGCAGAATCATCTGCAGCTTAATGTGAAAAAGACTAAGGAGCTGGTGGTGGACCTGAGGAGGGCTAAGGCACCGGTGACCCCTGTTTCCATCCAAGGGGTCGGTGTGGACATGGTGAGGGATTACAAATACCTGGGGATACGAATGGACAATAAACTGGACTGGTCAAAGAACACTGAGGCTGTCTACAAGAAGGGTCAGAGCCGTCTCTACTTCCTGAGGAGACTGAGGTCCTTTAACATCTGCCGGATGATGCTGAGGATGTTCTACGAGTCTGTGCTGGCCAGTGCTATCATGTTTGCTGTTGTGTGCTGGGGCAGCAGGCTGAGGGTAGCAGACACCAACAGAATCAACAAACTCATTCGTAAGGCCAGTGATGTTGTGGGGGTGGAACTAGACTCTCTGACAGTGGTGTCTGAAAAGAGGATACTGTCCAAGTTGCATGCCATCTTGGACAATGTCTCCCAACCACTCCATAATGTACTGGTTAGGCACAGGAGTACATTCAGCCAGAGACTCATTCCACCGAGATGTAACACTGAGCGTCATAGGAAGTCATTCCTGCCTGTGGCCATCAAACTTTACAACTCCTCCCTCGGAGTGTCAGACACCCTGAGCCAATAGCCTATTGTCCTGGACTTATTTCCACTTGGCATGATTAACTTATTATTATTTCATTATTTATATTGCTTTAATTTGCTATATTTCTTCACTATTCTTGGTGCGGCTGTAATGAAACCCAATTTTCCTCGGGATCAGTAAAGTATGTCTGTCAGTCTGTCTGACTCCTCAACTCTTGAGGTGTAACTCCCAGGTAACACTGATGAGAATCCTCAACGCTGACTTGGGCAGCAGGAGACCGGAGTGAGTTTACGTCTCTCTCGACTCGGGAAGCGGGAGACCGGAGTGAGTTTACATCTCTCTCGACTCGGGAAGCGGGAGACTGGAGTGAGTTTACATCTCTCTCGACTCGGGAAGCGGGAGACTGGAGTGAGTTTACATCTCTCTCGACTCGGGAAGCGGGAGACTGGAGTGAGTTTACATCTCTCTCGACTCGGGAAGCGGGAGACTGGAGTGAGTTTACATCTCTCTCGACTCGGGCAGCGGGAGACTGGAGTGAGTTTACATCTCTCTCGACTCGGGCAGCAGGAGACTGGAGTGAGTTTACATCTCTCTTGACTCGGGCAGTGGGAGACTGGAGTGAGTTTACGTCTCTCTCGACTCGGGCACCGGGAGACTGGAGTGAGTTTACATCTCTCTCGACTCGGGCAGCGGGAGACTGGAGTGAGTTTACGTCTCTCTCGACTCGGGAAGCGGGAGACTGGAGTGAGTTTACGTCTCTCTCGACTCGGGAAGCGGGAGACTGGAGTGAGTTTACATCTCTCTCGACTCGGGCAGCGGGAGACTGGAGTGAGTTTACGTCTCTCTCAACTCGGGCAGCGGGAGACTGGAGTGAGTTTACGTCTCTCTCAACTCGGGCAGCGGGAGACTGGAGTGAGTGTACGTCTCTTGACTCGGGAAGCGGGAGACTGGAGTGAGTTTACATCTCTCTCGACTCGGGCAGCAGGAGACTGGAGTGAGTTTACGTCTCTCTCAACTCGGGCAGCGGGAGACTGGAGTGAGTTTACATCTCTCTCGACTCGGGCAGCGGGAGACTGGTGTGTGTTTACGTCTCTTGACTCGGGAAGCGGGAGACTGGAGTGAGTTTACATCTCTCTCGACGGGCAGCGGGAGACTGGAGTGAGTTTACATCTCTCTCGACTTGGGCAGCGGGAGACTGGAGTGAGTTTACGTCTCTTGACTCAGGAAGCGGGAGACTGGAGTGAGTTTACATCTCTCTCGACTTGGGCAGCGGGAGACTGGAGTGAGTTTACGTCTCTTGACTCGGGAAGCGGGAGACTGGAGTGAGTTTACATCTCTCTCGACTTGGGCAGCGGGAGACTGGAGTGTGTTTGAGACAAACGTTACTTCCACTTCTCAAGGCACACTGGCAGCTGGCTGAGTGATGACTCGTGACTCGTCACTCAAGCACACAAGCCACTCTTCGTTGCACCCCCTGAAATTCCATCTCACACCCCCCGGGGGTGCGGGCACCCCAGGTTGGGAACCCCTGTTCTAGAAAATATTATTAGTAATCCCACCTGATACCTTGTGACAAGATTAAATGGAGAAGTTCTGCTGGTCCAACAATGGGGTGACATTTCCTGAGATGTCTCTCAAATAGCCTAAGGAAAATGCTGGTGTAAATTCTGTGTAAGTAGCATCATACAGTGCCTCTGTATGTTCATTTAGTGCTTCCACCAAAGATATGACTGGGAAAGTCAAAATTACATAAACGTCCAAAGTCATGGAACTTCTACAGCTTTAATTTTCAACAGCTTGGGTTGCTTTCTCCTGGGTAAGGGAAGCTGGCATGGAAGTCAGTGTTAGAATCAAAGGTGGACTTTCATCAAGAGGTGAATTATTAATGCCTGATCAGACTTTTAAAATTCAATGTGTGGACCAGTAATCTGGGCAGAATTTACAATCACCTGGAATGATCAGACGAAGACACTTCTTACACTTATATTGGTATTTTTTGATGAAGTAGCTTAGAACATTAATAGGAGAATCATGCTTGAGGTGATATATGTGAACTTCCAATAAGTAGTTGATGTCACATTGTGTATTTGTCATGAAAATTGAAAACTGAAGAAACACAGGGAGTGTAGTATCTTTCACAGGAACCTGGCTAAGTACCAGGAAGCAGAGGGCAGTAGTAGGAATGTGATTTTAGACCAGAGAAAAGAGTACTGTGGATTTCCCAAAAGCCATCGTTCTTCTTGGCCTATGTTAATGAAAGATTACACATACAAAGCATGATTCCAAAATTCATTGATAGCATAAACATTGTGAACTTTTAGAAGGGTAGAAATTGACTTCAAGGAGATTATAGACAGACTGGTGAAATATGCAAATAGATGGCATTTGAAGTTTAATGCTGAGAAGTGTGAAGTGATGCAAAGGGTGAGAAAGGGCAACTGAAACTGGAGGGCCTAATGCTAAAGAGGAGTATAGAGAGGTCAGGAATGTTCGGAAACATATGTTTAAAACCACACAACGTTTAAGGGTGTAAAAAGCAGTAATGAAATTTGATACCAGGTCAGTCACAGTATTACATCCAGTTGTGAGTGCTGCACTTAAGGAAAGATGTCAAAAAGATTACAGAGGCTTTAGTTCTGTTGAAGGAATGGAGAATTTGGGACTGTTCTGCTTGGAACAGAGGAAATTGTGAGGGCTTATGTTAGATTTATGGTCATGGAGAGCGTAGACAAAGAGGAACTGTTCCCATTGTTTTGGAGAAAGGCTGAGCATGTTGGGACTAATTCACTGGAGCATAAGGAACTGAAGGGTGACCAAGTAGAACCACAAGCAGCATAAATAGGAAGAATGCACTCAGTCTTTTTCACAAAGTAAAGAAATCCGGAGAGTCGAGAGCTCTAGTACATAGGCTTTAGGTAAGAGTAACTTTTTCCACACAAAGGGTAGTTGGTATATGAAATAAGCTGCCAGTGGGAAGTGACAAGGCAGGTATATTAATAATATTCAGAAGGTGCTTGGACTGGAACATGATTGTGAAAGGTTTAGAGGGTTATGGCCAAATGGAATTATCTTAGGTGAGAACCTTGGTCATGTGCCTGTTTCTGTGCTGTACAACTCCATGACTCTACAAGGTCAAGAGTTAGTGGCTATAGAATGAAGGTGGCTGCCAAGGAAACCATAGGTAACAGCAAGTGTTTGGAGTACACTACTGGGTGTGGGTGAATGGGGAGTAATGGATGAAGGTTTACTTTTAGCATTGGAATACGTATCTGACAGGCAGAATTTGGGGAGGACATCGGGGAGTGGCACAGCACGAACACTGGTACATCAGTGGGCCAAGTGATCCCCCTTTATGCTTTAGCCATTCTCTGATTTATCCAAAGCCATGGGAAGAACATGTTTCACCCAACAGAGAGGTTAATAACTAAGGGTATTAATGTAAGGTAGTTGACGGGAAGAGGTATGGTGGAAATAGCTTTGCCCCAGAAAGTGAAAAGATAGCTTCCCACATTGACAAATGGAGGAAAGGTTAATGATGAGCCGTGGACTGGTTTGAGGTAGAGTGGTAAGTGGTGTGGATTGCTGATGCTGAGTGAGAGAGGTTTAGTGTATGAGCTGAGAAGATAAGACTGAGAGTCAGGGAGGAAATAACATTATCCTTTCAGTCTCAAAATGCCCAGTCCGAATCCAAAACCACCGAATCAACGATCCAGCCTTTCTGAAAAACTTGCTTCGGCCTTAAATTAGGGCATAGATGAATTAGGCTGAAAGACCCATGATTCTGTGACTAACTTCCATCTTTGGAAATTTGAAGCTGATTTGAACATTTCAAACAAATGTTTTTTTAAATCTAGCTCCTTGCTTTTTGAGCTGGGCTGTGTGGCAGCCAAAAGTAGGCTGGAGAGCGAACTGGGAGTGGAAGCTACATCATCCCAGCTCTAGCTGCAGGGATGCAATGTTACGAAAGAGGCTGAGCCTGCGGAGTGGTAACTGGTTATTACTGTCACATTTCCTGAGGCACTGTGAAAGACTTTGTTTTACAAATCATTCGAAGCTGTGGTCGCCCCACTGAAGGAAGTCTTTGAAGAGGATGCAGGACAGGCTCACCAGGGTGCTGTGACAAGCAACGGCTCAGCACACTTACTATGTTTTCTCTGGGGCATCAGAGATTGAAAGGAGCCCTGAAAGAAGTTAATAAAATTTTGAGAGATATAGAGCTTTCTGCAGGATAGAAATGAAAAAAATTGGTGAATATTAATTTAAAACAAAAGGGGGAAAGATTAAAGCAGATATGCAGAACAAGTTTTTTCCACAGAGAGTGCGGTGCCTGGAACAGGCTGTGACGGATGCTGGTGGAAGCAGATATGTTAGTGTTGTTTCACATAAGGATATGGATCACGATTAAAAGTGTTCATAAATCTGATTCAATTCTGACCAAGAGTAATTCTGCAAACACTCCACAGTAAACACTAATACCCAGAGAAGAATCATAGTTCGGTTTGACATCATGGCTGGCAGAATCACATTGGATGAACGAGTCTGTACGTGTGCTGTCCTGTTCGATGTATAGTGGAGGAAAGAGTCTGTACGTGTGCTGTCCTGTTCCATGTATAGTGGAGGAAGGAGTCTGTACGTGTGCTGTCCTGTTCCATGTATAGTGGAGGAAGGAGTCTGTACGTGTGCTGTCCTGTTCCATGTATAGTGGAGGAAGGAGTCTGTACGTGTGCTGTCCTGTTCCATGTATAGTGGAGGAAGGAGTCTGTACGTGTGCTGTCCTGTTCCATGTATAGTGGAGGAAAGAGTCTGTACGTGTGCTGTCCTGTTCGATGTACAGTGGAGGAAAGAGTCTGTACGTGTGCTGTCCTGTTCGATGTATAGTGGAGGAAAGAGTCTGTACGTGTGCTGTCCTGTTCGATGTATAGTGGAGGAAAGAGTCTGTACGTGTGCTGTCCTGTTCGATGTATAGTGGAGGAAGGAGTCTGTACGTGTGCTGTCCTGTTCCATGTATAGTGGAGGAAGGAGTCTGTACGTGTGCTGTCCTGTTCGATGTATAGTGGAGGAAAGAGTCTGTACGTGTGCTGTCCTGTTCCATGTATAGTGGAGGAAAGAGTCTGTACGTGTGCTGTCCTGTTCGATGTACAGTGGAGGAAAGAGTCTGTACGTGTGCTGTCCTGTTCGATGTATAGACGAAAGAGTCTGTACGTGTGCTGTCCTGTTCCATGTATAGTGGAGGAAAGAGTCTGTACATGTGCTGTCCTGTTCCATGTATAGTGGAGGAAAGAGTCTGTACGTGTGCTGTCCTGTTCGATGTATAGTGGAGGAAAGAGTCTGTACGTGTGCTGTCCTGTTCGATGTATAGTGGAGGAAAGAGTCTGTACGTGTGCTGTCCTGTTCGATGTATAGTGGAGGAAAGAGTCTGTACATGTGCTGTCCTGTTCGATGTATAGTGGAGGAAAGAGTCTGTACGTGTGCTGTCCTGTTCGATGTATAGTGGAGGAAAGAGTCTGTACGTGTGCTGTCCTGTTTGACATTCTATATGTGTATTGAGGGATATCAAACAATGAAAGATGGGATCTAGTAGATGCCCCAGAACTGAATGGCCTCTGCTCCTGTGCATTTCGGTATGTACTGATGTTCTTGCTTTGTGCTGCAGGCTCTTCGGCCGTGCTCCACAGTCCTGACGGCAACTGGATGGTGATGCAGTGTCGGACCCCCGGACCCCCTCAGCTGCTGACTAAGCCAAAGAGCCGAGTGTTTGTAGCCCTGGAGCAGGAGGCAGATGTGGTGTCTGCATACGATCAGATGGGAACAGATGGAGATAATGATGATGACACTGGCTGGAGCTCGGCCCTCACTGAGTTCAGGCCACACTCTGGGAAGTTATCTGATGAGACCTACTTCATGGATTCCCAGCAGGACAATGAGTTGATGTGCACCGAAGTGAAGTCCGTCACATGGCCGTTATCCGGCCGTTACACTGAGACCATGCGCTCAGGCTCCGAACCGTCCCCCATACGGATATGTGTGAGGGGCCCCGATGGCCAAGTGGCGGTTGATGAAAGAGAACTGCAGATGGGGGAGCACACCGCACCCAGCCCCCACTATTTGGGGCAGCTGGACTTAAACTGCAACAGACAGACTCGGGACTTAGGGACCCTTGACAGCAGCGATGATGAAGATCTTCCTGATACGTCTGGGAGGAAGTACCGACGTCGAAAAAGAAGCAAAAGCTCATCCCGTGAGAAACTGTTTGAAACGGAAGGGCTATTCAGAAGCCAGCAGTCAACACCCAAAGACACATGCCAGGTAATGTCAGAACTGCTTAGCCATCAAATCTGTGTTCCTAAACCTAGTACTCAGTTCCTCTTTCCATTTCCTCTGGTTCAATATGAAATCGGAGCCTCCTGCAGCGGCTGGAGCTGTGTGCTGCAGAAGGGGTCACTCTGCTGAGGTGAGAAGAGTGCAGAGCATCTGCTAGAATGTCAGTTACCTGCAACGTTCCCTGTTCCTCTCGCCACAAACACTGCCCAACTCACTGAGCACATCCAATCTTCTCTTCTCTTACTTCAATATTTCCATTCTTAGATTTTCAAAGCGGAGAAAACATTTGTTAGAGGCATTTAAAATCACAAAAAATACCCCACAAAGAGGAATTGTTGTACAGATGGAAGGTCTATTTACCCAGAGGGTAGCAACAGTGCTTTTCTCCCTTCCAATGCTGGATTACTGAGTATGTGCAAGGTTTGAGTTCCAGAAGGGAAGGTTTATGCACAGATGAAGTTTCACAGGTGAGGGTCAGACGAGGAGGTTTATGGACACAGATGGGGTTTGCAAGGTGAGGGTCAGATGAGGAGGTTTATGGACACAGATGGGGTTTGAAAGGTGAGGGTCAGGTGAGGAGGTTTATGGACACAGATGGGGTTTGAGAGGTGAGGGTCAGATGAGGAGGTTTATGGACACTGATGGGGTTTGAGAGGCGAGGGTCAGTTGAGGAGGTTTATGGACACAGATGGGGTTTGAGAGGTGAGGATCAGGTGAGGAGGTTTATGGACACAGATGGGGTTTGAGAGGTGAGGGCAGGTGAGGAGGTTTATGGACACACATGGGGTTTGAGAGGTGAGGGTCAGATGAGGAGGTTTATAGATGCAGTTGGGGTTTGAGAGGTGAGGGTCAGGTGAGGAGGTTTATGGACACAGATGGGGATTGAGAGGTGAGGGTCAGTTGAGGAGGTTTATGGACACAGATGGGGTTTGAGAGGTGAGGGTCAGGTGAGGAGGTTTATGGACACAGATGGGGTTTGAGAGGTGAGGGTCAGGTGAGGAGGTTGATGGACAGATGGGGTTTGAGAGGTGAGGGTCAGGTGAGGAGGTTTATGGACACAGATGGGGTTTGAGAGGTGAGGGTATGGTGAGGAGGTTTATGGACACAGATGGGGTTTGAGTGGTGAGGGTCAGATGAGGAGGTTTATGGACACAGATGGGGTTTGAGAGGTGAGGGTCAGGTGAGGAGGTTTATGGACACAGATGGGGTTTGAGAGGTGAGGGTATGGTGAGGAGGTTTATGGACACAGATGGGGTTTGAGTGGTGAGGGTCAGATGAGGAGGTTTATGGACACAGATGGGGTTTGAGAGGTGAGGGTCAGGTGAGGAGGTTTATGGACACAGATGGGGTTTGAGAGGTGAGGGTCAGATGAGGAGGTTTATGGACACTGATGGGGTTTGAGAGGTGAGGGTCAGATGAGGAGGTTTATGGACACTGATGGGGTTTGAAAGGTGAGGGTCAGGTGAGGAGGTTTATGGACACATATGGGGTTTGAGAGGTGAGGGTCAGGTGAGGAGGTTTATGGACACAGATGGGGTTTGAGAGGTGAGGGTCAGATGAGGAGGTTTATGGACACTGATGGGGTTTGAGAGGTGAGGGTCAGGTGAGGAGGTTTATGGACACAGATGGGGTTTGAGAGGTGAGGGTCAGATGAGGAGGTTTATGGACACAGATGGGGTTTGAGAGGCGAGGGTCAGGTGAGGAGGTTTATGGACACAGATGGGGTTTGAGAGGCGAGGGTCAGGTGAGGAGGTTATGGACACACATGGGGTTTGAGAGGTGAGGGTCAGATGAGGTGGTTTATGGACACAGATGGGGTTTGAGAGGTGAGGGTCAGGTGAGGAGGTTTATGGACACAGATGGGGTTTGAGAGGTGAGGGTCAGGTGAGGAGGTTTATGGACACAGATGGGGTTTGAGAGGTGAGGGTCAGGTGAGGAGGTTTATGGACACAGATGGGGTTTGAGAGGTGAGCGTCAGACGAGGAGGTTTATGGACACAGATGGGGTTTGAGAGGTGAGGGTCAGATGAGGAGGTTTATGGACACTGATGGGGTTTGAGAGGTGAGGGAAGGTGAGGAGGTTTATGGACACAGATGGGGTTTGAGAGGTGACGGTCAGACGAGGAGGTTTATGGACACAGATGGGGTTTGAGAGGTGAGGGTCAGGTGAGGAGGTTTATGGACACAGATGGGGTTTGAGAGGTGAGGGTCAGACGAGGAGGTTTATGGACACAAATGGGGTTTGAGAGGTGAGGGTCAGGTGAGGAGGTTTATGGACAGATGGTGTTTGAGAGGTGAGGGTATGGTGAGGAGTTTTATGGACACAGATGGGGTTTGAGAGGTGAGGGTCAGGTGAGGAGGTTTATGGACACAGATGGGGTTTGAGAGGTGAGGGTCAGGTGAGTAGGTTTATGGACACAGATGGGGTTTGAGAGGTGAGGGTCAGATGAGGAAGTTTATGGACACTGATGGGGATTGAAAGGTGAGGGTCAGGTGAGGAGGTTTATGGACACAGATGGGGTTTGAAAGGTGAGGGTCAGGTGAGGAAGTTTATGGACACAGATGGGGTTTGAGAGGTGAGGGTCAGGTGAGGAGGTTTATGGACACAGATGGGGTTTGAAAGGTGAGGGTCAGGTGAGGAGGTTTATGGACACAGATGGGGTTTGAGAGGTGAGGGTCAGATGAGGAGGTTTATGGACACTGATGGGGTTTGAGAGGCGAGGGTCAGTTGAGGAGGTTTATGGACACAGATGGGGTTTGAGAGGTGAGGATCAGGTGAGGAGGTTTATGGACACAGATGGGGTTTGAGAGGTGAGGGCAGGTGAGGAGTTTTATGGACACACATGGGGTTTGAGAGGTGAGGGTCAGATGAGGTGGTTTATGGACACAGATGGGGTTTGAGAGGTGAGGGTCACGTGAGGAGGTTTATGGACACAGATGGGGTTTGAGAGGTGAGGGTCAGGTGAGGAGGTTTATGGACACAGATGGGGTTTGAGAGGTGAGGGTCAGGTGAGGAGGTTTATGGACAGATGGGGTTTGAGAGGTGAGGGTCAGACGAGGAGGTTTATGGACACAGATGGGGTTTGAGAGGTGAGGGTCAGGTGAGTAGGTTTATGGACACAGATGGGGTTTGAGAGGTGAGGGTCAGATGAGGAAGTTTATGGACACAGATGGGGTTTGAGAGGTGAGGGTCAGGTGAGGAGGTTTATGCACACAGATGGGGTTTGCAAGGTGAGGGTCAGGTGAGGAGGTTTATGGACACAGATGGGGTTTGAGAGGTGAGGGTCAGATGAGGAGGTTTATGGACACAGATGGGGTTTGAGAGGTGAGGGCAGGTGAGGAGGTTTATGGACACAGATGGGGTTTGAGAGGTGAGGGTCAGATGAGGAGGTTTATGGACACAGATGGGGTTTGAGAGGTGAGGGCAGGTGAGGAGGTTTATGGACACAGATGGGGTTTGTGAGGTGAGGGTCAGGTGAGGAGGTTTATGAACACAGATGTGGTTTGAGAGGTGAGGGTCAGATGAGGAGGTTTATGGACACAGATGGGGTTTGAGAGGTGAGGGCAGGTGAGGAGGTTTAGGGACACAGATGGGGTTTGTGAGGTGAGGGTCAGATGAGGTGGTTTATGGACACAGATGGGGTTTGAGAGGTGAGGGTCAGCTGAGTAGGTTTATGGACACAGATGGGGTTTGAGAGGTGAGGGTCAGATGAGGAGGTTTATGGACACAGATGGGGTTTGAGAGGTGAGGGCAGGTGAGGAGGTTTAGGGACACAGATGGGGTTTGTGAGGTGAGGGTCAGATGAGGTGGTTTATGGACACAGATGGGGTTTGAGAGGTGAGGGTCAGCTGAGTAGGTTTATGGACACAGATGGGGTTTGAGAGGTGAGGGTCAGGTGAGGAGGTTTATGGACACAGATGGGGTTTGAGAGGTGAGGGTCAGCTGAGTAGGTTTATGGACACAGATGGGGTTTGAGAGGTGAGGGTCAGGTGAGGAGGTTTATGGACACAGATGGGGTTTGAGAGGTGAGGGTCAGCTGAGTAGGTTTATGGACACAAATGGGGTTTGAGAGGTGAGGGCAGGTGAGGAGGTTTATGGACACAGATGGGGTTTGAGAGGTGAGGGTCAGGTGAGGAGGTTTATGGACACAGATGGGGTTTGAGAGGCGAGGGTCAGGTGAGGAGGTTCATGGACACAAATGGGGTTTGAGAGGTGAGGGCAGGTGAGGAGGTTTATGGACACAGATGGGGTTTGAGAGGTGAGGATCAGGTGAGGAGGTTTATGGACACAGATGGGGTTTGAGAGGTGAGGGTCAGATGAGGAAGTTTATGGACAGATGGGGTTTGAGAGGTGAGGGCAGGTGAGGAGGTTTATGGACACAGATGGGGTTTGAGAGGTGAGGGTCAGGTGAGGAGGTTTATGGACACAGATGGGGTTTGAGAGGTGAGGATCAGGTGAGGAGGTTTATGGACACAGATGGGGTTTGAGAGGTGAGGGAAGGTGAGGAGGTTTATGGGCACAGATGGGGTTTGAAAGGTGAGGGTCAGGTGAGGAGGTTTGTGGACACAGATGGGGTTTGAGAGGTGAGGGTCAGGTGAGGAGGTTTATGGACACAGATGGGGTTTGCGAGTTGAGGGTCAGGTGAGGAGGTTTATGGACACAGATGGGGTTTGAGAGGTGAGGGTCAGATGAGGAGGTTTATGGACACAGATGGGGTTTGAGAGGTGAGGGTCAGGTGAGGAGGTTTATGGACACAGATGGGGTTTGAGAGGTGAGGGTCGTGAGGAGGTTTATGGACACAGATGGGGT
Source organism: Hemitrygon akajei (assembly GCF_048418815.1). Classification (NCBI taxonomy): domain Eukaryota; kingdom Metazoa; phylum Chordata; class Chondrichthyes; order Myliobatiformes; family Dasyatidae; genus Hemitrygon; species Hemitrygon akajei. The sequence goes on along the minus strand of NC_133143.1, from coordinate 5,585,970 downwards.
TTGAGAGGTGAGGGTCAGGTGAGGAGGTTTATGGACACAGATGGGGTTTGAGAGGTGAGGGCAGGTGAGGAGGTTTAGGGACACAGATGGGGTTTGAGAGGTGAGGGTCAGGTGAGGAGGTTATGGACACACATGGGGTTTGAGAGGTGAGGGTCAGATGAGGTGGTTTATGGACACAGATGGGGTTTGAGAGGTGAGGGTCAGGTGAGTAGGTTTATGGACACAGATGGGGTTTGAGAGGTGAGGGTCAGGTGAGGAGGTTTATGGACAGATGCGGTTTGAGAGGTGAGGGTCAGATGAGGAGGTTTATGGACACAGATGGGGTTTGAGAGGTGAGGGTTAGGTGAGGAGGTTTATGGACACAGATGGGGTTTGAGAGGTGAGCGTCAGACGAGGAGGTTTATGGACACAGATGGGGTTTGAGAGGTGAGGGTCAGGTGAGGAGGTTTGTGGACACTGATGGGGTTTGCGAGGTGGGTTCAGATGAGGAGGTTTATGGACACTGATGGGGTTTGCGAGGTGAGGGTCAGATGAGGAGGTTTATGGACACTGATGGGGTTTGAGAGGTGAGGGTCAGGTGAGGAGGTTTATGGACACAGATGGGGTTTGAGAGGTGAGGGTCAGATGAGGAGGTTTATGGACACAGATGGGGTTTGAGAGGCGAGGGTCAGGTGAGGAGGTTTATGGACACAGATGGGGTTTGAGAGGCGAGGGTCAGGTGAGGAGGTTATGGACACACATGGGGTTTGAGAGGTGAGGGTCAGATGAGGTGGTTTATGGACACAGATGGGGTTTGAGAGGTGAGGGTCAGGTGAGGAGGTTTATGGACACAGATGGGGTTTGAGAGGTGAGGGTCAGGTGAGGAGGTTTATGGACACAGATGGGGTTAGAGAGGTGAGGGTCAGGTGAGGAGGTTTATGGACACAGATGGGGTTTGAGAGGTGAGCGTCAGACGAGGAGGTTTATGGACACAGATGGGGTTTGAGAGGTGAGGGTCAGATGAGGAGGTTTATGGACACTGATGGGGTTTGAGAGGTGAGGGAAGGTGAGGAGGTTTATGGACACAGATGGGGTTTGAGAGGTGACGGTCAGACGAGGAGGTTTATGGACACAGATGGGGTTTGAGAGGTGAGGGTCAGGTGAGGAGGTTTATGGACACAGATGGGGTTTGAGAGGTGAGGGTCAGACGAGGAGGTTTATGGACACAAATGGGGTTTGAGAGGTGAGGGTCAGGTGAGGAGGTTTATGGACAGATGGTGTTTGAGAGGTGAGGGTATGGTGAGGAGTTTTATGGACACAGATGGGGTTTGAGAGGTGAGGGTCAGGTGAGGAGGTTTATGGACACAGATGGGGTTTGAGAGGTGAGGGTCAGGTGAGTAGGTTTATGGACACAGATGGGGTTTGAGAGGTGAGGGTCAGATGAGGAAGTTTATGGACACTGATGGGGATTGAAAGGTGAGGGTCAGGTGAGGAGGTTTATGGACACAGATGGGGTTTGAAAGGTGAGGGTCAGGTGAGGAAGTTTATGGACACAGATGGGGTTTGAGAGGTGAGGGTCAGGTGAGGAGGTTTATGGACACAGATGGGGTTTGAAAGGTGAGGGTCAGGTGAGGAGGTTTATGGACACAGATGGGGTTTGAGAGGTGAGGGTCAGATGAGGAGGTTTATGGACACTGATGGGGTTTGAGAGGCGAGGGTCAGTTGAGGAGGTTTATGGACACAGATGGGGTTTGAGAGGTGAGGATCAGGTGAGGAGGTTTATGGACACAGATGGGGTTTGAGAGGTGAGGGCAGGTGAGGAGTTTTATGGACACACATGGGGTTTGAGAGGTGAGGGTCAGATGAGGTGGTTTATGGACACAGATGGGGTTTGAGAGGTGAGGGTCACGTGAGGAGGTTTATGGACACAGATGGGGTTTGAGAGGTGAGGGTCAGGTGAGGAGGTTTATGGACACAGATGGGGTTTGAGAGGTGAGGGTCAGGTGAGGAGGTTTATGGACAGATGGGGTTTGAGAGGTGAGGGTCAGACGAGGAGGTTTATGGACACAGATGGGGTTTGAGAGGTGAGGGTCAGGTGAGTAGGTTTATGGACACAGATGGGGTTTGAGAGGTGAGGGTCAGATGAGGAAGTTTATGGACACAGATGGGGTTTGAGAGGTGAGGGTCAGGTGAGGAGGTTTATGCACACAGATGGGGTTTGCAAGGTGAGGGTCAGGTGAGGAGGTTTATGGACACAGATGGGGTTTAAGAGGTGAGGGTCAGATGAGGAGGTTTATGGACACAGATGGGGTTTGAGAGGTGAGGGCAGGTGAGGAGGTTTATGGACACAGATGGGGTTTGAGAGGTGAGGGTCAGATGAGGAGGTTTATGGACACAGATGGGGTTTGAGAGGTGAGGGCAGGTGAGGAGGTTTATGGACACAGATGGGGTTTGTGAGGTGAGGGTCAGGTGAGGAGGTTTATGAACACAGATGTGGTTTGAGAGGTGAGGGTCAGATGAGGAGGTTTATGGACACAGATGGGGTTTGAGAGGTGAGGGCAGGTGAGGAGGTTTAGGGACACAGATGGGGTTTGTGAGGTGAGGGTCAGATGAGGTGGTTTATGGACACAGATGGGGTTTGAGAGGTGAGGGTCAGCTGAGTAGGTTTATGGACACAGATGGGGTTTGAGAGGTGAGGGTCAGATGAGGAGGTTTATGGACACAGATGGGGTTTGAGAGGTGAGGGCAGGTGAGGAGGCTTAGGGACACAGATGGGGTTTGTGAGGTGAGGGTCAGATGAGGTGGTTTATGGACACAGATGGGGTTTGAGAGGTGAGGGTCAGCTGAGTAGGTTTATGGACACAGATGGGGTTTGAGAGGTGAGGGTCAGGTGAGGAGGTTTATGGACACAGATGGGGTTTGAGAGGTGAGGGTCAGCTGAGTAGGTTTATGGACACAGATGGGGTTTGAGAGGTGAGGGTCAGGTGAGGAGGTTTATGGACACAGATGGGGTTTGAGAGGTGAGGGTCAGCTGAGTAGGTTTATGGACACAAATGGGGTTTGAGAGGTGAGGGCAGGTGAGGAGGTTTATGGACACAGATGGGGTTTGAGAGGTGAGGGTCAGGTGAGGAGGTTTATGGACACAGATGGGGTTTGAGAGGCGAGGGTCAGGTGAGGAGGTTCATGGACACAAATGGGGTTTGAGAGGTGAGGGCAGGTGAGGAGGTTTATGGACACAGATGGGGTTTGAGAGGTGAGGATCAGGTGAGGAGGTTTATGGACACAGATGGGGTTTGAGAGGTGAGGGTCAGATGAGGAAGTTTATGGACAGATGGGGTTTGAGAGGTGAGGGCAGGTGAGGAGGTTTATGGACACAGATGGGGTTTGAGAGGTGAGGGTCAGGTGAGGAGGTTTATGGACACAGATGGGGTTTGAGAGGTGAGGATCAGGTGAGGAGGTTTATGGACACAGATGGGGTTTGAGAGGTGAGGGAAGGTGAGGAGGTTTATGGGCACAGATGGGGTTTGAAAGGTGAGGGTCAGGTGAGGAGGTTTGTGGACACAGATGGGGTTTGAGAGGTGAGGGTCAGGTGAGGAGGTTTATGGACACAGATGGGGTTTGCGAGTTGAGGGTCAGGTGAGGAGGTTTATGGACACAGATGGGGTTTGAGAGGTGAGGGTCAGATGAGGAGGTTTATGGACACAGATGGGGTTTGAGAGGTGAGGGTCAGGTGAGGAGGTTTATGGACACAGATGGGGTTTGAGAGGTGAGGGTCAGGTGAGGAGGTTTATGGACACAGATGGGGTTTGAGAGGTGAGGGTCAGGTGAGGAGGTTTATGGACACAGATGGGGTTTGAGAGGTGAGGGCAGGTGAGGAGGTTTAGGGACACAGATGGGGTTTGAGAGGTGAGGGTCAGGTGAGGAGGTTATGGACACACATGGGGTTTGAGAGGTGAGGGTCAGATGAGGTGGTTTATGGACACAGATGGGGTTTGAGAGGTGAGGGTCAGGTGAGTAGGTTTATGGACACAGATGGGGTTTGAGAGGTGAGGGTCAGGTGAGGAGGTTTATGGACAGATGTGGTTTGAGAGGTGAGGGTCAGATGAGGAGGTTTATGGACACAGATGGGGTTTGAGAGGTGAGGGTTAGGTGAGGAGGTTTATGGACACAGATGGGGTTTGAGAGGTGAGCGTCAGACGAGGAGGTTTATGGACACAGATGGGGTTTGAGAGGTGAGCGTCAGGTGAGGAGGTTTGTGGACACTGATGGGGTTTGCGAGGTGGGTTCAGATGAGGAGGTTTATGGACACTGATGGGGTTTGCGAGGTGAGGGTCAGATGAGGAGGTGTTGGCAGATCTTCCTTGAGCAGGGTGTTCTTCTAGGACTGAGGTTGATACTTAAATGCCCCTCATGTATCTGCCTCTACCACCACACCTGGCAGGGTGATCCACCCACCTATCACTCTCTGTAGATATAACTTACAAACACTTTTGACTTTTTCTCTATACTTTCATCCAATCACTTCAAAATTATGCCTTCTGTCCATCTTCGCGAAATGTCTCTGGTTAGCCACTTGATCTAATCCTCTTATCACCTCTATCAAGTCAACTCTCATCCACCTTCATGTAAAGAGTAAAACCCTCGCACACTCAGACTTTCTTCATAAGACTGTTTCTGTAATCTATCCAGGTAAACCTCTAAAGCTTCACCCTGCTTCCCATAATGAGGCAAATGGAACTGAGAACGAGTACAATAGATCGCAATGAGAAAGCATTTCTACTTCACATCGGATGGCCTTGCCTTTGTCCAGAACGCAGCGAAAGCATGTGATGAATGGTATTGTTATAGTCTCACAGTTTAGGAGTGTGGGGCCAGTCAGTCCATTGAACTTCCCACTCTTCCTTAGATTCCGGCTAACTTGTAACCCCGAAAATCAACATAACTGCAGATGCTGGAAATCTGAAATCAAAACAGGCAATACTGGAAAAACTCTCTGCAGGTCTGACAGTATCTGCGGAAAAAGAAATGTTAACATTTTGCATCAAAGGACATGTTCTCTCTCCACAGATGCCATCGAAACTGTTGAGTTTCTTGTATTATTCTGTTTATGCTGTGTTACTAATGACGCACAGAGCCTGTGGGCATGCTTAGCCATGAGGAGGGTTCTAATAATGCCAGAGGCTGGAGGAATGGCAGCCACTGATGTCTAATGCTGAAACTTGTGACGCGTTACATTACAGTGGGAAAAATCTCATGAGGCCAGTTTAGCTGCACAGTTCTTATGGATACAAGACCCGTGAGATTTGGTCATATATGCTCGTTGTTCACTGATCGTGACAAGGGAATGCTGAGAATGTAATTTAAAAAAATCATAGAGATCCTGGGTTTTAAAAACTGAGTCAAAAATGACAAGAGCAAGGAAACGATGACGATCCTGTATAAATCACTAATTCACCACTGCTGGATTATTACGCCCATTTCTCTGCCCACACTTCAGGAAGAATATTAACACTTCACAGAGAGTGCAGAGGAGATTTATTAAAGTGATTTCCAGTTAAGTGGAGACTGTAGGCTTACTCTCTTGGGAACAGAGGGGATCACAAGGCAATCTGATAGACATTTAAATTCATCTGAGGCATAGACTGAGTTGAAACTGCACCATTGGCAGTGAGGTCAGTAACCGGGAGACAGGCAACGAAGGGATTCCCAAGAGTGACAGAAAGAACTTTATTTTACACAGCCAGTGGTAGCAGTGTGGAGTCCAGTGCCATTGGTGCTAATGGATATAAACTTAATAGTAGTGTTCAAAGGAGAATTAGGTAAGAAGGGATCTCTGAGAGAGTGACTGTGGCCAGCTGAATTGTTGTTGCATAAAATCAGTCTGATGTCACTGGGCAAAATGGATGCTTCTATGCTGCAGCTGGTCTGTGAAACTGAAAGAAAGAAAGAATTGTTCTTCTTCAGAATTTTCCATGAGTTTAAAATGTCCCTGCTCACAGCCTATGAAAGATATTTATACAACACTTAGCCACCACTGCTAAGTTCAAACTCAGCTTTGAACATCTGAGTTCAACATATTGCAAAAGCAGACATTCCCAGCACCAGATGGGTGCTTCCGGATTTCTATCTTAGCTTGAAGGTGGTTTTCCTTCGAATAGATTTGTGAGTAGTTTAGAATATAGAACAGTACAGCACAGGAACAGGCGTTCTGGCTGAACAAATTAAACTAGAAATTAAGTGCCTGTTGGATCTCGGTTTATTTTCTCATCCTCAGGGTACTTCCAGAATCAAGAATCTCAAGCAGTCTTAATCCTTAATGATCATTTATTTTAAAGTACAGACAAACATACAAATACTACACAAACCAAACAAAGAGCTGACGATCAAAACTAAGCTGAATGAACAGCAAAGGAGGTGAAGATAAAAAAGTGAGTAAGGGAATAAGATGGCGTCTCTGAAAAATCCATCACTTTTATACTTGAACTAAGAGAAATTCCTTACATAAACCAATTCAGTCAGTGGTTGCGCAATTACATCACATGGATAATGTGCTAATACTTAGTCAATGAAAAATGGGAAAGGTGATAAACTGTTAATTTAGCTGCTATACCATTCTCTGCCAGTGCATGGTGATGAACCATCACATACTTTGAAAAATACATCTGTTCAAAGTACAAATGATTAAAATACAACTTTAACCTTACATTAATTCATTTTATGAAAGTATAAAAACAGTGGCTTCCAACAGTTCCCCCTTTGATTCTATAAGGGACCATAATGCCGTAAGACATTGGTGCAGAGGTAGGCCTCCTACCAACCAGCCAATGCTCGAACTAAGCCAGTAACCTTCCTGTAATACCCTGGGCTCTTGGTAAGCAGCCTCATGTGTGGCACCTTGTCAAAGGCCTTTTGAAAGTCCAAATGTGCAACATCCACTGCATCCCCTTTATCCATCCTACTTGTAATTTCCTCAAAGAATTCCAACAGCTTCATCAGGCAAAATTTTCCCTTAATCGACTCCAACGTCTTCCCAACCACCGAGGTTGCGCTAACTCGTTTATAATTTCCTTTCTGCTGCCTTCCTCCTTTCTTAAAGAGTGGAGTGACATCTGTAATTTTTCAGTCCTTTGGCACCATGCCAGAATCCAACGATTTTTGTAAGATTGTTTCTAATGCTTCCACAGTCTCTACCACTACCCCTTTCAGAACCCCAGTGTGCAGTTCACCTGAATCAGGTGACTTATGTACCTTTAGGTCTTTCAGCTTCTTGAGCACCTTCTCCTTGGAATGGTAACTGCACCCACTTCTCTTCCCTCACACCCTTCAACACCTGGCATACTGCTAGTGTCTTCCACAGTGAAGACTGATGCAAAATTCTCATTTAGTTCATCTGCCATCTCCTTGTTCCCTGTTATTATTTCTCTGGCCTCATTTCTGAGTGGTCCTATATCCACTCTCATCTCTCTTTTATCTTTTACATACTTGTAAAAGCTTTTCTCTATCCACTTTGATATTGTTTGCCGGCTTGCTTTCGTATTTCATCTTTTCCCTCCTGATGATTCTTTTAGTTGTTCTCTGTAGATCGTTAAAAGCTTCCCAACACACTATATTCCTGCTAATTTTTGTTTTGTCGTATGCCCTCTCTTTTGCTTTTACATTAGCTTTGACTTCCCTTGTCAGCCATGGTTGTGCTATTTTGTCATTTGAGCATTTCTTCATTTTTTGGAATACATGGGTCCTGCATCTTCCTCATTTTTCCCAGAAACTCACGCCATTGCTGCTCTGCTGACATCCCTGCCAGCAGCTCCTTCCAATTTACTTTGGCCAACTCCTCTCTCATACCACTGTAATTTCCCTTACTCCACTGAAATACTGCTACGTCAGACTTCACTATCTCCCTATCAAATTTCAAGTTGAACTCAATCATATTGTGATCACTGTCTCCAAAGGGTTATTTTACCTGAAGCTCCCTAATCGCCTCCCATTCATTACATAACACACACTCCAGTAGAGCTGATCCCCCTTTTAGACTCAACCTACAAGGATTCAACATTTTCTGATCCTATGTCACATCTTTCTACTGATTTGATGCCAACCTTTACCAGCAGAGCCACTCCACCCTCTCTGCCTACCTTCCTGTCCCTCTGATACAATGCGTAACCTTGGACAATCAGCTCCCAACTACAACCATCCTTCAGTCACGATTCAGTGATGACCACAACATCATACCTTGCAATCTGTAATGGTGGAACAAGATCATCCACCTTATTCCTTATACACTGTACATTGAGATATAACACTTTGAATACTGTATTTGTTACCCTTTTTGATTCTGCATCCATAATGCACTGATACTCACCCTGCTGACTGCAATTACGTCCTATCATCTGCCTGCCCTTCCTGATAGTCTGACTGCACCCTGTCTTTGTATTTTTAACCATCTGTCCTATCCTGAGTCCCTTCACTCCAGTTCCCATCCCCCTGCCAAATTAGTTTAAACCCCCCCCTCCCCCCAGCAGCTCTAACAAACCTGTCTGCAAGAATATTGGTCACCCTTGGGTTCAGGTGCAACTCATCACTTTTGTACAGGTCTACCTCCCCCAGAGAGATCCCAATGATCCAAGAACCTGAAGCCCTGCCCCCTGCACCAGCTTCTCAGCCACGCATTCATCTGCCAAATCATCCTGTTTCTACTTCCACTAGCACGCGACACAGGCAGCAAATCCAGCAACTACTGACCTGGAGGTCCTGCTTCTCAGCTTTCTTCATAGTCCTCTAAATTCTCTTTTCAGGACCTCTTTGCTTTTCCCTTCCTATGTCATTGGAACCAATATGGAGCCTGACAGAATCATTTCTAAAAATTCAGAGGTGGAAAATCTTAAATTATCTACATTACAGTGTAATCAAAAACTGCTTCTCAAAAGCACTTCTAGTACTGCATCATGACTGGATACATTTGGAATACTTGTACAAGTTTGAGCTAATCTGGTAATAATCACATTTAAACAAACACAAAAATTGTAGATTATGATAATAATATCCAAATCTTCTACTTGTGCTTAAAATCTTCACACAGTACTTGTCCTAATCTGGAGTCACTTTAGCAGCAGTTGGCGTGTATCCACTGACAGTCTCCTCCTTCTGATGGGCCACTTCAACAAGCACTAACCTGTTGGGAAACGGACTGAACAACTTGGGTTAGTTTCACACGATAATCAATGAAGCTGTCACCCGTAGTGTATATATCAGCCTCTCTGAGATTAAGAGCTTCCAGTAGTGTCATAGGTCACCGTATCAGCACTTCAGATGGACTCAGTTTTGTTTTCTTATTTGGAATTGCCCTGATGCTGCATAAAACCAAAGTGTGCTCCGTAGGCCCTGTGATACCGCTGTCTAATGATGCCATTCGTACCTTCAGCTTCTCCTGATCATTCAGGATGAAGTGGGCAATGAAAAGACCATTTAATGTTCATCAGCTGACATAATTCTTGACAAGCATTTCCAGTGGAATGTGCTTCTTGGTTAGAGTCACTGTGGTGTTGCCATCCCCATCTCGGAATATATTCCTTAATCAGAGTTCTGGCTGTGTGTGGCAGTAACCTTTCTTGCTGGGATATCTTCCACCCATCTTGAAAATTTGTCCACTATTACCAGGACATCTGAATATCTTTGGCACTTCAGTAAAGTAATGTAGTCTAGTTCTAGATGTAAAAACAGACGAGGTGGGGGAGGTGTACTTAGTTCCTTCATTGATCCAGGGTTTGTTTTCTCGCATGTCAAACATCTCTCAATTGTTTGTCGAGGTTGCAACCTGAACTCTGAATTCCACCGACTTTGACAGAATCTGCCGACCATCTCCCATGTGGCCTGAAGAGTGCATCCATAGTGGCTGCCATCTATGACTATTTCTCCATACTCCACCGATGCTTAATAACTCACCATTTTCCATCCATGATCGTCTGTGACATAACATTTAACTTGGCTTCCATGGTTTCAGTTATCAGGTTTTCTTCCCCTTCCTTGATTTTCTTTATTCCTTCTTCCACTTCCCCTTTCGCCCTTTTGATCTGCAGATGTATTTCCATTGTGGTCATTTTGGAGTGACCCTTACATTTTAATACTACAACTTCTGATGGTAGTTGCATGACTTCCAGAAATTCTCATGCTAGTTGACCATTCTTGATTGGTGTTCCCAGGCTGTACGAAATCCTCTTTGTCTCCCTAAGTTTCCAAAGGCATGGACAACTCCAAAAGCATACTGAGAGCCTGTGTAGATGCCAGCTGATCTTCTTCCTGCAAGCGTACAGGCTTTCAGTTCTACCTGTTGTGCAGAGGTAGCAGGGTCCAGCTTTGCTGAGGCCATCACTTCATTCTCTGCGGCGACAACAAGTTCCTCCCTCAATGGTTGAGGAGCCTTCAGTGTATAGAGTTCAACAAAGGCAAATTTATGGTAATTTGCAACTTCTTGGCATGTTATAGTTCTTACATAGTCCTTCCATAGGACATCATAGTCTTCCATGTCCACCGGCAACAGTGTAGCTGGACTTGCTTGTTGAATGATGATACTAGCTGCCCGTGGGCCACTAAGCTGATGTTACTCCAGAGATCCTGTTGATAGTCAGTAAAGTATGCACTGAGTGCAGACATTGAACGTCTGAAGTTTGATCCAGCAGGATGTTAGAAATGGTCATGATTGCTTGCACTGCTTGTGGACATGAATGCCATCCTAATGCTGCATTGTCCAACTTGGCAGGGTAATGACAAACAGACATACTTTATTGATCCCGAAGGAAATTGGGTTTCATTACAGCCGCACCAACCAAGAATAGTGAAGAAATATAGCAATATAAAACCATAAATAATTAAATAATAATAAGTTAATCATGCCAAGTGGAAAAAAATAAGTCCAGGACCAGCCTATTGGCTCAGGGTGTCTGACATTCCGAGGGAGGAGTTGTAAAGTGTGATGGCCACAGGCAGGAATGACTTCCTATGACGTTCAGTGTTGCATCTCAGTGGAATGAGTCTCTGACTGAATGTACTCCTGTGCCTAACCAGTACATTATGGAGTGGATGGGAGACATTGTCCAAGATGGCATGCAACTTGGACAGCATCCTCTTTTCAGACACCACCGTCAGAGAGTCCAGTTCCACCCCCACAACATCACTGGCCTTACGAATGAGTTTGTTGATTCTGTTGGTGTCTGCTACCCTCAGCCTGCTGCCCCAGCACACAACAGCAAACATGATAGCACTGGCCACCACAGCCTCGTAGAACATCCTCAGCATCGTCTGGCAGATGTTAAAGGACCTCGGTCTCCTCAGGAAGTAGAGACGGCTGTACCCTTCTTGTAGACAGCCTCAGTGTTCTTTGACCAGTCCAGTTTATTGTCAATTCGTATCCCCAGGTATTTGTAATCCTCCACCATGTCCACACTGACCCCTTGGATGGAAACAGGGGTCACCGGTGCCTTAGCCCTCCTCAGGTCCACCACCAGCTCCTTAGTCTTTTTCACATTAAGCTGCAGATGATTCTGCTCACACCATGTGACAAAGTTTCCCACCGTACTTAACGGTCTGCCAGTCAGGTAATCAATAATCCATGACACCAGGGAAGCATCCACCTGCATCACTGTCAGCTTCTCACCCAGCAGTGCAGGGCGGATGGTGTTGAATGCACTGGAGAAGTCAAAAATCACAGTGCTCGCCGGCTTGTCCAGGTGGGCGTAGACACGGTTCAGCAGGTAGACGATGGCATCCTCAACTCCTAGTCGGGGCTGGTAGGCGAACTGGAGGGGGTCTAAGTGTGGCCTAACCATAGGCCGGAGCTGCTCTAGAACAAGTCTCTCCAGGGTCTTCATGATGTGGGACACTTGGTCATAACCAACAGGACACTGTTGGTCTCCATGCTCTTGAGTTAAAACTGCTGTCATGTAGCCACGTTTCTCATTGATATACAGGGTAAATGGTCTCCCCATATCAGGGATTCGCAGTGCAGGTGAGTACTTAGTATCTATTCTTTAAAGTTTAAAAAGCTTCCATGTGTTTTTCATTAAGTGTCACAGGGTCATCAGAGTGAGGGGTTGAGCAATTTCAGTACATGTATCGACCCATGCTCTGTCGTAGTTACACAATGATCGAAGTTGCTAGACTGTTGTAGGTGGTTTTGCTAATTTAACAGCCTTTGCATGATATTAAGTGATGATCTTAAGTGATTTCCAGTTTGCCTTGGGAAATTTTCTGTCCCAAGTAAATCACTTCCTCTTGTTGCAATTGTGCTAGATCATCAAACAAAGAAAATACCGCAACTAGTAAATTAACATATTGCTGTGAATTCTGTTGGTTAGCAGAATGCAGACAGCACTTCATTCGGACTTCTGTATCTTGTTTGCACCTGGTCACTGTAGGATACAGCAGTTCCGCTCCAATTTTGGCAATATCTGGTTTCAAACCATCCATGAAGATCAACTTGAGAGAGCCATATGGGGATTCCTCTGTAAAGTCTTCAGTTACTTTTTGACACCTGAGTAGCTGAGCCAAACTGTCGTGTTATCATATGTCATCATATTCAGAAACATCATCTGAAGCTTATTGTTTGCAATTGTCCCGTGTCAGGGATTGTCTTTCCAACTATTTCTTAGTTGCTTCCCAACCATCTGGTAAATTCTATTTGTCATTCCCTATTCTATTCTCAACTGGTTTATTTGCTGAGTTGTTAGCATGGTAGCTAAAATTTGAATGCCATCATATGGATGTAATTTGTATAAGTTCTTAATTCATTGAAGTTCAGCTCAAGTCTTTAAGCTTTTTTTGGATATAGAACATCCCTGAACAACTGATCCAATTTGTCAATTTTTTTGGTTATGGCAATTGACGATAAACTTTCTGTCTCTTTATATAATCTCTGTCATCAATCTTGCATGTTCTCACTCTCTTAGTTTTTACTGGGTCAAGTCCTGTTGTGGCTGCCAAATCAGTTACTTCATTACTGTCATCCTCACCTGAGCCACTAGGGGTCAGTATCCCTTTGCAGTTCTTTGGAGTTCCCAAGATGCTGCTATTTCTGGGTACCAATCAGGTATTGGCTGCCTTTCAGTATAAATGATACCGTTATACAGATTCCACTCACTGTTAAACTCCCTTTAAATGATGTGCTGAAGATATTTATTCTCGGACAATTAAGGTAAGAAGGAAGCTGTCTTACCTCCCAACTACACACTTAAAACTTACTTCCTTTGTCCATTTTTTTCTTCGAGTAATCATCCCACATTCCAATTATTGGGCAATGTTTATTTTCTGATCATTAGGGTTCTTCCGAGAGTCAAGAATGGTGATCAATTTTAATTCTTAACAATTGTTTATTTTAAAGTACAGACAAACATACAAATACTAAACAAACAAAATAAAGAGATGAGAAACAAAGCTAAGATAAATAAACAGCAAGGGAGGTGGAGGAAGAAGTGAGTAAAGGAATAAGATGGTGCCTCTGAAAATTCCATCATTTCTATACTCAAAACTCCTCTCATTCAGTCAGTGGTTGCACAATTACATCACGTGGGTAATGTGCTAACACTTAGCCACTGAACAATGAGAAAGGTGATAAACCGTTAGATTAGCTGCTATACTGTTTTCTGCCAGCACCACCACGTACTGTGAAAAATACACGTTTGTTAAAAAGTACAAATGATTAAAATACAACTTTAGTAAAACTACAAATAATTAAACTACAACTTCAGTCTTACAATAATTCATCTTTCAAAAGTATTTAAAAATTGGTTTCCAACATGCTTATCTGATCTAATCTTTATAAACACGATGTCCATATACTTCCATTCTCTGCATATTCACTTTCATATACATGAACCTCTTAAATGCTATTATCATATGTGCCTACAACACCACCACAGGCGGCACCTCCCAGGCAATCTCCACTCTGTGTTTAAAAAAAAACTTAGCCTACACACCACCTTTAAACATAACTGCTCTGACCTTAAATGTGTTTCCTCTAGTATTAGACATTTTGACCCTGAGTCTAACCTCAATCTTTTAAACTTGTGACAGTCTGTCCTATGTCTTCACCACTTCAGAGAAAACAGCCCAATTTAGTCCATCCTCTCCTCATAGCACATGCTCGCTAGTCCAGTCAGCATCCGGGTGAACCTCTCGTGCACCCTCTCCAAAGCCTCCACATTCATCTCATAGTGGGGCAACCAGATTTGAATACTATGGTTCAGAAGTGGCCTAACCAGAGTTCTATAAAGCTGAGATATAACAATCAGACTTCTGAACCCATGACCTCAGTGCCTCAACTGATAAAAACAAATAGCCTCTAGGCCTTCTCTACCTGTGGACATGGATACCACGATCCCTCTAGGCCTTCTCTACCACCCTATCAACCTGTGCAGCCACTGACAGGGAGCTGTGAACATGGATACCACGATCCCTCTAGGCCTTCTCTACCTGTGGACATGGATACCAAGATCCCTCTAGGCCTTCTCTACCTGTGGACATGGATACAACGATCCCTCTAGGCCTTCTCTACCACCCTATCAACCTGTGCAGCCACTGACAGGGAGCTGTGAACATGGATACCACGATCCCTCTAGGCCTTCTCTACCTGTGGACATGGATACCAAGATCCCTCTAGGCCTTCTCTACCACCCTATCAACCTGTGCAGCCACTGACAGGGAGCTGTGGACATGGATACCACGATCCCTCTAGGCCTTCTCTACCACCCTATCAACCTGTGCAGCCAATGACAGGGAGCTGTGGACATGGATACCACGATCCCTCTAGGCCTTCTCTACCTGTGGACATGGATACCATGATCCCTCTAGGCCTTCTCTACCTGTGCACATGGATACCACAATCCCTCTAGGCCTTCTCTACCACCCTATCAACCTGTGCAGCCACTGACAGGGAGCTGTGGACATGGATACCACGATCCCTCTAGGCCTTCTCTACCACCCTATCAACCTGTGCAGCCAATGACAGGGAGCTGTGGACATGGATACCACGATCCCTCTAGGCCTTCTCTACCTGTGGACATGGATACCATGATCCCTCTAGGCCTTCTCTACCTGTGCACATGGATACCACAATCCCTCTAGGCCTTCTCTACCACCCTATCAACCTGTGCAGCCACTGACAGGGAGCTGTGGACATGGATACCACAATCCCACTAGGCCTTCTCTACCACCCTATCAACCTGTGCAGCCACTGACAGGGAGCTGTGGACATGGATACCACGATCCCTCTAGGCCTTCTCTACCTGTGGACATGGATACCACAATCCCTCTAGGCCTTCTCTACCACCCTATCAACCTGTGCAGCCACTAACAGGGAGCTGTGGACATGGATACCACGATCCCTCTAGGCCTTCTCTACCTGTGCACATGGATACCACGATCCCTCTAGGCCTTCTCTACCACCCTATCAACCTGTGCAGCCACTGACAGGGAGCTGTGGACATGGATACCACGATCCCTCTAGGTCTTCTCTACCTGTGCACATGGATACCACGATCCCTCTAGGCCTTCTCTACCTGTGGACATGGATATCACGATCCCTCTAGGCCTTCTCTACCTGTGGACATGGATACCACGATCCCTCTAGGCCTTCTCTACCTGTGCACATGGATACCACGATCCCTCTAGGCCTTCTCTACCTGTGCACATGGATACCACGATCCCTCTAGGCCTTCCCTACCACCCTATCAACCTGTGCAGCCACTGACAGGGAGCTGTGGACATGGATACCACGATCCCTCTAGGCCTTCTCTACCTGTGGACATGGATTACACGATCCCTCTAGGCCTTCTTTACCACCCTATCAACCTGTGCAGCCACTGACAGGGAGCTGTGGACATGGATACCACGATCACTGTAGGCCTTCTCTACCACCCTATCAACCTGTGCAGCCACTGACAGGGAGCTGTGGACATGGATACCACGATCCCTCTAGGCCTTCTCTACCTGTGGACATGGATACCACGATCCCTCTAGGCCTTCTCTACCTGTGCACATGGATACCACAATCCCTCTAGGCCTTCTCTACCACCCTATCAACCTGTGCAGCCACTGACAGGGAGCTGTGGACATGGATACCACGATCCCTCTAGGCCTTCTCTACCTGTGGACATGGATACCACGATCCCTCTAGGCCTTCTCTACCTGTGGACATGGATACCACGATCCCTCTAGGCCTTCTTTACCACTCTATCAACCTGTGCAGCCACTGACAGGGAGCTGTGGACATGGATACTGTTGGGCTTGAAATTCTGCCCTGTGTTCGTTTAGGAAGAGAAACAACCAACACCGGAATATTACAAAACTTGGGTTTATTGCAGAATTCGTAACTGGCACAGCGAATCGACGGAGTCGCTGGAGAAGGCGCGTTCCGTCTTCCCCTTACAATCTGCTCTTATTTATACCCCTTTTCCCCCCCAGCACAACCCCCCGCTACATATTAGGTAATATCGGGCACTTGTGTCCATCTTATTGGCCCGACGCCATACACTCACGAGTTACCTGTTTCTTTTGTTTACTGAATCGCGTGACACTAGTAGTTTCGGTGTAGCGGAATCCCCAGTTTCGC
This sequence comes from Hemitrygon akajei, assembly GCF_048418815.1. Classification (NCBI taxonomy): domain Eukaryota; kingdom Metazoa; phylum Chordata; class Chondrichthyes; order Myliobatiformes; family Dasyatidae; genus Hemitrygon; species Hemitrygon akajei. The sequence continues at coordinate 5,569,394 of NC_133143.1, read as the reverse complement.
TTCCCCCCTCCTTCGCATTCCGGTCTCCTAATATTACGTGAGCCACTCCTGACCTATAATGGCAGTCTCGAATTAACCCTAACATTAACCCTAACAATACCACGATCCCTCTAGGCCTTCTCTACCTGTGGACATGGATACCACGATCCCTCTAGGCCTTCTCTACCTGTGCACATGGATACCACGATCCCTCTAGGCCTTCTCTACCTGTGGACATGGATACCATGATCCCTCTAGGCCTTCTCTACCACCCTATCAACCTGTGCAGCCACTGACAGGGAGCTGTGGACATGGATACCACGATCCCTCTGTTCATCAACACTTCAAGGATCAGAGGCAGAATCAGGTTTATTAGTGCTGGTGTAGAAGACCATAAGGTATTGGAGCAGAATTAGGCCATTTGGCCCATCGAGTCTGCTCTGCCAGTTCATCACGGCTGATCCAATTTTCCTCTCAGTCCCAACCTCCTGCCTTCTCCCGTATCCCTTCATGCCCTGACCAATCGAGAATCAATCAACCTCTGCTGTAAATATACATGCAGGCTTGGCCTCCACAGGTGCCTGTGGCAATGAATTCCACAGATTCACCACCCTCTAGCTAAAGAAATTCCTCCTCATCTCTATTCTAAATGGACACCTCTCTATTTTGAGGCTCTCTCATCATAGGAAACATCCTCTCCACATCCACTCTATCAAGGCCTTTCACCATTCAATAGGTTTTAAGGAGGTCACCCCTCATTCTTCTGAATTCTAGTGAATACAGACCCAGAGCCATCAAATGCTCTTCATATGAGAAGCCATTCAATCCTGGAATCGTTTCTGTGAACCTCCTTTAAAGCCTCTTCAGTTTCAGAACATCCTTTCTAAGGTAAGGGACCCAAACGCAGAGAGTGGTGAGTGTGTGGAATGGGCTGCTGGCGATGGTGGTGGAGGCGGATACAATAGGGTCTTTTAAGAGACTCCTGGATAGGTACATGGAGCTTAGAAAAATAGAGGGCTATGGGTAACCCTAGTAATTTCTAAGGTAAGGACATGTTTGACACAGCTTTGTGGGCCAAAGGGCCTGTATTGCACTGTAGGTTTTCTATCTTTCTATATTTCTAAACCTGCTCAGAATACTCCCAAGTGCATTCTCACCAGCACTTTATAAAGTCTCAACATTACATCCTTACATCCTTGCTTTTATATTCTAGGCCTCTCGAAATGAATCGCACTTGCCTTCCTCAACACAAACCTGCAAGCCAACCTTTAAGGAATCCCGCATAAAGACGCTCAAGTCCCTTTGTACCTCAATTTTTTTGAATATCCTCTCCCTTTAGAAAATAGTCAACCCTTTCATTTCTTCTGTCAAAGTGCATGATCTTACACTTCCTGACACTGCAGTATTCCATTTGCCATTTCTTTCCTAATTCTCCCAATCTATTCAAGTCCTTCTGTAGCATCTCTACTTCCTCAAAGCTACTTGACCCTCCACCTATCTTTGTATTGTCTGCAAACTTTGTAACAAAGTCATCAATTCCATCATTCAAATCATTAACTTATTACGTAAAAAGATTCGGTCCCAACCACAGTCCCCTGTGGAAAACAATTAATCACTGGCAGCCAACCAGAAAGGGCTCCCTTTACTCCCACTCTGTGCCACTGCTTTAGGTATGCTAGAATCTTTCCTGTAACACCATGGGTTCACAGCATCACGTGTGTCACCTTGTCAAAGGGTTTCTGAAAATCCAAGTACACCACATCAACCAATTTGCCTTTTTCTTTCCTGCTTGTTATTTCTTCAAATAATTTCAACAGATTTGTCAGGGCAAGATTTTCCTTTGAGAAAACCATGCTGACTACAGTCTATTTTATCCTGTGCCTCTGAGTACCCTGACACCATTTCCTTAACAATCACTCCAACATCTTCCCAACCACTAAGGTCAGACTAACTGGCCTATAATTTCCTTTCTTCTGCCTCTGTCCCTTCTTGAAGAGTGGAGTGACATCTACAGTGTTCAGTCTTCAGGGACCATTTAGAATCCAGTGATTCTTGAAAGGTCATTACTAATGCCTCCACAATCTCTTCAGCCACCTCTTTCAGAACCCTGGGGTGCACACCATCTGATTCAGGTGACTTATCTACCTTCAGACCTTTCAGTTTCCCAAGAATGTTCTCCCTAGTAGTGGTAACTTTACACACTTCATGACCCCTGACACCTGGAACCTCCACCATACTGCTGGTGTCTTCCACAGTGAAGACTGATGCAAAATACTGATTCAGTTCGTCGGCCATTTCCTTGTCCCCCATGACTACCTCTCCAGCATCGTTTTTCAGCAGTCCGATATCCACTCTTGCCTCTCTTTTACACTCAACATGAAATTTGTGGTTTTGTGGCAGCAAAACATAACAATAAAAAAACTAAATGAATTGCAATTAAAAGTAGAGATTAAAACAATAAATTAAGTAGTACAAAAAGTGAGCGCAAGAATAGTGAGGTAGTGTTCCTGGGTTCATTGTCCATTCAGAAATCTGATGGTAGAGTTCATGGTTCCTGAAATGTTGAGTGTGTATCTTCTGTGTACCTCTTCCTGACGGTAGCAATGAGAAGGGGGCATGTCCTGGGTGATGGGGGTCCTTAGTGATGGATGCTGACTTTTTGTAGCATCGCCTTTTGAAGGTGTCCTTGATGCAGAGAGATTAGTGACCGTGATGGAGCTGTCTGAATTTACAACTTTCTGCAGTTTTTTCCTCTCCATACCAGACAGTGATGCAACCAGTTTGAATGGTCTCCGTGGTACATCTATAGACTCACCCTGCTCTTCTTGGGCACTGGTATAATTGCCACCTTTCAGAGCAGGTGGCAACCACCTAATGCAGCATTTTCCTCAAACAGAGAAACACTGTAGTCTCTATGGCTTCCTTCTCTACACTCTCTACTCTTTTATTACACTGCTGTAAAGACTATGTTTAAATGTTTCCTTCTGTGCTTTCGTTTCCTCTGGCTCGATAAGTTTGTACAAGGGAGCAGGCAGAACGCAGCTCCCTTCTCATTGAAGAAGGATTGTAGAGGATTTCTACCACAAGATGGCACTCAACACTAGCTTGTTAACAGTGCCACATTTTGGGAGGGTAAAAGAAAATCCCCAGCAAACCAATCAAGCATGCAAAATTAAGAGCACGCAGAATTATAAGAGGGAGATAATACGAAATCTTTTCCTTTGGTGGAGGTGTCTTAAACAAAAGGATAATCGGATATTAGTTTTGGGTGGTCGTAGTCTGGAGCAAGGTGCACAGGGAGGCAGAGACTTCCACAAATTTACAAAGCATTTAGACAAGTATTTCGATCGACACACCAGGGCTCTGGGCCTAATGCAGGTAAATACTGGTGTACAGGACAGTGAGTTTATTCCATGAGTACACCTGCTGGTGAGATCCTTCAGATAGTTTGGTGGTAGGAGACAGAGAGTGATGGTAGAGGATTGCTGCTCGAATTGGAGAACAGTGACTAGTGCTGTGGTGCAGAGATTGGTACTTCATCATCTGTTTTGAAAATTTAGATGAAAATGTTATTAACGGGGTTGCTAAGTTTACAGATGATGTAGGTGGAGCAGTAGAAAGTGAAAAAGGCTGTCTGAAGTTACAACAGGAGCCAAATCAACTCAAAAACTGGGCAACGAAATGGCGGGATAATTTAATGCAATGTACTACATTTTGATAAGTTAAACCATGGAGGACTTTGACAGTAAATGGCAGAGCCCTGGAGAATGCAGTAGAACAAAGAGATGAGGGGTTTAGGTACTCATTTCGCTGAAATTGTTGACACAGATAGACAGGGGAGTGAAGAAGGCATTTGGCACCCTTGCCTTCATCAGACAAGAGTAGGGATGTCATATTACAGCTGTACAAGTCATTGGTGAGACTATACTTGCAGTGGTGTGTGCTGTACTGGTCTTACAGTTACGGGAAGATTATCAGTAATCTGGAAAGGGTGTAGAAAGGTTTACAAGAGAGCAGTCCTGAGCTGCAGAACCGAGGAGCGTCATGCAGATGGGACAGGGACAAAGACTAAGAGATTTTAACACAAAGGTGAAAATGTTTAAACTGGGGCAATGGATTATGGTGCACGTTTGTGGTCACACACTGAGACTCTGGGCCAGCATTTGGATGAGCTATGATTATGGCAAGCTGACAACAGGTAAATGCATTAATGACAAAATGAAGTGCAGTAGGGATGGAGGCAGATAATGACAAAGACAAAGGTTATTTCTAGTGTATCTGATAAGATCTTCGAACTATCCATCAAAACCCAGTCAATTCAGCTGACAATCGCTCAGTGACACTTACATCCACAATGATGAAGATAGCACCAGAGGTCAGGATTGAATCCAAATCACCAAGAGCTGAGAGGCTGTAAACATCACGGTGAAGGATAGTGTGGTGGGAACTCTCCCAGATACATCACGGAGAAGGGCAGTGAGGTGGTAACTCTCCCAGATACATCACGGAGAAGGGCAGTGAGGTGGTAACTCTCCCAGATACATCACGGAGAAGGGTAGTGTGGTGGTAACTCTCCCAGATACATCACGGAGAAGGATAGTGTGGAGGTAACTCCACCAGATACATTGCGGTGAAGGGTAGTCTGGTGTGAACTCTACCAGATACATCATGGTGAAGGGTAGTGTGGAGTGTGGTGGTCGTGGTGTGGAGTGTGGTGGTAACTCTCCCAGATACATCACGGTGAAGGATAGTGTGGTGGTAATTCTACCAGATACATCACGGGAAGGGCCGTGTGGTGGTAACTCCAGCAGATACATCATGGTGAAGGGTCGTGTGGTGGTAACTCCAGCAGATACATCATGGTGAAGGGTCGTGTGATGGTAACTCTACCGGATACATCATGGTGAAGGGTCGTGTGGTGGTAACTCCAGCAGATACATCACAGTGAAGGGTTGTGTGGTGGTAACTCCACCAGTTACATCACGGTGAAGGACAGTGTGGTGGTAACTCTACCAGATACATCACGGAGAAGGGCAGTGAGGTGGTAACTCTACCAGATACATCACAGTGAAGGACAGTGTGGTGGTAACTCCAGCAGATACATTACAGTGAAGGGTCGTGTGGTGGTAACTCTCCCAGATACATCACGGTGAAGGGTTGTGTGGTGGTAACTCTACCAGATACATCACAGTGAAGGGTAGTGTGGTGGTAACTCCAGCAGATACATTACAGTGAAGGGTCGTGTGGTGGTAACTCCAGCAGATACATCATGGTGAAGGGTCGTGTGATGGTAACTCTACCGGATACATCATGGTGAAGGGTCGTGTGGTGGTAACTCCAGCAGATACATCACAGTGAAGGGTTGTGTGGTGGTAACTCCACCAGTTACATCACGGTGAAGGACAGTGTGGTGGTAACTCTACCAGATACATCACGGAGAAGGGCAGTGAGGTGGTAACTCTACCAGATACATCACAGTGAAGGACAGTGTGGTGGTAACTCCAGCAGATACATCACGGTGAAGGGTTGTGTGGTGGTAACTCTCCCAGATACATCACGGTGAAGGGTCGTGTGGTGGTAACTCTCCCAGATACATCACGGTGAAGGGTTGTGTGGTGGTAACTCTCCCAGATACATCACGGTGAAGGGTCGTGTGGTGGTAACTCTCCCAGATACATCACAGTGAAGGGTCGTGTGGTGGTAACTCTCCCAGATACATCACGGTGAAGGGTCGTGTGGTGGTAACTCTACCAGATACATCACAGTGAAGGGTAGTGTGGTGGTAACTCCAGCAGATACATTACAGTGAAGGGTCGTGTAGTGGTAACTCCAGCAGATACATCATGGTGAAGGGTCGTGTGGTGGTAACTCCAGCAGATACATCATGGTGAAGGGTCGTGTGATGGTAACTCTACCGGATACATCATGGTGAAGGGTCGTGTGGTGGTAACTCCAGCAGATACATCACAGTGAAGGGTTGTGTGGTGGTAACTCCACCAGTTACATCACGGTGAAGGACAGTGTGGTGGTAACTCTACCAGATACATCACGGAGAAGGGCAGTGAGGTGGTAACTCTACCAGATACATCACAGTGAAGGACAGTGTGGTGGTAACTCCAGCAGATACATTACAGTGAAGGGTCGTGTGGTGGTAACTCTACCAGATACATCACAGTGAAGGGTCGTGTGGTGGTAACTCTCCCAGATACATTACAGTGAAGGGTCGTGTGGTGGTAACTCTCCCAGATACATCACGGTGAAGGGTTGTGTGGTGGTAACTCTACCAGATACATCACGGTGAAGGGTCGTGTGGTGGTAACTCTACCAGATACATCACGGTGAAGGGTCGTGTGGTGGTAACTCCACCAGATACATCATGGTGAAGGGTCGTGTGGAGGTAACTCTCCCAGATACATCACGGTGAAGGGTCGTGTGGTGGTAACTCTCCCAGATACATCACGGTGAAGGACAGTGTGGTGGTAACTCTACCAGATACATCACGGTGAAGGGTCGTGTGGTGGTAACTCTACCAGATACATCACGGTGAAGGGTCGTGTGGTGGTAACTCCAGCAGATACATTACGGTGAAGGATAGTGTGGTGGTAACTCTCCCAGATACATCACGGTGAAGGACAGTGTGGAGTGTGGTGGTCGTGGTGTGGAGTGTGGTGGTAACTCTCCCAGATACATCACAGTGAAGGGTAGTGTGGTGGTAACTCTACCAGATACATTACGGTGAAGGGTCGTGTAGTGGTAACTCCACCAGATACATCACGGTGAAGGACAGTGTGGTGGTAACTCTACCAGATACATTACGGTGAAGGGTCGTGTAGTGGTAACTCCACCAGATACATCACAGTGAAGGGTTGTGTGGTGGTAACTCTACCAGATACATCACGGTGAAGGACAGTGTGGTGGTAACTCTACCAGATACATCACAGTGAAGGGTTGTGTGGTGGTAACTCTCCCAGATACATCACGGTGAAGGGTCGTGTGGTGGTAACTCTCCCAGATACATCACAGTGAAGGGTCGTGTGGTGGTAACTCTCCCAGATACATCACGGTGAAGGGTCGTGTGGTGGTAACTCCACCAGATACATCATGGTGAAGGACAGTGTGGTGGTAACTCTACCAGATACATCACGGTGAAGGGTCGTGTAGTGGTAACTCCAGCAGATACATTACGGTGAAGGATAGTGTGGTGGTAACTCCACCAGATACATCACGGTGAAGGACAGTGTGGTGGTAACTCTACCAGATACATTACGGTGAAGGGTCGTGTAGTGGTAACTCTCCCAGATACATCACGGTGAAGGGTCGTGTGGAGGTAACTCTCCCAGATACATCACGGTGAAGGGTCGTGTGGAGGTAACTCCACCAGATACATCACGGTGAAGGGTAGTCTGGTGTGAACTCTACCAGATACATCACTGTAAGGGTAGTGCGGACATTAGAGAGGTATCCGTCGTCATCGTGGCTATCCCTTGAGGTTGAGGATGATCGTCTTCATTCTGAAGAAGTGGCCCACAGAGCGAAGACGCCTGTGCGTGTATTTGTTTAACGTGTACTTGATGTTGCACTCTAAGAAGCACACGATACTTCACAAATCAACCAACTGATTCCAATGGCATGGAAACCACGACGATTGGAGCTGATGGATTTGTTGCAGCCTTCATCCACCTTCACAGCCGTTGAGTTTGAAGTAACTTTGTCCGCCTGTTCCACCATTGAGGTCTTGGTTGGATTGTTCTGTGTCAGGGACCTCACCCTCGGCCTTACCATCATGGGTGCCTGTTGTGATGGAAAATAACTGGTTCTTTGAGTCTCAATAGTAGAGGCCTGGACACACACAGTTATAATAATAAGGAATTTATTTACAAGGGAAAGTCGGGTCAACACAAGCAACTATAATATTCTAACAAAGAACGCTTAGGGTTAACACATGTGGTGAAGGTCGAGTCGGCTGTACAATACACAGAAAGCGGTGTGGGGACAGGGTACAGTTACACATACAAAGAACAAGGGAAAAGCACTATGACAGCTATCCCCCTTGACCTTGGATAGCTGCGGCTCCCTTACCAGGACAAACGATAAACCTTCCCAAACATAAATCAATGCACTTACCTTCAATGAGGTGGTCTGTAAGACAGAGCAAGCCAGGCACATGTCTCACCTTTTATATCATGGGGCTGGGCGAGATAATCCAATTAAGGGGACCAATAATTTAGGTGTGCATTGATTAGTTGGGAGGGACCAAATGTTGATTGGCATGTGGTGTGTCCTCCGACCAGCCAGGTGGCAGTGCATCTGTCACGTGGCCGGTATCTCTGGATACAGTGACCCTACCAGGAGCATAGCTCCAGATGGCATCGCTCTCGGGATCTCAGGACCACACAAGCTTCTCCACCACGACAAGGTGACAATCCACGGAGAAGAGAGAGGTATACTGAAAGATGCTACTGCTTCATTCAATGTCAGGAGTGTATAACTACTGCCAAGCTCCAAAAATGGGCATATGTTTAGCAGACAGTCTAATGTGTACGGGACAGTGGATGACAGAGATGAGGTGAAGCAGATGGACGAAGATGATCGTCAAAGGGTCCGTTGGTTGGAGAAATGGTGGATTGGGTGGTTAGCGAAAAACACAAAGTTAAAATCAGGACCCATAGAAGTGATCATCACACACTTGCCTCCATTGGTCAGGGCATATCACACACTTGCCCCCATTGGTCAGGGCATATCACACACTTGCCTCCATTGGTCAGGGCATATCACACACTTGCCCCCATTGGTCAGGGTATATCACACACTTGTCTCCATTGGTCAGGGCATATCACACACTTGCCTCCATTGGTCAGGGCATATCACACACTTGCCCCCATTTTTCAGGGCATATCACACACTTGTCTCCATTGGTCAGGGTATATCACACACTTGCCTCCATTGGTCAGGGCATATCACACACTTGTCTCCATTGGTCGGGGCATATCACACACTTGTCTCCATTGGTCAGGGCATATCACACACTTGCCCCCATTGGTCAGGGCATATCACACACTTGTCTCCATTGGTCAGGGCATATCACACACTTGCCCCCATTGGTCAGGGCATATCACACACTTGTCTCCATTGGTCTTTTGGAATGTTGCCAAGAGTCCAGGAAGCGGGATAGGATAAATCTGGAGGAGCTATGAGATTATAGGAGAGGAAATTAAAGAGGGCTGGAGTAGGCTGGGAAGTTTGGGCTGTTTGACAAAGAGGAAGCAGAAGCTGATGGACAGATTGGTCTCAGTATCTCTTAGATCTGAGCAAACGTATCCTCAATTGAAACTGTGCTTGGAACAGATGCATTGTGGGATCATACAGTTTTGTAACAGTTGAGTTCTGACCTTTTTACTTGTCTTTTCTTCCAAACGTGGTAATCGTGGATCTCTAAGTAGAACCATCAATACCAGTGTGGGTGGCTGGGTGCAGGTCGGTGGGCCAATGGGTCTTTGTCATGCAGGCTGACTCTAGGTGTTCAGGGTCGTCATCCCTTGTTGCACTATGGAGACCAACAAGTGGCACTGTGCTTTTGGTACTGTCAGAATAGCAATCACCTTGGCCGTTGAATAATCGGAAGAAGAGTCTTGCATTCATCAGAGACATTTATTTATCTCTGTAAATGAGCTGGCAACTTGTGCGATAGACTCAGGCAGGAGATGCAAGATTCACCTATTTAACCTGTATCAAATAGGTGTAATTTTACTGCCACTTCATTTACAAAGGATGTTGTTTGCAATGACCTTCTGGTTCAGCTCACCTTGACAAACTTGGCTACAGTGTGCTGACTTTAGCCGGTGTTTCCACAAACACAGCAAGATTGTCACCTCATCCTCAACTTTCCTGCACAAGGTCGTGTGGAGAGCAGGAACGAGCTGCCTTCATGTAACTGCTGTCCCATCAAGGTCTGGGTACTCACCCTCATTCCCAGCTCTGGTCAATATGACATTGCAAGTGAGTCAGACTCCGAATCTAAAGATTAGTGCAAAGAAGTCACTTCCTTTTTAAAAAGATAGCTTAATCTTATTTGTTTAATTTCAGTTAATCATGTTTGTAAGTAAATTTATTATATACAGATTTTTATTAATATCCCTTGAAATTAGTTACAAACATCAGGCACTTTTAAAATTAGCCTTTGGCAATATTTTTTTAATGTATTCATTAAAAAGATGAGGGCTTCACACGCTGAGCCAGCATTTATTTGCCCATTCCAAGCTGCCCTTGAGGAGGTACTGATAAGCTGACTGTAGTGCTTGAGGTGTTGAGGTGCTTGTAGAGCCAGAATGCTGTTAGGGAGGGACTTTCAGACAGTGAAGAAATGGTAATATATTTCCAGCTCAGAATAGTGTGTGGTCCAGAGAGCAACTTCCATTTGTGTTCTTCCCATACTTCTCCTCTCCCAGCTGGTAGAGTTTCGAAGATGCTGTCTGAGGAGTCTTGGTGAGATGCAGCAGTGCATCTTACAGAGGGTACCACAAACAACAGAAAATATTCAGGTGCTGGAAATCGGAGCGACACACCCAAAATGCTAGAGAAACTCAGCAACTCTGGGAAAAAAGTATAGTCAATGTTTCAGGCTGAAAGTCCTGCCAAAGGGTTTTATGTCTTTTACGTTTGATTTTCATCTTGTATGTGATTGTGGAACAGTTGGAGGTTGTTATTTGCTGTTTGGAGACTGAAGTGACAGGGGAGGTTGAAATATTACAGTGAATGCAGACGGTGAGCCAGCAGCTGCCTGCCTTTTGTTCACTGAAGATCGCTCTGCTACTTTACTGGAGAGGGGAGAGCCTGCCATTGTGCACAGGGAAGGCTTGCAGTACAGTCCCAAAACAAAAGCCATGGATGAATCAGGAGGTACATCGTCTGCTGAAGGCTAGATCTGTGGCATTCAAGTCTGGTGACCCAGGTATGTACCAGAAAACCAGGTATGACTTGCGGAGGGCTATTTCAAGGGTGAAGAGGCAACTTCAAATGAGGTTGGAGGTGACATCGGATGTACAGCGCTCTGGCTGGGTTTGCAAGACATAACTTCCTACAAAGGGAAACCCAATAGTATGAATGGCAGTGATGCTTCACTACCAGATGAACTCAATGTCTTCTATACCTGCTTTAAAAGGGAGAATATTACTACAGCTGTGAGGATCCCTGCTGCACCTGATGACCCTGTGATCTCTGTCTCAGAGGCCGATGTTAGACTGTCTTTAAAGAGACTGAACCCTCACAAGGCAGAAGGTCCTGACAGAGTACCTGGTAAGGCTCTGAAAACCTGTGCCAACCAACTGGTGGGAGCATTCAAGGACACTTTCAACCTCTCACTGCTAAGGGTAGAAGTTCCCACTTGCTTCAAAAAGGCAACAATTATACCAGTGCCTAAGAAGAATGACGTGAGCTGCCTTAATGACTATCACCCGGTAGCACTCACATCGAGAGTGACTAAACGCTTTGAGAGGTTAGTCATGACTAGACTGAACTCCTGCCTCAGCAAGGATCAGGACCCATTGCAATTTGCCTATCATCACAAAAGTTCAACAGCAGATGCAATCTCAATGGCTCTTCACACGACCTTAGACCACCTGAACAATACAAGCACTTATGTTAGGATGCTGTTCATCGAGTATAGCTCAGCAGTTTACACCATCATTCCATAATCCTGATTGAGAAGTTGCAGAACCTGGGCCTCTGTTCACCCCTCTGCAATTGGATCCTCAACTTCCTAATCGGAAGACCACAATCTGTGCGGATTGGTGATAACATACCCTCCTCGCTGACGATCAACACTGGCACACCTCAGGGGTGTGTGCTTAGCCCACTGCTCTACACTCTCTGTACCCATGACTGTGTGACTAGGCATAGCTTATCTACTGTATAAATTTGCTGATGATACAACCATTATTGGTAGAATATCAGATGGAGACAAGAGGGCGTACAGGAGCTTGATAAGCCAACTAATGGAGTGGTGTCACAGCAACAACCTGGCACTCAATGTCAGTAAGACAAAAGAGCTGATTGTGGACTTCAGGAAGGGTAAAACGAAGGAACACATACCAATCCTCATAGAGGGATCAGAAGTGGAGAGAGTGAGTAGTTTCGAGTTCCTGGGTGTCAAGATCTCTGAGGATCTGACCTGGTCCCAACATAGCAATGTAATTATAAAGAAGGCAAGACAGCGACTATACTTCATTAGGAGTTTGAAGAGATTTGGCATGTCAACAAAAACACTTAAGAACTTCTGTAGATGTACCGTGGAGAGCATTCTGACAGGTTGCATCACTGTCTGGTATGCTGGGGTGGGGAGGGGCTACTGCACAGGACCGAAAGAAGCTGCAGAGGATTTTAAATTTAGTCAGCTCCATCTTGGGTACTAGCCTACAAAGTACCCAGGACATCTTCAGGGAGCGGTGTCTCAGAAAGGCAGCATCCATTATTAAGGACCCCCAACACCCAGGGCATGTCCTTTTCTCACTGTGACCATTAGGTAGGAGGTACAGAAGCCTGAAGGCACACACTCAGCGATTCAGGAACGGCTTCTTCCCCTCTGCCATCCGATTCCTAAATGGACATTCGACCGTTGGACACTACTGGATTTTTTAAATATATATTTCTGGTTTTGCAGCACGATTTTTAATGTATTCATTATACATATACTGTAATTGATTGATTGATTGATTAATTTTTCCTCTTCTAGATTATGTATTGCATTGAACTGCTGCTGCTAAGTTGACAAACTTCACGACATGCCGGTGATAATAAACCTGATCCTGATTTTGATTCTGATCCTGAATGTTGCCCAGATTTTCTGCATTTTGGATTAACTTGGACTATCAACTTTTTTTTCAGTCTTACAGATTTTTTAGTATTCTGTGATTCTCACCTGATCTTTGTGGCTGTGTGTGTGTGTGTGTGTGTGTGTGTGTGTGTGTGTGTGTGTGTGTGTGTGTGTGTGTGTGTGTGTGTGTGTGTGTGTGTGTGTGTGTGTGTGTGTGTGTGTGTGTGTGTGTGTGTGTGTGTGTGTGTGTGTGGGAGGGGGCACGATTTAGGAGTCCATGCACCCATTTGCTGGGGAATCGATGAGACAAGGCATGTGGTTTTTCATTCTTTGACCCTCGTCGATAGGTCAGAACAACATTGAACTGGTTAAAAGGAAGAGACCACCTGGCCTGCCTGGAATTCAGTGTTTTTGGCCTACTAAGTGTAAGCCAGGTTGTTGTGATCTGTCCGTACAATAAAAGGTTTCTTCACCCCTTCAAGTCGTGGCACTATTCCTCCAAAGCCAGCTTGACTGTGAGCAGCTCTCTATCTCTGATGTCATTGTTCACCTCTGGTGTAAGTAGACACCTGGAGGAGAGCACACGTGAGGGAGTTTGTTGTCCAACGGTGTCTGTTGAGACAAAACTGCACCCACTCCGATGTCTGAGGCACCTATCTTCATGATGAAGTGAAGGTCCGGGTTAGGCGAGACCAAAATGGGAGCTGTTGTGAACTGCAGCTTGAGTTCTGCAAAGGCAGCCTCCACTTCAAACAAAAGGGCCCGTGGATCTCTTAGCTAGTACCATTAGCAGGGCCGCCACTGAACTGAAGTTCCTGATGAACTTTCTGTAAAAGCTGACAAATCCCAGGAATTGCTGGACTTGTTTCACACTGGATGGTTATGGCCAATCTCTGACTGCCTGCGTCTCAGTAGGGTTCATCTTGAAATTGCCGTTAGAGATGATAAAACTCAAAAATAAAACGGTGCTCACTTGAAATTCACATTTCTCCAGCTTGACATAAAGTCCATGATCTAGAAACCTCTTCAAGGTATCTCTGATGTGAGCGAAGTGCTCCTCAGTGGATTATGAGAAAGTTAGGATGTCATCTAATTGGACGAAGGTGTACTTATGGGGAGCATCCTAGAGTATGTTGTTTATAAAGACCTGGAAAACTGCTGGCATGTTAGCAGGGCCGAAGGGCATGACCGGGTGCTGAGAGTGCTCTGCTGGTTACTATCCTTTATGAGGACCGATTGGGGAACCCCAAAGGCAGGGTTTGTGAGTGGAAGGGGGCAATGGTTATGCAATTCAGCTCTTCATAATCAGTGCAGGGCCACAGGCTCCCATCCTTTTACTGTACTAAAAAGAAGCCTGTGCCCACTGATGAGGTGGAGGACCGAATGAATCCTATTGCAGGAGACTCTTCTATGTCCTCCTCAATAGAGTTTCTCTCCGAGCCTGAAAGCACGTGTAATCGACCCTGTGTAGGGAAAGTGTGTTAAGCCGATGGGCTGCCCCCAAGTCCAGGAAATTACCAGTTGCCCCCAAGTCCACAGAGGCACCTTCTCGCAGGATCCTTCCCTCGGAGATCTCCACTTCAGCATGTCACCAAAATCAGAAGGGCTGGGAGTAATGGCTGTTACAATTAGATTATGATCATGCTATATGATAACTAAATGGACATTGAACCCATGAACATTACCTCACTTTTTAAAAATATATATTATTCTGTTTTTGCACAATGTTTAATCTATTCAATATACATACAGTATATATTGCTGTCCGTTCTGGACCTTTTCTGGCCATTAACCATCTAGACTTTAACACTCCTCTCACCTATTCCAACCTCACTCCTTCCAAGCACTTGGCTCTGCACTCCCTCCGTACTAATCCTGGCCCCACCATCAAACCACAGATAAACGGGGTGCAGTAGTAGTCTAGTGAGCTGACCTCTACCTTGCTGAGGCCCAGCACCAACTCTCAGACACCTCCTCTTTCTTATCTCTCAAACAGGACCCCACTAAGGAACACCAGGCCATTGTCTCACACACCATCACCAATCTTACTGACTCTGGGGATCTCCCATTCACTGCCACCAACCTCATAGTTCCTGCACCCCGCACCACCCATTTCTACCTCCTACCCGAAGTCCACAAACCTGCTTGTCCTGGTAGAGTCATTGTTTCAGCATCTTCCTGCCCCACTGAACTCGTATCTGCATACCTCGACTCTGTCTTATCCCCCCAATTCAGACCCTTCCTTCCTACCCACATCTGTGACACCACACATGCTCGTGATCTTCTCAGTGATTTCAGGTTCCTGGCCCCTATCATCTTATTTTCACTATGGATGTCCAGTCCCTATACACCTCCATCCCCCACCAGGAAGGACTCAAAGCTCTCCATTTCTTTCTGGACACCAGATCCAACCAGTTCCCCTCCACCACCACTCTCCTCCGTTTAGCGGAAATTGTCCTCACTCTCAATAATTTCTCCTGGCTCCTCCCACTTCCTCCAAACAAAAGGTGTAGCCATGGGCACTCGCTTGGGTCCCAGCTATGCCTGCCTGTTTGTTGGCTATGTGGGACAGTCCATGTTCCAATCCCACACTGATGACCGTCCCACACTTTTCCTGCGCTCCATTGATGACTGCATTGGTGCTGCTTCCTGCACCCGTGCCGAACTCATCGATTTCATCCACTTTGCCTCCAACTTCCACCCTGCCCTCAACTTCACCTGGCCCATTTCTGACCCTTCCCTTCCCCTTCTCTATCGCTGAAAACAGCTTATCCACTGATGTCTGTTATTAACCAATGGACTCTCACAGCTACCTGGACAATATGTTTTCCCACGCTGCTATTTGTAAAAACGCCATCCCCTTCTGTCAATTCCTCCATCTTCACCATATTTGCTCTCAGGATGAGGCTTTTCATTCCAGAACAAAAGAGATGTGCTCTTTTTCCAAAGAAAAGAGCTCCCCTTCCTTTTCCATCAACTCTGCCCTCAACCGCATCTCTTCCATTTCACGCACGTCTGTTCTTACCCCATCCTTCTGCCACCCTACCAGGGATGGGGTTCCTCTTGTCCTCACCTACCACCCTACTGGCCTCTTTGTCCAGCACATAATTCTCCAATGCTTCCACCGCCTCCCTTTCCCTCCCTCCTTCCCACTTCCTGCTTTCCACAGGGACTCCCTTGTCCATTTGTCCCTCCCCACTGATCTCCCTCCTGGCACTTATCCTTGCAAGTGGAACAAGTGCTTTACCTGTCCCTACACCTCCTCCCTCACTACCATTCAAGGCCCTAAACAGTCCTTCCAGGTGAGGTGACACTTCACCTGTGGGTCTTTTGGGTCATATACTGTGTTCGGTGCTCCTGGTGTGGCCTCCTGTATATCGGTGAGACCTGACGTAGATTGGGAGACCACTTCACCGAGCATCTACACTCCGTCCACCAGAACAAGAGGGATCTCCCAGTGGCCACCCATTTTAATTCCACTTCCCATTCCCATTCCAATATGTCCATCCATGGCCTCCCCCACTGTTGGGATAAGGCCATACTTAGGATGGAGGAACAACACCTTATATTCCGTTTGGGTAGCCTCCAATCTGATGGCATGAACATTAATTTTTCAAACTTCCAGTAATGCCTCCACCCCTCCCCCCTTTCACCATTTCCTGTCCCCTTGTCTCGCTGTCATGTTATCTCCTTGCCCACCCATCGCCTCTCTCTGGTGCTCCTACCCCCACCCCCCTTTCTTCTTTCTTCCATGGCCTTCTGTCTCTTTCACGAATCAACTTCCCAGCTCGTTACTTCATCCCTCCCCCTCCAAGTTTCACCTGTCACCTTGTGTTTCTCTCTCCCCTCCCCCCACCTTGCAAATCTACTCCTCAGCATTTTTTCTCCAGTCCTGCCGAAGGATCTCGTGCAGGAGATGGGTTGGTCAATGTCCAAGGTCAGAAAGTACAACTGTGATGCATTGAGGCCAAGCTTGGGCTAGCCCTCTTCGAGCTGCTGAGATAGTCCAATTTACACTCGGCCAGATGGTCGAATCAATCAGAGCTTCTGAGTTCCCTTGCAGCTCTCCCAAGGCTGTCCTTTAGTTTGTCTTAGAGTCCATGTCCACAGAGTGGCCAAGGCCTCCCAATTGCAGCAATGCTCCTCAGCCAAAGTCTGAAACTCAATAGCTGCTGGCTGACCTTCATCAGATGGTCTGAGCCTCTGGTAGCTCCAGTGGGATGATGGAACACCCTCTTCGTGGTGTCATGAATTCTTCAGAATCTGAGCAGATCTCCGACCTCTGGCCCGATGCGCGATGGTGCAGGTCAGAGCTCTCCTGGTCTGGAGAGAGATCACGAAGTCCACCTTTCCACGCTCAATCAGACAGCTGGAGTTCAAACACCAATGGACACTGAGTGAAGAAGCCATGGCAAGAACCCGGGCCACCACTGGATCTCTTTGGGGTTGGAAGATGCGCTGACTCCACAGCGTAATCGACAGCCTCACCCAAGTGACTCTGGTTTCCTCCTTGTGACAGGAGGTCGTGTATCTAAAACCTTCAAACGTTCATTTATTACCTTGTATCAACGTATACAACTCTGAAATTCTTCTTCTCCGAGTAGCGACGAAGCCAAGGAAGAAAAGAAAGGCCCCAAATCCCCATACCTCGCACTAAAAAAGCGATAAAAAGGGAACCCACAACCTCTAAACCAGGAGATACAAGGGAATGCTGATGCTGGAACAAATAATCTGCTGGAGGAGCATTACTACATGTTCCACCTGGGTAGTTCACAACCCAGTGGCACAAACTCTGAGCTTTCCAATTTAATATCCCCCTCCCAGCCATGCATTGTTCACCTTTGACCCCCCCCCCCCCCCAAACCACCTCCTGTCCTCCCATTTTTGGCCCCTTTCCCACACATGCCTCCCATCATTCCCCCTTCCCCTCCTGGTTCCATCTACCCAGTGCACATATAGTCCACTCACAAGTTCCTGCCTGTTCCCAACCCCATCTGGTCCTGGTTCCATATGCCATTCATCTCTTCTCTAATGTTTCCCACTCTGATCCAGCACTGGTGTTCCCTCCAGCTTCACCCTCCCCTCATGCAACCTCGGTACATCTGTTAAGGAAAAACTTCTTCTCCCAGAGAGTTGTGGGGGTCTGGAATGCAGTGCCTTGGAAGGCAGTGGAGGCCAATTCTCTGGATGCTTTCAAGAAGGAGCTAGATAGGTATCTTATGGATAGGGGAATCAAGGGATATGGGGACAAGGCAGGAACCGGGTATTGTCTATCTGCCTCTCCTTTTCTCATTCTCTGTCATTGTATTGCTCTATCTATCACCCTCCTGCCACAGTCCCCCAACTTTACGCCGCTCACCTCCACTACCAGCCTATCCAATCACCTCAGGCTCCTGTCTCACAGTCCCCTCGTCCTCTTCATGTTCCCTCGCCATTCTCAGTCACGTCGCAGGGCTTACACCCGAAATGTTAACAGTTTTTCACCCTACAATGGATGCTGCTTGATGGCACCGGGTTCCTCCAGCAAGTAGTTGTGGCACCGCAAAACCCAACCTGTTCACTTTGTGGGGTGCTGGCTGGTTTGGGAGGAGTGTTCACCGAGTAATGGGCAGATGTCTGGAGCTGTCTGCCTTTCACTGTCACTTACCCTACCTCTTTTTGTTCACCTTAAGGAGCTGAGCAGGTGCATGTTGGCGATGGAGCAGAATGTTGCCCGGCTAGAGAGGAGAATCTCCCTGGGAACCTGGAGCAGAGAGGTGATCTTTGTGTTTGTCTGCATGCATGTGCTTCCCAAACAAAATACATTCTGCCTTTAAATGTAATTGGTCATCTTTCTGGAAATCACTATGTATTTTTGTCCAGACCCTTCTATGGTCCAAATCCACCATATTCTTCCTTGTCTCGTCATTTATAACTGATGCTAGAGCCATTCATCACCCAATAACTGACCAGTCTGTCATTGCTCAATTTCCCTCAGGAACTACCTCTATCGATCTCAGTTTAGTAACATGGCCACAGTTTCATATTGTTCACATTCACTTGAGGTGCTCATCTGGTTAGTTTTTCTGATGTGTCATTTTCAGTAGTCAGTCATCCCAAGCATCGTGTACAGAGAGGCAGGTGACTGTGCAAACTAAATAAAGGTAGTGCATTTTTAAGCATAGTTTAATTCTGGAGCTGTTTTAAAGAAATCACCAGTTCCTGTGGACAAGATCCAAACCCCTGAGGGTAAATACGATGTGGATGCATACAGTGGCACCTCTCAGGCAGCTGTGCTGGAAAAGGAACTGAAGTCAAAGATGTTTCGGCTAATTATGAAGCTAAGTGACAAGGAGTCATCGTCCGGGGATGAGCTAGATCTAGAGTCAACCGAGGGAGCTCAGGAGACCTCCTCTTGTGAAGAAGACCATAAGCACATTCAGGATGAACTTGTGAGGGTAAGTCTATAGTTTGTATTTAGTACAATAGACTGCAATAGCAGAAAGTAATTGCAACTGTTTGTGTGTGTGTATGCATTGACTATGTTTACTCCCATGCAACTCTAAGGCACCATGGATTAGCAATTCCTCTACCTGCTGAGTCTTGGGCCATGATCTGATGACAGTTTCCAGGTTAGGATTCTGCCTCTGCACTCTCCTGAAAGTTACCAACAAGAATCTCTGAAATTAACTCTGCCCAAAAACACTGGGAATTATCAGAACCCAGCAATGATTATAAGGCAGTGGGATCAAAATTCAAATTTGTTTGTTTGCAGTAACTTACAGATACAGACGGTTCTGAAATTATGGTGCAGATAGTACAGATGCTAAGTATATTCTGGCTTTAAATAGAATTAGCATCTGTACTCCCCTTACCAGGGCTCTATTGACCTTAGTGAAATCAAATGTAGAGGAGAGACTACAGCAGATGGCTAATACCCTTGCCCATATTTAACATTAGTTACCAAAGATGAATTCCTTCCCTCATTGACTGAATTTACTGTATACCTGCCTGATGTCACACGGCAGGAAAAGGCAACTCAGGCAGGTTGCTGACCCTCACTTGTAGTTATCCCGTTAGCATTTGTATCGGACTATCTGTGGGAGTAATTTCACTTTTCTGTGAATACACCCTTTGTTGGCCCACGGGTTATCCATTACCTCATCCTCGTTCTTGTTCTCAAAACCTTTCAAGACCCAACACTCTGACTTCCTGTAATAATTACAGTTACTGATGGTTTAGTGGAGACCCAAGAAACTGCACTTGGGGAATGTGGAGAAATTTAGCAGGTCAAGCAGAATGGACCCAAAGCCAGCCAGGGTAATGTGGTATTGGAAAGGGCAGAAGAACCTCAGGATGAATATTCTTTACTGTCTTTTACACAAACTTGGTAAAAGTAACCTAGTGCAGGAGATTGAACCTGATGGTTTCTTTATTTCTTTTTTTTTGTAATTTATTTTTTTATTGAAGTTTATCAAACAAACATTTCCATAAGATGTATTTCAGACATTGTACATATATATAATATAATCATATATATCACAAAATCTCCACAAAGTATTTATCTGGGGTATACACTTATAGAAAAGAGTGGAAAGTAAAAACAAGCAAAAGGAAAGAACTATGTACAAGTAGGGAGTGATCTTTTTTTTACAATATATTCATTGATTTGTGAGAATAAAATCAGGCCTATGAGGCATTATGTAGTTAAACCATTTTTCTCAGTATGAATCAAATTGTTCCAGCTTATGATTAACAGATGCTGTTATCTTCTCCATTTTGTAAATGTCCATTGTTATGTCCATCCATGTATTCAAAGTTGGGCTCTCCTGTGATAACCATTTCCTAGTAAGAGTCTTTTTACCAGCCACCAGCAGTATATTCATTAAATATTTATCTCTTTTCAGCCATTCTTGAGGTATATATCCAAAATATATGGTCTTACTCTCCAAGGGTGTTTCACGTTTAAAGATATCTTGTAGGGCATTGTGTATCCCCCTCCAATAGTCTTTGATAACAGGGCAATCCCAAAAAATATGATAATGATTTGCATTTTGATTTCCACAATTTCTGCAGCAAACAGGGAGGTTACTATCATAATGGGATTTCTGAGAGGGTGTAATAAAATATCGTATCAAGTTTTTCCATCCAAACTCCCTTCATTTCTGTGAACTGGTACACTTCCATTGATATCTCCATATTTTTGTCCATTCTTCCTCAGATATAATTATCCCTCCTTCCTTCTCCCATTTTGTTTTAATGTATGAAGTCGAATGTGTTTTAAGATTTGACAACCCCTTATACATGCTTAAAATTATTCTACTACCATTATCTGAATTATATGCTTTTCTAAATAGCTCTATCAAGCATGTATTTGCCTTGGTTACATTTTTAAGCATCTTATTAAGATATTGTCGCATCTGTAAATACCAATAAAAATCTTGTTTTTCTATTAAGTGTTTCTCTTTAAGCATTTCAAAACTGAACAGTGTTCCTTCTTTCATTATGTTGCAAAGAACTGTTATTCCTTTAGCTGTCCAGTCCTTAAATCTAGCATCCAATTTATTTGGTGTAAAATCTGAGTCATATGCATACCATTTAAGAATTGCAATATCTCCCTCTAGATTATATTCTTTTATAGTAGTTTTCCATATTTTAAGAGTCAATTTCACCCATGGGTTATCAATAGTATGACCTTTGCAGGTCGGTATCAGCCAAAATTGCTTGTATGGGGATGGGAAGTACCCACTCCTCAATGTTTTTCCATTGAGTGTCATATGATGGGTTGCACCAACATATCACAGCTCTCAACTGTGCTGCCAAATAATAATCTCTAAGAGAAGGCAAGCCCCATCCTCTCTTTTCCTTTGGGTTTCTTTATTTCTTTGCATGGCTGATCAATGAATCAAATTGTTGCAGGTGGTAAAGAAGTAGGATGCTGCCCGACCTGCTGATTTCATCCAGCCTTTGTGTACGTCTCTGCCTGTGCTGAGAACTGCCGAGAAAGCATTCTCTTATCCAGTGTCCCATCCAGAATCTCATGCTGTAACTTTGTTCTTGCAACTCGTGGAGTGAAAATTCTAATCAGCTGTGCGAACACTTAGTAGGTTAATGTGATTGTAAAGTACCACAGACTCATTAAGCATCAGTGCAGATAATGATCAAGATCCTACCACTGGATTTTAGTTTGTACTTTATCCATCAATCTCTTCAGCTAGCACAAAATACATAACTCATTGGATGCCACTGAAAGTTAAAGATATTTTTGACAAGCATGTTATTAATTTAACAGGGAATTAATCACACAGCATGAGTAAGAGTGGAAAGTCAGATACGGCACAGTAAGTAATTCAGGGGATGAATCATAACGTCCGTGACACTTGTTCTCACATTATCTTTAAAGCTACATGTGAAAATGAACAAAAGATAAACTACCTTCAAGTACCTCTCTTTAGTCAATCATTAATTATGTGTTCGGAAAGGTATTGTTGATTAACATTGATTTCGTTGAAGTCCTCAGCTCCTGCTCTGAACTTCAGGTTGACATGGATTTTTCTAGTGACTATTGAAAGAGACTTGTCCATAACTCTTTGTCTGTGAAGTGTTTTCTTTTCAGACTCAAGAGTCCATTTCCCTATTATCTGTGACTTGTCTGTCATTTCCATCTCAGGTCCAATTTTCTGCTGTTTTTCTTTGAGAGAACATTGCTCACTTCTTGTACCAGAATCCTGATGCAGCAGCACATGTATTCTGTGTAGTGGAGCAGAATGCTCATCTGTGGATAGGTTCTTGTAAGATCTTATAAATCTTCACCAATTATTCCAGGCAATTCCCAAGTGGAAAGGAGCCTCGATTTAATTCTTATCTGAAGCCTAGCCCTCAACTGAGATTAAAGAAGGATTGTTCCTATCAGTGGCCTCTAGCTGGTTCTCCAAACAGGCAGTCTGTTACATTAGCATCCTGTCAGAGTCACTCCTGTACCTAGCGTCACCTCGTGTACATATACTCAATCTGCGTATGTATGTACTGCAAGCTATCTTATGTATTTATATTTATTGTGTTCTTTATCTTATTGTGTATTTTTGTGCTGTGTCAGATCTGCAGTAACAACTATTTTATTCTCCTTTACATTATGTACTGGAAATGACATTAAATACTCTCGGTAGCCTGCCCAGTAAAAATGCAAGTCACTGCAGTTTGAAGCTCTCTGGTCCACCATGTGTTAAACTTGACTGGTGCCAGACAACATCAAATCCAGACAATGGGAATTGCCCCAATTATCTTCCTCTGGGCAGGCAAGCTGTTCTTTTTAAGTATAGACACTGCCCAGGTCACATAAGGGTTCAAGAACTATCTGCAACCCAAAGTCAGAAATGCTGTCCACTGAGATTGCAAATGTTGCACTAATAATTTAGTTAGTGAAGTCAAGTCAAGTTTATTGTCATAAACACATTCAGCATCACTGGCATAAGGGTACAGACAACACACAAGATAAAATTTCTACAGATTCAGAAGTTGCCAGAGCACGGAATGACAGACTAGAAAGTATCAATCCGTAATTACTTCAGTAGATGATTTGGCAGTGTTGTGTGTTTGCACACCACTGGACTATCTCTACCTCCCCCAAGATATCTCGGCCCATTTGTACACAGAGAGGTCATTATTTTTCGCAGGGTGTTGACACTTACTTTACTTTATTGTCACCAAATAATTGATACTAGAGCATACAATCATCACAGCGATATTTGATTCTGCGCTTCACACTCCCTGAAGTACAAATCAAAGTAAATATAATAAAAATTTAAATTGGAAATCATAATTAGAAATTAGAAAAGGGAAAGTAAGGCAGTGCAAGTCAGGTCCGGATATTTGGAAGTTACGGCCCATATCCGGGTCAGGATCCGTTCAGCAGTCTTATCACAGTTGAAAAGAAGCTGCTCCCAAATCTGGCCGTATGAATCTTCAAGCTCCTGAAGCTTCTCCCGGAGGGAAGAGGGACAAAAAAGTGTGTTGGCTGGGTGGGTCGTGTCCTTGATTATCCTGGCAGCACTGCTCCGACAGCGTGCGGTGTAAAGTGAGTCCAAGGATGGAAGATTGGTTTGTGTGATGTGCTGGGCTGTGTTCACGATCTTCTGCAGCTTCTTCCGGTCTTGGACAGGACAACTTCCATACTAGGTTGTGATGCACCCTAGAAGAATGCTTTCTATGGTGCACCTATAAAAATTAGTGAGGGTTTTAGGGGACAGGCCAAATTTCTTTAGCTTTCTTGGCAGTGGACTGTGCTTGGTTAGACCAAATCAGGTCATTTGTGATATTCACCCCGAGGAACTTAAAGCTTTTGACCTGTTCCACCTGCGCACCACCAACGTAGAAGGGGTTGTGCGGTCCGTTACTCCTTCTGAAGTCAACAACCAATTCCTTCGTCTTGCTGACATTGAGGGATAGGTTATTGTCTTCGCACCATGCCACCAGGTTCTTAATTTCCTCTCTGTACTCAGACTCATCATTACCCAAGATACGGCCTACAATTGTGGTGTCGTCAGCAAACTTATATATTGAGTTCGATGGAAACTTGTCTACACAATCATTGGTGTACAGTGAGTACAGCAGGGGCTGATTACACAGCCTTGTGGGGCACCGGTGCTCAGAGTGATTGTAGAGGAGAGCTTGTCCCCTATCTTTACAGCCTGGGTCCTGTCTGTGAGGAAGTTGAAAATCCAGCTGCAGATCTGAGTGCTAAGACCCAGGTTCCAGAGCTTAGGAATCAGTTTATTTGGAATGATGGTATTAAAGGCAGAGCTGTAGTCAATGAAAAGGAGCCTTACATATGCATCTTTATTCTCCAGGTGTTCTAAGGAGGAATGTAGTGCCAGAGAGATGGCATCTGCCGTTGACCTGTTGCTCCGGTAGGCAAATTGCAAAGCGTCGAGGTTGACTGGTAGGTTATGGTTGATGTGTGCCATAACCAATCGCTCAAAGCACTTCATAGCAATTGATGTCAGAGCCACAGGTCGGTAGTCACTCAGGCATGCCACCTTGCTTTTCTTCGGCACCGGGATTATCGTTGCCTTCTTAAAACACGAGGGGATCTTAGACTGAAGCAGGGAGCAGTTGAAGATGTCAGCAAACACTCCAGCTAGCTCGCTTGCACAAGCCCGGAGAACCCATCCCGGGACGCCATCTGGGCCCGTCACCTTCCTTGGATTTATCTTCAGGAAGACTCTTCTAACGTCCTCCTCGGTGACGATGAATCTTGATGCCACCAGGTCTGGTTCATTTGGAGGGGGCAGGACGCTCCTCTTCTGTTTGAATCTTGCATAGAATATGTTAAGTTCATCATGAAGAGAAGCGCTACTGTTATTGATATTCCCAACCTTTTCTTTGTGCCCAGTGATCTCATTTAGACCCTGCCATAGTCTACTGGCATCCCTCTGGTTAGCCCGGGCTTCCAACTTGGCTCGATATTGCCTCTTGGCACCCTGAATAGCTTTCCGGAGTTCACGCCTGGATTCCGTGTAGCGACTGGTATTCCCGGACCTAAAAGCCGCAGCTCTAGCCTTCAAAAGGGACTGGAACTCATAATTCATCCAAGGTTTCCGGTTAGGGAATACCCGGATCGTCTTGCGAGACACACAGTCCTCTGTGCATTTCCAGATAAAGTCCGTGACAGCTGAGGCATACTCCATCCAGAGACAGAGAAGCAGTTTCAGCGACAGGTTACTATCGATGCAATGCTCCTCAGACAGGATGAAGAGGTCAATACTCCCCAATGCCATTAGGCTTTACAATTCTACCGCCAGGACTTAAGAACTTTTTAAAAGTTATTATTAATGCTTTTTGAGATAGTGATTTAGATGCTTATCATATTTTTTACTGAGTTAAGTATTGTATGTAATTAGTTTTGCTACAACAAGTGTATGGGACATTGGAAAAAAAGTTGAATTTCCCCATGGGGATGAATAAAGTATCTGTCTATCTATCTATCTATCTATCATCGAGGTTAGCTGCCGAGTCCTTGAATACTAACCAGTCCACTGATTCAAAGCAGTCACAGAGGACCTCATCCGTTTCCTGTGTCCAACGCGACACCACTTCTGACACTGTGACCTCCCGCTTCAGTTTCTGTTTGTAAGCCGGGAGGAGGAGTATGGCCTGATGGTCTGATTTTCCGAAGTGAGGTCGTTGGACGGAACGGTAGACATCCTTGACTGCTGCGTAGCAGTGGTCCAGTATACTCGGGCCTCTAGTGGAGAAGGAGACATGTTGGTATAACTTTGGCAGTGCTTTTCCGAGGTTGGCCTGGTTAAGGTCCCCGGCTGTAACGAGCAAAGCCTCCGGATACCTGATCTCAAGTCCACTGATGTTGGCATACAGTGTATTCACAGCACACTCCACGTCCGCCTGGGGGGGAATGTAGACCGCTGTCAGTATTACCGAGGTGAATTCCCGTGGCAGATAATAGGGATGACACTTCACCGACAGATGTTCCAGGTCTGGACTGCAGGAGCTTGTCAGTGCCACTGTGTCCGAGCACCACGCAGTGTTGATCAGTAGGCAGACACCACCTCCCTTCGTCTTGCCCGAAGAAGCCATGCGGTCCATCCGATGGATCAAAAATCCCTCTGGTCGGATGGCACAGTCAGGGGTGGCTTCTAGCAAGATAGCAATGAAGGGAGATATGGAGCCTGCAGGAGAGCAAAGCGTGGTCTTTGATGGACTTCCTTTCCTCTCTAGACTTAGAAACATAGACATAGAAAACCTACAGCACAATACATTGGCACACAATGCTGTGCCAAACATGAACTTACTTTAGAAATTACCTAGGGTTACCCATGCCCTCTATTTTTCTAAGCTCCATGTAATCTCTTTATCCAGGAATCTCTTAAAAGACTTGGACACAAAGGGGGAAAAGAATCCCCATTCTATTTACTCAGTGGAACTCCAGCTGCACACCTCTGAATCATAACAGTTTATCCCACCCTAGAGATCTGAGCACAACATCTGGCCAGGACGACACCACTGGGTGACTGCTGTGTCGTTAGAGGTCAACTGTTAAACTGAGACCTTGTCTCCTCTCTCGGTGCGTAAATGAACTAGGTGATATGTCCTTCATGTTTACCTGATCTGGTCACTATCACACTGTTGGATGGAAAGGAGTTGGCCATTCATTGCTTCAGGCCTGCTCTCCCATTCAATGCCATCATAACTGATCTAATTTCTCAACCCCATATTCCTGTTCTTTCCCCGTCCAGCTTGATGACTTTTTATCTAGAAATCTAAGTGCTTCTTAAATATATACAGAAACTTTGACCTCCTCAGATTCCCATGTAAGAAAATTCCATATCTTTACCTCCTAACTATCTTGCAGTGTACCCTGAGACTGTGGTCCTTGGTCTAGTCCACCCCAGTCATTCTCTCTTCTATCTCCCCCCTTTCATCTGGCAGAACGGTCAGATCTGGTCTGAACGTGGCTGTGGTAGTGAGTCAGTCCAATTTAAGGGTTTCTTCCTCCATCAACTTGCTCAGTTCCTCTAGCATATTGTGTGTGTTGTTCCAGAGTCTGGCATTTGCTGTCTTTTATGAAGTTACAGAATGAAGTAATAGCAGTCCATTGCCAAGTCAGAATGGTGGGCAGGCTGGAGGGGATCTGTAGGTGCTGGTGTTGCTCTGCACCTTGTTGTTAGGTAAAGGTTGAGGGTTTGGGTGGTGCCTGGTGAGTAACTACAGTTCAGCTTGTAGATAGTTTGCACTATAGTCACAGTGGCGCGTGGCCAAGTGGTTAAGGCATTGGACTAGCGATCTGAAGGTCGTGAGTTCGAGCCCCAGCCCAGGCAGCGTGTTGTGTCCTTGAGCAAGGCACTTAACCACACACTGCTCCAGTCCACCCAGCTGAAAATGGGTACCGACAAACTGCTAGGGGTTAACCTCGCGATAGACTGGCGTCCTACCCGGGAGGGAGTCTCATACTCTCAGTTGCTTCACATCACGGAAACCAGCATAAGCAACGGCCTGATGAACCTATAAGGCTCAGGACAGACTTTAACTTTAACTATAGTCACAGTGGAGGGAACAAATGCTTTGGGTGTTGATGAAATGCCATGTAGTGTTGGTCATAACACTGTGTGTACCAGCCTCCGCCCTAGGCATTGGTTCCAGATTCTACCCACACCCTGAGTGAAACAGATCCCCAGTAAACTTCTCGCCACTTACCGTCAGCCTGTGCCATTTGATTTTAGACGCCTCTTCTTTGGGGAAAAGTTTCCTACTATCTGACTTACCTGTATTCCTAAAATCTTATGTCTCCATCAAGTCCCCCTCAACCTCCTGTGCTGCAAGGACAATCTATCCGCTTTGCTTCATAACTGAAATGTTCCATCCCAGACACTTACTGAATCTCCTCTGCACCATCTTGGATGCAGTTTCATTCTTGCTGGTCTAGCAACCAGAACTATACATATTCCATTTGAAGCCAAACCAATATTTTATAACAAGCTTTAATAGTTTTGTTGGTGTTGCACTCATCCAGGCAATTTGATAATTTTCCATTACTTCCCTGACCTGAACCTCAAGGGTATTGTGCTGTCAGGAGGGAAGTCCCTCACCAAAGGATACCAGCTACTGGTGTTGCCACGTAATTTGTGTAGCTGGTCCTATTGAGTTTCTGGTCAATGCTCACCTCCTGGATACAAATGGTGGGAACTCTGCAATAGTGAAGCCATTGAATGTCAGAAGTAGATTGTTCGACTCTGTTATTGGAGATGGAAAATTGCCTGGCAGATTTGTGGCATAATTGTTAATAGTCATATATCAACCCCTGATTGAATGTTGTCCAGACCTTGCTCCATACAGGCCTGGACTGTTTTACCTGTGAGTGAAATTGAATATTGTGCAATCATTGAACATCCTACTTCCAACTTTATGTTAGAAGGAAGGTGATTCTTGAGTCAGTTGATGATGCCCTGAGGGACTCCTGCAGCAATGTCTTGGGACTGGAGAGATTCACTTCTGACAACCACGACCATCAACTTTTGATGTTTGACTTCACCTCTGACCACTGATGACCATTACCTCTTTGATGCCACACTCACTCAATTGCTATCTTTCTCTTTCACTTTGTCTCTGGAATTTGGCCCTTTGGTCCAAGGCAGAGATGAGAAGTGATTCAAGCAATACAAAGAAAGAGTGTTGATGAGTCTGGACAATACCTTCCATCCCTTTACCGATAGTTTGGGCAGTAATTACTGTGTAGGATCTGTCCACCTTTATACCTGGGAGATTTTCTACTACACCATCGAACAGAAGCAGCCTGGTTAAAGTTGCAGCCAGTTCTGGAGCTCAGAGCTTTAGTACAACAGCTGGAATGTCGTCTCAACCCAAAGCCATCACTGTATCAAACTCTCACCTGCTTCTCAGTATCACATGGAATAAATCAAATTGGCTCAAGATAGGCTTCAGTGATGATGGGGAATCTCAGAACAAAGCCAAGATGGATTATCCACTCAGCACTTTTGACCGCAGATCGTTGTGAATACTCAGGATATATATATATATATATCTGCTCTGTCAGTTATTAAGATTACAATCTCGGTACCACATTCCTGCATGAACCCCATATACACTTGTATCTTGTTTTCTCTCCCCTTCCTTTCTTAAGTAGTGGAATTACATTCGCTGTCTTCTAGGCTATATAAACAATTCTAGAATTCATGAAATGTTGGAAAATGACAACCTTCACTGCCTCCCCAGTCACCTCATCTTCTTCAAACCCTTGGGTGAAGCTGTCACTTTCGGGAAATAGCTATTTTCAGTCCCATTATTTTCCTCAATAGCTTTGCTTTTAGTAATGCCAATTCCTTCATTCATTCTATACCATTGTTTCTCAGGCAGATCCAGAAGTGTATATTTTCATCTTTTGTAATGCTAGATGCAACATACAGTGAATGATTAATTATGCATGTTTTCCAAATTGCCTGGTGTATTTTGTCCTAACTCAATATTTATTGATCTATTTGGTGATCCAGCATGGTGTAGGCTCTTGCCCTTTGAGACACACCGCCCCAGCAACACTGATTTAACCCTTGCCAAATCAGGGGATAATTTACAATGACCAAGTAATCTACCTGTTATGTCTTTGGACTGTGGGAGGAAACCAGAGCATGTGGAGAAAACCTACACTCTCGATGGGGAGGACATACAGAGACACATAACAGACACCGGCAGATTACTCTCTAAATTCCAACTCATAGAGCTGTAATACTGTCATGCTATCGTGGCACTCAGATATAAGCCCACAAGACTCTAAGATATAGGAGCAGAATTAGGCCATCTGGCCCATCGAGTCTGCTCTGGCATTTCAACATGGCTGATCCAATTTTTCTCTCAGCCCCAATCTCCTGCCTTCTCCCCGTATCCCTTCATGCCCTGACCAATCAACAATCTATCAACCTCAGCCTTAAGTATATATAAAGACTTGGCCTCCATTGCTGCTGTGACAAAGAATTCCACAGATTCACCACTCTCTGGCTAAAGAAATTCCTCTTCATCTCCATTCTAAAAGGATGCCCCTCTAGTTTGAGGCTGTGTCCTCTAGTCTTAGACTCTCCCTCCACAGGAAACATTCTCCCCACATCCACTCTGTCAAGTCCTTTCACCATTCAATAGGTTTTAAGGAGGTCACCCCTCATTCTTCTGAATTCTAGTGAATACAAATGCTCTTCATATGACAAGCCATTCAATCCTAGAATCATTTTTGTGAACCTTTTTTAAACCCTCTCCAGTTTCAGCACAGCCTTTCTAAGGTAAGGGGCCTAAACCTGCTCACAATTCTCCAAGTGAGGTCTCACTGGTGCTTTATAAAGTCTCAACATTACATCCTTGCCTTTATATTCTTGTCCTCTTGAATTGAAAGCTGACATTGCATTTGCCTTCCTTACCACAGACTCAACCTGCAAATTAAACTTTAGGGAATCCTGCACAAGAACTCCCAAGTCCCTTTGCATCTCAGTTTGTTTGTATTTTTTCTCCATTTAGAAAATACTCGAACCTTTCATTTATTTGCACCAAAGTGCATGGCCAGACCCTTCCTAACACTGTATTCCATCTGCCCATTCTTAATTTGTCTAAGTCCTTCTCTAGCCTCTCTATTTCTTGAAAACCACCTGCCCTCCACCTACTTTCATATTGTCTGTAAACTTTGCAACAAGATCATTAATTCCGTCATCCAAATCATTCACATGTAATGTAAAAAGAATTGGTCTCAACACTGACCCCTGTAGAACACCACTAGTCATCGGCAGCCAACCAGAAAAGGCTCCCTTTATTCCCACTCTTTGACTCCTGCCAATCAGCAGCCTCTTTATCCATGCTAGATCCTTTCCTTTAATATCATAGGATGGGAAATTCTAGGCAATTTCTAGAGTAGGTTACATGGTTGGCACAACATTGTGGGCCAAAGGGCCTGTAATGTGCTCTAGGTGTCCATCTATGTTCTATGTTCTCTGTTCTCTCATGGGCTCATAGTTTGTTAAGCAGCCTCACATGTGGCATCTTGTCAAAGGCCTTCTGAAAATCCAAGCATACAACATCAACTAGGTCACTGGGGAAATTTAAAACAAAAACTAGTAGATTTTTGGATATTAAGGGAATTAAAGGGTACAGAGGTAATGGCATGAAGGTAGATCAAACATGATCTAAATGCAACAGATTCTGCAGATGCTGGAAATCCAGAGTAACACACACAAAATAGTGGAGGAACTCAGCAGTCAATGTTTCAGGCTGGGACCCTTCAGCTCAGAACACATCATATTCCTTATTCTCCAGCCCTATACTTTCTCTACCTATCACCTCCCAGCTTCTTACTTCAACCTCCCTCCCCCACCACCTGGCTCACATATCACCTGATACCTTGTCCTCTCCATAGATACTGACTGACCTGCTGAGTTCTTCCAACTTTTTCTGTGTGTTGTTCAGCCATGATCTCAAAGACAGGCACAGCAGGCAAGAGGAGATGAATAGCCTATTACATATTTTATTCCCTGAGCTCACCAGACTTAAGGGATAGAAACGTGTTTCACTGATAGCTGCATTATTTCAACTCCAGAATTTTGTCCAGGACCATTTCTGGATCAGCTACAGTGTGGAAATTCTAAATCTCTGGGAACGTAGAAGTTTTTGGAGAGGGTGTAAGAGATTCACCTGGATGCTACCTAGACTAGAGATTTTGGCTTTATGAGAGGCTGGACAATCTTGGGTTGCTTTCTTTGGAGTGTTGGATGCTGAGGGGCAACCTAATAGAAGTTATGTTAACAATCTCTAGGACATCCCTGCCCCACCACCATCAGGCAGGAGGCACCATAGCATTAGGACAAGGGCTGTTAGGATGGAAAAGAGCTTCTTCTCTCTGGCCAAAGGGACTGGGCTCCCTGCCACCACCCACGTATGAAGCACCTGTAACGTCATGCTCTTTGCTTTTTAACTTGGTGTAAGTGCACCTTATTATTTGTTAGTTTATTTGTGGTAACATTATTCCGTGTGTTGTGTGTGAAAGTTGTATGTACTGCATTGTGCAGAACCTTGTTTCATTTGGTGGTATACACGTGTGTGTGGAATTACAGCTGAACTCGAATCTGAACCTGTGGGACATGGGTAGAGTAGGTAGTCGGTCTGTTCCCCAGGGTGGATATCAGTTTAAGGTAAGAGAACATTTTAAAAAGTTCATGGGACATGTCTATTGCTTACATAAAGAGTGGTGGTTGTGTGGAGTGTGTTTTCAGGGCAGGTGCTGGAAGCAATGGAGATATTTAGACAGGCGCAGGTAATGGAGAGATGTTCAAGAAGATGGAATTAGTTAGATTGGTATTGTGGTTGCCACATGCATGATAGGCTGAATGACCTATTTCTATGCCGACTGTTCTATGTTGTGGAACAGATTAACAGCTGAGACCCATGTTATCCACAGCACAATTACAGTAGAATCCTCCTCAGCCATTTTCACACCCACAGATTTCTTAAGGGTTAGTCTTCAGTGTTGGAAAGAATTGAATATCTTTATCCAATTGTAGCATCTGAATTTGGTTACTTGTTGTTTGCTGAATTTGATACAGCAGACGTTATTGAGGAAGGACATCAGAATACATCGTTCCAGTTGGATGTATTACAATAACCCACACACTATGCCATGGGAGAAATATTGATTCATTAATAAGCACGCGTGCTTTCAGATACTAATTAGATCCAGCCAGTTCATGATACTGCCTCGGAGCATTCCTATTTCTCTGATTGGATGACAGCAGATGCAATAATTTATTATTTGCAGATTCATTGATTTAGTGCTACGATCAATCTGTGTACCATCTCTATTCTTACCTTGCAGAAGTACTCGGCCATCTCGCTGTGCAGCATTACGACAGAGGCACTGAAAGTCCTTGGTGCCACTGAGGACCTGATTGAGGCTACACAGGAAGATCGTTCACTGCCTGATTCTTGTGAGGGTAGGATACCTTCAGAGAAAGAAGCAGCCAAACTTCAGGCACATCTCTCCAAACTTGAGGAGAATGTAAGAACCATCAGTAACATTGATGTAGATATAGTTTGGTATATTTTTCTGCTGGTTTAATCCTAGAGATTTCATCTTAACTTTAAAATGAGGAAATACTTAAATGCATTTAGGAAGGCAAGTGGTATGTTATAGAGCCACAGAGTCATACAGCTCACAACAGACCATTCTGTCTTTGGCATCCATGTTTTATTCCCTGTTTACATAATGCTCATCAGTACTAATCCTAATGCCCGCATTAGAATTGTAATCATATTTATTGTCACTGATTTATATGTCATGAAGTTTGTTGTTTTGCAGCACCAGTGCAGTATAAAGACATAAAATTGCCATAGAGTTTATTACAAAATTAAATACAAACTCCAACAAGGTTGTGTTCGTGGATTTATGGGCTGTTTGGAAACCTGATGATGGAAGGGTTGAGGGTGTTTCTGACATGTTGAGTGTGTGTATTCAGGCTCCTGTACCTCCTCCCTAATGTGAAGAGGACAGATAGGTTGAGGGTCCTTGGTAATGAACATCTTCTTGAGGCACCACCACTTGAAAGTGGCCTCGATGGCAGGGAGGAGTGCACCCATGAGGGAGCTGGCTGAGTTTACAGCCCTGTGCATTCAGAGCATCATACTTACAATGAAGTAAGGCTCACTGGCCTGAATTACCTGACTTATTCCGACTGCCCTTCCTAAATAAGCGAACAGCATTAACTATCCTTTAGTTTTCTGACTCCCCACCTGTAGTAACTAAGGTGCCACAGTTAACTCCTCCCTTCTTTCATATAGAAGCCTAGGATAGATCTCATCCAGCCCAAAAGAGCTATACAGCCTTATGTATCCCTTGACATCTAATACCTTCCCCTTCTTGAGATTATCCATGAACTTTACCCCTGTACTTCCACCAACTTAACCGGGATCCTACCACCAAGCACATCTTTTGCTCCTAACGTACCTCTATAATTTCGATAGGGATTACTCTCTATATGACTTTGTTGTCCACTCTCACTGATTTCCCTTATGGCACTTAGACAGTAAGACCATTAGATATAAGAGCAGAATTGGACGAGTTGGCCCATCAACTCTGCTCCTCCATTTCATCATGGCTGATCCAAATTTCCTCTCAGCCCCAATCTCCTGCCTTCTCCTGTATCCCTTCCTGCCCTGACCAATCAAGAATCTATCAACCTCTACCTTAAACGTACATAAAGCCTTGGCCTCCACTTGTGGCAAAGAATTCCACAGATTCACCACCCTCTGGCTAAAGAGATTCCTCCTCACCTCCGTTCTAAAAGGATGCACTATAGAAAGGGTGCATAGGAGATTTACAAGGATGTTGCCGAGATTGGGGAGCATGCCTTATAGGTTGAGTAAACTTGGCCGTTTTTCCTTGAAGTGACAGAGCATGAGAGGTGACCTGATAGAGGTGTATAAGATGATGAGAGGCATTGATCATGTGGATAGTCAGAGGCTTTTTTCCCAGGGCTGAAATGGCTAGCAAGAGAGGGCACAGTTTAAGGTGCTTGGAAGTAGGTACGGAGGAGATGTCAGGGGTAAGTTTTCTACACAGAGAGTGGTGTGTACGTGGAATGGGCTACCAGCGGCATTCGTGGAGATAGATACCATAGGGTCTTTTAAGGGACTCCTGGATAGGTACATGGAGCTTAGAAAAATAGAGGACTATGGGTAACCCTGGGTAATTTCTAAGGTAGGGACATGTTCAGCACAGCTTTGTGAGCCAAAGGGCCTTTATTGTGCTGTAGGTTTTCTGTGTTTCTATTATTCTGAGGTTGTGTCCTCTAGTCTTAGGCTCTCTCACCATAGGAAACATCCTCTCCACATCCACTCTATCTGTGTCCTCTGGTCCCAGACTACCCCACTATAGGAAACATCCTCTCCACATCCACTCTATCTGTGTCCTCTGGTCCTAGACTCCCCCACTATAGGAAACATCCTCTCCACATCCACTCTATCTGTGCCCTCTGGTCCCAGACTCCCCCACTACAGGAAACATCCTCTCCACATCCACTCTATCTGTGTCCTCTGGTCCTAGACTCTCCCACTATAGGAAACATCCTCTCCACATCCACTCTATCTGTTTCCTCTGGTCCCAGACTCCCCCACTATAGGAAACATCCTCTCCACATCCACTCTATCTGTGCCCTCTGGTCCCAGACTCCCCCACTATAGGAAACATCCTCTCCACATCCACTCTATCTGTGCCTTCTGGCCCTAGACTCCCTCACTATAGGAAACATCCTCTCCACATCCACTCTATCTGTGCCCTCTGGTCCCAGACTCCCCCACTATAGGAAACATCCTCTCCACATCCACTCTATCTGTGCCCTCTGGTCCCAGACTCCCCCACTATAGGAAACATCCCCTCCACATCCACCCTATCTGTGCCCTCTGGTCCTAGACTCCCCCACTATAGGAAACATCCTCTCCACATCCACTCTATCTGTTTCCTCTGGTCCCAGACTCCCCCACTATAGGAAACATCCCCTCCACATCCACCCTATCTGTGCCCTCTGGTCCTAGACTCCCCCACTATAGGAAACATCCTCTCCACATCCACTCTATCTGTGTCCTCTGGTCCTAGACTCCCCCACTATAGGAAACATCCTCTCCACATCCACTCTATCTGTGCCCTCTGGTCCCAGACTCCCCCACTACAGGAAACATCCTCTCCACATCCACTCTATCTGTGTCCTCTGGTCCTAGACTTTCCCACTATAGGAAACATCCTCTCCACATCCACTCTATCTGTGCCCTCTGGTCCCAGACTCCCCCACTATAGGAAACATCCTCTCCACATCCACTCTATCTGTGCCTTCTGGCCCTAGACTCCCTCACTATAGGAAACATCCTCTCCACATCCACTCTATCTGTGCCCTCTGGTCCCAGACTCCCCCACTATAGGAAACATCCTCTCCACATCCACTCTATCTGTGCCCTCTGGTCCCAGACTCCCCCACTATAGGAAACATCCCCTCCACATCCACTCTATCTGTGTCCTCTGGTCCTAGACTCCCCCACTATAGGAAACATCCTCTCCACATCCACTCTATCTGTGTCCTCTGGTCCTAGACTCCCCCACTATAGGAAACATCCTCTCCACATCCACTCTATCTGTGCCCTCTGGTCCCAGACTCCCCCACTACAAGAAACATCCTCTCCACATCCACTCTATCTGTGTCCTCTGGTCCTAGACTCTCCCACTATAGGAAACATCCTCTCCACATCCACTCTATCTGTGCCCTCTGGTCCCAGACTCCCCCACTATAGGAAACATCCTCTCCACATCCACTCTATCTGTGCCTTCTGGCCCTAGACTCCCTCACTATAGGAAACATCCTCTCCACATCCACTCTATCTGTGCCCTCTGGTCCCAGACTCCCCCACTATAGGAAACATCCTCTCCACATCCACTCTATCTGTGCCCTCTGGTCCCAGACTCCCCCACTATAGGAAACATCCCCTCCACATCCACCCTATCTGTGCCCTCTGGTCCTAGATTCCCCCACTATAGGAAACATCCTCTTTACATCCACTCTGTCTGTGTCCTCTGGTCCTAGACTCCCCCACTATAGGAAACATCCTCTCCACATCCACTCTATCTGTTTCCTCTGGTCCCAGACTCCCCCACTATAGGAAACATCCACCCTATCTGTGCCCTCTGGTCCTAGACTCCCCCACTATAGGAAACATCCTCTCCACATCCACTCTATCTGTGTCCTCTGGTCCTAGACTCCCCCACTATAGGAAACATCCTCTCCACATCCACTCTATCTGTTTCCTCTGGTCCCAGACTCCCCCACTATAGGAAACATCCTCACCACATCCACTCTATCTGTGTCCTCTGGTCCCAGACTCCCCCACTACAGGAAACATCCTCTCCACATCCACTCTATCTGTGTCCTCTCATCCCAGACTTCCCCACTATAGGAAACTTCCTCTCCACATCCACTCTATCTGTGTCCTCTGGTCCCAGACTCCCCCACTATAGGAAACATCCTCTCCACATCCACTCTATCTGTGTCCTCTGGTCCCAGACTCCCCCACTATAGGAAACATCCTCACCACATCCACTCTATCTGTGTCATCTGGTCCCAGACTACCCCACTATAGGAAACATCCTCTCCACATCCACTCTATCTGTGTCTTCTGGTCCCAGACTCCCCCACTATAGGAAACATCCTCTCCACATCCACTCTATCTGTGCCCTCTGGTCCCAGACTCCCCCACTATAGGAAACATCCTCTCCACATCCACTCTATCTGTGCCTTCTGGCCCTAGACTCCCCCACTATAGGAAACATCCTCTCCACATCCACTCTATCTGTGCCCTCTGGTCCCAGACTCCCCCACTATAGGAAACATCCTCTCCACATCCACTCTATCTGTGCCTTCTGGCCCTAGACTCCCCCACTATAGGAAACATCCTCTCCACATCCACTCTATCTGTGCCCTCTGGTCCCAGACTCCCCCACTATAGGAAACATC
This sequence comes from Hemitrygon akajei, assembly GCF_048418815.1. Taxonomy (NCBI): domain Eukaryota; kingdom Metazoa; phylum Chordata; class Chondrichthyes; order Myliobatiformes; family Dasyatidae; genus Hemitrygon; species Hemitrygon akajei. The sequence continues at coordinate 5,531,579 of NC_133143.1, read as the reverse complement.
CTCTCCACATCCACTCTATCTGTGCCTTCTGGCCCTAGACTCCCCCACTATAGGAAACATCCTCTCCACATCCACTCTGTCAAGTCCTTTCACCATTCAATAGGTTTTAAGGAGGTCACCCCTCATTCTTCTGAATTCTAGTGAATACAAATGCTCTTCATATGACAAGCCATTCAATCCTAGAATCATTTTTGTGAACCTTTTTTAAACCCTCTCCAGTTTCAGCACAGCCTTTCTAAGGTAAGGGGCCTAAACCTGCTCACAATTCTCCAAGTGAGGTCTCACTGGTGCTTTATAAAGTCTCAACATTACATCCTTGCCTTTATATTCTTGTCCTCTTGAATTGAAAGCTGACATTGCATTTGCCTTCCTTACCACAGACTCAACCTGCAAATTAAACTTTAGGGAATCCTGCACAAGAACTCCCAAGTCCCTTTGCATCTCAGTTTGTTTGTATTTTTTCTCCATTTAGAAAATACTCGAACCTTTCATTTATTTGCACCAAAGTGCATGGCCAGACCCTTCCTAACACTGTATTCCATCTGCCCATTCTTAATTTGTCTAAGTCCTTCTCTAGCCTCTCTATTTCTTGAAAACCACCTGCCCTCCACCTACTTTCATATTGTCTGTAAACTTTGCAACAAGATCATTAATTCCGTCATCCAAATCATTCACATGTAATGTAAAAAGAATTGGTCTCAACACTGACCCCTGTAGAACACCACTAGTCATCGGCAGCCAACCAGAAAAGGCTCCCTTTATTCCCACTCTTTGACTCCTGCCAATCAGCAGCCTCTTTATCCATGCTAGATCCTTTCCTTTAATATCATAGGATGGGAAATTCTAGGCAATTTCTAGAGTAGGTTACATGGTTGGCACAACATTGTGGGCCAAAGGGCCTGTAATGTGCTCTAGGTGTCCATCTATGTTCTATGTTCTCTGTTCTCTCATGGGCTCATAGTTTGTTAAGCAGCCTCACATGTGGCATCTTGTCAAAGGCCTTCTGAAAATCCAAGCATACAACATCAACTAGGTCACTGGGGAAATTTAAAACAAAAACTAGTAGATTTTTGGATATTAAGGGAATTAAAGGGTACAGAGGTAATGGCATGAAGGTAGATCAAACATGATCTAAATGCAACAGATTCTGCAGATGCTGGAAATCCAGAGTAACACACACAAAATAGTGGAGGAACTCAGCAGTCAATGTTTCAGGCTGGGACCCTTCAGCTCAGAACACATCATATTCCTTATTCTCCAGCCCTATACTTTCTCTACCTATCACCTCCCAGCTTCTTACTTCAACCTCCCTCCCCCACCACCTGGCTCACATATCACCTGATACCTTGTCCTCTCCATAGATACTGACTGACCTGCTGAGTTCTTCCAACTTTTTCTGTGTGTTGTTCAGCCATGATCTCAAAGACAGGCACAGCAGGCAAGAGGAGATGAATAGCCTATTACATATTTTATTCCCTGAGCTCACCAGACTTAAGGGATAGAAACGTGTTTCACTGATAGCTGCATTATTTCAACTCCAGAATTTTGTCCAGGACCATTTCTGGATCAGCTACAGTGTGGAAATTCTAAATCTCTGGGAACGTAGAAGTTTTTGGAGAGGGTGTAAGAGATTCACCTGGATGCTACCTAGACTAGAGATTTTGGCTTTATGAGAGGCTGGACAATCTTGGGTTGCTTTCTTTGGAGTGTTGGATGCTGAGGGGCAACCTAATAGAAGTTATGTTAACAATCTCTAGGACATCCCTGCCCCACCACCATCAGGCAGGAGGCACCATAGCATTAGGACAAGGGCTGTTAGGATGGAAAAGAGCTTCTTCTCTCTGGCCAAAGGGACTGGGCTCCCTGCCACCACCCACGTATGAAGCACCTGTAACGTCATGCTCTTTGCTTTTTAACTTGGTGTAAGTGCACCTTATTATTTGTTAGTTTATTTGTGGTAACATTATTCCGTGTGTTGTGTGTGAAAGTTGTATGTACTGCATTGTGCAGAACCTTGTTTCATTTGGTGGTATACACGTGTGTGTGGAATTACAGCTGAACTCGAATCTGAACCTGTGGGACATGGGTAGAGTAGGTAGTCGGTCTGTTCCCCAGGGTGGATATCAGTTTAAGGTAAGAGAACATTTTAAAAAGTTCATGGGACATGTCTATTGCTTACATAAAGAGTGGTGGTTGTGTGGAGTGTGTTTTCAGGGCAGGTGCTGGAAGCAATGGAGATATTTAGACAGGCGCAGGTAATGGAGAGATGTTCAAGAAGATGGAATTAGTTAGATTGGTATTGTGGTTGCCACATGCATGATAGGCTGAATGACCTATTTCTATGCCGACTGTTCTATGTTGTGGAACAGATTAACAGCTGAGACCCATGTTATCCACAGCACAATTACAGTAGAATCCTCCTCAGCCATTTTCACACCCACAGATTTCTTAAGGGTTAGTCTTCAGTGTTGGAAAGAATTGAATATCTTTATCCAATTGTAGCATCTGAATTTGGTTACTTGTTGTTTGCTGAATTTGATACAGCAGACGTTATTGAGGAAGGACATCAGAATACATCGTTCCAGTTGGATGTATTACAATAACCCACACACTATGCCATGGGAGAAATATTGATTCATTAATAAGCACGCGTGCTTTCAGATACTAATTAGATCCAGCCAGTTCATGATACTGCCTCGGAGCATTCCTATTTCTCTGATTGGATGACAGCAGATGCAATAATTTATTATTTGCAGATTCATTGATTTAGTGCTACGATCAATCTGTGTACCATCTCTATTCTTACCTTGCAGAAGTACTCGGCCATCTCGCTGTGCAGCATTACGACAGAGGCACTGAAAGTCCTTGGTGCCACTGAGGACCTGATTGAGGCTACACAGGAAGATCGTTCACTGCCTGATTCTTGTGAGGGTAGGATACCTTCAGAGAAAGAAGCAGCCAAACTTCAGGCACATCTCTCCAAACTTGAGGAGAATGTAAGAACCATCAGTAACATTGATGTAGATATAGTTTGGTATATTTTTCTGCTGGTTTAATCCTAGAGATTTCATCTTAACTTTAAAATGAGGAAATACTTAAATGCATTTAGGAAGGCAAGTGGTATGTTATAGAGCCACAGAGTCATACAGCTCACAACAGACCATTCTGTCTTTGGCATCCATGTTTTATTCCCTGTTTACATAATGCTCATCAGTACTAATCCTAATGCCCGCATTAGAATTGTAATCATATTTATTGTCACTGATTTATATGTCATGAAGTTTGTTGTTTTGCAGCACCAGTGCAGTATAAAGACATAAAATTGCCATAGAGTTTATTACAAAATTAAATACAAACTCCAACAAGGTTGTGTTCGTGGATTTATGGGCTGTTTGGAAACCTGATGATGGAAGGGTTGAGGGTGTTTCTGACATGTTGAGTGTGTGTATTCAGGCTCCTGTACCTCCTCCCTAATGTGAAGAGGACAGATAGGTTGAGGGTCCTTGGTAATGAACATCTTCTTGAGGCACCACCACTTGAAAGTGGCCTCGATGGCAGGGAGGAGTGCACCCATGAGGGAGCTGGCTGAGTTTACAGCCCTGTGCATTCAGAGCATCATACTTACAATGAAGTAAGGCTCACTGGCCTGAATTACCTGACTTATTCCGACTGCCCTTCCTAAATAAGCGAACAGCATTAACTATCCTTTAGTTTTCTGACTCCCCACCTGTAGTAACTAAGGTGCCACAGTTAACTCCTCCCTTCTTTCATATAGAAGCCTAGGATAGATCTCATCCAGCCCAAAAGAGCTATACAGCCTTATGTATCCCTTGACATCTAATACCTTCCCCTTCTTGAGATTATCCATGAACTTTACCCCTGTACTTCCACCAACTTAACCGGGATCCTACCACCAAGCACATCTTTTGCTCCTAACGTACCTCTATAATTTCGATAGGGATTACTCTCTATATGACTTTGTTGTCCACTCTCACTGATTTCCCTTATGGCACTTAGACAGTAAGACCATTAGATATAAGAGCAGAATTGGACGAGTTGGCCCATCAACTCTGCTCCTCCATTTCATCATGGCTGATCCAAATTTCCTCTCAGCCCCAATCTCCTGCCTTCTCCTGTATCCCTTCCTGCCCTGACCAATCAAGAATCTATCAACCTCTACCTTAAACGTACATAAAGCCTTGGCCTCCACTTGTGGCAAAGAATTCCACAGATTCACCACCCTCTGGCTAAAGAGATTCCTCCTCACCTCCGTTCTAAAAGGATGCACTATAGAAAGGGTGCATAGGAGATTTACAAGGATGTTGCCGAGATTGGGGAGCATGCCTTATAGGTTGAGTAAACTTGGCCGTTTTTCCTTGAAGTGACAGAGCATGAGAGGTGACCTGATAGAGGTGTATAAGATGATGAGAGGCATTGATCATGTGGATAGTCAGAGGCTTTTTTCCCAGGGCTGAAATGGCTAGCAAGAGAGGGCACAGTTTAAGGTGCTTGGAAGTAGGTACGGAGGAGATGTCAGGGGTAAGTTTTCTACACAGAGAGTGGTGTGTACGTGGAATGGGCTACCAGCGGCATTCGTGGAGATAGATACCATAGGGTCTTTTAAGGGACTCCTGGATAGGTACATGGAGCTTAGAAAAATAGAGGACTATGGGTAACCCTGGGTAATTTCTAAGGTAGGGACATGTTCAGCACAGCTTTGTGAGCCAAAGGGCCTTTATTGTGCTGTAGGTTTTCTGTGTTTCTATTATTCTGAGGTTGTGTCCTCTAGTCTTAGGCTCTCTCACCATAGGAAACATCCTCTCCACATCCACTCTATCTGTGTCCTCTGGTCCCAGACTACCCCACTATAGGAAACATCCTCTCCACATCCACTCTATCTGTGTCCTCTGGTCCTAGACTCCCCCACTATAGGAAACATCCTCTCCACATCCACTCTATCTGTGCCCTCTGGTCCCAGACTCCCCCACTACAGGAAACATCCTCTCCACATCCACTCTATCTGTGTCCTCTGGTCCTAGACTCTCCCACTATAGGAAACATCCTCTCCACATCCACTCTATCTGTTTCCTCTGGTCCCAGACTCCCCCACTATAGGAAACATCCTCTCCACATCCACTCTATCTGTGCCCTCTGGTCCCAGACTCCCCCACTATAGGAAACATCCTCTCCACATCCACTCTATCTGTGCCTTCTGGCCCTAGACTCCCTCACTATAGGAAACATCCTCTCCACATCCACTCTATCTGTGCCCTCTGGTCCCAGACTCCCCCACTATAGGAAACATCCTCTCCACATCCACTCTATCTGTGCCCTCTGGTCCCAGACTCCCCCACTATAGGAAACATCCCCTCCACATCCACCCTATCTGTGCCCTCTGGTCCTAGACTCCCCCACTATAGGAAACATCCTCTCCACATCCACTCTATCTGTTTCCTCTGGTCCCAGACTCCCCCACTATAGGAAACATCCCCTCCACATCCACCCTATCTGTGCCCTCTGGTCCTAGACTCCCCCACTATAGGAAACATCCTCTCCACATCCACTCTATCTGTGTCCTCTGGTCCTAGACTCCCCCACTATAGGAAACATCCTCTCCACATCCACTCTATCTGTGCCCTCTGGTCCCAGACTCCCCCACTACAGGAAACATCCTCTCCACATCCACTCTATCTGTGTCCTCTGGTCCTAGACTTTCCCACTATAGGAAACATCCTCTCCACATCCACTCTATCTGTGCCCTCTGGTCCCAGACTCCCCCACTATAGGAAACATCCTCTCCACATCCACTCTATCTGTGCCTTCTGGCCCTAGACTCCCTCACTATAGGAAACATCCTCTCCACATCCACTCTATCTGTGCCCTCTGGTCCCAGACTCCCCCACTATAGGAAACATCCTCTCCACATCCACTCTATCTGTGCCCTCTGGTCCCAGACTCCCCCACTATAGGAAACATCCCCTCCACATCCACTCTATCTGTGTCCTCTGGTCCTAGACTCCCCCACTATAGGAAACATCCTCTCCACATCCACTCTATCTGTGTCCTCTGGTCCTAGACTCCCCCACTATAGGAAACATCCTCTCCACATCCACTCTATCTGTGCCCTCTGGTCCCAGACTCCCCCACTACAAGAAACATCCTCTCCACATCCACTCTATCTGTGTCCTCTGGTCCTAGACTCTCCCACTATAGGAAACATCCTCTCCACATCCACTCTATCTGTGCCCTCTGGTCCCAGACTCCCCCACTATAGGAAACATCCTCTCCACATCCACTCTATCTGTGCCTTCTGGCCCTAGACTCCCTCACTATAGGAAACATCCTCTCCACATCCACTCTATCTGTGCCCTCTGGTCCCAGACTCCCCCACTATAGGAAACATCCTCTCCACATCCACTCTATCTGTGCCCTCTGGTCCCAGACTCCCCCACTATAGGAAACATCCCCTCCACATCCACCCTATCTGTGCCCTCTGGTCCTAGATTCCCCCACTATAGGAAACATCCTCTTTACATCCACTCTGTCTGTGTCCTCTGGTCCTAGACTCCCCCACTATAGGAAACATCCTCTCCACATCCACTCTATCTGTTTCCTCTGGTCCCAGACTCCCCCACTATAGGAAACATCCACCCTATCTGTGCCCTCTGGTCCTAGACTCCCCCACTATAGGAAACATCCTCTCCACATCCACTCTATCTGTGTCCTCTGGTCCTAGACTCCCCCACTATAGGAAACATCCTCTCCACATCCACTCTATCTGTTTCCTCTGGTCCCAGACTCCCCCACTATAGGAAACATCCTCACCACATCCACTCTATCTGTGTCCTCTGGTCCCAGACTCCCCCACTACAGGAAACATCCTCTCCACATCCACTCTATCTGTGTCCTCTCATCCCAGACTTCCCCACTATAGGAAACTTCCTCTCCACATCCACTCTATCTGTGTCCTCTGGTCCCAGACTCCCCCACTATAGGAAACATCCTCTCCACATCCACTCTATCTGTGTCCTCTGGTCCCAGACTCCCCCACTATAGGAAACATCCTCACCACATCCACTCTATCTGTGTCATCTGGTCCCAGACTACCCCACTATAGGAAACATCCTCTCCACATCCACTCTATCTGTGTCTTCTGGTCCCAGACTCCCCCACTATAGGAAACATCCTCTCCACATCCACTCTATCTGTGCCCTCTGGTCCCAGACTCCCCCACTATAGGAAACATCCTCTCCACATCCACTCTATCTGTGCCTTCTGGCCCTAGACTCCCCCACTATAGGAAACATCCTCTCCACATCCACTCTATCTGTGCCCTCTGGTCCCAGACTCCCCCACTATAGGAAACATCCTCTCCACATCCACTCTATCTGTGCCTTCTGGCCCTAGACTCCCCCACTATAGGAAACATCCTCTCCACATCCACTCTATCTGTGCCCTCTGGTCCCAGACTCCCCCACTATAGGAAACATCCTCTCCACATCCACTCTATCTGTGCCTTCTGGCCCTAGACTCCCCCACTATAGGAAACATCCTCTCCACATCCACTCTATCTGTGCCCTCTGGTCCCAGACTCCCCCACTATAGGAAACATCCTCTCCACATCCACTCTATCTGTGCCCTCTGGTCCCAGACTCCCCCACTATAGGAAACATCCCCTCCACATCCACCCTATCTGTGCCCTCTGGTCCTAGATTCCCCCACTATAGGAAACATCCTCTCCACATCCACTCTATCTGTGTCCTCTGGTCCTAGATTCCCCCACTATAGGAAACATCCTCTTTACATCCACTCTGTCTGTGTCCTCTGGTCCTAGACTCCCCCACTATAGGAAACATCCACCCTATCTGTGCCCTCTGGTCCTAGACTCCCCCACTATAGGAAACATCCTCTCCACATCCACTCTATCTGTGTCCTCTGGTCCTAGACTCCCCCACTATAGGAAACATCCTCTCCACATCCACTCTATCTGTTTCCTCTGGTCCCAGACTCCCCCACTATAGGAAACATCCTCACCACATCCACTCTATCTGTGTCCTCTGGTCCCAGACTCCCCCACTATAGGAAACATCCTCTCCACATCCACTCTATCTGTGTCCTCTGGTCCCAGACTCCCCCACTATAGGAAACATCCTCACCACATCCACTCTATCTGTGCCCTCTGGTCCCAGACTCCCCCACTATAGGAAACATCCTCTCCATATCCACTCTATCTGTGCCCTCTGGTCCCAGACTCCCCCACTATAGGAAACATCCTCACCACATCCACTCTATATGTGTCCTCTGGTCCGAGACTCCCCCACTATAGGAAACATCCTCTCCACATCCACTCTATCTGTGTCCTCTGGTCCTAGACTCCCCCACTATAGGAAACATCCTCTCCACATCCACTCTATCTGTTTCCTCTGGTCCCAGACTCCCCCACTATAGGAAACATCCTCACCACATCCACTCTATCTGTGTCCTCTGGTCCCAGACTCCCCCACTATAGGAAACATCCTCTCCACATCCACTCTATCTGTGTCCTCTGGTCCCAGACTCCCCCACTATAGGAAACATCCTCACCACATCCACTCTATCTGTGCCCTCTGGTCCCAGACTCCCCCACTATAGGAAACATCCTCTCCATATCCACTCTATCTGTGCCCTCTGGTCCCAGACTCCCCCACTATAGGAAACATCCTCACCACATCCACTCTATATGTGTCCTCTGGTCCGAGACTCACCCACTATAGGAAACATCCTCTCCACATCCACTCAATCAAGGCCTTTCAATATTCAATAGGATTCAATGAGGTCATCCCTCATTCGTCTGAACTCTAGTGAATACAGACCCAGAGCCATCAAACACTCTTCATACGACAAGCCATTCAATCTTAGAATCATGCTCATGAACGTCCTTTAAACTCTCTCCAACTTCAACACATCCTTTCTAAAATATGGGGCCCAAACCTGCTCACAACACTCCAAGTGAGGCCTCACCAGTCCTTTATAAAGTCTCAACATTACATTTTTGCTTTTATATTCCTGTCCTCTGGAAATGAATGCTGACATCGCATCTGCCTTCAGTATTCACTATGGAAAAGGATCTTGGTGATTGTAGGGATGACTTGCAGTGGACTGAAAAGCTTGAGCATGTAGATATTAAGGAAGAGGATGTGCAGGAGCTTTTGGAAAGAATCAATTTGGATAAGTCACCAGGACCGGACGAGATGTACCCCAGGCTACATCCAGATGTACCCCAGGAGGCGAGGGAGGAGATTGCTGAGCCTCTGGTAATGATCTTTGTGTAACCCCCTGAGTCGCCTCAGGCTCGCTCAGCTCGTTCTCGTCTGGGGGGAGCAGCCTTCGGCCCCACCCAACTGGGTAATCAGCTGGTGTGGATGCTGTGTGATGTCCCCACCTCGCCAAATTACAGACAGCACACTATATGCGATTAAATGATTACAATTTATAAAGATTACTATAACTAAGTAATTAATAACGATACAGTATACATGAAGGAAAATAAAATAAAGAAAAGGCACCAAATTTATCAAAGTCCAAACCACTTCATGCACAACCGTTGGAGCTCAATTACTGATGTCTTCTGGCCACCATTCAATCCCCTCCGAACTCCTCGACTCGCAGCTCAGGACCACCCGAAGTGGTCAACCAAGCACATCTATCTACGTCTCCTCTCCTCGGGGTACCTCCTGGCCTCGGACCCCCACTTGGGGTCCGTTCCTCGCCCAGTTTACAGTATCGCGTCCTCTCTCTCCCACCCCCTCGCGCCGATCTCCCCAAAAGCCCACCAACAATAGCTTACAGACTCAGAAGAAAGTACAACATTAATCCCAATTGGTTTACACAGGAATACAATTCTCGTTATCGGTAAATTTTAACCCAAACAAGCTTCCAGCACTCTCTCGCAACAAAGAAGCATTCCTACTTTTAACAAAACAAAGAAGCCATTTTGATTAACATACGCAGTAACAAAGAAAAAGAAGAAACCCCTCTTTTCATTTGCGTCATCAATGGGGACAGGAAAAGTTCCAGGGAATTAGAGGTTTGCGGATGTCGTTCCTTTATTCAAGAAAGGGAGTAGAGATAGCCCAGGAAATTACAGACCAGTGAGTCTTACCTCAGTGGTTTTTAAGTTGATGGAGAAGATCCTGAGAGGCAGGATTTATGAACATTTGAAGAGGTATAATATGATTAGGAATAGTCAGCATGGCTTTGTCAGAGGCAGGTTGTGCCTTATGAGCCTGATAGATTTTTTTTGAGGATGTGACTAAACACATTGATTAAGGAAGAACAGTGGATGTAGTGTATATGGATTTCAGCAAGGCATTTGATAAGGTTCCCCATGAAAGGCTTATTGAGAAAGTAAGCAGGCATGGGATCCAAGGAGACTTGCTTTGTAGATCCAGAACTGGTTTGCATGGAGGTCGGTGACCAGTGGAGTGCCTCAGGGATCTGTTCTGAGACCCGTACTCTTCGTCATTTTTATAAATGATCTGGATGAGGAAGTGGAGGGATGGGTTAGAAAATTTGCTGATGACACAAAGGTTGGGGGTGTTGTGGATAGTGTAGAGGGCTGTCAGAGGTTACAGTGGGACATCGATAGTATGCAAAACTGGGCTGAGAAGTGGCAGATGGAGTTTAACCCAGGAAAGTGTGGGGTGGTTCATTTTGGTAGGTCAAATATGATGGCAGAATATAGTATTAATGGTAAGACTCTTGGCAGTGTGGAGGATCAGAGGGATACTGGGGTCTGAGTCCATAGGACACTCAAAGCTGCTGCGCAGGTTGACTCTGTGGTTAAGAAGGCATACGGTGCATTGGCCTTCATCAATCGTGGGATTGAGTTTAAGATCTGAGAGGTAATGTTGCAGCTATATAGGACCCTGGTCAGACCCCACTTGGTGTACTGTTCTCAGTTCTGGTCACCTCACTACAAGAAGGATGTGAAACAATAGAAAGGGTACAGAGGAGATTTACAAGGATGTTGCCTGGATTGGGTAGCATGCCTTATGAGAATAGGTTGAGTGAACTCGGCCTTTTCTCATTAGAGCAACAGAGGATGAGAGTTGATCTGATAGAGGTGTATAAGATGATGAGAGACATTTTCCCAGGGCTGAGATTGCTAGCATGAGAGGGCAGAGTTTTAAGATGCTTGGAAGTAGGTATGGAGGAGATGTTTTCTATGCAGAGAGTGGTGAGTGCGTGGAAGGGGCTGCCAGCGGCGGTGGTGAAGACGGATACGATTAGGTCTTTTAAGAGACTCCTGGATAGGTACATGGAGCTTAGAAAAATAGAGGGCTATGGGTAACCCTAGTAATTTCTAAGGTAAGAACATGTTCGGCACAGCTTTGTGGGCTGAAGGGCCTGTATTGTGATGTAGTTTTTCTATGTGTGGCAACTTGTCAAAGGCCTTCAGAAAATCCCAAGTAGACAACATCAAATGACTTTCCTTTGTCTTTTTCACAGGTGTCTGGGGGTTTGTGTTGGGACAGATACTTTTTACATTTTTGTCAATGATAGAATTGATAGTTTTGTTGCAAATTTTGCAGACAATCCTGCTTCATGCTTCTTCAAATAATTCCGACAGATTTATCAGGCAAGATCTGTCGTTAAGGAAGCCATGCTGACTTTGTCCTATGTTGTCCTGCGTCACCAGGTACTCCATAACGTCAGCCTTAACAATTGACTCCAACATCTTCCCAACCATTGAGGTCAAATTAACTGACCTATAGTTTATTTTCTTCTACCTCTCTCCCTTATTGAAGAGTGGAATGACAGTTGCAATGTTTCAGTCTTAGGAAGAATATCCAGAGTCTAATGATTCTTGAAAGATCATCACAAATGCCTCCACAATTTTTTCAGCCATCACTATCAGAACCCTGTGATGTACACCATCTGGTCCGGGTGACTTATCTACCTTCAGACCTTTCAGTTTCCCAAGGGCCTTCACTCTAGTAAAGGTAACTTAACAGACTTCATGATCCCTGACACCTGGTTCTTCCATCACACTGCTGTTATATTCCACAGTAAAGACTGATGAAAAATACTTAGCCAGTTCATCCGCTGTTCCCTTGTCTCCCATTACTACCTCTCCAGCATTGTTTTCCAGCGGTCCGATATCCAGTCTCATCTTTCTTTCACATTTTATGTATCTGAAGAATCTTTTGGTATCCTCTTTAATATTACTGGCTAGCTTACTTCCATATTCCATCTTTACCTTCATATTGATTTTTTTATTGCTTTTTTAAGCTACATGTACCTATCCAGGAGTCCCTTAAAAAACACTATGGTATCACTATTGCTCAACCTCGTCACTTGTCCTACCCATGTGATTTGTACCATCATGGACCATGACTTCTGGCTGTTCACCCTCCCACTTTGAGATAGAGGACTCAATCCCAGATATCTGGGACCCTAGCACCCAGGTGGCAACATACCATCCAGGAATCCACGTTCTTGCCCCCTGAAACTCCTGTCTGTTCCCCTAAGTAACAAATCCCTCATCACCATGGCTTGTCTCTTCTCCCCCCCCCCCTTCCCTTGTGAGTCACAGAGCCAGACAGTTCCAGAGACTTGATCACTGTGACTTTCCTCTGTGAGGTCAACCAATCCCCCCACCCCAACAGTATCCGAAGTGATATACATTTTTTTAGAGGGGGGTGGCCACAAGGGTACTCTGCAATGACTCCTTTCTCCTTCCTGACTGTCACCCAGTTTCCCGTGTCCTGCACCTTGGGTGTAATTACCTCTCTAAATTCAGCCTCCTGAATGATCCGGAGTTCATCCAGTTCCAGCTCCAACTCCTTAACCAGTTTGCTAGAAACTGCAGCTGGATGCACTTCTCAGAGTTGTAGTGGTCAGGGACACTGGACAACTCCCTGCCTTCCCACATCCCGCAAGAGGAGCATTCAACTATCCTGCCTGGCGTCCCCACTGTCCGAGCTGAGCAGATAGACAGAGGAAAGGGGAAAAGAACCTGGGGCTTTCCTTTTGCTTTCTCTGACTGAAGCCTGTCCTCACGGAAGCTTCGAAGAGCTAAAGCCCCACAATGACCACTCTGACTCTGTCCACTCAGATGATGGCCGCTGCACTTGCCACTGCCTTCCTTTAATTTGATAATCAATCCCAAGCATCACTGGTCAAAGCTCTTTTTTGTATGTTGCCTCAAAACCCTGCCTTTAAAATCTCAATCGCAGTCCTGTTTAAAAAGTGGCTGTCTAACACACTCCCTGCTGTGGATTGTCCAACAAGGACACTTACCCCTCCAAGAGTGACAGGTGCTACACCTGCTCCTATACCTGCTCTCTCACCACCATTCACAGGTCCTGCAAGTCTAGCAAAGTTATTTATTGTATCTCAGTACAGCGTCCTCTGCATCAGTGAGACCCAGCGCAGATTGGGGCACCAATTCATCCAACACCTTCGCTCTGTCCACTACAAAAGACAAGATTTCCCAGTGGCTACCCATTTCATTTTGGCTTCCCATTCCCATTCTAACATCTCTGTCCATGGCCTCTTAGTGGACTTAGTGAGACCAACCTCCGGCTGGAGGACCAACATCTCATATCCTTTCTGGGAGGTCTCTGGATGGCATGAACATCAATTTCTTTAACTTCCAGTAATTCCTCCCCCTTCCTCCTCCTCTTTTTTATTCATCTTTCTAATTACCCTCTGTCCCCTTCTCTCCCACACCTGCCCATCACCTCTCTCTGCCCCTCCTCCTTCCCGTTTTTCCATGGTCCGCTGTCTTTTCCCATTAGATCCTTTCTTCTTCAGCTCTTTATCTCTTAGACATCACTTCCCAGCTTCTAACTTCATCTCCCCTCCTCACTCATCACTTTCTCCCCTCGCCTGATCTCACCTATTACCTCCCAGCTTCTAACTTCATCTCCCCTCCTCACTCATCACTTTCTCCCCTCGCCTGATCTCACCTATTACCTCCCAGCTTCTAACTTCATCTCCCCTCCTCACTCATCACTTCCTCCTCTCGCTTGGTCTCACCTATCACCTCCCAGCTTGCACCCATTCCCTCCCTCCCATCTTCTAATTCTGGCTTCTGCAGACTTCTTTTCAATAGGGTTTCAATAGGTCAATGGGCACATTTAATGTCAGAGAAATGTATACAATGTACGTCCTGAAATTCTTCCGCGGCAACATCCACCAAAACAGAGGAGTGCCCCAAAGAATGAATGTCAGTTAAATGTTAGAATCCCAAATTACCCCCCCAGCTCCCCCCTCCCACACAATCAGCAGTAAAGCAACGACCCCCTCCCTCGCCAGCAAAATGCATTGACACCCCCACCGAGCACTCAAGCGAGCAGCAAAGCATCAATTAAGACACGGACTTGCAGTGCCCCAAAGACTACTCATTCACCCGGTATTCGACACACCACAGGCTCTCTCTCCCTAATAAGGGATAAAGAGGTGTCCCCATTTCACAGCGAGAGGGAAGACATAACAAACCACTCGCTGATTTACGATTTTAAAAGTCTGTTGCGTCACTTTTTCCGAGCTCTGTGCCCAAAGATCTCGGGTCCCTGGGCACACGGCCAGCAGCTGGCTCACTGCTCTCGATCTTCCATCTAGCACAATGTTCAGGCGGAGGCAGCACTGGCCCTGAATCCGCCCGTCTCCAGAGCCACGAAAATCCGGAACCCTGAAGGTGTGCTGGTCTTCCGTGCCGCATCATCCTTGGCAGATCGAAAAGCGGCTGGTCGTGAGGCCCCGAGAGCAGGTCCCATTTCTGCAAAGAACCAAAGTTGCCATGTAACTCCAGGTCAGGGTCTTCAAAAGAACCTTGAAAAGGGGAAAATGAGATTTCAAAGACTGAAATAGAGCTGTTTTCGAAGCTGCAAGCAAAGGAGTTGCCATTAGGTGCCATCGTCCTCCTAAACTTGCCTGTCCTGATGAAGGGTCTTGGCCCAAATCATCAACTATTTATCCCCTTCCATAAATGCTGCCTGACCTGCTGAGTTTCTCCAGCATTTTGTGTGTTCTGTTGTGATGGTCAGTGTCAAGTTTCCAGACAGCAGACACCACCCCTTCATCTCAAGGGAATCTATGTGTTTCGAGAAGGGTGGATCCTGAAGAACGCCTTCCCCTCTGCTTTTGTGGTTCGTCATAGCAGCTAAGACTGATACAGGCACTGCACAAGAAAGAGAAACATCTATTGCTTATTTATTTATCATTATTATTTCTTTTTTCCTTCTGTATTTGACCAATTTGTTGTCTTCTGCACACAGGTTGCCCATCCTGCTGAATGCAGTCTTCCATTGATTCTGTTATGGTTACTGATTTACTGTGTATGCCCGCAAGAAGTGAATCTCAGGGCTGTAAACGGTGACACATATGTACTTTGATAATAGATTTATTTATAACTTTGAGCCTTTTTGAATTCCTTACAAAAAGTGGTGGTGGGGGGAGGGGGGCTGGAAAACAGACAGCTTCCCTCAAATTTCATAAACTCTCCTGGGAGTCTCCTTTCGATAAGAGGAGCAGACCAAGATAGTGAGAGGAATCTCACAACTAGTAATCACATTCACAGCGGACGGTGTATGCAGTCATTGTCAGAACATCATGACAGCCATGGCATGTCTAATAATTTCACAGTTGTGTGCACTGCTGTAATGAGGCAATCATTCTGAATGGGTGGGCAGCATCACTCACTCTACAGCAGACGAGGTATAAATCTTGTTGCAACTCAGGGAACTGGCAAAATGCTGAAGAAGTTACAGCCTTGAAGCTAAGGTTAATGCTCGCAGCAACATTACAAAGCTGTGAAAGAGTTATACATCAGCGGTGCAGCAGTAAGAGGCATAATACTCAGGAACTATATATACCGGCAGATGTGTTACACAGCTATTATGAAAAGTGAACTGTGTATGGTGCATCAGGCATGGGACATCGACCACAGTGAGCAATGAACTTGAACTGCAGTAGGTATTGGTTTATTACTGTCACATGTACTGAGATAGAGTGAAAAGCTGGTCTTGTCTACTGTTCATACAGATCAATTCATCACACAGTGCATTGAGGTAGAACACGGTAAGACAATTACAGACTGCAGTGCAACAGCTACAGAGAAAGTGCAGGGCAGGAGGACAGTAAGGTGCAAGGTCACGGTACTGTATTGGTTAGCACAATGCTTTACAATACAGGCGTCGTGGGTTCAGTTCCCATCACTGCCTGTAAGGAGTTTGTCCGTTTTCCCAGTGTCAGTGTGGATCTTGTCTGAGTGTTCCCATTCCCTCCCACAGTCCAAAGACATACAGGTTGATAGATGAACTGGTCGTTGTAGATTGTCCTGTGATTAGGCTCAGGGTGAATCAGGGGATTTCTGGATGCTGCAGCTCCAAGGGTTGCATGGGTCTGTTCCACATTGCATCACAATAACTGAATCGCGAGGTTTGAAGTCCAGCTTATTGTACGAGGGAGCCGTTCAATCGTCTGATAACAGTGGGATAGAAGCTGTCCTTAGGCCTGCTTGAAGACACTTTAGACTTCCGTATCTCTTACCTGAAGGGAGAGGGAACAATGTCCAGGGTGGGTAGCATCTCCGATTGTGCTTGGCCGCTTTACCGGGGCAGGGAGAAATGCAGACAGAGTCTATGGAAAGGAAGTTGTTTTCCATGATGGACTGGCTGGCAACTGAGAAAGCTCTGATTTTGTGAGTTCTGAGATGGCAGCTGAGACTCTGTAGGAACTGAGGGCTCTTACACTGATGGGCAAGAGGTGTTTAGCAGGGTGAGTGGATGTTTCATCCATCCTCCGCTTGCACAGTATGTTCACGATACATGATCTTGATTTTTCAATATCATCCCAAGTGCCCCTACGCCTTTCTGAGTGCTGATGGTCCAGAAGCTGGAGTCACTGGAGATGTTGCATTCCTTCGTCTATCTGTCCTGTAATCTCCTCCCCTGACAGAATAGTGTCTCTTCCAGCAGATGTAACAGACACCCCAGTCCTGGGATGTTGATTTGGAAGAGCACAGTGTCTTTTATTCCCCCACCCAGACATCACAGAACAGTACAGCACAGAAAAAGGCTTTTTGCCCCATGAAGTTGTGCCAAACTAATTAAAGTAGTAATTGAATTCCTGGCTAAACTAATTCCTACTGCCTACACAATGTCCATATCCTTTCATTCTCTGCGTATTCATGGCCCTATCTAAGACCACCTTAAACAGTACTATTACACTTGCCTCTGCTACTTCCCCTGACAGTGCATTCTAGGCATCCACCTACTGTGTAAAAAATACTTGCCCCACCCATCACTTTCCAATCGCTCCCCCACCTTAGTTGCATGTCCTCTAGGTCAGCATTTCAGATCGAAAACTTTAACTATTATTTTCCCACTACACACGCTGCTAATCCTGCTGAGTTCCTGCAGTGGGTTGTTTGTCATTATGGCATCTCTGGTCTTTTGTGACTCCATCAGATCATTAAACTGCACCTCTCTCCATGGATGCAGCCTGCCCGGTGGAGGGTTTGATTTCCATCACTCGTATGTTTAACTACTATTTAAGTACAGCCGTGATATTTTACAGTAATAAGCAAATCAAACAGAGCCCTTGAGGAATATAAAGCAGCCAGAAAAGAACGACAGAAGGGAATTAGGAAAGCCAGGAGGGGCCATGAAAATTCTATGGCAAGTAGGATTAAAGAGAATCCTTAGGCATTCTATACGTACATCAAGAGCAACAGGATATCTAGGGAGAGGGTGGGACCACTCAAGGATAAAGAGGAACAATTGCTTGGATATGGGTGAAGTCTCCAATGAGTACTTTACAATCAGTATTTACCAAGCATAAGGATGTGGAGGATAGGGTGGTCAGTGCCAAGCGTATTAATGTGCATTGGCATTGTGAGGTAAAGCAGGAGGTACTGTTGGATCTCCTAAAGAGCCTTAAAGTGGATAAGTCCCAGGGCCTGGGACCTATACCCCAGGTTATTGAGAGAGACAAGAGAATAAATTGTTGGGGCCTTGACCAATATCTTTGTGTCCCCTCTAGCCACAAGGACTGTCAGGTAGCTAATGTTGTTCCATTATTTAAAAAGGAAACCAGGTACAATCCTGGAAATTATAGACTGGTCAGTCTCGGTCACTGGTAGGGAAATTACTGGAGAGAATTCTTAGGAATAGGATTTATGGGTATTTGGAAAACTATGGCCTTATTAGGGAAAACAGGCATAGCTTTGTGCAGAGCAAGTCGTGTCTTACTAACTAGACTGAGTGTTTTTATGAGGTGCCAAGGGTGAATGATGAAGGCAGAGCTGTGGATATTGTTTACGTGGATTTTAGTAAAGTGCTTGACAAGGTTCCTCATGGGGGCTCATCCAGAAGATTAAGATGTGTGGTGAATTACCGGTTTGGACTTGGAACTGCTTGCCCATGGAAGACTAAGGTAGTGGTGAAAGAGTGGAGGTCAGTCAGTAGTGGTGTTCCGCAGAGATCTAAACCGGGACCCCTGCGGCCTGTGATGTACATAAATGACCTGGATGAAAATGTAGATAGGTGGGTTAGTAAGTTTGCAGATGATATGAAGATTGGTAGTCTTGTGGATGCCATAGAAGACTGGCAGAGAACACAGTGGGATACAGATCAGTTGCAGATATGGGTAGAGAAATGGCAGATGGAATTTAACCCATTGCACTTTGCTAGGTCAAACGTAAAGAGGCAAGATCCTTAACAGTGTTGATGAGCAAAGGGATCTTGAGATCCAGGTACATAACTCGTTGAAAGTGGCTATACAGGTTAATAGGGTGGTTAAGAAGCCATATGGCCTGATTGTGTTTATTAGACGGAGCATAGGGTTCAAAAGTGAGCAAGTTATGTTGTGGCTTTATAAAACACTAGTTAAGCTGCATCGGGAGTATTGCATACAGTTTTGGTCACCCCATTACAAGTAAGGATGTTGAGGCTTTTGAGAGGGTGCAGAAGAGATGTAGGATGTTACCTGGATTAGAAGGCATGACCTTAACAATCGGTTAAACAAACTTGGGTTCTTTCCTCAGGAGCGGCAGAGGCTGAGGGGAGATCTGATAGAGGCCTTTAAGGTTATAAGAGGTATCGATAGAGTAGTGTCTTTTCCCAAGAGTTGAGAAGTCGAATACCAGAGGTCATGCATTTAAGGTGAGAGAAGGGAATTTCAAATGATATGTGTGGAGCACATTTTTTACAAAGAGTGGATTGTGCTGTGTGGTGTGGTTGTAGAGGCAGAAATAGAACATAGAAATCTACAGCACGTTACAGGCCCCATGGCCCACAATGTTGTGCCGACCATATTACCTACTCTAGAAACTGCCCAGAACTACCTTACTGCATAGCCCTCTATTTTTCGAAGCTCCATGTACCTATCCAGGAGTCTCTTAGCAGACCCTGTGGTATCTGCCTCCACCACCACTGACAGACCCTGTGGTATCTGCCTCCACCACCGCTGACAGACCCTGTGGTATCTGCCTCCACCAGCGCTGACAGACCCTGTGGTATCTGCCTCCACCAGCGCTGACAGACCCTGTGGTATCTGCCTCCACCACCACTGACAGACCCTGTGGTATCTGCCTCCACCAGCGCTGACAGACCCTGTGGTATCTGCCTCCACCAGCGCTGACAGACCCTGTTGTATCTGCCTCCACCAGCGCTGACAGACCCTGTGGTATCTGCCTCCACCAGCGCTGACAGACCCTGTTGTATCTGCCTCCACCAGCGCCGCCCGCAGTGCATTCCACACACCCACCACTCTCTGTGTGAAAAACTTACCCTGACGTGTATCTACTTCCAAGCACCTTAAAACCATGCCCCCTCAGAGACTTTTTATTGGATATTAGAGACTTTTAAGGGATGTTTTTGTAGCACATGAATGTGAGGAAAATAGAAGGATATGGTCATTGTGTAGGCAGAAGAGATTAGTTTGATTGGCGATTTGATTACTGATTTAACTGGTTCAGCACACCATTGTGGGCTGAAGGGCCTGTTCCTGTGCTGTACTGCTCTGTGTTTTATAAACCAAGATACATGAGCTATCTCGAGGGGCTAGAACAGACGGGGGGGGGGGGTGATACACCATACAGAAGCAACCAAAATAATGAAAAGGGTGAATGTAAAAAAGTACGTCATAATTTCCCCTCTCACATTCTTGCATACTCTCAAACTTTGCCTTCAACTTGCATGGGATGTGTGTATTTGTCATCGCGGCCTCCTGCCTATTACTGTGTGCTTAATTGTAGTCATAGTGGAGAAACCCATTTACGTTCACTGGAGCTCAGGGTTGGCCTCCCATACTTGCCTCCATTCACATGCATGGGATTGGAGTGATGTTTGGTAAGTAGTGTAGCCTGAGGCAGCTGTTTCTGAGCTCTCTGGCTCTACACTGTTGCGAGAATTGATTTCTTCTCATGCACCCAATAATGGTTATACCCAAAATGTTTACAAACATTTTCTGAAATTGTCTTCATCATTATAAAAGTTTTAACTGTCTCTGTTAACAGGTTTACATAACAGCCGGCACTGTGTACAGTCTTGAGGGTCAGCTGAATGATCTGGAGGACTGTGCTCGTAGTATTCACAGTATAACCACTGAAACCAAGCTGGCAGATCTGGAAGATCAGGTGGCAACAGCAGCTGCTCAAGTTCACCAAGCCGAACTCCAGGTAAGTGGCAAGATCAGGCCACAGAGGTCATGATATACCCAGCAATCGGTTTAAGATGGCACTGGTTAAGCAGAGCGACGACTTGCTTGCAGCAAAGAACAACTATTAGCTACTTTTATTTATCACACTTCTAACTGAAAATGATCACAAGGGAGCCTGTAACTTCCCTTTTGGAGTCGAGCTTTGGAACCGTCTGTATGACCTAGTATTTTTGGGCCTCGAAGGTGCAGGATGGTTGCGGTGTGGTGCGTATGGGCTGAATCGAGGCAGCGGAGCCCGGACCCAAGAGCAGGGAGCAAGCCAATGTTTGGCTACTGGAGGTGACAGAACGCAGCAGAGTGGACCCAGCAGGGCCCAGGCCTAAGCGCGTGGAATAAGACATGGTTTACCTGATTTAAGCACCAGGCCAAATTGGAAAGGTCAGGCATGGACTGAATCGAAGCAACAGGTTCTGTGTGAGTTTGAGAACGTAGCGAAGTGGTATGAGAACACGGAAGAGCCCACAGTTTGACTGATTTAAGCACTGGGCTGGTTTGAAACGGTCAGGGTGTCGGGGTCTGAGGTGAGAGGAGGGCTGGGATTCAGCTTGCTGCTCTGTGATAGGTTACTTATCCCTGCGTTGAACTGAGGCTGTGGCCTGCAACTAGCAGCCTCCTAGATTGACTGTGGCTGTGGACTCACTATCATCAACTTCAGTTCTGAATGATATTTGCTTACTTTTATTGTTTGGAAATGGTGAAGTGTCATCAGAACCCATTTGACTGGAAATGTTAACTGCGTTTCTCCATGGAGAGTCCCTGAGCTCTGCTGATTTGTGTCACCTGCAGTATTTTGTTTCTGTAGGAGTTTCTCTGTCCTTGAGCTCTTATCTCCACATCTCCATTTCCACCTCTAGTCCTCGTGTCCTCCTCTACTCTCCTTCCGTTCTGGCCTCTTGGTGATCTCTGAATGTAATCGCTGACAGTCATGATGCTAAAGCTCTAAACACGGGAACTCCCAGCCAAGCCTCTGCGTCTCATTCACCTCTCGTTTTGTCTCTGCCACCTCCTTGTCATCTGTCTCATGTCCAAGTATGTATTTGGCCACACTCCTGTAAAGTGTTTTGGTCGACTTTACCAAGGGTACTAAATTAACAGAAGTTTTTGTGCCCCCCTCATTGACAACCCTTCCTTACAGAAGGACAATATTTGCATTACGTTTACAGCATTAACATCAAGGCCAAGACTTGTTGCGGAACAACTTAAAATGTGAGGTTTTCTATTAATCTATGATCACAATCAGAGTTTAAATGTGTTAGGGAAATCCAGGTGGTTTAAAAAAAGTGGTTAAATTCAGGAATACCTTCATAGCTTCATAAGAGTGAGCCAGTTCAAGCAGTCATACACACAGCAAGATCCCCAAACTGCGGAGTGTAAAGGGCAGATACACTGGTCTAGTGTGTCTTTCTTAGAAGTTTGCATCTCATCTGAAACTTTGACAAACTTCTATAGATTCACAGTGGAGAGTATACCACCTGGTTGCATCATAGCCTGGCATGAACTCGAGTGGGGGCAGGATTGGGTAGGGTTTAAACTAATTTGTCAAGGAGATGGGAACCAGAGTGAAGGGGCTCAGGACAGGATGAATGGTAAACAAGCAAAGATAGCTTACAGTCAGACTGTCAGGAAGGGCGGGCAGATGATAGGACATAATTCAGTCAGCAGGGTGAGTATCAGTGCAGAATCAAAAAGGGCAGCAAATGCAGTACTCTAAAAGTGTTATATCAAATAGTTCATATCCAATCTCAAAGTCAATATCAAATATTGATTGGCATCTCCCTAGAGTGAGGGGTTTAGATGGGGTGGAGTTTGTTAGGTGTGTTCAGGAAGGTTTCTTGACACACTATGTAGATAAGCCTACAAGAGGAGAGGCTGTACTTGATCTGGTATTGGGAAATGAAGCTGGTCAGGTGTCAGGTCTCTCAGGAGGAGAGCATTTTGGAGATAGTGATCACAATTCTATCTCCTTTACCATAGCATTGGAGAGGGATAGGAACAGACAAGTTAGGAAAGTGTTTAATTGGAGTAAAGGGAAATATGAAGCTATCAGGCAGGAACCTGGAAGCATAAATTGGAAACAGATCTTCTCAGGGAAACGTACGGAAGAAACTGGCAAATGTTCAGGGGCTATTTGCCTGGGGCTCTGCTTAGGTACATTCCGATGAGACAAGGAAAGGATGGTAGGGTACAGGAACCATGGTGTACAAAGGTTTTTGTAAATCTAGTCAAGAAGAAAAGAAGAGCTTATGAAAGGTTCTAAAAACTAGGTAATGATAGAGATCCAGAAGATTATAAGGCTAGCAGGAAGGAGCTGAAGAAAGAAATTAGGAGAGCCAGAAGGGGCCATGAGAAGGCCTTGGCAGACAGGATTAAGGAAAACCCCAAGGCATTCTACAAGTATATGAAGAGCAAGAGGATAAGACATGAATAGGACCAATCAAGTGTGACAGTGGAAAAGTGTGTATGGAACCGGAGGAGATGGCAGAGGTACTTAATGAATACAGTCGGCCCTCCTTATCCGCGGGGGATTGATTCCGGGACGTCTCGTGGATACCAAAATTCGCAGATACACAAGTCCCTTATACAACCTGTCCCAATCCGGTGGACCTTAGGACCCAGTGGAACCCCAGACCTTATTTAACCTGTCTTAGTGCGCTGGACATTAGGACCCGGTGCCAGAGCTCTGAATGCACAATGTTTCTGTTCACGAAAATAATCACGATCACGATTGAAAATAAAGTGGAAATAATAAAGCGATTGGAAAGAGGTGAAACGCCATCGGTCACTGGAAAAGCATTAGGCTACAGTCGGTCAACTATCGGAACAATTTTAAAGGATAAAGTGAGAAAGGCCCTGCCCCGATGAAAGCTACAATTATTACTAAGCAACGCAGTGGTTTAATTATTGGGTTTTGGGGTTTTGATCCTCACATCAACCCGGCATGGTGGAGAGCGCCCTTGGGAGCGATCTGTCCCGAGTCCCGAGAACTTCCGTTCCCGAGCCCGGCGCTGAAACATACGTTCTTAAGTGTTTTATATGCATAGAAAGGTAAAATATATACTATATACTAAGACAAAAGTTTGACTAACTGATGCTAAATAATACCGGATGGGTAATCCGTAGATAAGGAGGGCCGACTGTACTTTGCTTCAGTATTCACTACGGAAAAGGATCTTGGAGATTGTAGGGAAGATTTGCAGTGGACTGAAAAGCTTGAGCATGTAGATTTTAAGGAAGAGGATGTATTGGAGCAAGTCACAGAGACCAAGCGGGATGTACCCCAGCCTACTTTGGGAAGCGAGGGAGGAGATTGCTGAACCTCTGGCACAATCTTTGCAACATCAATGAGGATGGGAGAGGTTCCAGAGGATTGGAGGGTTGCGGATGTTGTTCCCTTATTCAAGAAAGGGAGTAGAGATAGCCCAGAAAATTATAGACCAGTGAGTCATACCTCAGTGTTTGGTAAGCTGATGGAGAAGATCCTGAGAGGCAGGATTTATGAACATTTGGAGAGGCATAATATGATTAGGAATAGTCAGCATGGCTTTGTCAAAGGCAGGTCATGCCTTAAAGCTTGATTGAAATTTTTGAGGATGTGACTAAACACATTGATGAAGGAAGAGCAGTAGATGTAGTGTATATGGATTTCAGCAAGGCATTTGATAAGGTACCCCAAGGCTTATTGAGAAAGTAAGGAGGCATGGGATCCAAGGAGACATTGCTTTGTGGATCCAGAATTGGCTCTCCCACAGAAGGCAAAGAGTGGTTGTAGACGGGTCATATTCTGCATGGAGATCAGTCACCAGTGGAGTGCCTCAGGGATCTGTTCTGGGACCCCTGCTCTTAGTAAGTTTTATAAATGACCTGGATGAGGAAGTGGAGGGATGGGTTAGTAAGTTTGCTAATGACACAAAGGTTGGGGGTGTTGTGGATAGTGTGGAGGGCTGTCAGAGGTTACAGTGGGACATTGATAGGATGCAAAACTGGGCTGAGAAGTGTCAGATGGAGTTCAACCCAGATAAGTGTGAAGTGGTTTATTTTGGTAGGTCAAATATAATGGCAGAATATAGTATTAATGGTAAGACTCTTGGCAGTGTGGAGGATCAGCGGGATCTTGGGGACCAAGTCCATAGGACACTCAAAGCAGCTGCGCAGGTTGACTCTGTAATTAGGAAGGCATACAGTGCATTGGCCTTCATCAATCATGGGATTGAGTTTAAGAGGTGAGAGATAATGTTGCAGCTATATAGGACCCTGGTCAGACCCCACTTGGAGTACTGTGCTCAGTTCTGGTCACCTCACTACAGGAAGGATGTGGAAACCATAGAAAGGGTGCAGAGGAGATTTACAAGGACGTTGCCTGGATTGGGGAGCATGTCTGATGAGAATAGGTGGAGTGTACTTGGCCTTTTCTCCTTGGAGTGATGGAGGATGAGAGGTGACCTGATAGAGGTGTACAAGATGATGAGAGGCATTGATCGTGTGGATAGTCAGAGGCTTTTTCCCAGGGCTGAAATTCCTAGCATGAGAGGGCATAGTTTTAAGGTGTTTGGAAGCAGGTACAGAGGAGATATCAGGGGTAATTTTTTTACACAGAGAGTGGTGAGTGCGTGGAATGGGCTGCCGGCAGCGATGGTGGAGGCGGAAACGAAAGGATCTTTTAAGAAACTCCTGGATGGATTCATGGAACTTAGTAAAATAGAGGACTAGGTCATTTTAAGGTACGGACATGTTCAACACAGCTTTGTGGGCCGAAGGGCCTGTATTTTGCTGTAGTTTTTCTATGTTCTATCTCAATGCACAGAGGGCTTATCTTGTTGCACTTCTACAGATTGTTAGATATGATGTTGTGGCTATCACTGAATCATAGCTGAAGGATGGTTGTAGTTGGGGGTTTTGTATTGGAGGGTTGGTGGGGAGACAGAGAAGGTAGCATGGTTCTGCTGGTAAAGAATGATTAGAAAGGTGAAACATAGCATCAGAAGATGTTGAATCCTTGTGGGTTCAGTTAAGGAACTGCAAGGGTAAAAGGATCCTAATGCCAATTATGTACAATCCTCCAAACAGTAGCTGGGACGTGGACTACAGAATACACAGGAAATAGAAAAGGCATGTCAAAGGGCAATGTTATGCTAGTGATGGGAGATTTTACCATGTAGGTAAATTGGGAAAACCAGGTTGGCAATAAATCTCAAGAGAGTGAATTTGTTGAATGTCTACGAGATGGCTTTTTAGAGCAGCAGCTATACTGGATTGGGTGTTATGTAATGAGCCAGAAATGATTAGGGAGCTTAAAGTAAAGGAAACATTAGGAGGCAGTGATCACAATATGATTGAGTTCAACTTGAAATTTGATAGAGAAAGTAAAGTCCAACGTAGCAAAGTTTCAGTGGAGTAAAGGAGATTACAGTGGTGTGAGAGAGGAGCTAGCCTAAGTAAGGTGGAAGGAGATGCTGGCTGGGCTTCAGTTTCTGGGGAAAATGAAGAAGATGCAGGATAGGTGTATTTTAAAGACAAATAAATAGTACAACTGTGGCTGACAAGGGAAGTCAAAGCTGATGTAAAAGCAAAAGGAAGGGCATACAACAAAGCAAAAATTAGCGGGAAGATAGCGGATTGGGAAGCTTTTAAAAACCTACATAAAGCAACCAAAAATTATTAGGAGGGAAAAGATGAAATATGAGAACAAGCTACCAAACAAGGTGGATAGAAAAAGCTTTTTCAAGTATATGAAAATAAATGACAGATGTGAGTGGATATAGGACTGCTACAGAATAAGGCTGGAGAAATAATAACGGGTGGGCAAGGAGATGGCAGATGAACTAGATGAATATTTTGCATCAGTCTTCACTATGGAATGCAGTAGCAGTGTGCTGGGTGTTAGGGAAGATAAATCAGTGCAGTTACTATTACAAGGAGAAGAACTAAGGGTACATAGATCATCTGGATCAGATGACCTGCACCCCAGGGTTCTGAGAGAGGTAGCAGTAGAGATTGTGGAGGCATTAGCAGTGATCTTTCAAGAATCATTGAACTCTGGCATGATTTCAGAGGACTGGAAAATTGCAAATATCACTCCACTCTTTAAGAAAGGAGGGTGGGAGGCAGCAGGAAGGAAACTATAGACCTGCTAGCCTGACCTCAGTGGTTGGGAGTCAATTAAGGGTGAGGCTGTGGAGGACTTGGCAACACAGGACAAGATAGGATAAATTCAGCATGGATTCCTTAAGGGAAAATCTTGCCTGATGAACCTGTTGAGATTCTTTGAGGAGATTGTGTGTGACATCCGTTAGTCTCGTGAGACCATGGACCTGCGCCTGGAAAGTCTTGGAGTGTCTTGTACAGGGTGCAGGCCTGGGCAAGGCTGTATGGGAAACCAGCAGTTGCCCATGCTGCTAGTCTCCCCTCTCCACGCCACCAATGTTGTCTAAGGGAAGGACAAGGGCACCAGCTTGGCACCAGGGACATCGTAGGAATTGCCAGAGCGAGGTTGAAGGCAACGTCGGACTGCCTTAGGGACTCCAGCTCCGGATTTGTCCTCAGGGTTTACTCCCGAAGCCTTTCCCATGAGTAGGTATGGCCGCAAGGCAGTGAAGATTTGAAATCAGAGTTTCCGTCTCTTTAACGGACTGCCTTCCCAGGCTGACGAGCTCCATCTACCCGAAGCACTTGTTTTAAGGCACCAGGAACCGCCTTCGCCCCTTCTCCTGTCAGTAGAAACAGTTCCGTCGAGCTTACAGGCTAAGCCACATGAGAAGGCCAGGAGTTGGACTTGGTTGTCAGAGGCTATTTGAGGTGCATGCCGTGAGGAGCACTTTTAGGTAGTGGGAGCTTGTCCCCACTACCACTCCTCGGCTTGACAACCTTGGAACCTTGGAGGTTATAGGATAGAAAAAGGGGATGCAGTGGATATTGTATATTTGGATTTTCTGAATGACAGATTAGAGAATGGGCAAGAAAGTGGCAAATGAAATGCAATGTTGGAAAATGCATGATCATGCACTTTAGTAGTAACAAAAATATTTTCTAACCAGGGAGAATATCCAAAAAATCTGAGATGCAAAGGGACTTGGGAGTCCTCATGCAGAACACTCTGAAGATTAACTTGCAGGTTAAGTCAGTGGAGAGGAAGACAAATGCAATGTTAGCATTCATTCCAAGAGGTCTAGCATACAAGAGCAAGGATGTGATGCTGAGGCTTTATAAGGCACTGGTGAGGCCTCACCTTGAGTATCGTGAACAGTTCGGGGCTCCTTATCTAAGATAAGATGTGCTAACATTGGAGAGGGTCCAGAGGAGGTTCATAAAGATGATTCTGGGGATTAAAGTGTTATCATATGAGGAACGAGTGATGGCTCTGGGCCTGTATCTGCCGGAATTTAGAAGAATGAGGGGGGAATCTCATTGAAACCTTTCGAATGCTGAAAGGCCCAGACAGAGTTGATCACATTTAAGAAGAGTGATGCAACAAGAAAGTAGCAACCATCATGAAAGACACACCATTTCTTTTCACTACTACCATTGGGCAGGAAGTACAGAAGCCTTGGGGTCTGCACCACCAGCTTCAGGAGCAGCTATAACTCTACAACCATCAGGCTCTTGAACTGGCATGGATAACTTCACTCACCTCAACTCTGCACAGATTCCACAAGCTAAAACGTTGATGAATATAGCCATAGTGTTCTGGTGTCATAGTCATAGTGCTCTCTGATTCTTTTATTCTATCCTACAAACTCACTTTCAAGGACTTTACAACTCACGTTTTCAGTATTATTTATATTTTATTTGCACAATTTGTCTTCTTTGGCACAGTGGCTGTTTTGTCAGTCATTACTTTTGTATAGATTTTCACAAATATTATTGCATCTGTTTATTTTCCTGTAAACGGTAGTATATGGTGACATAGTGAACATGTACTTTGATTCTAACTTTACTCTGATGTGGGTTTGGGGATGAACATTGGCCGTGGGATACTGTGAAGTGCCGCCCTGCTTTGTGTCAAGCATAGCCATGGATCATTCAGTCCCACCTGAGGAAGCATCAGGGACAGCTCTTACACTTTGCAAATGAAAGGCAGTGGCTCCAACAACAGCACAACGTGCTGCAGCATCTCAACAGGGTATGTGTGACCAAGCAGAGTCAGCCTCTGTGCACTCGCACCAATGCAGACAACTGTGGCTTTGCATCTGTGAGGACATTTGGGAGAAAAATCACAGGGAGCCTGTTTGCTGTTCTAACTTGTGCTTTGATGGGAAAGTTGCAATTAATCTCTCGAAGGACACAGACTGGAAAGAAGCATGTATAGTAGTTATATAAAATGGATTGGGAAATGGAAAAGGAACTTGGAGAATTATGTATATTATTGGAGAATGGTAGGGCTCCGATTAATCCAACAAAAAGAAATTAAGAAATCTTTACCAGAATTCTTTCTCTTGTTTTGAGTAATTGATGTGTTGTCCAGCCACTTAGCTCCCCTCAGGGTTAAACAAAGTGTTAAGGCTACACACTATCAAATTGACCAAGAGAAGCCCTTAATAAAAGGCTATGTGGCAAAAAGACTAATTGCAGGAGGAATTCAGAGAAGTCCCATCTGCTGCATAGTTCTGACAGGAAACCCAAAATAAAGTACAATGGATTCTGATTAATAGGGCCATGGGTTAATTAGGTCAGCCACTTATTTGGGACAATTCTTTTAAAAAATCTAATTGAGAAAATGCTGGGATTCCCTTCATTTATTTGGGACACTGCGCCACGTAACTGGGACAGGAGATAATTGACAAACAGTTTCTAACTAGCACCAGTCGCGTGCACGTGCATGGTTGTTAGACACTACAACACTACACTGTATTTCGAGTGAACAGTTTTTAAAAGACAGCCTGATAGGGTTATTATTCAAAAAGCAATGATTTTTTGTCACTGTTAGTTGGCGAGTAATAAGTAGTAAGACAAGTCACAACTGTTTTGCTCACTGCAGCTCCAAGCAGTCAGGCTGGAAACAATTTCATTACTTCCACAAGTCCAAAGTCCAATGTAAATTTATTATCAAAGGTCACATATGTCAGTATATACAGCCCTGAAATTCACTTTCTTGTGAGCATACTCAATAAATCCAAAAACCATAATAGAATCAATGAAAGACCACACCAACAGGGTGGACAACCAGTGTGCAAAAGACAACAAACTGTGCAAATACAAAAAGAAAGGGCAAACAGAATAATTCATAAATAAACAAGAAACAAATGACCAAACAAACAAGCAATAAATATTGAGAATATGAGATGAAAAGTCTTGAAAGCGAGTCCATAGGCTGTGGGAACGGTTCAGTGATGGGGTTCAGTTCAGTAAGGAACTATGAAGAATTTGAAGGTATCGACAATCATTTTGAATGTTACAATGAACATGAAGACTTGGACAATACAGACATCAACAGCATTGTATGAATGTAGTCCATTATCTTCACTAGTTGTCTGCACTGATTTTGTTCATTTACCATCAAAAGAATGCGACCTGGATGAATTCCTCTATCGATATTAGAACTAATACACAGTTTTATAGTACTGCAGTAGCATTGTTAGTGTTCTAATCTAACTTGTGTTTGATTTATATAAATAATTTGTTACTCAATTAAATCGTGGTTTGTCTTTTTTATACATTTTTAAGTACGTATTTCCATGAAACTTTGAATAATTGGGCAGCCACTTAATTGGGCCAAAATGTACTGGTTCCGATGTGTCTCAATTAACTGGAATCCGCTGAACCCAATTTCTTCCATCTGAAGGAGATGTAACAGAAATGTGCTGCTTGTGTTCTTTCATGAATTAGAAAACAGCACACCACAGAGGGAGGTCTCCATGCTCTTCTTCAATGAACAATTTGGTGGGGCCCACTAATTTGTACCAAATATCTGAAACTTTGTCACTTTCAGGTAAGTATCCATGTCCTTTTAAGCTGCTGTTGAATCTATTGAAGTAGATTCTATCTTTAACCACAAATGTTTGTGTTGTTTTTAGTCAGCCTGGGTTTTTCTACACATTTTAATTCTTATTGCAGTCACAAATGAATAGAAAACCTTATTTTGCAGTGCTGGCCTGTAAGTTAGTGTTGTATATCTAAAGCAGGTTCTGTTTTTCCAGTAAAGCTTCCCACAGGACTTCATAGGAGAGACAGACTGCAAGGTCTTTGTCAGCCATCAGCAGTGACTCTGTTTGATTTGTTTTCAACAGTGAGCTTCATATTATGTTTAATCATCCATTTAACAGGTTTCGGACATTGAGCGCAGAATTTCAGCCCTGAACGTAGCAGGTCTGAATGTGGTCCCCTGTGAGCGACTGCTGAAGAAACGTAATCTGCCCGAGGCAAAGGTGGGAAAGAGTTTGTGTTGGAACTGCTGTCAGATAACATTTCCTGCTAAAGTGGCGGCTTGATGGTGGATTGTACCTCTTGTGTTTTATTCCAGGCTGAGACGATTGATTCTTCAAGGCAACAGAGGAGAAAGCTTCCTGCACCACCAAAACAAGGTATCCAGAAAAAGTACCTTACATAGTAACCTGAGTTATGAGAATTGCGGTGCCATTATGAGTCAGATCCATCTAATTACCATTGTTCAGTCTAAACCAGTGCACGGACTTCATCAATTAGAGGATGACATTCTGTGGAAAATGAAGCCTTAAAAATAGAACTTAAGCAAGTGTATAAGGAAGTTGCTAATAGATGTAAGAATAAAAAGGTGGTAATAGTGAGAAATTCCAATTTCACCAGTATTGATTGGACCAGCAAAAAATGTTTCTTGAGTTAATAGGTAGAGGGTCTTACTCGGGAGGGTGCAGTACTGGACCTGCTCTTTGGGAAGGAGACTGAGTAATCTGGCAGTCAGGGAGCACCTGGGTTCTAGTGACCATCAATCTGATTGTTTTATGGTGATGATACAAAGGAATAGGACAGAATCAGATTTATTATCACTGGCTTACTGTGTACGACGTGAACTTTGTTGTTTAGTGGTGACAGTAAATTACAATAAATTCCTGAAGATGTCCTCAATGCTGGGAAGGGTTTTGCCCGTGAAGTTAGACCATAAGACATAGGAGCAGAGTTAGGCCACTCAGCCCATCAAGTCTGTTCCACCATTTCATCATGACCGATCCATTTCCCTCTAAACTCCACTCTCCTGCCTTTTCCTCATAACCTTTCATGTCATGACTAATCAAGAACCTATCTCTCTGACCTAAATACACCCAATGACCTGGCCTTCTCAGTTACTGGTGGCATTGAATACCACAGATTCCCCAACTTTTGGCTCAAGAAATTCTTCCTCATCTCCATTCTAAATGGACGTTCCTTTATTCTGAGACTGTGTCCTCTAGACTCCCCCAGTGTAGGAAACATCCTCTCCACGTCCACTCTATCTAGGCCTGGCAACATTCAATAGGTTTCAACTGAGATCCCCCCTCATTCTTCTAAATTCTAACGAGTACAGGCTCTCAGCCATGAAACATTCTCATATAATAAACCTTCCATTCCTGGATTCATCTTCGTGAACTTCCTTTGAACACACTCTGCACGTCCTTTCTTAGGCGTGGGGCCCAAATCTGCTCTCAGTATCCAAGTGAGGCCTCACCCATGCTTTATAAAGCCTCAGCATTGCATCCTGGTTTTCATTTTCTAGCTGGCTGAGTCCACAAGCCTCTGCATTGTCTTGTGATCATGTGCATTGGAGCCTCCCTATCAGGCTGTCTTTTAAACCATCAGAATGCTCTCCTCTGTACATCTATAGAAATTTTTAAGCGTATTTGCTGACATACCAATTGTCTTCAGACTCCTAGCACAGTATGGCTGTTGGTGTGCTGTCTGAGATTGCATCAGTATTTTGGATCTAGGAAAGATCCTCCAAGATGTTGATCTCCAGGAACTTGAAACTGCTTACCCTTATCAACGCTGAGCCTTCAATGAGAACTGGTGTGTGATCTCTCATCTTCTCCTTCCTAAAGTCCACAGTTAGTCCCTGGACTTGCTGACATTGAGTGCAAAGTTGTTGTTGCAACACCACTCAAACAGCTGATTTCTAACTCCTGTAGGTCCTCATTGTCGTCAGAGATTTTACCAACAATGGTGTTGTCATGTGTGAATGTATAGATGACATTTGAGCTATGCTGAGCCAGACGTACACTAGTGTAGAGAGTGAAGAACAGTGGGCTAAGCACACATCTTGGAGTTCTACGTGTGTTGATATTTAGCAAAGAGATGTCATTACTGATCTACACTGGATGTGGTCTCCTGATGAGGAAACATTTGCAGATGGAGGTACAGAGGCCCAGGTTTTGAACCTTGGTGATTAATACTGAGGGGGTGATGGTGTTGATTACTGAGCTATAATCGATAAACAAGAGCATGGAGTGTGTTTTGCTGTTGTTTATATGCTCCAGAGTAGAGAGACGGTGACATACTGGTATAGACATACTGAGGTGCAAGTAC
Organism: Hemitrygon akajei; assembly: GCF_048418815.1. Taxonomy (NCBI): domain Eukaryota; kingdom Metazoa; phylum Chordata; class Chondrichthyes; order Myliobatiformes; family Dasyatidae; genus Hemitrygon; species Hemitrygon akajei. The sequence goes on along the minus strand of NC_133143.1, from coordinate 5,498,402 downwards.
ATTGCAGCAGGTCCAGGCCCCTGCAGAGGCAGGAATTAATTATGGCCATAACTAGCTTCTTGAAACAATTTATTATGGTAGATGTGAGTTCTATTGGGCTATAGTTGTTGAGGCAGCTCTGCCTGCTGTTTGTGGGTACCAGCATCATTGCTGCTCTTTTGAAGTGGCGGGGAGGAATTTGGACTTTGTGGAACGGTAGAAAGGAAGGATCTGTGAATGTATTTGCTTCATAGTTAACCACTGGTGAATATCCTGAAGACTGGAAGATGGATAATACAATGTTTAAGAAAGTTAGACAGGTCAGCCTGATATCAGTAATGGAGGACTTACTGGAGGGAATTCTGAGGGCAGAACCTATCCAGAATCTGATTAGACAGAGTCAGAGGTTGAAATGGAGGCGGTTGATTCATGGTGTGCTGCAGAGTTTAGTGTTGGGTCTGTTGTTGTTTGTTTCTTATACAAATCCACAAGCTAGATCAGTAAATGTGTGAATGACATGAAATTAGGAGGTATTTTGCTGGTAAAGAATGTTATTTTGGATTACTGGGGGGGGGGGGGGTTCTTACTCAGCTAGGGAGGTGTTCCAAGGGCTGGCAAATGGATTTCAATACAGATAAGTGTGAGATAGTGCATTTTGGAAAGTCAAACCAGTGTAGGACTTACAGTACTGTGCAAAAGTCTTAGGCGCATATATTGTATATAGCTAGAGTGCCAAGGACTCTTGCACAGCACTGTAGTAATTTGATGTATTGCACTGTACTGCTGCCACAAGAAAACACATTTCATGAACCTGATTCTGATCTGGGTCTCTATTGTGGACCGAGAGAGGGCAGGAGACGGGGAGGAGAAGGCAATTAAGAAGAAAAAAAAGTAATTAAGAAGGAAAAGATGGAACACAAAAATAAGCTAGCCAATAATATTAAAGAGGATACTAAAAGTTTCTTCAGATACATAAAGTGTAAAAGAGAGGCGAGAGTGGATAACAGACCACTGGAAAACAATGCTGGAGAGGTAGCAATGGGGGACAACAAAATGGCAGATGAACTGAATAAGGATTTTGCATCAGTCTTCACTGGAAGACACTAACAGTATGGTGGAAGTTCCAGATGTCAGGGGGCATGAAGTGTGTGAAGTTACCATAACCAGAGAGAAGGTTCTTGGGAAACTGAAAGGTCTGAAGGTAGATAAGTCACCTGGACCAGATGGTGTACACCCCAGGGTTCTGAAAGAAGTGGCTGAAGAGATTGTAGAGGCAATTGTAATGATCTTTCAAGAATCACTAGTTCCTGGAATGGTTCCAGAAGACTAAAAAATTGCAAATGTCACTCCACTCTTCAAGAAGGGAGAGAGGCAGAAGAAAGGAAATTATAGGCCAGTTAGTCTGACCTTAGTAGCTGGCAAGATGTTGGAATCGATTATTAATAATGAGGTGTCAGGTTATTTGGAGACACGTGATAAAATAGGCCGTAGTCTGCATGGTTTCCTCAAGGGAAAAGCTTGTTTAACGAATCTGTTGGCATTCTTTGAAGAAATAACAAACAGGATAGACAAAGTAGAATCAGTTGATGTTGTGTACTTGGATTTTCAGAAGGCCTTTGACAAGGTGCCACACATGAAGCTGCTTAACAAGCTACGAGCCCATGGTATTACAGGAATGTTTCTAACATGGATAAAGCAGTGGCTGATTGGCAGGAGCCAAAGAGTGGGAATAACGGAAACATTTTGGTTGGCTACAAGTGACCAGTGGTTTTCCACAGTGGTCTGTGTTGGGACCGATTCTTTTTGCGTTATATGTCAATGATTTGGATGATGGAAATGATAGCTTTGTTGCAAAGTTTGCAGATCATATGAAGATAGGTGGAGGGGCAGGTAGTTTTGAGGAAGAAGGGAAGCTGCAGAAGGACGGGCAGGTTAGGAAACTGGTCAAAAAGTGGCAGATGCAATACAGTGTTGGGAAGTGTATGGTCATGCATTTTGGTAGAACAAATGAAAGGGTTGACTGTTTCCTAAATGGAGGAAAAATACAAAAAACTGAGGCGCAAAGGGACTTGGGAGTTCTTGTGCAGGATTCCCTGAAGGCGGATTTACAGGTTGAGTCTGTAGTGAGGAAGTCAAATGCAATGTTAGTATTCATTGCAAGAGGACTACAATATAAAAGGAAGGATGTAATGTTGAGAATTTATAAAGCACAGGTGAGGCCTCACTTGGAGTATAGTGAGCAGTTTTGGGCCCCTTATGTTAGAAATGATATGCTGAAACTGGAGAGGGTTCAAAGGAGGTTCAAAGGCTTGTCATATGAAGAGCATTTGATGGCTCTGGGCCTGTATTCACTGGAATTCAGGAGAATGAGGGGTGACCTATCGAATGGATAGAGTGAATGTGGAGTGGATGTTTCCTTTGGTGGGGAGTCTGAGAACAGAGGACACAGTCTCAGAATATAGGTGCATCATTTTAGAACAGAGATGAGGAGGAATTTCTTTAGCCAGAGAGTAGTGAAACTATAGAATTCTTTGCCACAGCGCTGTGGAGGTCAAGTCTTTATGTATATTTAGGTCTGAGGTTGATAGATTCTTGATTAATAAGGCATGAAGAAATACAGGGAGAAGGCAGGAGATTGGGGTTGAGAGGAAAACTGGATCATTGATGATGTAATGGTGGAGCAGACTTGATGGGCCAAATGGTCTAAATCTGCTTCTATATCTAATGGTCTTATGGTCTCAGGGCTGAATGTGCCTGCACCTGCACCATCCACCACTCCTGGCACTCCTTCTCTGCCACCTGTCCCACACCCCTTCTGCGACGATCCACCCTCACCATTCCCAACATCCTTTGTTCCGGCCAGATTTACAAATTCACTCTCCACTCCAAATATAGGACTGTTTAAAAGTCTTAGTCACACGAGATATATACATATGTGCCTTGGAGTATTGCAGAGTACTGTGCACTCTGAGTATTGAAGGGCGAGTGTAATGGGAGAGTGGGACAGCATCACAGGTAGACAGGGTGGTGATCATGTTGTCCTTCATCAGTGATGGCACTGAGTACAGGAATTGGGACATTAAGTTGCAGTTGTATAAGCTATTGGTGAGGCTGCAATTGGAGTACTGTGTACAGATTTGGTCACGCTGTTATAGGAAAGATGTAGTTAAACTGGAAATAGTGTTAAATATGTATAAAGACTCGGGACTAGAGGGCGTGAGCTTTAGGGAGAGATTAACCAAGCTAGGTTTTATCCCTTGGAATGCAGCAGAATGAGGAGCAACTATATGGAATTGTTTAAAAGTATGAGAAGCATAGATAAGGTCTTTTCCCTAGAGCAGGAAAACTGGGGAGCACAGGTTCAGGGTGAAAGGAAAGAATGAAATGGGATCTGAAGAGCAACGTTCCCTCTCAGAAACTGGTGAACATATGGAATGAGCTGCCAGAGGAAGTGGTTGAGACAGGGACGATTGTACTTAAGAGCAGCAATGGCCTCTCACTTCTGCGTCTCATTCAGAAAACATCACCTCCTAACAGTGCAGCAGTCTCTTTAAAGGGTCAACCCAACTTCTGTGCTCCTGTCCAGAGTGGGAGGTGAAGCCAGTAATTTGGGTCCCTGGATGAGTCACAGCTGATATTGGGAAGGAAATGGAAGAACAGTTGTATACAGCTCAATATTTGGCAAATAAAATTCTAGGCACAGGTGACGTTCTCAATTTGACCCGTTTCCAGTGGCACCATTTGTGATGGTGGGATCAGAACCCATGCTGACAGAGGGGTTAATCCAGGGAAGAGAGGGCCTGACCTGTCATTAGATAACAGGGAGAAAGTACTGGCTAAGATTACAGATCTGTAACACTTTCAGATGAGATTACAAACCATTTTCCCAGTGCTGTACATTAGATTTAAATCTTATTTGCATGTTTCACATCTGTAAACTAGTGCCTCAGAGCTTTCAATATTATCATTCATTTGTTTAATAAATCATGAGCGAGGTGTTATAGGAGCCTATATTTCTTCCCATTGAGACTATGCTGGTTTCGAACAGAGGAACTTTACTGCAACGCTTCTTGGTGTTGAAACAGAGCAAAACAGGGATTTCCTAACATATGGGTTTCTCTGTTGATGATAGATGCACATCAGCTCGACTACTAATCAATGAACTTCTTTAGCCAACCTACATGATGTGATGATTAATGAGATATTGTTCAGTGATGTAGAAGACTAAGAAGGAAAAGTTGTACACCCATTAACATAAAATCTCATTTCATCCAAGTTGAAATTCTAACATTAATCTAAGATTGTTTGCTTAGAGTCATTGAAGCATAAAGAAGTACATCAGGAAAACAAGACCATCAGTCCACCGGCCACCTACCATCCATTTACACTAATCCTCCATTAATCCCACTTCTTTTATTCTCATGAACTACCCCAGCTTCTACCACATGCTAGGGATAATTTACCGAACAACCCTCACATCGTTGGGATGTGGGAGAAAACCAGAGCACCTGGAGGAAGCTCACATGGTCACAGGAGAACATGCAGCTCTGGAGTCTGTATTGTACCTTGTGCACTGCCACTATGAGGCAACAACTTCATCTGATGCACTACTCTGCCACCCTTTCTGAATTACAGTAAATTTTATCAAATAATGAAGACCAGCCAAGGAGAAGTACAATCCTGGACTCATCAAACTGCACAATAGCAGGATAATTAATCGCACCTGCCCCATCCTTGCCAACCCATCTGTACCAGTCCCATTAACTAGCAATTGATTCATAGCCTTAAGTGCTTTGGCCATTCCAGTGGTCATTCAGTTAGTTCAAACTTCAAAGAAAATTTATTATCAAAACACATATATTACCATATATAACCCTTAGATTTATTTTCTTACAGACATTCACAGTAAATACAAGAAACACAATAGAAAAAATGAAAGAACACCTCCCAATAATCAGCATGCAAAAGAAAACAAACTGTGCAAATGCAAAAAGAAAATCATAATAATAATACATAAATATCAAGAACATGAGCTGAAGAGTCCTTGAAAGTGAGTCCATAGGTTGTGGGAACAGCTTAGTGATGGGACAAATGAAATTGAGAATAGTTATTCCCCTCTTGTTTAAGAGCCTGTGGTTGAGGGGTAATAGCTATTCCTAAAACTGTTGATCTGAGTCCTGAGGCTCCTACATCTTCTTCCAGATGGCAGCAATGAGAAGAGAGCATGGCCTGGATGGTAGAGGTGCTTGATTATGGATGCTGCTTGCCTGAGACAGCGCTTCATGTAGATATCTCAATGGTGTAGAGGGTGTTACTGGTGATGGACTGGACCATATCCACTACCTTTTCTAGGCTTTCTCATTCAAGGGCATTGATGTTTCCATGCCAGGCCATGTAGAAACCAATCAACATACTCGCCACCACACATCTTAGTAGTTTCTCAGTTTTAGGTAACATGCCAATTCTTTTCAGACTTCTAAAAAAGTAGAGGTGCTGCCATGCTTTCATCGTAATCAAACTGTACATATGACAAATAGAGCTGATCTATTCTGTGAGTTAAAACAATCTGTATGAGTACTTGAATCACCTAAGTTTCGAAGACTACAGACACGTGCTGCTAAGTAGGACTATCATAGTTAGGTACTTGACATTTGGCATGGATGGGGTAGGATAACTTGTCCTGTTAGCAGTGGGGTAAAATTCTTTGACCCTACGTGCTTCCATATCATTGTCTGTATGGATGAGCAGTACTACTTATGGTTCTGCTATGAAAGATTAAATTGCTTGATATTGTCACATAACAATGAGAGTTTTTGATATAAAAATGAAATTGATGCACTTCCTGGATTTAATTAGTAGCAGTATTTCTCACTATGAATTTTAGTAAACATTATCAAGCTCCTGTAAATATTGTTATCTTCCAATGTATTCATTGTGGCAGCTATCACTTCCTGTTAATTGGATGTGTAATTACAGTGCTTATTGAGACTCCATGTGAATCTCTGCATTAAGCAAGACATTAGGTTAAAATTAAGAGGATTTCAACAGCTTCCTGTGAAGGTTCTGCTCCTCACTTATATCAGCCTCCAGCTGCCACACAGGCTAAAGACTTGGATCCTGTCTGACCTTAGTAAGAGCCCCACTTCTCATCCAAAGCCCCATTTCTCACCCAAAGCACCACTTCTCACCCAAAGCCCCACCTCCCATCCAAGCCCCACCTCCCATCCAAGCCCCACCTCCCATCCAAGCCCCACTTCTCACCCAAAGCCTCACCTCCCATCCAAGCCCCACTTCTCACCCAAAGCCCCACCTCCCATCCAAGCCCCACTTCTCACCCAAAGCCCCACCTCCCATCCAAGCCCCACTTCTCACCCAAAGCCCCACCTCCCATCCAAGCCCCACCTCCCATCCAAGCCCCACTTCTCACCCAAAGCCCCACCTCCCATCCAAGCCCCACCTCCCATCCAAGCCCCACTTCTCACCCAAAGCCCCACCTCCCATCCAAGCCCCACTTCTCACCCAAAGCCCCACCTCCCATCCAAGCCCCACTTCTCACCCAAAGCCCCACCTCCCATCCAAGCCCCACTTCTCACCCAAAGCCCCACCTCCCATCCAAGCCCCACTTCTCACCCAAAGCCCCACCTCCCATCCAAGCCCCACCTCCCATCCAAGCCCCACTTCTCACCCAAAGCCTCACCTCCCATCCAAGCCCCACTTCTCACCCAAAGCCCCACCTCCCATCCAAGCCCCACTTCTCACCCAAAGCCCCACCTCCCATCCAAGCCCCACTTCTCACCCAAAGCACCACTTCTCACCCAAAGCCCCACCTCCCATCCAAGCCCCACTTCTCACCCAATGCCCCACCTCCCATCCAAGCCCCACTTCTCACCCAAAGCCCCACCTCCCATCCAAGCCCCACTTCTCTTTCATTGCTGTACTTCAGAATTAGAATAAGATTTAATATCACTGACATACCTTTTGTCATGAAATTTGTTATGTGGCAGCAGTACTGTGCAATACATAGAATATACAGTGGATTCCAGTTCATTGGAATCAGATAATCGGGGCAGCTGTTTATTTGGGACAACATTTAAAGAGCAAAATCAATTGAGAAAATAGCCAGGACTCCCTTTGTTTATTCGGGACAGTATGCTACTTAATTGCAAAAGGAGACTTACTGAACTTTTTTTACAGTTTTAAATAGTGTCACTTGCATATGTTTTTGTTCAAGCAGCAATAAGTTTTATCATTGATAGTTGGTGATTAATAAGCAGTAAGACAATTTGGAACTGTTTTGCTCCCTGAGGTTTCAAGCATTCAGGCTTGGAGATGCCAGAAACATCCAGGAGTGAAAATGAAACGATTTCACTGCTTTATCAATTAGGAACTATGAAGAACATAAAGGTATTGACTATCATCTTGAATGTTACAGTGATAATGAAGATATGGAGGATGTAAGGCAGTCCATTATTTGTACTACGTGTCTGCACTGATTTTGCTCAGTTACAGTCTGTGACGGACAGCACTCAGTAAACACACTTCTTCCACATGCACATTTGCACACACATACACATTGCCTTGTCATTCTGCTGCTGAGTGTGCACACATCCATGTCCTTCCTGGTATATTCTCATCGTGGGTCAAGCTGAGCTGATGCACTTGGATTGCCTTCCCCATCACACACTGGAATATTCCATTTCTTCCGTCAGTAATGGGGATAGACAAATGTGTAAATGTTGTTTGTATACTGTATTTAATGTAGGTATTTCTGTTTCCTTTATAATATGATTGTAAGTACATTGTGAAGTGCATCATATTCTCATTCATGTGTAATCTTAAGTTAACTTTGTTGGTAGTTAAAGATGGTATGTCCCGGTGTAAAAAGGAGGTTTTCATCCTCAGTGAGAGGAAGGGATTGGGGTGGCAGGAATTCACATTGGGCAAGTATATGTACAGAACTTTTACTGTCTTCTGGAAGTTATCTTTTTGTAAATACTGGCAATTTTCTTTTCATTATTTCCACTAATTTTTGTAAGCTAGATTTTAGACACACTGAATAAATACCCTGGCACTAAAGTGCTAAGCAATTCCAGCCATTTTTTCCTTTGTTAATAACCCATGTATCTAATGCAGTCACTCAAAGGAACATGTCAGCATATACTACATGAATTCCTCTATCGATAAATGTTAGGAACTGATACAAAGTTTTATGGTACTGTAGTGGCTTTGGTAGTGTTCTGATTTGTTCTGTATTTCATTTAAATACATAGTTTGTTACTCAGTTAAACAGGTTGAACAGGTCTTTTTGATACCTTTTTAACTATGTATTTCTATGAATCTTCGGCTAATTGGGGCAGCCATTTAATTGGACCAAAATGTACTGATACCGATGTGTCCCAATTAACTGGAATACATTTGTGCTATAAAGAAATACATATTTAAAATTAAATAAGTCATGTAAAAAAAGAACAAAAATAGTGAGGTAGTGTTCATGGGTTCATCGACCTTTCAGAAGTCTATTGGCGGAGGGAAGAAGCTCTACCTGAAACATTGAGTGTGTGTTCTCAGGCCCCTGTACCTCTTCCTTGATGGTGTAATGAGAAGAAGTCATGCTTTAGATTGCAGGGATCCTTAATGATGAATGCCACCTTTTTGACATGCCCCCTTTTGAAGGGGTCTCCAGTGGTGGGGAGGCTAGTGCGGATGATGGAGTTATCTGAGCTTACAAGCCTCTGCAGCTTTTTCCAATCCTGTGCAGTGGCCATTCCATACTGGAATCTGATCGGAATACTCTCTCTATGCAATACCCGCTGCAGTCAAATGTTCCTACTTTAGATCTGGCCCCAAAGTTAAATGCCTTCATCTGGAGCACCTCCCTGATTTTCCTGAACATCGTTGTCTACATCCATGCCCACTAGCTTCCAAACAATCCAAACCATGATCTTTGTTTGATGTTGACACCACATGTTGTCCCTTTCCACCTTAGCACAATTTCCAATCCATGGTTCACCGTTTCCCCCCAGTATAAAGCAGAATCAATCCACGTGGAATGATTTTAGCAGCAATTCTTTTCAGGTACTCTGATTGGAAATGCTTGCACCAAAGGGAATTGGAATATGCAGAATAGCCCTAAGAGCATCCATTGAATAAACTGTTTGGGCCTGATGTCAGGACCGTACATTTTAAACTACTGATAGTTTCGAAGTTTGTCATATTTCCTGTAGCATCATTGGCAAAGGTGTGATCTCTGCCCAACCTGAGGCTAGGGGAGAGGTAGGAGAGGTAACCTGTTGTCAGTCTGTGGGTATCGCTGGCTTGGTTAATGTATTATAGATCTTTAACAGTCTCACATGAAATTACAAACAACTTTCCTAATACTGTTTGTGATGTAATTTAAACCTGTTTGAATATTTCACAGTTTATCAAACTTACATAATCTACCTTCAATCTAATTCCACAAGACTTCCAACATTATCAGACATTTATTCAATAAATTATGAGGGAAGTTTCATAGAAGCTTTGTTTTTTCCTATGAAGATTCTGTTATTTTAAAACAGAGGAACTTTACTGTATTGCCACATGAGTCTGAAACAGCGCAGGGCAGGGATCTCCTAATTTGAGAGATTTTCTCTTACATTTCTGGTGACATGCATATCAACTCCTCTACTAGTAACTGAGCTTCTTTATCCATCCTTCATGAAGTAATCATTAACAGGATATCATTCATTAATGCAGGTGACAAAGTAGACAAAGTTATACACCTAATAACATAAAATCTCATTTTAGTCATATTGAAATTCTACAGGGAACCTACAAAATGTTTGTTTTCTTAATTACAGTAAATCATTTAGGTAATGAAGATGAACCATAAAGAGTCATAGATACATGGTGCCTCTGTATCCCAGCACCAGTTATGGTCCTGCTATGAACGTTTGAATTGGTTGATATAATTGTATAATGATGTAAGTCTTTGATATAAAAATGAAATTGATGCACTTCCTGGATTTAATTAGTAGCAGTATTTCTCACTATGAATGTTAGTAAACCTTATCAAACTTTAGTAAATATTGTTATCTTCCAATGTATTCTTTGTGGCAGTTATCTCTTCCTGTTAATTGGATGTGTAATTACAACACTTGTTGAGAATCCATGTGAATCTGTGCATTAAGTGAGCTATTAGATTAAAGTTAGGAGGCTTCTGTCAGCTCTCAATAAAGGCTCTGCTCCTTGCTTGTATCAGCCTCTTGCTGTCACATAGGCTGAAGTCTCAGTTCCCATCTGACTTTGAGCTGAACCCCGCTTCACTTCCAAAGTCCCATCTCTTTCACTGATCTACTTTCCAATTCCCCACCCAATGCCTGCTACATTCAACTCTTCCTACTTTAGTTCCAAACCCAACTTAAAATATCTTCATGCCGAACACTTGCCCAACTGGTCTGAACGTCACTGTCTGCACCCGTGCCCACCAGTTTGCAATTGTACAGATCCATGTGTCCTGGTTTGTTAACTTTGCAGCAACAGTGCAAAAGTGCAAAAAAGTAGGAAATGAAAAAAGTAGTGAGGTGTTGTTCAATGTCTATTCATAAATCAGATGGCGGAGGGGAAGAAGCTGTTCCTGAATCGTTGAGTGTGCCTTCAGGCTTCTGTCCCTCCTTGCTGATGGTACCAATGAGAAGAGGGCATGTCCTGAGTGGCGGGGACCTTATGATGGACACCACCGCTCCTTGAAGATGTCCCGGATACTAGGGAGGCTGGTGCCCATGATGGAGCTGACTAATTTTACAACTCTCTGCAGCATACTTCAGTCCTGTATGGTAGTCCCCCCACCCCATAACAGACAGTGTTGCAGCCAGTTAAAATGCTCTTGATGGTATATCTGTAAACATTTGAGTGTTTGGTGACATACCAAATCTCCTCAAATTCCTAATGAAATATATCCATTGTTTTGCCTTCTTTATAGCTGCATTGATACCTTGGGTCCAGGTTATGTCCTCTGAGGTATTGACTCCCAGGAACCTGAAACTGCTCACTTTCTCCACCCCTTATCCCTCTATGAGGACTGGTGTGTGCCCCCTCGTCTTACCCTTTCTGAAGTCCACAGTCAGTTCTCTGGTCTTACTGATATTGAGGACAAGGTTGTAGCTGCGACACCACTCAGCTAGCTGGTACATCTCACTCCTGTACGCCCTCTCGTCTCCATCTGAGATTCTTCCAACAATGGTTGTATCGTCAGTAAATTTACAGAAGACATTTGAGCTACACCTAGCCACAGAGTCATGGGAGTAGAGAGAGTAGAGCAGTGAGGTGTGCCAGTGTTAATTGTCAGTGAGGTGGAGATGCTATTTTTGATCCACACAGATTGTAGTCTTCTTGTTAGAAATTCCAGGATGCAGTTGCAGAGGGAGGTAGAGAGACCAGGTTTGTTAGCTTTTTGATCAGGCCTGTAAGAATGATTGTGTGAAACAATGAGCTGTATTCAATAGACCGCATCCTGACATAGGGACTTGTATTGTCCAGCTGGTTGCGTGGACAACCGGTAAGATGGCATCGGCCATGGACCTATTGTGGTGGCAAATTGCAGTGGGTCCAAGTCCTTGCTGAGACAGGAGTTTATTCTAGCCACAACCAACATCTCAAAACACTTCATCACCATGGATGTGAGTGCTACTGGATATAGTTGTAAGGCAGCTCTTGGCCACTGGTATAATTATTGCCCTTTTGAAGCAGGTGAGAACTTCTGACTATAGCAAAGAGAGATAGAAAATATCTTTGAACACCTCCCACCAGTTGGTTGGCACAGGATTTCAGAGCTTTACCAGGTATCTGTTGGCACCTGTCACCCTCCAGATGGACAGCCTGATGTCAGCCTCTGACACAGAGATCACAGGCTCACTGGATGCTGCCAGGATCCTCAGAGGCATGGTCTTATTCCCTCTTTCAAAGCGAGCATTGAGCTCATCTAGGAGTGAGGCATCACTGCTATTCATGATGTTGGGTTTCACTTCGTAGGAAGTAATAACCTGCAAACCCTCCCAGCATTGATATGTGTCCAATGTTACCTCCAACCTCACTTGGAATTGTTCCTTAGCTCTTAAATAGCCCACTACAAGTCATACCTCATTTTCGTGTACAGACCTGGGTCACCAAACCTGAATGCCACAGATCTACCCCTCAGCAGACTCAAACCTGGTTCACCCAGGGCTTTTGATTTGGGTATGTACAATAAGTTTTTATTGACACATACTCATCCCCACAGGTCTTAATGAAGTCGGTGACAACTGTGGTGTACTCACTCAGGCTCAAAGATGATTCCTTGAATATAGTCCAGTCCACCGATTCAAAGCAGTCCAGTAAGCACTCCTGCACTGCCCTTGTCCTGACGAAGGGTCTCGGCCCGAAACGTCGACAGTGCTTCTCCCTATAGATGCTGCCTGGCCTGCTGTGTTCCACCAGCATTTTGTGTGTGTTGTTTGAATTTCCAGCATCTGCAGATTTCTTCATGTTTACACAGAATCAATCCATATTTTCAGATTTCTGAATGGAAATATTTGCACCAAGGGAAGTGCAAGTATAGGGATTAGCCCTGGGATTGTCTTACTGAATAAAGATTGTTAGATCAAATGGACTGGTTCTGCTTCTACTTCTAATGTTTTCATGATTTTTAATGATTAATAATACTTATGCAGCCCTTTAATTGTGAATTGTAATTAAAGAAATATACTTCTATAGTGTCTACTGTAATGATCTCTGACATGTGTGCCATAATAAGGATTAGGTCGTGTGTTGCAGAACTTTGCAAACTGAACAACCAGAAGGGTATTTGTTAGCACCTCTGCTGTGTCAAGTGTAAAAGATTACATTCCTTCTCTGCAGCTTTTCTTGTATCCTCATCAGACATATTACTGACCGTGAGCTACTGAAATGCATTCACATCAACAGTAAACATTGCAGTGATTTGTATGCAGCAGCCTCCACAGACACTGGCTGCTTTATTGATCCAGAATGAGAGATGAATGTTATTGTTATAGATTCTTCCGTGCTGCTGTTTGTTAAGGTAATAGCAAGGATCGAGATTGCAGCCAAACATCTTCTACTGATGGTGAACAATGCCCAACTACAAAGGTGGCTGATACCAAAGACACACCACATGATACACCTAGTTCCTAAAGGCATATGAGCACAGACTACTGAGAAGAATTCCTCTTCTCTTCCTTGTCTTTGCATCTTTTGTATCTTCATGAGAACAAATAGGGTTCATCCAGAGAATGCACCTGCATTCCAGCGCTGCGCTGTGGTAGCAGCATGACCAGCTTTCTCTTATTATATGTTGTTGGATAATGTGTAGTTTTGATTGAGCTATTGGTAATCCAAGTTTTAGCTCCCTGTGTTGGACATTGCTGTCATCAAAAGCAGGAGGATTAACAATACAGAGCATGATGGTGATGATCCTGGCTCTTGTGCAAATAGAGCCAACATTAGGTGTACAGGTGGGAGGTTCATGCAACAACTCGAGAGTTGGTCCCTGCATTTTTTTTTAAAAACCCTAGATTAAAGCCCACGCAGAAATTAAATATTTCTGAAGTTTCTGTGAATCCCATTTTTATTATTAATCCAAGGCATCTTGAAACTTGGTAATATTATTAGGAATTCTGTCAACTGGTTTTGTACACTCCCTGTGTTGTATTACAGATCATATGTTTTTATATTGAAGGCACATAATAGGGTTCTTCAGGTAGCTAAACTAGAATGGGTGCACTGCTACCTCAGGACTATACTCGAGTATCAGCCTTGACAGTTGTGTTTAACTTAACAGGAGTGAAATTTAAACCCACTATCTTCTAACAGACCAGGAAATGTACAATTTCTATGTAAGAAAGATGAAGTCTCCTTCCAGAAACCAGTCTTTGATCATCACAGCAAGCTCTAGACTTTGAAAGTTCAGCAGATATTTAAAAATGCAACTTGCAACTTTCAGTTAACGAGACTGATATCCACTTCACTAGTCCTTTGACATTTGATTATTGATGATTCTAAATGATTTTTTTGGTAAATGGAACTTACAAACTTACAATGATTAATTAGACATTCCTGAGAATCTGAAGAGCGCCCTTACTGTTAACAATTAATTAAGATGCTTTTTGCTAGTGTTGAGTGTGGATTTTGAATCATTGCTTAAAATAGGCCACCTTTTATAACAAGCCATTTCATCAAAATTAATAATCTCTGAAGAAGATCTGTCATTTCAGAATGATGCAGCTTTTGTCAAACTCCCTCCCCATGTAATGATACATTGATGGTGCATTTGCCATTCAGATGGCTAAGAGCTCAGCAGGTTCAGCTAGATCTAGCTTTATTAATTCCTAGCATATAGCCCATGTCTTTACTGATCTTGTTTTGTCTGGTGATGGTAGACTGGAACAAAAGACTAAAATAAAAGGTTACATGTTCTCTGCCTTCTTGCTGCCTCCCAACTCCATTTTAGATGCCTCCTTTTCATTTTTTCTCAATGCCTTTTGATATCAACTCTCATCAGGCTTTCTGGCCATGTCATCTGATGCCTGCAAAAGTGACCAAGGATCTCAACAAAGCCAATATTGGGAAATTGGAGAATTACCATACAAGGGTAGGAGATTCACACCACTAAGGTTCAGGTACATATGCAGCCCCTATGTCCTATTGCTGATACTCCATTTAGCATTTCTACTGCTCAACTCCTCCAGTACCTTTTATATTATTTTATGATTCTGCTTTAACGCAGACATTCAGAAATATCAGATGGAAATGTGGACTTTACAAAGCCTTAGTTATCCCTGTGCCATAAGGTTGTGGCATTTCATGCAATGCACTGTTATGTGACTCTTGAGCGGACTTCTCATACACCAAAAGATAAACTTTAGATTTCCCAATCTACCTCATCACGATCCTTCCTCTTTATACTGCACTTGTACTGCACTTTCTCTGTAACTGCAACACAATATTCTGCAGTCCTTTCTTCCTTTTCCTAGTTTAGTGTACTTGTGTAGGACATGATTTTTCTGTATCTTGGTACCCATGACGATAAATCATTAAAATGTAAGCCGTCTGGAAGCATCTGTGGTGGGAGATGGACAATTTATGTTCTGGATTGAGACCCTTCCTCTGGGCCCTTCATCTCAGCTGTCCATTTCCCTCCATAGATACTGCCTGACCTCCAGCAATTTATGCATTGCTTCAGATTACAGCAGCTTTAGTCACTTATGTCTCCAACTGTTAGACAGTCATCAGCCACACTCATACTAAACCCCTTTTAACATGTCAGCAACAAGCACAGGTCAGTTGGATTTGGATGATGGGAACTCATTTCTGATCTCATTTGGTGACTCAGTGGCATTGACACCTATTCTGCTGAAAGATATATGCCGCTTATTTGAGGTGGGCTCTGACCTAGCTAGAAACAGAATAGCTTTCTCAAAGAAGGACCAGAGTGATTTTCTGTGCTTGTTTAAATGGTACACTTGCTCTTGCTCCTGCTCCTGCCTAAGAATCAGACTAAAACAATAAATTAATTAAGCAGGGTCGAGTCCTTGTTTAATCTAAACATTGAATCAAGCAATTCCTCTAAAACCTTCAAGTGAAATGTTTTAAAATTGCTATTGCATCTTCTGGCCCACCTCTCTACCTTTCCGGAATCCTAAAATCTCCATAAATTGTGAAACAATGAATTCTAATTGCTTTCAGAGCAAGGTCATGCATATGAGCAGAGATATGGTAAAGAAAGGGGCCACTAAGCCAATTATAAAACGATTCTTGGTAAAGGAATCCCATCAACATCATTCCTCACAGTCTTGTAAATTATTTTGTCTTACATGCCCATCCAGTTTCACAATGGAAGCTCTGATTGACTGACTGTTTCATCTTTACCTTCTTAATGACTTTTTTAGTTGCCTTTTGTTGGTTTTTAAAAGTTTCCCAATCCTCTAACTTCTCACTAATTTTTGTTCTTTTATATGCCCTCTCTTTGGCTTTTTTGTTGGCTGTGACTTCTCTTATTAGCCATGGTTACATCATCATGCCATCCTGTACCTTCTGAATTGCTCCCAGAAATCCCAGCCATGCTTCTCTGCCATCATCCTTGCCAGCGTTCCTTTCCACTCATTTCTGGTCAACTGCTCTCTCATGCTTCTGTAAATGCCTTTACTCCAATGAAATACTGATACAGCTCCGCCCTCTCAAATTACGGGGTGAATTCAAGCACATTATGATCACTTTCCCCGAATGGCTCTTTTACCTTAAGCTCTCTAATCAATTCCAGTTCATTGCACAACATCCAGTCCAGAACAGATGATCCCCTAGAGGACTCAACCATGAGCTGCTCTAAAAAGTCATCTTGTAGACTCTAGAAATTCCCCTTCATGGAATCCAGCAACAACCTGATTTTCCCAATCTACCTGCATATTGAAATCCCCCATGACTATAGTAACATTGCCCTTTTGACGTGCGTTTTCTATCTCCCATTGTAATTTGTAGGCCACATCCTTACTAGGGTTTGGGGGTGTATATACAACTCCCATCAGGGTCTTTTTACCCTTGCAGTTCCTTAGCTCTGTCCACAATGATTCAATACCTTCCAACCCCATGTCACCACTTTCTGATTATTTGATTTCATTTTTACCAACAAATCAACGCCACCCCGTCTGCTTTCCAGACTATTCTTTCAATACAACGTGTATTCTTGGACATAAAGCTCCCAGCTGTAATCTTCTTTCAGCTGTGATTCAGCAATGCCTACAACATCATACCTGCCAATCTGCAACTGTGCTGCAAGTTCATCTACCTTATTCTGTATACTGCACACATTCAAATATAACACTTTCAGTCCTGTATTCACCCTTTTAGATTTTGTCTGCCTTTTACGTTACAACTCATCCTGTTGACTACCATTTTGCCCTATCAACAACCTCTCCTCACTACGCATTGCCTCTGTTTGTAAACCAGCCACCCATCTTCAGCACTATCATCCGCCTTTCTTACGATGCTTCTTGCATTGAAACACATGCAGCTCAGGGCTCTAGTTTCCCCCATGCTCAACCTTTTGATTCCAAACTTTGTCTAATGTTTTACCAACATTTGCCTCTACAACCTCTCCACTAACTGTTTGGCACTCTGGTTCCCAACCCCTGCAGGCTACATATTAAACTGTATAATCTTCCTAGTTCTGGCTTCACTTAGCATGTGTAATGGTAGCAATCCTGGTGTCCTGCCCTTTACCTTAGCACCTAACTCTCTGAACTCCCTCGCTATTCACCCTCAGACTTCTGGCTGTTCACCCTCCCACTTAAGAAATGGTCTGAGTTATCCCGGACCCGGGAGGCAAAATACCATCTGGGAATTTTGTTCTTGCCCACAGAACCTCCTGTCCATTCCCTAACTAATGAAACGCATGTCACCGCAGACTGCCTGTTCTATCCCCTTCACTTCTGAGTCACAGAGGTAAGCTCAGTGCCAGAGATCTGACCCTGTTAGGTCATCTCCCCCAACAGTATCCAAAGTGATATTATTTAGATGGGGACAGACTATTACAGGCAGTCCCCGGGTTACGGACCAGTTCCGTTCCTGAGTCCATCTTTAAGTCGGATTTGTACGTAAGTCGGAACAAGTACATCCGCTATTATTTAGCGTCAGTTAGTCAAACGTTTGTCTTAGTATATAGTATATATTTTACCTTTCTGTGCATATAAAACACTTAAGAAACATATGTATTCCAATAATTAAACCATTGTGTTGCTTAGTAATAATTGTAGATTTCATTGGGGCAGGGCTCCATTATTCTCACTTTATCCTTTAAAATTGTTCCAATCATTGACCGACTGTAGCCTAATGCTTTTCCAATGACCGATGGCGTTTCACCTCTTTCCAAACGCTTTATTATTTCCACTTTATTTTCAATTGTGATCGTTTCCCATCAAAAGAACAGAAACACTGCGGGCGGCGGGTCCCGTCCTCCGCCGGCTCCCGAGGTCTGCTGGGTCCTAAGGACCACCGCACTGAATTCCCTGGATCCAAAAATCCACCGCATTGAGACAGGTTAAATGGGACAAGTGGGGGCTGTGCTGGGTTTGGGTATTTGATCCTTCACAATATTCCACGTGGGAATTTAAACTGGAGGTGGCAGTGGTTTTTTTGTGAGGTCGAGTTGCGAGCTCGATATCAACCCGGCATGGATGGTACGGGAGTCACTGGATCGACATCAACCTGGCACGGGAGCAGTCTGTCACTGGATCGAACTCGGGAACCTCCGTTCTCAAACCCGGCGCTGATCTCACTGCGCCATCAGCTGACCGGAATGGGGGGGCGGGGTCAGGGTAAATCTTACTAAGAAAAATTTAAGCCAAATACAAAGTTAAACACTCAACACAGTGTCAATTGCAATGACTTAAAATGGCGGACGATGTCGCAATCCAAATTAAAATGGCAGATGGCGTCGCGATCTGACTTAAAATGGCGGACAGCGTTCTCCTTCCTCGTTGCCAGTCAAAGCTCTTTTTGACTGCACTGCCCCGCTGCTTCCTTTCGTACTGGGGCAGTGGACATGATTGAAGTTCCCTCCTCTCAAAACTTCTGATGTCCGGATCTGCAACTTGTCAAAGCTCTTTTTTAATGTCTCCCCTGTTCTTCTCCTGCTGGTGTGTGGTATTGGCAGAAATACAAATGTTTCAACTTGCAATTCCCTGTTTTTCAGCTTGCTCTCTGGTTCCCAAATGTCTGACGGTAGGATCCTCAGTCCACATCTCCTAACTGTGTACCCATGGATTTCATTTACCCTTTCTCTCCCATCCAAGCCAATAAGTTATTACCCTTGAACCTAGGAAGCATTACCACTGCTGCTCATTGCCTCCTGAGCTGGATATTGATGTCACGAAGGGGACAGTGCATGCGTTCATATTTGCGTCAACAATGCTGAGGTCAGAAGGGTTGAGAGTGTCAAGTTCCTAGAAGTTAACACCAATAGTTAATGTTCAGTGGTTATGTAGCAGATGTGTAAAACTTTGATTAGGCTACATTTGGAGGTTTACATCCAGTTCTGTCGTAGGAAGCAGGTAGCTTTGGAGAGGGTGCCTGAATAAAATGTTATGTGCTATTAGGAGAGGTTGCTAATACTAACAGTAGTGGAGGCTAATTGGAGAAGTGTATCAGATAATGAGAGGCACTGACAGATGTGTGTCACTGTTTCCCAGCATTAATACCAGAGGTCATGCACGTAGAGTGAGAGGAGGTACGTTCAAAGGGTGCGTGGAGTGCGCTGCTGAAGCAAGCAAAGTGTCTGCTTCCACCCAACATGTGATAGCTTTTTCAATTTTACTGGCTAGGAGAGCTATTCTGCTACACTGGAAAGAATCTAACCCGCCCACTGTTTTCTATTATGTCATGTCTAAGCTTGGAGAAAATTAGAAGCCGGACATTTGATACATCCTTTAATTTTGAACAAGTCTGGTGACCTTTTTCAATATTTTCACACAATGTAATTTATTTTTATTTATTTATTTTTCTTTATTCTATTTGGGGAAAATCCTTATCCACGAAGGTTTGGAGATGACTGGAAGGATATGTTTTTTTTTCTCTCTTTTTTTCTAATTTTATCCTCAATTGGACTGCCCAATCTTTCTTTTTCTTTCCTTTTTTTCTTTCTCTTTTTTTTGTTTCAGTTTAGTTAGTAGGTTTTTTTTTCTTTATCAATAAAATTTCCAATCTTTTTTTATGATTGCTATGAGGAGATGTAGTTTTTTTTTACCATTGACAGCATAATATTTTATCTATTTGATTTTGACATTATATACTTTCTGTTTTTATTATTGTTGTTTATATGTCTTTTATATTATCTACTTGCTAAACTCCTCTTCCGATTTGTATATTCTTTATTTGAAAATCAATAAAAAAGATTGAAAAATGAAATGACTGCATTGCCAGGGGTGCTAGTAGAGTCTAATATAATAAAGGTGTTTAAGAGGCTCTTAGGTAGGCACATGAAAATACAGAGAATGCAGGGATATTGGATTTTGTAGGCAGAAAGGATTAGATTAGTTAGGCATTTAATTACTAGTTTAATTAGCAGTGCAACATTGTGGGCAGAATGGACTGTTCCTGTGCTGTACTGTAGAACGTTCTACATTCCTACTGCACTGTCTATTCTGGGTGGGGCTTGCATACATTATTCTGTGTTCTGTTATGGCTTTTACTTGGACTAACTTAATACAATAAAGTAATAAGGTGATCTGTGTGGGTGGCACGTAAAATAATGTCTTACACGGTAGCTCAGTACTTGTGACAATAATGAACCAATTTACCTTTAACGACAGCAAGACTCACAGTCATGGTCACCATGAATTCTATGCTTTACTGTCAAACGTACTGTCACTACACTTGGTTGCCATTAGTTCTGAAATTTCACTCCTGCAAAAGCTTTGGAGATGCAATGTAATGTGTGGTGAAGCACTGGGACAAGAGCACCTCTGTTTTATATCGGTCTGACCTTGGGCTGTATTATTGTGCTTTGTATGCTCAAGTGAAGTAGATATAGAGCGGATGCAGGTATCCATGGCCAGCTGCACTAGGGCAGTGTGTTCCACTGTCTCTTCCAATTGAATGGACTTAAAGCTTTGGTGAGGTCAAAAAGAGCAGGTGGAACAGTTAGTGGTGCACCCAGCATTCTTCATAAGATTATTGCAGTGAAAACCTTGACAGTGTGCCTGTGGCTGGGCGGAATCGACACTGGGAGCAGCTCTTCCATCTCAGTGAAGGACTTCGGCATTGACTCTTTCTGTGGCCAGCAACAGCGAGACCCCTCTGTACTTAACATCATTGACCTTATTTCCCTCTGTGGTCACTAAAGCTTCAGAAATTCAAGTGGGATGTTGACTAAATACAGCTGTAGGATTGGTTCCAAGATACTCACAACAAGGAGTCTCACAGTATGTGTCAACCATATCTCTAGAGAAGGCTTGACCCAACAATGTCCTGACCTGCATATGAAGGTATTACACTTGAACTATAGCTAACACTGTTCTGACTTTCTCTTGTCTCTTTATTTGTCAATTTTATAGGAGAGAGATTCGACAACATCGGGACAATCAGCAGGAGTGGTTTGTTTCAAGATAACACAAAAACACAGAGCCAAAAGGAACCCGCAATAACTATCGAAAGTCCTGCAGTAAGTTTATTTCCTCTTTCAGTTTACACCTTGTTAATAAATTAAACAGTAATGCCAAATGCTGGGTAATTACACATAGATTCCTTTTACATTGTGTAGGACAAATACACAAACATTTACACCAGTGTTGTGACTAATATTTAAGGCAGACTTCTTTTTTCAAAAGAAGTTTTTTGTTCCATGGTGTTTCCACAAGCTTGAGACATCTCAGAGTGCTTTGCAGCCAGCTGTGGTGACATAACTGAATACAATGACAATTGTTACAACTAGGAATACCTGCAGTCTTTTATCCATGCTGTTAAGCCTTTACTGTGTCTTTTCACAACATGAACATGGCCGAAAAAAGCTGCCAAAATATTGTAAGTATGAATGTATGCAACATTGGGCATTCAATTATCAACTAATCCATACGTAGATGTTTTATCAGTGATCTTTCATGTCACAATGCACCATATTAATAGATAAAATTGAAAAGATCAATAACCAGGCATTATACACATGTTTTAGTAATGGAGAGTGCAGTTAGAATGGGAGATTCTTCTTAGACCAATTTATAATGGAATGACCTCCTCGACTGTAAGTGCCCAAATTTTCCAATCTATTCATCATTACTTTTGGGATAATGGTGTTACCCACATCCTTGCACACTTTTCTAATGTAGAGATTTCAGTGAAATTTTGAAAAAATGCATTGTCATATCAGTTATCACATTACGAGAAAAGATCATGTGCCCAATAAAAAATATCTCAGTATAGATGTCACAAAATTAGAGAAAGTGCAAAAAACGTTTTACGAGGATGTTCTCAGCACTGGAGGGCTTGGGTTAAAAGGCAAGCTTAGATCCACTTGGACTTTATTCCTGGAGAATCAGGAGCTGGGGAGTGAACTTACAGAGGTGTCTAAAATCATTGAGGGGCATAGAAAAGATGAATAGCCAAACTCTTTTCCACAGGGTAAGGGAGTCCTAAAGACCAGAATACCATTAGATATAGGAGCAGATTTAAGGCATTGGGCCCATCAAGTCTGCTCCACCATTTTATCATGAATGATCCAAATTTTCCTCTCTACCCCAATCTCATGCCTTCTCCCCATATCCCTTAATACCCTGACCAATCAAGAATCTATCAACCTTGATCTTGAATGTACATAAAGACTTGGCCTCCACAGCAGCCTGTGGCAAAGAAAGAAATTCCTCCTGATATCTGTTCTAAAAGGACACACCTCTATTCTGAGGTTGTGTCCTCTGGCCTTAGACTCCCCCCACTACAGAAAACATTCTCTCCACATCCATTCTATCAAGGCCTTTCACCATTCAATAGGTTTTAAGGAGGTCACCCCTCATTCTTCTGAATTCCAGTGAATTCAGGCCCAGAGCCATCAAATGCTCTTCATATGATAAGCCTTTCAATTCTGGAATCATTTTCATGAACCTCCTTTGAACCCTCTGCAGTTTTTCCACATCCTTTCTAAGATAAGGGGCTCAAAACTGCTCACAATACTCTGTGAGGTCTCACCAGAGCTTTATAAATTATCAACATTACATCCTTGCTTTTATATTGTAGTCCTTTTGAAATGATTGCTAACATTACATTTACCATCCTCAGCCTGCACAAGGACTCCTATGTCCCTTTGCACCTCAGTTTTTTGTATTTTCCCTCCATTTAGAAAATTATCAACCCTTTCATTTATTCTAGCAAAGTGCATGGCCATAAATATCTCAACACTGCATTCCATCTGCCATTTCTTTTCCCATTCTCCCAATCTCTCTGTCCTCTGTAGCCTATTACCTGCCCTTCCACCTATCTGCATATCGTCTGCAAACTTTGCAGTAAAGCCATCATTTCCATTATCCTAATCATTGATGTATAATATGAAAATATCAGTCCCAACACAGACCCCTGCGGAAAATCACTAGTCACTAGTAGCCTATCAAAATACTTCCTTTATTCCCACTCTTTGCCTCCTACCAAACAGCCACTGCTTTATCCATGCTAAAATCTTTCCTGTTAATACCGTGGGCTCGTAGCTTGTTAAGCAGCGTAATGCGTGGTTCCTTGTCAAAGACCTTCTGAAAATCCAAGTGTGCAACATCAACCGATCCTCCTTTGTCTATCCTGCTTGTTATTTCTTCAAACAATTCCAACAGACTTGTCAGGCAAGACTTTCCCTTGAGGAAACCATGCTGACTATGGCCTATTTAATCATGTGCCTCAACCTTAATAATCAACACCAACCCAACCACTGGGGTCAGTCTAACTGTTTCCTTCCTTCTGCCTTACTCCCTTCTTGAATAGTGGAGAGACATTTGCAGTTTTCCAGTCTTCCAGGATCATTCCAGAATCTTGTGATTATTGAAATATCAATACAATGCTTCCACAATCTCTTCATCCACCTCTTTTAGAACCCTTGAGTGTATCTACCTTCAGACCTTTCAGTTTCTCAATAACCTTCTCTCTAGTTATGGTGACTTCACACACTTCATTCCCCTGACACCTGGAACCTCCACCGTACTGCTAGTGTCTTCCACAATGAAGACTGATGCAAAATAGTTTGTCCGCTATTTCCTTGTCCCCCATTACTACCTTTCCTGCATCATTTTCCAGTGTCCAATATCCACTCTCACCTCTCTTTTACACTTTATGTATCTGAAGAAATGTTTGGTATCCTCTTGAATATTATCGACTAGCTTACATTCGTATTCCATCTTTAACTTCTTAATGATTTTATTAGTTGCCTTCTCTTGGTTTTTAAAAGTTTCCCAATCCTCTAACTTCCCACTAATGCTCACTCTGTTATATGACCTCCCTTTGGCTTTTATTTTAAGTAGAGAGCCTAGGTTTAAAATGAGAGGAGGAAGATTTAAAAGGGACCTGCGAGGCAACTTTTCACACAGGGTATGTAGATGGAATGAGACGTCAGAGGCAGTGATACATCCAGAAGTCATTTGGACAGGTCCACAGCTAGGAAAGGTCTAGAGGGATATGGGCCAAATGAAGGTATTTGGGAGTAGCTCAAGAAGGTACCTTGGCCAGTGTGGATGAGTTGGGCCAAAGGGCCTATTTCTGTGCCGTACATCCCGATAAGTCTGTGAAAGATGGTGATCAATCCTGTAAACATGATTATAAAAGGCTTAAAGTTTCTCCTACTAAATCTTAACTTGTGAACAAGTTGTTTTTCTGTTCTCTGCTACAGAAGTCTGTACCGTACTGAGAAGTGGACAGCAGGCTGACCCACTCACTGTCTATGGTTGTCCATAGTGCCTTGGTTCATGGAAAGCTTTGCCCAGATCATGGATTTACCACCACTCAGTTCCCTAGAAGCAGACTCTAACTGGATACCTTCCTGGGTTCATTCTGTAATAACTTCTGGATTGTACCTTTCCTTTGGTAAATCAAATGTTTTGCCTTAATTTCGAAAGAGACTTTTTCTGAATGGCAACTAGTCTCTCTAACATTGGTCTACATTAATTGAAAAGCACTTTGGCGTATTTGATGTACAGAATTTGTGGTGTTCATGTATGTGATTTGTCTTTATATGATAGCACAAGCTCAATGTATTTGGAGGCAGGTTTACTTGTAAGTGATGTGTCCACTGTATAATCTTACTCAAATGAGAAATGGTTGCCCAAGTAGCCAAAAATATCCTGGGGTATTCTGTACTTCTGCCAATCCTGGGTTACTGGCTGTTCTTCTTCAATTCCCTGGTATGACAGCATTGTTGAACCATTTTATAATCATTATTTTGAAGTGCATATTTGTTTTCAGATAAATAATTGATTTTATTTTTATATAAAAGCACATCAAACTTTCAACCAGATTGAATGGATGGCAGAGCAGGGTCATTGAGTGATATATTTTTGTTGGTTTTTTGTGAAAGGCAGCACCTCTCTCAGTTACTGGGGCCAAGATAATAACCAGCAGAGGCAAGCAAAGATCAAAACATTTTTGGAGAAGTATAGTTAGCTTCAGAAAATTAACAACAGCAAATGGTAAAGATTCATATTCTAGATACATTTGGAATGTTGTAACAACTTAGTGTGAATTGAATGCTTCATTGTGTTTAGTGCTGGGACATGGGACTTTGGATGGTATATGCACCTTCTGTTTCCACAGCACGTGCTGGACCAAGAATGGGTTTCAGTCTCTGCAGTGAGATCTGTGATACCTTCAAAGGAGCCTGGACAGGGAAACTGAACTAGACAAATGTAAGAAAAACAGATGTACAGGTCTTCACCAGGTTATGAACACCTGACCTGACTTAGGTACAGACATAAGAAAGTACCAACGAGTGGTATGGATCTGCTAGCTGTTCTGGAGAACACTGTTCATGGTACTACCTGAATAGTTGGGTTAAACACCCTAGTTCAATTATATTACCCTCACTTGGCCTATGTTTATATATATATATATATCATCGGTGGCTGCATTTCCAATTTGTGAACTGCTCACATTATGAGCCTTTCTCAGGAATGGAGCCCTGTCATAACCTGGGCGAACAGATACCTGCAACTTTGCTCTGACCCCCTTTCAGAAATACTTGTCAGAACACCTTACATTTATAGTGTACCCTTCACATAAAGCAATCCCTGCAGGGACTGAAGGTGTTGTGGGGTGATGTGATTTTTGGAAGTAAAGGTCAAATAACAAATAGATCAAATGCCCTGCTAATGCTGCATCGAAGCAAGTCTCTCGGATTTGATGACTGCCGATTGCACAGGATGTTCAGTGGAGGAGTGCTGCATCAGACTTCATTGCCCATCCCTGCTTTGCCTTGAACACTCCTTTTCCAGGATCTTTCAGAGGGTAGTTACAAATCAACCACTTTAGCCAGGAATGTTGTTTCATGGGCCTCAGACTAGGTAAGCACCACAAATTTCCCTTCCCTAGAGCATATTATTGTACCAGATGGACTTTTATGTCACTGAGTCCAGCTTTTCAATTCCAGCTGAAATGACAAATAAAGAGTAGAAGAGAAGCGAGAGTGGATATCGGATCGCTGGAAAATGATGCTGGAGAGCTAGTAATAGAGGACGATGAATAACTATCTATATCAGTCTTCACTATGGAAGACACTTGCAGTATGCTGGAAGTTTGAGAGCATCTGGGGGCAAAATTGTGAGAAGTTGCCATTACTGAGGAAAAGGTTCTTGGGAAACTGAAAGGTCTGAAGTTAGGTAAGTCACCCAGACCAGATGGTGTAAACCCCAGGGTTCTGAAGGAAGTGGTTGAAGAGATTGTGGAGGAATTAGTAACGATCTTTCAAAAATCTATTAATTATAGCATGTTTCTGAAGGACTAGCAAATTGCAAATGTCACTCCACTCTTCAAGAAGGGAGAGAAGCAGAAGTAAGTCCAGTTAGTCTGACCTCGGTGGTTAGGAAGATGGTGGAGTCGATTGTTAAGGAAGTGGTTTGGGGGTACTTGGAGGCACATGATAAAACAAGCTGTAGTCAGCATGGTTTCCTTAAGGGAAAATCTTGCCTGACAAATCTGTTGAAATTCTTTGAAGAAACAAGCAGGATAGACAAAGGAGAATTGAAAGATGTTGTGTACTTGGATTTTCAGAAGATCTTTGACAAAATGACACACATGAGACTAATTAATAAGTTAATAGCAGGTGAGTTGATACAATTTCAACAGTTACAATGACATCATTTACTTCAATACTCTGAGACTGAAAATGCTTTCATTGAATTACATACCTATAGTGAGAGAAACCTTTGAATGTACAAATACTGTACCATTGCTGGGTCAAAGTAATTCACACAGCTGTTGGGGACAGAAATCCCAGGCACCCAACATTAATGCCATGATGGCTAACTCTTGGAGTACACAAATATCCCAACTACTGATTGATTAAATATCCCTGTGATCAAGTTTGATGTGTTAACTGGCAATGTCAGTCTGTTCTGCAAGTTTCCTTGAACAGCCACAATAAACCAGGAAATGATAGGCCAGTGTGCTGACATCAGTCATTGGAAAGTTACTGGAAAGTATTCTAAAAGATCAGATTTATCGGTATTTATATAGACGGGGACTGATTAAGGATAGTCAGCATGGCTTTGTGCTTGGCATATCATGTCTAATCAATCTTATAGAGCTTTTTGTGGAGGTTACCAGGAAAGTTGATGAAGCAAGGTGGTGGATGTTGTCTACATGGAGTTCAGCAAGGCATTTGACGAGGTGGTGCATGGGAGGTTGGTATTCAAGATGAGGTGGTAAATTGTATTAGACATTGGGTTTGAGGGAAAAGCCTGAGAGGTAGTAGATGGTGGCTTCTCTGACTGGAAGCCTGTGACTAGTGGAGTACCGTAGTGATAGATGGTTGTCATCTATATCAACCATCTGGATGATAATGTGGTTAACTGGGTCAGCAAATTTGCGGATGACACAAAAAATAGGGGATGTAGTGGACATTGAGGAAGACTATCAGAGCTTTCAGCGGGATCTGGACCTGCTGGGAAAATGGGCAGAGAAGTGGCAATTGGAACTTAATGTAAATAAGTGAGGTAATGCACTTTGGGAGGACCGACCACACAGTGAACAGCAGGGCACTGAGGACTGCAGTAGAACAAAGGCATCTGAGAACACAGGTCCACAGTTCATTGAAAGTGGTGTCACAGGTGGATAGGGTGGTAAAGAAAGCTTTTGGCAATTGGCCTTCATTGATCAATGTATCGAGTACAGGAGTTGGAATGCTACGTTGAAGTTGTATAAGACATTGATGAGGTCTAATTTGGAGTATTGTATGCAGTTTTGGTCACCTCTCTACAGGAAGTACGTAATTAAGATTGAAAGAGTACAAAGAAATTTTACAAGGATGCTGCCAAGTCTGAAGGTCCTGAGTTATAAGGAAAGATTGAATAGGTTTATTCCCTAGAAAGCAGAACCCTGTGGGGAGATTTGATAGAATTATACAAAATTATGAGGGGTATAGATAGGGTAAAAGAAAGCAGGCTTTTTCCACTAAAGTTGGGTGAAACTACAACTAGAGGTCATGAGTTAAGGGTGAAATTTGAAATATTTGCCGGGAACATGAGGGGAAATTTATTCACTCAGAGGATGTTGAGAGTTTGAAATGAGCTTCCAGTGCAAGTGGTGGATGAGATTTCAACCTCAAAGTTTAAGAGAAGTTAGGATAGGTACACGGATGGGAGGGGTATGAAAGGTTTTGGTCCAGGTGCAGATCTATAGGATTAGGCAGTTTAAATGGTTCAACATGGATTAGATGGGCTGAAGGGCTTATTTCTGTGCTGTAATTTCCTATGACTCTATGGATGTAATGGTGCAGACTAACTTAGACCATAATTTTGCCTGGTTTGATGCAGGCCAATTAACGTAACACCATTGTCTTACAATTTGCTGATGCGTAGGAGAACTGCTCATGGTCCCTTCACTTTACAAACCATACCTTTTAGCAGCCAGCACCCTGCTATGGGCCAGCAGCCTGTAGACACTGCTGTTCATTTGCAAAGCTGACCTTTTAACTTCAGACTGATTACTGCTTGAAATTTATATTAAGAACTGAAGAATGGTTCCAGTTTTTATTACTATCTGCTACATTTACATAAGACAATAAGATATAGGAACAGAATTAGGCCATCGGCCCATCAGTCTGCTCCACCATTTCGTCATGGCTGATTTAGTATCCTTCTCAACCCCATTCTCCTGCCTTCTCCCTGTACCCTTTGATGCCCTGATTCATCAAGAATCTATCAACCTCAACCTTAAATATACCCAACAATGGGCTGCACAGCTGCCTGTGTCAATGAATTCCGCAGATTCATAACCTATGTCTAAAGAAATGTTTCCTCATCTCTGTTCTAATGAATGTTCCTCTATTCTGACACTACACTCTGATTCTAGGCTCTCCCACTGTAGGAAGCACATCCTCTCCACATCAACTCTATCTAGGCCTTTCAATATTCGGTAGGTTTCAATGAGATTTCCACCCCTCTTTCTTCTAAACTCCAGCAAGTACAGGCCCAGAGCCATCAATTACTCCTCATACATTAACCTTTTCATTCCTGGAATCATTCTTATGAACCTCCTCTCGACTGTCTCCAATCCCAGAACATTGTTTCATAGGTAAGGGTCCCAAAACAGCTCTGAATACTCAAGTACAGTCTGACCATTACCTTATAAATTCTTGACAGTACATCTTTATCTTTGTATCCTCGTCCTTTCGAGATTAATGTTAAAATTGCATTTGCCTTCCTTACCACTGACTCAATTCCATAATCCTTGAATCTCCAACAAGGGATAATCACATTGATGTGTCTTGAGTCACATTAAACCAGAAAGGCAGCAGGTTTCATTGCTGAAGGGTTTCACAGCAGTCAGTAGTCTCATTATTGATGTTACTGGGTCCATTTTTTAAAATCCAGATCTATTCAATGACTTGAATTATACATTTTCTAGCAGCAATGATGGTATTCAAGCCTGAAATTTCTGACTGATGGTCCAGAGTTCTGGTGGATTAATCCAGTCTCTACTGAGCCTCTCTCCTTCATGATGGAATGTCTGCCATCTCAGGCATTAGCTCTGATTCTCTCTCCACACTTGCCAGTATTATTTCACATCTGTGCTATTTTGCTTTTAAGACTCTGGGACATCACAGTGAATTTTAAAACCTTCTCAAGTTTTTCTCTATAACTGAAGACTGCTTTGGTATGGTATATGTATGATGTCAGGGGTAATGTTTCTTCCAGGGAAATTAATAAAAATAGAACGATGGTATTCATCTCCTGTAATAAAGCAACCCTGTGGAAAATGAATAGATGGCATTATATTCTTTTTAATAAAAAACTGTTTTAATAATGTGCCATATCTTTCTAATCAAAATATGCATCAAGTATTGTCACATGTTTTAAAATATCTATAAGTTTGAAAAATAAAGTGGATGTATAAGAGACTGTCAGCAGCGTGTGGTTTATTGTGCTTTATTTGCAATGGATCCATATCACTTTTGCTGTGGGTTCAGTTAATGTGATTCAGTGTATGATGGTGAGGCAGAGCTTATCCCCAGACACATTGATGTCAATGAGTAAGGATGGAGAAAGGTCATTCATGGTGTGGTGACTACCCTCTGCAATTCCCGCCCAGTTCTCCAAAGGACAGGATTTCCACCAGAAATGAGAGTTGGATCCTATCTACAAAAGTGATTAGATGTGGGATTCACACAGACAAGTGCTATGTGATTGAGTTTTAAGGAAAATAATCTGTGGAATACACCTTTGTGTTATTTTGTCTACTTTCCCATCGAATCTTCTCTGGATTTAATCGTGGATGATTCATTTATTCTCTTAATCTCAGTTTCCTGCTTCTCCCTGTAACCTTTTATGCCCTGACTAATTGAGAACCTATTAACCTCCACCTTAAATACTCCCAATGACCTGGCCTCCACAGCCACCTGTGGCAATGAATTGCACAGATTCGCCACCTACAGAAATCCTTCCCATCTCCATTCTAAATGGATGTCCTTTTATCCTGGACTCCCCCACTAGAACAAACATCCTCACCAGATTCACTCTATCTAGGCCTTTCAACATTCAATAGCTTTCACTGAGATTACTCCTCATTCTTCTCAATCCAAGTGAATACAGGCCCAGAACCTTCAATCGCTGCTCAATTGATAACCCTTTCATTCCCAGAATCATTGTTGTGAACACCCCTTGAACCTTCTCCAATGTCAGCAAATCCTTTCATAGATATGGGGCCCAAAACTGCTCCCAATATTCCAAGAGGCCTCACAAGTGCCTTACACAGCCTCAACATTACATACTTCTTTTATGTTTTAGGCCTCTCGAAATAAATGCTAACATCGCATTTGCCTTCCTCACCTCTGACTCACCCTGCAATTTAACCTTCAAGGAATCCTGGATAAGGACTCCTAAATCCCTTTGTAGCTCAGATTATTGATTTTTTTCTCCATTTAGAAAATAGTCTACTGTTTTCTTAAATTCTACCTAAGTGCATGATCAAACAGTACCGGACACTGTATTCCATCGGCTACTTCTTTGCCCATTGTCCTAATCTGTCTACGCCTTTCTGCAGCTTCTCTGCTCAACACTACCTGCCCCTCCACCTATCTCCATATCATCTGTAAACTTGGCCACAAAGACATCAATTCATCATCCAAATCATTGACCCCCATCACCTAAGGCCTGCCCTCTTCTCATTGTTACTGTCAGGAAGGACGTACAGAAGCCTGAAGGCACACACTCAGTGACTCAGGAATACTTTCTTCCCTTCTGCCATCCGATTCCTAAATGGGCATTGAACCAACCTCACTTTTTTATATTATTTCTGTTTTTGCACTAGGTTTAATTGAAGTATTGAGTATACATATACTGTACATACTTACTGTAATTGAATTACTTAAAACCATAGAACGATAGAACATTACAGCACAGAAACAGGCCTTTTAGCCCTTCTTGGCTGTGCTGAACCATTTTTTTGCCTAGTCCCACTGACCTGCACCTGGGCCATATCCCTCCATACACCTCTCATCCATGTAACTGTCCAAATTTTTCTTAAATGTTAAAAGTGAGCCTGCATTCACCACTTCGTCTGGCAGCTCATTCCACACTCCCACCACTCACTGTGTGAAGAAGCTCCCCGTAATGTTCCCTTTTCACCCTTAACCCATGTCCTCTGGTTTTTTTCTCCCCTAGCCTCCGTGGAAAAAGCCTGCTTGCATACACTGTATCTATACCCAACATAATTTTATACACCTCTATCAAATCTCCCCTCATTCTTCTACGCTCCAGGGAATAAAGTCCTAACCTATTCAACCTTTCTCTGTAACTCAGTTTCTCAAGTCCCGGCAACATCCTTGTAAACCTTCTTTACACTCTTCCAACCTTATTAATATCCTTCCTGTAATTAGGTGACCAAAACTGCACACAATATTCCAAATTCGGCCTCACCAATGTTTTATACAGCCTCACCATAACATTCCAACTCTTATACTCAATACTTTGATTTATAAAGTATTGTACCAAATGTACCAAATGTACCAATGTACCAAAAGCTCTCTTTACAACCCTATCTACCTGAAATGGCACTTTTAGGGAATTATGTATCTGTATTCCCAGATTCCCAAAACTCCATCTGCCATTTGTCAGCCCATTTTTCCAGTTGGTCCAAATCCCTCTGCAAGTTTTGAAAACCTTTCTCACTGTCCACTACACCTCCAATCTTTGTATCATCAGCAAATTTGCTCATCCAATTTACCACATTATCATCCAGATCATTGATATAGATGACAAATAACAATGGACCCAGCACTGATCCCTGTGGCACACCACTAGTCACAGGCCTCCACTCAGAGAAGCAATCCTCCACTACCACTCTCTGGCTTCTCCCATTGAGCCAATGTCTAATCCAATTTACTACCTCACCATGTATACCTAGCGACTGAATCTTCCTAACTAACCTCCCATGCAGGACCTTGTCAAAGGCCTTACTGAAGTCCATGTAGACAACATCCACT
This sequence comes from Hemitrygon akajei, assembly GCF_048418815.1. Lineage (NCBI taxonomy): Eukaryota > Metazoa > Chordata > Chondrichthyes > Myliobatiformes > Dasyatidae > Hemitrygon > Hemitrygon akajei. The sequence continues at coordinate 5,465,743 of NC_133143.1, read as the reverse complement.
GCCTTCCCTTCATCCACTTTCCTTGTAACCTCCTTGAAAAACTCTAATAGACTTGTTAAACATGACCTACTACGCACAAAACCATGTTGACTCTCCCTAATAAGTCCCTGTCTATCCAAATACTTGTAGGTCCTATCTCTTAGTACTCCTTCCAATAATTTACCTACTACTGACGTCAAACTTACCGGCCTATAATTTCCCGGATTACTTTTAGAGCCTTTTTCAAACAACGGAACAACACGAGCTATCCTCCAATCCTCCGGCATCTCACCCGTAGATACCGACATTTTAAATATATCTGCCAGGGCCCCTGCAATTTCAACACTAGTCTCCATCAAGGTCCGAGGGAATTTTCTGTCAGGTCCTGGGGATTTATCTACTCTGATTTGCCTCAAGACAGCAAGCACCTCCTCCTCTTTAATCTGTATAGGTTCCATGACCTCACTATTTGTTTGCCTTATTTCCATAGACTCCTTGCCAGTTTCCTTAGTAAATACAGACACAAAAAACCCACTTGAGATCTCCCCCATTTCTTTTGGTTCCATACATAGCCGACCACTCTGATTTTCAAGAGGACCAAGTTTATCCCTCACTATCCTTTTGCTCTTAATATACCTGTAGAAGCTCTTGGGATTATCCTTCACCTTGACTGCCAAAGCAACTTCATGTCTTCTATTATCCCTCCTGATTTCTTTCTGAAGCATTTTCTTGCACTTTTTATACTCCTCAAGCACCTTATTTGCTCCTTGTTGCCTATACCTGTCATACATTTCTCTCTTCTTCTTTATCAGATTTCCAATATCCCTCAAAAACCAAGGTTCCTTATCCTTATTCACTTTGCCTTTAATCCTGACAGGAACATACAAACTCTGAACTCTCAAATTTTCTCCTTTGAAGGCCTCCCACTTACCAATCACACCCTTGCCAGAGAACAACCTGTCCCAATCCATGCTTTTTAGATCCTTTATCATTTCTTCAAATTTGGCCTTTTTCCAGTTTAGTACCTCAACCCGAGGACCTTTATCCATGATCAAGTTGAAACTAATGGCATTATGTTCACTAGATCCAAAATATTCCCCTACACACACTCCCGTCACTTGTCCAAACTCGTTTCCTAATAGGAGATCTAATATTGCATCCTCTCTAGTTGGTACCTCTATATATTGATTTAGAAAACTTTCCTGAACACATTTTACAAACTCCAGACCTTTAACAGTATGAGAGTCCCAATCAATATATGGAAAATTAATATCCCCTACTATCACAACTTTATGTTTCCTGCAGTTGTCTGCTATCTCTCTGCAGATTTGCTCCTCCAATTCTCGCTGACTATTGGGTGGTCTATAATACAACACCATTATTTTATTTTATTTTTTCGACCTTTTCTCCTTGGAGCAACGGAGGATGAGGGGTGACCTGATAGAGGTGTATAAGATGATGAGAGGCATTGATCATGTGGATAGTCAGAGGCTTTTTCCCAGGGCTGAAATGGTTGCCACAAGAGGACACAGGTTTAAGGTGCTGGGGAGTGGGTACAGAGGAGATGTCAGTGGTAAGTTTTTTACTCAGAGAGTGGTGAGTGTGTGGAATGGGCTGCCAGCAACGGTGGTGGAGATGGATATGATAGGGTCTTTTAAGAGACTTTTGGATAGGTACATGGAGCTTAGAAAATGGAGGGCTATAGGTAAGCCTAGGTAGATGTAAGGCAGGGACATGTTCGGCACAACTTTGTGTGCTGTAGGTTTTCTATGCCTCAATGTTTCTATGTATATTTATTATGTATTGCCTTGTACTGCTGCTGCTAAGTTAACAAATTTCACAACAGATGCCTGTAATATTAAACATGATTCTGATTCTGATTCTGATATAACGTAAAAAGAAGCAGTCTCCCTCACAACCCTATGGAAAATGACTGGTCACCTGGCAGACAACCAGAAAAGACTTCCTTTATTCCCACTCTTTGCTTCCGGCCAATCAGCCAATCTTCTATACTTGTCGGTATCTTTTCTGTAATACCATGATTTCTTATCCTGTTAAGCAGCCTCATGTATGACACCTTGTCAAAGACCTTCTGAAAATCAATGTACACAACATTGAACAATTCTCCTTTGTCTATCTTGCTACTCATTTCTTCAAAATTTTCCAACAGATTCATCAGACAAGATTTTCCCTTAAGGAAACCATGCTGACTTCAGCTTATTTTATCATTTGTCTCCAATTGCCCCGAAACCCCGTCATTAATAATGGACTCCAACATCTTTCCACCCACTGAAGTCAGGCCAATTGGCCTGTAATTTCCCTTCTTCAGCCTCCCTCCCTTCTTAATGAGTGGAGTGATATTTGCAATTTTCCAGTCCTCTGGAGCAAGAATCTAAAGTTTCTTGAAAGATCGTTACCTTCTCAATTTCCCCAGACATCTCTTTCAAAGTCCTTAAGTGTAGTCCATCTGGTCCTGGTGACTTATCTACCTTCAGATCTTTTAACTTATCAAGCACCTTCTTCCTAGTAAAACCAATTGCATCACTTCTGCCCCCTGACATCATTTTTCAGCAATCCAATTTCAACTCTCACCTCTATTTCACTCTTTATATATCTGTAAAAAAGCTTTTCATATCCTCTTTGATATTATAGGCTAGCTTATCTTCTATTTCATTTTTCCCTTCTTGTGGCTTTTTTAGTTGCCTTGTATTGGTTCCAAAAGCTTTCAAATCCTCTAACATCCCACTAACATCACACTAATATGCCCCTTTAAAGATCAAAGTTAAAAGTACATTTATTATCAAAGTATGTAAACTATATACAATCTTGAGATTTGTCTCCCCTTTTCTGCTTTTATGTTGTTTTTAACATTCTTTGTCAACCATGGTTGCATCATTTTGCCTTTAGAATACTTACTCTTCTTTGCGATGTATCTATCCTGCACCCTTCCAAGTTGCTCCCAGAATCTCCAGCCATTATTGTTCTGCCATCATCCCTGCTAGTGTCCCGTTCCAATCAACTTCCTCCAGCTCCACTCTCGTGCCTCTAGAATTCTCTTTACTCAAAGTAATACTGATACATCTGGCATTAGCTTTGCCCTCTCAAACTGCAGAGCCTATCATAATGTCACCATACTGTCTCCTAACTGCACCTTCACCTTAAGTTCACTAATTAAACCCAGTTCATTAGAGAACACCCAGTCCAGAAGAGGCTTTCCCCTGGTGTGCTCAACCACAAGCTACTCTTAAAAAGCCATCTCATAGGAGATCTACAAATTCTTTCTTGGAATCCAGCACCATCCTGATTTTCCCTATCTACATGCATATTAAAATCCACCATGACTATCATAACATTGCCCTTTTGACATGTATTTTCTATCTCCTTTTGTAATTTGTAGCCTAAATTCGGCCTACAGTTCAGAAGCCTGTGTGTAACACCCATAAGGATCTTTTTACCCTTGCAGTTTCTTAACTCTACACACAAGGACTCTACATCTTCCAATCCTATGTCACATTGTTCTAAGGATTTGATTTCATTTTTTACCAGCAGCGTACACCCCATCCACTCTGTCTACCTGCCTGTCCTTTCGATACAATGTGTGTCCTTCAACGTTAAGTTCCCAACAATGATTTTCTTTCAGCCACGACTCAGTGATGTCCACATCATCATTCCTACTGATCTCGAACTGCGCCACAAGATCATCTACCTTATTCTGTATACTGTGTGTATTCAAATATAACCTTGAGTCCTGTATTTGTCACCCTTTTGGATTTTGTCACCATGATACACTACAATTCATGCCATTCACTGCAATTTTTCCCTATCACCTGCTTGTCCTTCCTGTCAGTCTCATTGTACACTGCATCTAACTGTATGCCAACTACCCCATCCTCAGCCCTATCACTCCGATAGTGATAGTGATAGTGGCTCCAATCCCACTACCAATTTAGTTTAAACCTTCTCCAACAGCCCTAGCAAATCTGCCAGGAAGAATGTTGGTCCCCTCAAGTTCAGGTGTATTCATCCCTTTTCTACAAGTTGTACCTTCCCCAGAAGAGATCCCAATGATCCAAAAATCTGAAGCCTTACCCCCTGCACCAGTTCTGCAGCCACATATTCATCTGCCAAATCATCCTATTTTTACCCTCGCTGGTGAGTGGCACAGGCAGCAATCCAGAAATCCAGAGGCCCCACTTTTCAGCTTTCTACCTAGCTCCCTAAATTGTCGCTTCAGGACCTCCTCCCTTTTCCTACCTATGTCAGTGGTGCCAATATGTGCTAATTCTAGCTGTTCAGCCTCCCCGTTTCGAATGTAGACCTGATCCTAGATGTCCCTGACCCTAGCACCTGGGATACAGCATACCACCCAGGTGTTTCCTTAATATTCACAGAATCCCATGTCTACTCTTCCAACAATGGAATCTGCTTTCACTACTGCACTCCTCTTCTTCTCCATTCCCTTCTGAACCACAACACCACACTCAGAGATCCATTCACTGCAACTTCCCCCGGTAAGTCATCACCCTCAACAGTACCAAAGTGGTATGCTTATTATTGAGGAGAATGGCCACAGGGGTTCTCTGCACTAGCTGCCCATTTCCTTTCCTTCTCCTGGCAGTCAACCAGGTACTGGTTCTCCTGCATCTCAGAGGTGACTACCCTGTAACTCTTATCTCTCAGCTCCTTAGTCTCCCCGATGAGCAGAGGGTCATCCAGCTGCAGCTCCAGTTCCTTAATACATTCTCCAAGGAGCTGCAGCTCAGTGCACTTGGTACAGATGTGATTATCCTGGAGGCTGAAGGTCTCCCAGACTTCCCACATCTCACACAAAGAACACAACACGGCTGCTGGAGCCACTCTCACTGCGCTGACTGACAAAGAGTGCAGAAAAAACTTTCCGGAAAATTACCTCGCCCAAGCCTGCTGAGCCAAAGCCTCAACATTCTAGCACGAGCCCACTCTCAAAATGGCCACTCGGCTTGTCCTCACCTTATTTTAATTTGTCCTTGCTAAAGAATTGTGATTCGATTGGACCACTGACAAAGGCCGAAAGCCGATGAACTCTCCTTTTGAAATCTCTATCCCCAAACTGTGTGCAGCCTCCTCTCTCAATTCAATTTGGCCGCCTGAAAAAAAGCCTTTATCCTTGCACTTCTGAGGAATGTAATAGAATCATACATTTCTGTAATTTTATGCCGGGGATTTGAATCACAATGTTGGCTCACTCAGTGGTAAGAGTGGGAAGCACTATCTCGAAGCCAGGCAGGGCAGAAACAAGCCCTTTATTCTCTGTATCCACACCAGCAACCATCTGCCTTTCTATACTTATTGCATTCCTGCCACTTGGCCATTAATTTTCCATTATTCCATGGTATTTCTCAAGCACTCATTTAAACGTTGTGGGAGTCTCTGCCTCCACCAATGTTTCAGTCAGTGTGTTCTGGATTCCAACCACACTCTGGGCAAAATCATGTTCCCCCTTAAATCTCAATCTCCAAGATTTTTCTCCAATTGTATGGTAATTCCGAATAGCAATTAACATTAACAGTGTAAACTACTCCACACTTCTTTGCAAAGAATTCTAGACATTATACTGTCTATGTGAGTACCTTCCTCCTTCCTGCAATGTAGGCCTGACAGAAACCCATGAGGACGGACAGATGGTCGGACTGCAGCATGTTAAAATAAGGTATATACATGATAATGCTGAGGTGGAAATTCATTTTTATTTAATGCAGTTCATTTTATCTTTCAAGATTTCCATTGTTACAAATGCTTTTAAAACTGTAAGCAGTTATTTAAAGTAACAGAAATGTTTCTTGGAACAAAATAACACAATATGAAAATACAGGGGTGCATTGAATGAGCGACAGTAGTGGTTACAAGCCTCACAGAGTTGGTGAAGGTAATTTCAAAGTTTCATAGAGCAAGGTAGGGAATGAGCCACTGTTGTTTATCCAGCTGTGACCCATCCACAGACATTGTCAGTACATAAGCTCCCCATCTCGCTCTCTGCTGGATTCAATTGCATTCTGTTCTCTCAGCATATTTAGGATCAGCTCCAGGTTGTTAGCAGATCTTGTGTTGCTGCTGCTTATCATTTGCCTCTTCCCAAAACGGCCAATTGGTCGCACCCCTCGACCCACGTACCAGAATGGGTCAATGTTGGAATCTGTGAGAGAATACATCTTAGATTGAAGAGTGTGATGGTTATGAAATAAAGCACCCAGTAATCCCCAATACAGAAACTTGGTCTCTTCCCCACGTTTTTACCAAGTGACCTGAATGTACAAAGTCTAACTGGCATGGCTGAGGATTAAACACATAATGGCAGTAGTGTGGTTATAGAGAACGTGAAACTTGCACTCATAACCTGGAGATATCTTGAAATCTCTGTGACATCTAGAAAACATATTTGGTTAATTAACTCATCTCACTGAAAAACAACCACTTGTTTTGTGAGGAGAGTTATACAGTACAGAAAAAAGGCTCTTCAGTCTACCATAATCATGGCAACAATCTATACTAATTCTATTTTCCAGCAATTGATCCATAATCGTCTATAGCTTGGCATTTTAGATACTTAAATGTTGTGAGACTAAGGCAGGATGTTCCAGATCCCAACTTCTGTCTGGGTGAAAGAGTTCTCCCTCAAATCCCCACAATTATCTTATCTCTTACCCTAAGCTCTGTTCCGAAAATCTAGCTTAGTTTAAAGAAATGTATTTCTTCTTCCCACAATGAATGTTTATGCTCTGTGTGTTACCGTGCATTGCAAAGCTCATAATAAATCCAAACTAGATCCATGCTACTGCAAGAAAAATAATCTACACTGACGTAAATGCCATTATTGGGAGAGTAAATACTCAGTGCCCACTTTATTAGGTACTTCCTGGACCTGATAAAATGATCACTGAGTGTATGTTTGTGATCTTTTGCTGCTGTAGCCCATCCACTTCAAGGTTCAATGTGCTGTGCGTTCAGAGATGCTCTTCCCCACACCACTGTTGCAACGCAACTTCATTTGACTTACTGTCGCATTCCTGTAACCTTGAAACATTCTGGCCATTCTCCTCTGAACTCTCTCACTGGATGTTTTTTTTTGTGTTTCACATCATTCTCTGTAAAATCTACAAACTGTTGCTCATGAAATTCCCAGGAGATCAGCAGGTTCTGAGATACTCAAACCACCTCATCTGGAGCCAACATTCATTCAACAGTCAAAGTCACTTAGGTCGCATTCTGATATTTGGACAGAAAAACAACTGAACCTCTTGACCATGTCTGCATGCATTTACATTGAGATGCTGCCACATGATTGGCTGATTAGATGTTTGCATTTACAAGCAGGCCACAGAGTGTATACTAAGGAAGATTGCCATGAATTATGTGGAATTATGTGGAATTATGTTTGAATCTGAAATACTCAGAAGACCTTTTCCCTTCGTTGAATGGCACCACAGAAAGTGAGTTGCATTTTCTCAGGTAATCCTCAGGAAAAATCCTGCAAGCATTGCCCTAGTAGATAAGCAACATCAAGGGACAAAAAAAAAAAGCAAAATTATGTAGTTTCTGGAAATCTAAAGTAGAAACTTCTGTAGATATTGAGAAGGTCAAGCATTAGCTGGGTCAAAGAGCAATCCAACACAAATTTAAACCTTTTGGTCTAACCAGTCCACAATGACCACATTGTCTACCCAGCTGGTGCCAATTTGCTGCATTTGGCCATATCCCTTCAATGAAGGGCAAAGCTGAGTCAAGATTTGCATGCATGGTGGTGAAAATATACTGGCTTTAGAGGCAATGCAGAGGAGGATCACCAGATTGATTCCAGAGATGGAGGGGTTAACCTATGAGGAGAAATTTAGTTGCCTGGGACTATACTCTGTGGAATTCTGAAGAATGAAAGGGATCTTATAGAAACATACAAAATTTTGAAAGGGATAGATAAGATAGAAGTCGGAGAGTTGTTTCCATTGGTAGGTGAGACTAGAACTAGGGGACATAGCCTCAAGATTCAGGGGAGAAGATTTAGGATGGAGATGAGGAGAAACTGTTTTTCCCAAAGAGTGGTGAATCTGTGGGATTCTCTGTCCAGGGAAGCAGTTGAGGCTTCTTCACTAAATATATTTAAGATACAGATGGATAGGTTTTTACATAGTAAGGGAATTAAGGGTTATGGGGAAAAGGCAGGTAGATGGAGCTGAGTTTACGGACAGATCAGCCATGATCTTATTGAAAGTGGAGCAGGCTCGATGGGCCAGATAGCCGACTCCTGCTCCTATTTCTTATGTTCTTATGTAAAATATTCAACAGCTTTGGAGAGAGTAATGGAAAGGATTTGAAGCTGTTTGAATGTACTGTATTAATTCGAGAAACAGCTCAAGACTGACACTAGTTGAATGTGTAGTCATGTGGATAAAAAAGCATGCTATCAATCAATTATTCACTCAATGACTTCCTGGTAGACATAGCTGACTGAGCAGTGTTATGAGGTATTTGACCAAACCCCCAAATGTTTCAAACAAGACATGATTCAGGAACAGCAAATGACGCAAACTAAATATCAACAGGCCTTTGGAAGAGCGGGGATGTCCAAAGTATCAGAAAGCGATAGAAAAGAAAATTACATTGAGAGACAATGTCTTATAGACATGACACCTGTGAGGGTGCTAGGGCAAGAAACAAGATCACCACCTCATCCCAACACACCCCACCATCCCAGCATCACACATTCAGTATGACTAAGATCATTTGAAAGCTGGTGTACATACTTCTGTTGTCAATGTGGTGGGTTAGCCCTCTGCTCTGGGCAGTGGAGGCACTCAGGGGCACAACCAGTAACAGAATGCAGATAGTTATCAGCTGAACCTTCTTCTGCACTCCTTGCTGCTGATTCATGAAAGATGAAGGACCACAAAAGGCTCCAGTCTGCATTATTGGAATCTGTGGACAGGCTGTGCAAAAAAGAACATTTCAGACATTACTCCCTGTTAATCTAGCCAGTCATTTAAAACTTCAGAGTGTTCAAGTTTCTTGTTGGAAAGTTGAGCCCAGTCCCTGGAATGCTGGATCATTACAATAGGTAGATAGATATTTGAACGATCAGATGATCGAGAGTGCTGGGGATTTGTCTAGAGATAAAACATGGAATAGGCCCTTCTGCCCCTTCGAGCCATGCCTCCCAGTAAACCCTAACAACCCCAATCTTACCACAGGACAACTTACAATATCCAATTAACATACTAACCAGTATGTCTTTGGATTGTGGGAGGAAACCGGAACACCTAGAAAAAACTCATAGCTTCACGGAGAGGATGAATAGATTCTTCCCAGGGTCAGCAGGTTTGAATCCTGAACTCCAGCGGCCTGAGCTGTAATAGTGTCACACTGACCGACATGCTGTCATGGCATCCCAAGTCAAGAGGCCCCTGTGACATTTTTCCTCAGATCCCTAAATACTTGTGGTTAATAAAAATCTATTAATTTCGGAGGTAAATTATCAATTACTGTGCATTAATTGTTCTTTAAAGAAAGTTCTGAACCGCTGGCACTCTGCGGGTATGTTTTGTAATTTCACTGAAAGGCATGTACCAGTCTTTACATAATACTAGACCTCTGGGTTCCCAATCCGGCACACATGATCCACTGCCTTAGCACCCCTCAAAACCCTGGGATTCCAGGTAGCATAATATTCCATCCCATAGCTAAATCGTCAAAGACCATGTATCATTCTGGTGGTGAGACCCAATTAATTCAATTAGCATGGCAAATCTTCAGTTGCTGGCAAATAACCAGATAATGTTCAAGTCGCTCTTTGTAGCAAAATAGAATCCTTGAAATATGAAGGCGTCTTTTGAAAATGACTACTCACTTCCAAGCTACTAGGAAGTTGAGGTTTGGACAGATTGTGCAGTGAAATATGAAATAAATTCAACACAAAATCTTGGTAGCTACTTACTGACATACTCCATTCCTTTAAAAAATTGTCCTTACATGTTAAGTCAACACCGAAGAGACCAATTAAACGGAAATTCAGACCGCCAGGTTGAAAATTGTCTTTAAGTCAATTTTTAATTTCTAATTTTTTTCTTACGATTCCCTTCTTCTTTATCTTCACACAGATGTTCCAAGTTTATGTGCAATAAATTCAACTTTAAATGCATTTGGTTAAACGGGCTGACGTTTAGCCCCATTACGGTTGACCGATGCCGCGTTACTATGGCTCACTCCGAATGCCGGCAATCTGCCGCAGAACTACTTCCAACTGCTGAATGAGGAGGAAGTAATCCAACATAATTATCGCACTCCAGAATCGCTGTCCCGGTACATTACTGATCGGCCTTAAGCAAAGATTTACATGTCTCCATAGAGTCTGTGATTGGACATGTTTAATTCGATATGTATGCGTAAGCACAGCCGCCTATGCTTATACAGATTTTGCCACCTAAGTAAAATGTTGTCAGAATTTTAGTCCATTGAAGCAATTCCTGTAGCGTCAAACTACACACAGAACTGCATCGTATTGTACTTAATTTTCTGTTGATAGACTTCCTACACTGCCTACTCATTTCCCATAAAACCTCCTTTTACCCCTTCCCATCCTACTCTGCAAGGACCGAAACATTCCTTCCAGGACAGCCGCGATTCACTTGCACTATAGCATTCAATGCCCACGATGCGGTCTCTTCCACAGAGAGGAGCTAAATGCGCCATCAGGTGATCACTTTGCAGAGCTAACAAGGGTAACTGAACTTTCACTTCAATTCTCCATCCCACTTTCACTTGGCCTTCTTCAGGAACATTTCCATTACAGCAAACAGATGCTGCATATGGACCAGCGAACCCAACAATAAGTTCAACAGTTGTCCTTTTCTGGTCATTAGAGAAAAATCAAATCAGCAACACCCTCCCAACATCCTAACAATCTACAGTCTCGACAGACATCCGATAGCATGTGTTATTCAGCAGAATTACAGAGCTCTTTAGACCAAAGGCCCGTGATGTCTTAAACCTTACACGTTTGCTCTGTAAAGATAAATAGTGATAGCTTAGAATGGATCATTTCACCAATCCACTGCTGAGATGTTCCATGTTTCCGAAACATTTGTCAAAGATCTGTGAGGGGCGAAGCAAACTACTCCACAATGGACGCGATACAAGGCTAACTTTTCAGGTCAGAACTGAAAAAGAGAAATAATGTTAATCTTAAATTCCTCTCGATTTAAACCAGCAGTTTTCTCTCCTTTGCCACTTCCTGAGTTCTGGATCTGAGACATTAATCGCTTCGTTTTCGAGTCGAAATTGCGAATTAGGTCGGTGATGTTGAAACGGAGTTCCGACAGAAACATCGACAATTTATTTGCTCCCGCCGATGCTGTTAGTCCCACTGAGTTTCCCAGCAGATTGTTTGTAGCTTCAGCGGAAATTAAGTCTACCTTTTCGGACACTGTGAGTGTAGGAAATCTCCGGATCATAAAGCGCCTACCTTTCTATGTGTCTTCTTTTGGAGTTGGGCGTCAATGCGCGGTGCGTTCTGCAAAACTCCAGCTGGAGTTCTGAGCGAGAATCAGCATCTAGAGCTAGGAGTCCACTGACTTTCCAAACCCCAGCCGTCGGGAAGGTTAGAGAATGGAAACTGATCTGTTAGCTCACGCCGTTTTCCCGATTATAACTATACTTTATAATACTCAAGAATACCCAGCCAGGAAAGTACGCTTAACTTTGTTACTTTTTTTAACATATGTTGGTCTTATTTTCAAACAATAAAGTTCTGTAACACTTACCATAGGCGTGAGCGAAGAGAGAACCCTATTCTCCAATGCAGCGTGATCATAATACATATCCTCAGTTATTGCTACCAATTGGTTTTCAGATTCGTTACCATCGACCAGACATTCCTGTCTCCCCGCGAGGATAATCCCTGTATTTACTGCTTAGATTCCAAATAAAGTGGGCCTAGTGTTTGTTCTTCGTCTCAAAATGTTTGAAAACAATTTTAAACTGATCCAAAAATACCAGTGAGTCGTTAAGAAGATGGCAAGACTCTACCTGTAGCCCTTTGCTAATTTGCGGTAATTCCAGTCGGCGCCCCTCCCCTTTACCATCTCCACAGTGTGGAACTATCATGAAACAAGCAGACCTTCACCACCGTGTTATAGGAATCCTAAAGTACCAGGTCTCCACAGGTAACGTTAACAAGAACTAAATTCATTAACATGCAATTCCTAGCTGCCTCCAATGTTTTAGGACAAGCTGACAGAAAAGGGACCGCTGAACAGCGGACTCTGAGGCAAAATTCACACAAACACTTCCTACAGAATCACTGTAAGGGTTTGAAATGCGAATACCGGCGCTGCTGGAGAGATCGGCTTATATTCAGGTCTCAGCTGTAAGGGACAGGCGCAAAGACGCAAATAAAATTCGGTTAGAACAACTTCAGTCTTACTCTCGTTACAATTGATCGCTTTGATTCAATAGGTTAAAATCCCTAACTCCTTGGAATGCGAAAATGCTCCAGCCTGCAGCTAAAACAGAAGTGGTTGGCAAAGGGGTGATTAGAAAAAGTGGATGAGAACGCAGCCTTACCAGACCCACCTCAGCTCCCCCCGTTCCCAAGAGAGGCGCGTTATGCCTCTCGAACTCACCTTTTTCCAGACAGGTTAGGTGGGGATGTCGGAGCTGGAGGTCCTCGTCGATCTGTACCGGGGCATTTTATAGGCGAAGCCGCCTGCTAGGAGGTGGGCCTCGTACGTCAGCTCGATGGTTAAAGTTTCCACTGCGCCCAATTACGGGAGACTTAATGAGGCTGGAACTTCGTGTTTGTGACACGTAACACGGCGCTTTATCAGGGCCGGGGTGACAGGTGAACAAGCAGAGGAATAGCATTTAGAAAACAAAACAGATTCAGAGAGAGAGAGAGAAAAAAAACAAGACATTAGTTAATAGGCTATAAATAACTGAAGGGGATCATAGAAACATAGAAAACATTGTAACATAGAAAACCTACAGCACAATACAGGCCCTTCGGCCCACCAAGTTGTGCCGAACATGTCCCTACCTTAGAAGTTACCCAGGGTTACCCATAGCCCTCTATTTTACTAAGCTCCATGTACCTATCCAAAGGTCTTTTAAAAGACCCTATCGTATCCGCCTCCACCACCATTGCCGGCAGCACATTCCACACACTAATCATGCGCCACAATTATTTCAGGCAATGGATTCTGATCATAAAACTTCTCATTGATCTGAGCACTGTTTGATTTATATTTTCTTCTACTGAGGATCAATCGGATCTCTGTGAGCGCGGTCGCCCTATTTTGATCCTCTTTTGACATTCTGATTTTTAGAGTCAGGGTTTTAACCTATTGAATCACATTACCTGTTGCCCCAGTTCCACGGGAAATGCATTCCTTGACCTTGCTTAGTTTGTTTGTGATCACCCTGAAACATTACTTCTTTCTGCATTTGCTGGTCCAGCTGATGGATGTTACCAGGATTTTCTGTTTCAGTTCAGAAGTTCGGCAGTTATGAGAAGGTTGCCAGGACGCCAGAGCCTGAGGGGAACAATACAGCACCAGAGACGCTCTTTGGCTCATGTCGCTGTGCCTGCTCCAGGATCAATCTAACCTTTCTCTCCTGCATAGCCCTCTCATTTTCTGTCATCCTTGTGCCTACCTCAGAGTTTCTGAAATGGTCCTAATATATTTGCCTCTGCCACCATCCCTTACTGTACATTCCACTCACTCTCCACTCTCTGCAGAAAAAAACTACTTCTGACATACTTTCCTCCAATCATTCTAAAATGATACCCCCTAGTATTAGCCATTTCTGACCCGGCAAAAAGGCTCTAGCTGTCCACACTATCATTACTTCTTATCACCATATACACCCCGGGCTCACACAACCCTTCCTCATTAGTCACGATCTTTAAATCAGCATCCTAATAACTCTCCTCTGGACTCTCTCTAAAGCATTAACATCTTTCCTAAAATGAGGCCACTAGAATTGAACACCATACTTCAGATGTGGTCTAAACAGCTGCAACATTAACTCACGGCTCTTGAACTTGAACCCACGACTAATGAAGTCCAACACACTGCTTGCCTTCTTAGCCACCCTATCAATCTCTGCAGCAACTTCGAGGGACTGAAGAATGTGGCCCCCAATTCCCTCTACACCTTTCAGACTGCTAAGAAATCTGCCATTAACCCTGTATTCTGTCTTCAAGTTCGACCTAACAATGTGTATTACATCACACTTTTCCAGTTTCAACTCTATCTGACGTTTTAAAGCCCAACTCCACATCTTATCAATGTCCCATTGTAAACAAAGCATTTGGGTAGGCTAGAATTTAATTCGTTGGAGTGTAGGAAGATTGTTGTCATACACCCATGCATTGGTGTAATGAAACACTTACTTATAGCAGCGTCATATAGCATTAGGGACACAACAATCACAAGAAAAGCATACATTGCACATAAATATCACCTTATTGAGCTGAAATTACAGAGCTGCATAAAATCATGAGGGCCATAGAAAGGGGAATGCACATGACCTTTTCCTTGGGAATGGGAATCAAAAACTGGAGAACACAGAGAACTGGCTTATGATATACTTGCCTTTATTAATCACACAGATCAAAGGGTATTGGTGGAGAAATTATGCAGCAGATGTGTAAAGCTATGATTAGACCACATTTAGAGTATTGCATTCAGTTTTGGTTGCCCTGTCATTGGAAATATGTGGAGGCTTTGGAAAAGGTGCAGAAGAGCTTTACCGCCATTCTGCCTGAATAAGGTGGTATGTGCTATTAAAAGAAATTGCTTATACTAACAGTAGTGGAGGCTGATTGGACACCAGAGAGAAGTTTATGAGATAATGAGAGACATTGACAGATGTATGACATCTTTTTCCCAGGATTGAAATATCGAATATCTAGAGGTCATGTACTTAGAGTGAGAGGAGGTACATTCAAAGGAGATGTTTGGAGTGAACTGCCAGGGCAGCTGGTAGAGTCAAATCTGTCTAAGTCCTTCTGTAGCCTCTCTATTTCCTCTAAGTTACCTGTCCCTCCACCTATCTACATATCATCTCCCAACTTTGCAAAAAAGCCATTAATTCCATCCTCCAAATCATAGACATAAAACATAATAATATTCAGTCCCAACACAGACTCCTTTGGAACACCACTAGTTGCTGGCAGCCAACCAGGAAGCACTCCCTTTATTCCCACTCACTGCTTCATCCATGCTAGAATCTTTCCTATAATACCATGGGCTCATAGCTTGTTAAGCAGCCTCACGTGTGGCATCTTATCAAAGACCTTCTGAAAATCCAAGTACACAACATCAACTGGTTCTCCTTTGTCTATCCTGTTTGTTATTTCTTCAAAGAATTCCAACAGACAAGATTTTCCCTTGAGGAAACCATGCTGACTACGACCTATATTATCACATGCCTCCAAATACCTCATCCTTAATAATCGACTCCAACATCTTCCCAACCACTGAAGTCAGACTAACTTTCCTATAGTTTCCTTTCTTCTGCCGTGTTCCATCTTTGAAGAGTGGAGTGACATTTGGAATTTTCCATTCTTCCAGAATTATTCCAGAATTATTCTTGAAAGATCATTACTAATGCCTCCACAATCTCTTCAGCCCCCTCTTTCAGAACCCTAACGTGTACATTATCTGGTCCAGGGGACTTAACTACCTTCAGACCTTTCAGTTTCCTGAGAACCTTCTCATTATTAATGGTAACTTCACACACTTCATGATCCCTGACACCTGGAACTTCCTGCTAGTGTCTTCTGCAGTGAAGGCTGTTTCAAAATATGTGTTCAGTTCATCTGCCATTTCCTTGTCCCTCATCACTATCTCTCCTGCATCATTTTCCAATGTCTGATATCCACTCTCACCTCTCTTTTACATTTTATGTATCTGAAGAAATGTTTGGTATCCTCTTGAATATTATCGACTAGCTTACATTCGTATTCCATCTTTAACTTCTTAATGATTTTATTAGTTGCCTTCTCTTGGTTTTTAAAAGCTTCCCAATCCTCTAACTTCCCACTAATGCTCACTCTGTTATATGACCTCCCTTTGGCTTTTATTTTAAGTAGAGAGCATAGGTTTAAAATGAGAGGAGGAAGATTTAAAAGGGACCTGCGAGGCAACTTTTCACACAGGGTATGTAGATGGAATGAGACGTCAGAGGCAGTGATACATCCAGAAGTCATTTGGACAGGTCCACAGCTAGGAAAGGTCTAGAGGGATATGGGCCAAATGAAGGTATTTGGGAGTAGCTCAAGAAGGTACCTTGGCCAGTGTGGATGAGTTGGGCCAAAGGGCCTATTTCTGTGCCGTACATCCCGATAAGTCTGTGAAAGATGGTGATCAATCCTGTAAACATGATTATAAAAGGCTTAAAGTTTCTCCTACTAAATCTTAACTTGTGAACAAGTTGTTTTTCTGTTCTCTGCTACAGAAGTCTGTACCGTACTGAGAAGTGGACAGCAGGCTGACCCACTCACTGTCTATGGTTGTCCATAGTGCCTTGGTTCATGGAAAGCTTTGCCCAGATCATGGATTTACCACCACTCAGTTCCCTAGAAGCAGACTCTAACTGGATACCTTCCTGGGTTCATTCTGGAACACGTCTGGATTGCACCTGTGAGGGAATTTAGAGAGTAAATGATAATGTGTCACTGCTGAATGTTCTAGTAGAAGAGAACAGAAAATGTTGATAAGATAAAAGTGAGTGTGGAAAACTGAGTATTATTAAATCATCAGCAAGACACTGAGCTAATTACTAGCCTCCCTTGCCGAGCTGCAGGGCTTATTACTAGCCCCACCCCCTTGCCCAGGCTGCAGGGCTTATTACTAGCCCCACCCCCTTGCCCAGGCTGCAGGGCTTATTACTAGCCCCACCCCCTTGCCCAGGCTGCAGGGCTTATTACTAGCCCCCCCCCCTTGCCCAGGCTGCAGGGCTTATTACTAGCCCCACCCCCTTGCCCAGGCTGCAGGGCTTATTACTAGCCCCCCCCCTTGCCCAGGCTGCAGGGCTTATTACTAGCCCCCCCCCCCTTGCCCAGGCTCCAGGGCTTATTACTAGCCCCCCCCCTTGCCCAGGCTCCAGGGCTTATTACTAGCCCCCCTTGCCCAGGCTGCAGGGCTTATTACTAGCCCCCCTTGCCCAGGCTGCAGGGCTTATTACTAGCCCCCCCCCCTTGCCCAGGCTGCAGGGCTTATTACTAGCCCCCCCCTTGCCCAGGCTGCAGGGCTTATTACTAGCCCCCCCCCTTGCCCAGGCTGCAGGGCTTATTACTAGCCCCCCCCCCTTGCCCAGGCTCCAGGGCTTATTACTAGCCCCCCCCCTTGCCCAGGCTCCAGGGCTTATTACTAGCCCCCCTTGCCCAGGCTGCAGGGCTTATTACTAGCCCCCCTTGCCCAGGCTGCAGGGCTTATTACTAGCCCCCCCCCCTTGCCCAGGCTGCAGGGCTTATTACTAGCCCCCCCCTTGCCCAGGCTGCAGGGCTTATTACTAGCCCCCCCCCCTTGCCCAGGCTCCAGGGCTTATTACTAGCCCCCCCCCTTGCCCAGGCTCCAGGGCTTATTACTAGCCCCCCTTGCCCAGGCTGCAGGGCTTATTACTAGCCCCCCTTGCCCAGGCTGCAGGGCTTATTACTAGCCCCCCCCCCTTGCCCAGGCTGCAGGGCTTATTACTAGCCCCCCCCTTGCCCAGGCTGCAGGGCTTATTACTAGCCCCCCCCCCTTGCCCAGGCTGCAGGGCTTATTACTAGCCCCACCCCCCTTGCCCAGGCTGCAGGGCTTATTACTAGCCCCCCCCCCTTGCCCAGGCTCCAGGGCTTATTACTAGCCCCACCCACTTGCCCAGGCTGCAGGGCTTATTACTACCCCCCCCTTGCCCAGGCTGCAGGGCTTATTACTAGACCCCCCCCCCCTTGCCGAGCTGCAGGGCTTATTACTAGCCCCCCCCCCTTGCCCAGCTGCAGGGCTTATTACTAGCCCCCCCCCTTGCCCAGGCTGCAGGGCTTATTACTAGCCCCCCCCCCTTGCCCAGGCTGCAGGGCTTATTACTAGCCCCACCCCCTTGCCCAGGCTCCAGGGCTTATTATTAGCCCCCCCCCCTTGCCCAGGCTGCAGGGCTTATTACTAGCCCCCCCCCTTGCCCAGGCTGCAGGGCTTATTACTAGCCCCCTCTTGCCCAGGCTGCAGGGCTTATTACTAGCCCCCCCTTGCCCAGGCTGCAGGGCTTATTACTAGCCCCACCCCCCTTGCCCAGGCTGCAGGGCTAATTGCTAGCCCCCCCTTGCCCAGGCTGCAGGGCTTATTACTAGCCCCCCCCCCTTGCCCAGGCTGCAGGGCTTATTACTAGCCCCCCTTGCCAAGGCTGCAGGGCTTATTACTAGCCCCCCCCCCCCTTGCCCAGGCTGCAGGGCTTATTACTAGCCCCACCCCCTTGCCCAGGCTGCAGGGCTTATTACTAGCCCCCCCCCCTTGCCCAGGCTCCAGGGCTTATTACTAGCCCCCCTTGCCCAGGCTGCAGGGCTTATTACTAGCCCCCCTTGCCCAGGCTGCAGGGCTTATTACTAGCCCCCCCCCCTTGCCCAGGCTGCAGGGCTTGTTACTAGCCCCACCCACTTGCCCAGGCTGCAGGGCTTATTACTAGCCCCCCCCCCCTTGCCCAGGCTGCAGGGCTTATTACTAGCCCCACCCACTTGCCCAGGCTGCAGGGCTTATTACTAGCCCCCCCCCCTTGCCCAGGCTGCAGGGCTTATTACTAGCCCCACCCACTTGCCCAGGCTGCAGGGCTTATTACTAGCCCCCCCCCCTTGCCCAGGCTGCAGGGCTTATTACTAGCCCCACCCACTTGCCCAGGCTGCAGGGCTTATTACTAGCCCCCCCCCCCTTGCCCAGCTGCAGGGCTTATTACTAGCCCCCCCCCTTGCCCAGGCTGCAGGGCTTATTACTAGACCCCCCCCCTTGCCCAGGCTGCAGGGCTTATTACTAGCCCCACCCCCTTGCCCAGGCTCCAGGGCTTATTATTAGCCCCCCCCCCTTGCCCAGGCTGCAGGGCTTATTACTAGACCCCCCCCCCCCTTGCCCAGGCTGCAGGGCTTATTACTAGCCCCACCCCCTTGCCCAGGCTCCAGGGCTTATTATTAGCCCCCCCCCCCTTGCCCAGGCTGCAGGGCTTATTACTAGCCCCCCCCTTGCCCAGGCTGCAGGGCTTATTACTAGCCCCCCCCCCTTGCCCAGGCTGCAGGGCTTATTACTAGCCCCCTCTTGCCCAGGCTGCAGGGCTTATTACTAGCCCCCCCTTGCCCAGGCTGCAGGGCTTATTACTAGCCCCACCCCCCTTGCCCAGGCTGCAGGGCTAATTGCTAGCCCCCCCTTGCCCAGGCTGCAGGGCTTATTACTAGCCCCCCCCCCCCTTGCCCAGGCTGCAGGGCTTATTACTAGCCCCCCCTTGCCCAGGCTGCAGGGCTTATTACTAGCCCCCCTTGCCCGGGCTGCGGGGCTTAATACCAGCCCCCCCTTGCCCAGGCTGCAGGGCTTATTACTAGCCCCCCCTTGCCCAGGCTGCAGGGCTTATTACTAGCCCCCCCCCCCTTGCCCGGGCTGCGGGGCTTATTACTAGCCGCCCCCTTGCCATGTGCAGGGCTTATTACTAGCCCCCCCCTTGCCCAGGCTGCAGGGCTTATTACTAGCCCCCCCCTTGCCCAGCTGCAGAGCTTATTACTAGCCCCCCCCCTTGCCCAGGCTGCAGGGCTTATTACTAGCCCCCCCTTGCCCAGGCTGCAGGGCTTATTACTAGCCCCCCTTGCCCGGGCTGCGGGGCTTAATACCAGCCCCCCCTTGCCCAGGCTGCAGGGCTTATTACTAGCCCCCCCTTGCCCAGGCTGCAGGGCTTATTACTAGCCGCCCCCCCTTGCCCGGGCTGCGGGGCTTATTACTAGCCCTCCCTTGCCCAGGCTGCAGGACTTATTACTAGCCGCCCCCTTGCCATGTGCAGGGCTTATTACTAGCCCCCCCTTGCCCAGGATGCAGGGCTTATTACTAGCCCCCCTTGCCCAGCTGCAGGGCTTATTACTAGCCCCCCCCCCTTGCCCAGGCTGCAGGGCTTATTACTAGCCCCCCCTTTCCCAGGCTGCAGGGCTTATTACTAGCCCCCCCTTGCCCAGGATGCAGGGCTTATTACTAGCCCCACTTGCCCAGGATGCAGGGCTTATTACTAGCCCCCCTTGCCCAGGCTGCAGGGCTTATTACTAGCCCCCCCCCTTGCCCAGGCTGCAGGGCTTATTACTAGCCCCCCCCCCTTTCCCAGGCTGCAGGGCTTATTACTAGACCCCCCCCTTGCCCAGGCTGCAGGGCTTATTACTAGACCCCCTCCCTTGCCCAGGCTGCAGGGCTTATTACTAGACCCCCTCCCTTGCCCAGGCTGCAGGGCTTATTACTAGCCCTCACTTGCCCAGGCTGCAGGGCTTATTACTAGACCCCCCCCTTGCCCAGGCTGCAGGGCTTATTACTAGCCCCCCCTTGCCCAGGCTGCAGGGCTTATTACTAGCCCTCCCTTGCCCAGGCTGCAGGGCTTATTACTAGACCCCCCCCTTGCCCAGGCTGCAGGGCTTATTACTAGCCCTCCCTTGCCTAGGCTGCAGGGCTTATTACTAGCCCCCCCCCTTGCCCAGGCTGCAGGGCTTATTACTAGACCCCCCCTTGCCCAGGCTGCAGAGCTTATTACTAGCCCCCCCTTGCCCAGGCTGCAGGGCTTATTACTAGCCCTCCCCCTTGCCCAGCTGCAGGGCTTATTACTAGACCCCCCCTTGCCCAGGCTGCAGAGCTTATTACTAGCCCCCCTTGCCCAGGCTGCAGGGCTTATTATTAGCCCCCCCTTGCCCAGCTGCGGGGCTTATTTGTAGCCCCGCTTGCCCGGGCTGCGGGGCTTATTACTAGCCCCCCCTTGCCCAGCTGCAGGGCTTATTACTAGCCCCCCCCCCTTGCCCAGCTGCAGGGCTTATTACTAGCCCCCCCCCTTGCCCAACTGCAGGGCTTATTACTAGCCCCCCCCCCTTGCCCAGGCTGCAGAGCTTATTACTAGCCCCCCCCCCCTTGCCCAACTGCAGGGCTTATTACTAGCCCCCCCCCCTTGCCCAGCTGCAGGGCTTATTACTAGCCCCCCCCCTTGCCCAACTGCAGGGCTTATTACTAGCCCCCCCCCTTGCCCAGGCTGCAGAGCTTATTACTAGCCCCCCCCCCCTTGCCCAACTGCAGGGCTTATTACTAGCCCCCCCCCTTGCCCAGCTGCAGTGCTTATTACTAGCCCCCCCCCCCTTGCCCAGCTGCAGGGCTTATTACTAGCCCCCCCCCCTTGCCCAACTGCAGGGCTTATTACTAGCCCCCCCCCCTTGCCCAACTGCAGGGCTTATTACTAGCCCCCCGCCCTTGCCCAACTGCAGGGCTTATTACTAGTCCACCCCCTTGCCCAACTGCAGGGCTTATTACTAGCCCCCCCCTTGCCCAACTGCAGGGCTTATTACTAGCCCCCCCCCCTGCCCAGCTGCAGGGCTTATTACTACCCCCCCCCCTTGCCCAGGCTGCAGGGCTTATTACTAGCCCCCCCCCTTGCCCAGGCTGCAGGGCTTATTACTAGCCCCCCCCCTTGCCCAGCTGCAGGGCTTATTACTAGCCCCCCCCTTGCCCAGCTGCAGAGCTTATTACTAGCCCCCCCCCCTTGCCCAGCTGCAGGGCTTATTACTAGCCCCCCCCCCTTGCCCAGCTGCAGTGCTTATTACTAGCCCCCCCCCTGCCCAGCTGCAGGGCTTATTACTAGCCCCCCCCTTGCCCAACTGCAGGACTAATTACTAGACCCCCCCCCCTTGCCCAGGCTGCAGGGCTTATTACTAGCCCCCCTTGCCCAGCTGCAGTGCTTATTACTAGCCCCCCCCCTTGCCCAACTGCAGGGCTTATTACTAGCCCCCCCCTTGCCCAGGCTGCAGGGCTTATTACTAGCCCCCCTTGCCCAGGCTGCAGGGCTTATTACTAGCCCCCCCTTGCCGAGCTGCAGGGCTTATTACTAGCCCCCCCCTTGCCCAGCTGCAGGGCTTAATACTAGCCCCCCCCCCCTTGCCCAGCTGCAGGGCTTATTTCTAGACCCCCTTGCCCAGGCTGCAGGGCTTATTACTAGCCCCCCTTGCCCAGGCTGCAGGGCTTATTACTAGCCCCCCCTTGCCGAGCTGCAGGGCTTATTACTAGCCCCCCCCTTGCCCAGCTGCAGGGCTTAATACTAGCCCCCCCCCCCTTGCCCAGCTGCAGGGCTTATTTCTAGACCCCCTTGCCCAGGCTGCAGGGCTTATTACTAGCCCCCCCTTGCCCAGGCTGCAGGGCTTAATACTAGCCCCCATTGCCCAACTGCAGGGCTTATTACTAGCCCCCCTTGCCCAGGCTGCAGGGCTTATTACTAGCCCCCCCTTACCCAACTGCAGGGCTTATTACTAGCCCCCCCTTGCCCAGGATGCAGGGCTTATTACTAGCCCCCCTTGCCCAGGCTGCAGGGCTTATTGCTAGCCCCCCCCTTGCCCAGGCTGCAGGGCTTATTACTAGCCCCCCCCCCTTGCCCAGGCTGCAGGGCTTATTACTAGCCACCCCCCCCCTTGCCCAGGCTGCAGGGCTTATTACTAGCCCCCCCCCCTTGCCCAGGCTGCAGGGCTTATTACTAGCCCCCCCCCCTTGCCCAGGCTGCAGGGCTTGTTACTAGCCCCCCCTTGCCCAGCTGCAGGGCTTATTACTAGCCCCCCCCCCTTGCCCAGCTGCAGGGCTTATTAACTAGCCACCCCCCTTGCCCAACTGCAGGGCTTATTGCTAGCCCCCCCCCTTGCCCATGTGCAGGGCTTATAGCTAGCCCCCACCTTGCCCATGTGCAGGGCTTATTACTAGCCCACCCCCCTTGCCCAGCTGCAGGGCTTATTACTAGCCCCCCCCCTTGCCCAGCTGCAGGGCTTATTACTAGCCACCCCCCCTTGCCCAGGCTGCAGGGCTTATTACTAGCCCCCCCCCTTGCCCAACTGCAGGGCTTATTGCTAGCCCCCCCCCTTGCCCATGTGCAGGGCTTATTACTAGCCCACCCCCCTTGCCCAGCTGCAGGGCTTATTACTAGCCCCCCCCCCTTGCCCAGCTGCAGGGCTTATTACTAGCCCCCCCCTTGCCCAGGATGCAGGGCTTATTACTAGCCCCCCTTGCCCAGCTGCAGGGCTTATTACTAGCCCTACTTGCCCAGGCTGCAGGGCTTATTACTAGCCCCCCTTGCCCAGGCTGCAGGGCTTATTACTAGCCCCCCCTCCCTTGCCCAGGCTGCAGGGCTTATTACTAGCCCCCCCCTCCCTTGCCCAGGCTGCAGGGCTTATTACTAGCCCCCCCTTGCCCAGCTGCAGGGCTTATTACTAGCCCCCCCGTTACCCAGGCTGCAGGGCTTATTACTAGCCCCCCCTTGCCCAGGCTGCAGGGCTTAATACTAGCCCCCCCCCCTTGCCCAGCTGCAGGGCTTATTTCTAGACCCCCTTGCCCAGGCTGCAGGGCTTATTACTAGCCCCCCCTTGCCCAGGCTGCAGGGCTTAATACTAGCCCCCATTGCCCAACTGCAGGGCTTATTACTAGCCCCCCTTGCCCAGGCTGCAGGGCTTATTACTAGCCCCCCCTTACCCAACTGCAGGGCTTATTACTAGCCCCCCTTGCCCAGGCTGCAGGGCTTATTACTAGCCCCCCTTGACCAGGCTGCAGGGCTTATTACTAGCCCCCCCCCCCTTGCCCAGGCTGCAGGGCTTATTACTAGCCCCCCCTTGCCCAGGATGCAGGGCTTATTACTAGCCCCCCTTGCCCAGGCTGCAGGGCTTATTACTAGCCCCCCTTGACCAGGCTGCAGGGCTTATTACTAGCCCCCCCCCTTGCCCAGGCTGCAGGGCTTATTGCTAGCCCCCCCCTTGCCCAGGCTGCAGGGCTTATTACTAGCCCCCCCCCTTGCCCAGGCTGCAGGGCTTATTACTAGCCACCCCCCCCCCCTTGCCCAGGCTGCAGGGCTTATTACTAGCCACCCCCCCTTTGCCCAGGCTGCAGGGCTTATTACTAGACCCCCCCCCCTTGCCCAGGCTGCAGGGCTTATTACTAGCCCCCCCCTTGCCCAGGCTGCAGGGCTTGTTACTAGCCCCCCCTTGCCCAGCTGCAGGGCTTATTACTAGCCCCCCCCTTGCCCAGCTGCAGGGCTTATTGCTAGCCCCCCCCCCTTGCCCATGTGCAGGGCTTATAGCTAGCCCCCCCCCTTGCCCATGTGCAGGGCTTATTACTAGCCCACCCCCCTTGCCCAGCTGCAGGGCTTATTACTAGCCCCCCCCTTGCCCAGCTGCAGGGCTTATTACTAGCCACCCCCCTTGCCCAACAGCAGGGCTTATTGCTAGCCCCCCCCCCCTTGCCCATGTGCAGGGCTTATTACTAGCCCACCCCCCTTGCCCAGCTGCAGGGCTTATTACTAGCCCCCCCCCCCCTTGCCCAGCTGCAGGGCTTATTACTAGCCCCCCCCTTGCCCAGGATGCAGGGCTTATTACTAGCCCCCCTTGCCCAGCTGCAGGGCTTATTACTAGCCCTACTTGCCCAGGCTGCAGGGCTTATTACTAGCCCCCCTTGCCCAGGCTGCAGGGCTTATTACTAGCCCCCCCTCCCTTGCCAGGCTGCAGGGCTTATTACTAGCCCCCCCCTCCCTTGCCCAGGCTGCAGGGCTTATTACTAGCCCCCCCTTGCCCAGCTGCAGGGCTTATTACTAGCCCCCCCGTTGCCCAGGCTGCAGGGCTTATTACTAGCCCCCCTTGCCCAGGCTGCAGGGCTTATTACTAGCCCCCCCTCCCTTGCCAAGGCTGCAGGGCTTATTACTAGCCCCCCCTCCCTTGCCCAGGCTGCAGGGCTTATTACTAGCCCCCCCTTGCCCAGCTGCAGGGCTTATTACTAGCCCCCCCCTTGCCAGGATGCAGGGCTTATTACTAGCCCTACTTGCCCAGGCTGCAGGGCTTATTACTAGCCCCCCTTGCCCAGGCTGCAGGGCTTATTACTAGCCCCCCCTCCCTTGCCCAGGCTGCAGGGCTTATTACTAGCCCCCCCTCCCTTGCCCAGGCTGCAGGGCTTATTACTAGCCCCCCCTTGCCCAGGCTGCAGGGCTTATTACTAGCACCCCCTCCCTTGCCCAGGCTGCAGGGCTTATTACTAGCCCCCCCTCCCTTGCCCAGGCTGCAGGGCTTATTACTAGCCCACCCCCCTTGCCCAGCTGCAGGGCTTATTACTAGCCCCCCCCCCCTTGCCCAGCTGCAGGGCTTATTACTAGCCCCCCCCTTGCCCAGGATGCAGGGCTTATTACTAGCCCCCCTTGCCCAGCTGCAGGGCTTATTACTAGCCCTACTTGCCCAGGCTGCAGGGCTTATTACTAGCCCCCCCTTGCCCAGGCTGCAGGGCTTATTACTAGCCCCCCCTCCCTTGCCCAGGCTGCAGGGCTTATTACTAGCCCCCCCTCCCTTGCCCAGGCTGCAGGGCTTATTACTAGCCCCCCCTCCCTTGCCCAGGCTGCAGGGCTTATTACTAGCCCCCCTTGCCCAGGCTGCAGGGCTTATTACTAGCCCCGCCTCCCTTGCCCAGGCTGCAGGGCTTATTACTAGCCCCCCCTCCCTTGCCCAGGCTGCAGGGCTTATTACTAGCCCCCCCTTGCCCAGGCTGCAGGGCTTATTACTAGCCCCCCCTTGCCCATGCTGCAGGGCTTATTACTAGCCCTCCCTTGCCCAGGCTGCAGGGCTTATTACTAGCCCCCCCCCCTTGCCCAGGCTGCAGGGCTTATTACTAGCCCTCCCTTGCCCAGGCTGCAGGGCTTATTACTAGCCCCCCCTTGCCCAGGCTGCAGGGCTTATTACTAGCCCCCCCTCCCTTGCCCAGGCTGCAGGGCTTATTACTAGCCCCCCCTCCCTTGCCCAGGCTGCAGGGCTTATTACTAGCCCCCCCCTCCCTTGCCCAGGCTGCAGGCTTATTACTAGCCCCCCCTCCCTTGCCCAGGCTGCAGGGCTTATTACTAGCCCCCCCCTTGCCCAGGCTGCAGGGCTTATTACTAGCCCCCCCCCCTTGCCCAGCTGCAGGGCTTATTACTAGCCCCCCCTCCCTTGCCCAGGCTGCAGGGCTTATTACTAGCCCCCCCTCCCTTGCCCAGGCTGCAGGGCTTATTACTAGCCCCCCTTGCCCAGCTGAAGGGCTTATTACTAGCCCCCCCCCTTGCCCAGGCTGCAGGGCTTATTACTAGCCACCCACCCCCCCCTGCCCAGGCTGCAGGGCTTATTACTAGCCCCCCCTCCCTTGCCCAGGCTGCAGGGCTTATTACTAGCCCCCCCTCCCTTGCCCAGGCTGCAGGGCTTATTACTAGCCCTCCCTTGCCCAGGCTGCAGGGCTTATTACTAGCCCCCCCTTGCCCAGGCTGCAGGGCTTATTACTAGCCCCCCTTGCCCAGGCTGCAGGGCTTATTACTAGCCCCCCCCCCTTGCCCAGCTGCAGTGCTTATTACTAGCCACCCCCCCCCCTTGCCCAGGCTGCAGGGCTTATTACTAGCCCCCCCTCCCTTGCCCAGCTGCAGTGCTTATTACTAGCCACCCCCCCCCTTGCCCAGGCTGCAGGGCTTATTACTAGCCCCCCCTCCCTTGCCCAGGCTGCAGGGCTTATTACTAGCCCCCCCTCCCTTGCCCAGGCTGCAGGGCTTATTACTAGCCCCCCCTTGCCCAGGCTGCAGGGCTTATTACTAGCCCCCCCTCCCTTGCCCAGGCTGCAGGGCTTATTACTAGCCCCCCCCCTTGCCCAGGCTGCAGGGCTTATTACTAGCCCCCCCTCCCTTGCCCAGGCTGCAGGGCTTATTACTAGCCCCCCCTTGCCCAGGCTGCAGGGCTTATTACTAGCCCCCCCCCCTTGCCCAGGCTGCAGGGCTTATTACTAGCCACCCCCCCCCACCTGCCCAGGCTGCAGGGCTTATTACTAGCCACCCCCCCCCCTTGCCCAGGCTGCAGGGCTTATTACTAGCCCCCCCCCTTGCCCAGGCTGCAGGGCTTATTACTAGCCACCCCCCCCCCCTTGCCCAGGCTGCAGGGCTTATTACTAGCCACCCCCCCCCTTGCCCAGGCTGCAGGGCTTATTACTAGCCCCCCCCCTTGCCCAGCTGCAGTGCTTATTACTAGCCACCCCACCCCTTGCCCAGGCTGCAGGGCTTATTACTAGCCCCCCCCCCCCTTGCCCAGGCTGCAGGGCTTATTACTAGCCCTACTTGCCCAGGCTGCAGGGCTTATTACTAGCCCCCCTTGCCCAGGCTGCAGGGCTTATTACTAGCCCCCCCTCCCTTGCCCAGGCTGCAGGGCTTATTACTAGCCCCCCCCTCCCTTGCCCAGGCTGCAGGGCTTATTACTAGCCCCCCCTTGCCCAGCTGCAGGGCTTATTACTAGCCCCCCGTTGCCCAGGCTGCAGGGCTTATTACTAGCCCCCCCTTGCCCAGGCTGCAGTGCTTATTACTAGCCCCCCCTCCCTTGCCCAGGCTGCAGGGCTTATTACTAGCCCCCCCTCCCTTGCCCAGGCTGCAGGGCTTATTACTAGCCCCCCTCCCTTGCCCAGGCTGCAGGGCTTATTACTAGCCCCCCCTTGCCCAGCTGCAGGGCTTATTACTAGCCCCCCCCCTTGCCCAGGATGCAGGGCTTATTACTAGCCCCCCTTGCCCAGCTGCAGGGCTTATTACTAGCCCTACTTGCCCAGGCTGCAGGGCTTATTACTAGCCCCCCTTGCCCAGGCTGCAGGGCTTATTACTAGCCCCCCCCTCCCTTGCCCAGGCTGCAGGGCTTATTACTAGCCCCCCCCTCCCTTGCCCAGGCTGCAGGGCTTATTACTAGCCCCCCCTTGCCCAGGCTGCAGGGCTTATTACTAGCCCCCCCTCCCTTGCCCAGGCTGCAGGGCTTATTACTAGCCCCCCCTCCCCTTGCCCAGGCTGCAGGGCTTATTACTAGCCCACCCCCCTTGCCCAGCTGCAGGGCTTATTACTAGCCCCCCCCCTTGCCCAGCTGCAGGGCTTATTACTAGCCCCCCCCTTGCCCAGGATGCAGGGCTTATTACTAGCCCCCCCTTGCCCAGCTGCAGGGCTTATTACTAGCCCTACTTGCCCAGGCTGCAGGGCTTATTACTAGCCCCCCCTTGCCCAGGCAGCAGGGCTTATTACTAGCCCCCCCTCCCTTGCCCAGGCTGCAGGGCTTATTACTAGCCCCCCCCTCCCTTGCCCAGGCTGCAGGGCTTATTACTAGCCCCCCTTGCCCAGGCTGCAGGGCTTATTACTAGCCCCCCCTTGCCCATGCTGCAGGGCTTATTACTAGCCCTCCCTTGCCCAGGCTGCAGGGCTTATTACTAGCCCCCCCCCCCCTTGCCCAGGCTGCAGGGCTTATTACTAGCCCTCCCTTGCCCAGGCTGCAGGGCTTATTACTAGCCCCCCCTTGCCCAGGCTGCAGGGCTTATTACTAGCCCCCCCCCTTGCCCAGGCTGCAGGGCTTATTACTAGCCCCCCCTCCCTTGCCCAGGCTGCAGGGCTTATTACTAGCCCCCCCCCTCCCTTGCCCAGGCTGCAGGGCTTATTACTAGCCCCCCTCCCTTGCCCAGGCTGCAGGGCTTATTACTAGCCCCCCCTCCCTTGCCCAGGCTGCAGGGCTTATTACTAGCCCCCCCCTTGCCCAGGCTGCAGGGCTTATTACTAGCCCTCCCTTGCCCAGGCTGCAGGGCTTATTACTAGCCCCCCCCCCCCCTTGCCCAGGCTGCAGGGCTTATTACTAGCCCTCCCTTGCCCAGGCTGCAGGGCTTATTACTAGCCCCCCCCTTGCCCAGGCTGCAGGGCTTATTACTAGCCCCCCCTCCCTTGCCCAGGCTGCAGGGCTTATTACTAGCCCCCCCTCCCTTGCCCAGGCTGCAGGGCTTATTACTAGCCCCCCCCTCCCTTGCCCAGGCTGCAGGGCTTATTACTAGCCCCCCCTTGCCCAGGCTGCAGGGCTTATTACTAGCCCCCCCTCCCTTGCCCAGCTGCAGGGCTTATTACTAGCCCCCCCTTGCCCAGGCTGCAGGGCTTATTACTAGCACCCCCCCTTGCCCAGGCTGCAGGGCTTATTACTAGCCCCCCCCTTGCCCAGGCTGCAGGGCTTATTACTAGCCACCCCCCCCCTGCCCAGGCTGCAGGGCTTATTACTAGCCCCCCCTCCCTTGCCCAGGCTGCAGGGCTTATTACTAGCCCCCCCCTTGCCCAGGCTGCAGGGCTTATTACTAGCCCCCCCCCTTGCCCAGCTGCAGGGCTTATTACTAGCCCCCCCTCCCTTGCCCAGGCTGCAGGGCTTATTACTAGCCCCCCCCTCCCTTGCCCAGGCTGCAGGGCTTATTACTAGCCCCCCTTGCCCAGCTGAAGGGCTTATTACTAGCCCCCCCCCTTGCCCAGGCTGCAGGGCTTATTACTAGCCACCCACCCCCCCCTGCCCAGGCTGCAGGCTTATTACTAGCCCCCCCTCCCTTGCCCAGGCTGCAGGGCTTATTACTAGCCCCCCCTCCCTTGCCCAGGCTGCAGGGCTTATTACTAGCCCTCCCTTGCCCAGGCTGCAGGGCTTATTACTAGCCCCCCCTTGCCCAGGCTGCAGGGCTTATTACTAGCCCCCCTTGCCCAGGCTGCAGGGCTTATTACTAGCCCCCCCCCCTTGCCCAGCTGCAGTGCTTATTACTAGCCACCCCCCCCCCTTGCCCAGGCTGCAGGGCTTATTACTAGCCCCCCCTCCCTTGCCCAGCTGCAGTGCTTATTACTAGCCACCCCCCCCCCTTGCCCAGGCTGCAGGGCTTATTACTAGCCCCCCCCTCCCTTGCCCAGGCTGCAGGGCTTATTACTAGCCCCCCTCCCTTGCCCAGGCTGCAGGGCTTATTACTAGCCCCCCCTTGCCCAGGCTGCAGGGCTTATTACTAGCCCCCCCTCCCTTGCCCAGGCTGCAGGGCTTATTACTAGCCCCCCCCCTTGCCCAGGCTGCAGGGCTTATTACTAGCCCCCCCCTCCCTTGCCCAGGCTGCAGGGCTTATTACTAGCCCTCCCTTGCCCAGGCTGCAGGGCTTATTACTAGCCCCCCCCTTGCCCAGGCTGCAGGGCTTATTACTAGCCCCCCCCCTTGCCCAGGCTGCAGGGCTTATTACTAGCCCCCCCCCCCTTGCCCAGCTGCAGTGCTTATTACTAGCCACCCCCCCCTTGCCCAGGCTGCAGGGCTTATTACTAGCCCCCCCCCCTTGCCCAGGCTGCAGGGCTTATTACTAGCCCCCCCTCCCTTGCCCAGGCTGCAGGGCTTATTACTAGCCCCCCCCCTTGCCCAGGCTGCAGGGCTTATTACTAGCCCCCCCCTCCCTTGCCCAGGCTGCAGGGCTTATTACTAGCCCCCCCCCTTGCCCAGGCTGCAGGGCTTATTACTAGCCCCCCCTCCCTTGCCCAGGCTGCAGGGCTTATTACTAGCCCTCCCTTGCCCAGGCTGCAGGGCTTATTACTAGCCCCCCCCCCTTGCCCAGGCTGCAGGGCTTATTACTAGCCCCCCCCCCCTTGCCCAGCTGCAGTGCTTATTACTAGCCACCCCCCCCCCTTGCCCAGGCTGCAGGGCTTATTACTAGCCCCCCCCCCTTGCCCAGGCTGCAGGGCTTATTACTAGCCCCCCCCCCCTTGCCCAGGCTGCAGGGCTTATTACTAGCCCCCCCCCTTGCCCAGCTGCAGGGCTTATTACTAGCCCCCCCCTTGCCCAGCTGCAGAGCTTATTACTAGCCCCCCCCCCCCTTGCCCAGCTGCAGGGCTTATTACTAGCCCCCCCCCTTGCCCAGGCTGCAGGGCTTATTACTAGCCCCCCCCCCTTGCCCAGCTGCAGAGCTTATTACTAGCCCCCCCCCCCCCTTGCCCAGCTGCAGTGCTTATTACTAGCCCCCCCCCTTGCCCAGCTGCAGGGCTTATTACTAGCCCCCCCCCTTGCCCAGCTGCAGTGCTTATTACTAGCCCCCCCCCCTTGCCCAGCTGCAGGGCTTATTACTAGCCCCCCACCCCCTTGCACATGTGCAGGGCTTATTGCTAGCCCCCCCCTTGCCCAGCTGCAGTGCTGATTACTAGCCCCCCCCCTGCCCAGCTGCAGGGCTTATTACTAGCCCCCCCCCCCTTGCCCAACTGCAGGACTAATTACTAGCCCCCCCCTTGCCCAGGCTGCAGGGCTTATTGCTAGCCCCCCCCCCTTGCCCAGGCTGCAGGGCTTATTACTAGCCCCCCCTTGCCCAGCTGCAGGGCTTATTACTAGCCCCCCCTTGCCCAGCTGCAGGGCTTATTACTAGCCCCCCTTGCCCAGCTGCAGTGCTTATTACTAGCCCCCCCCCCCTTGCCCAACTGCAGGGCTTATTACTAGCCCCCCTTGCCCAGGCTGCAGGGCTTATTACTAGACCCCCCTTGCCGAGCTGCAGGGCTTATTACTAGCCCCCCCTTGCCCAGCTGCAGGGCTTAATACTAGCCCCCCCCCCTTGCCCAGCTGCAGGGCTTATTACTAGCCCCCCCTTGCCCAGGCTGCAGGGCTTATTAATAGCCCTCCCTTGCCCAGGCTGCAGGGCTTATTACTAGCTCCCCCTTGCCCAGGCTGCAGGGCTTAATACTAGCCCCCCTTGCCCAACTGCAGGGCTTATTACTAGCCCCCCTTGCCCAGGCTGCAGGGCTTATTACTCGTCCCCCCTTGCCCAACTGCAGGGCTTATTACTAGCCCCCCCCCTTGCCTAGGCTACAGGGCTTATTACTAGCCCCCCTTGCCCAGGCTGCAGGGCTTATTACTAGCCCCCCTTGCCCAGGCTGCAGGGCATATTACTAGCCCCCCCCCTTGCCCAGGTTGCAGGGCTTATTGCTAGCCCCCCCTTGCCCAGGCTGCAGGGCTTATTACTAGCCCCCCCTTGCCCAGGCTGCAGGGCTTATTACTAGCCCCCCTTGCCCAGGCTGCAGGGCTAATTACTAACCCCCCCTTGCCCAGGCTGCAGAGCTTATTACTAGCCGCCCCTTGCCCAGGCTGCAGGGCTTATTACTAGCCCCCCCCCCCTTGCCCAGGCTGCAGAGCTTATTACTAGCCCCCCCCTTGCCCAGGGTGCAGGGCTTATTACTAGCCCCCCCCTTGCCCAGGCTGCAGGGCTTATTACTAGCCCCCCCTTGCCCAGGGTGCAGGGCTTATTACTAGCCCCCCCTTGCCCAGGCTGCAGAGCTTATTACTAGCCCCCCCTTGCCCAGGGTGCAGGGCTTATTACTAGCCCCCCCTTGCCCAGGCTGCAGAGCTTATTATTAGCCCCCCTTTGCCCAGGCTGCAGAGCTTATTACTAGCCCCCCTTGCCCAGGCTGCAGGGCTTATTACTAGCCCCCCCTTGCCCAACTGCAGGGCTTATTACTAGCCCCCCTTGCCCAGGCTGCAGGGCTTATTACTAGCCCCCCCGTGCCCAGGCTGCAGGGCTTATTACTAGCACCCCCATGCCCAGGCTACAGAGCTTATTACTAGCCCCCCCCCCTTGCCCAGGCTGCAGGGCTTATTACTAGCCCCACCCCCCTTGCCCAGGCTGCAGAGCTTATTACTAGCCCCCCCCCCCTTGCCCAGGCTGCAGGGCTTATTACTAGCCTCACCCCCTTGCCCAGGCTGCAGGGCTTATTACTAGCCCCCCCTTGCCCAGGCTGCAGGGCTTATTACTAGCCCCCCCTTGCCCAGGCTGCAGGGCTTATTACTAGCCCCCCCTTGCCCAGGCTGCAGAGCTTATTACTAGCCCCACCCCCTTACCCAGGCTGCAGGGCTTATTGCTAGACCCCCCTTGCCCAGACTGCAGGGCTTATTACTAGCCCCACCCACTTGCCCAGGCTGCAGGGCTTATTACTAGCCCCCCCTTGCCCAGACTGCAGGGCTTATTACTAGCCCCCCCTTGCCCAGGCTGCAGGGCTTATTACCAGCCCCCCCTTGCCCAGGCTGCAGGGCTTATTACTAGCCCCCCCTTGCCCAGGCTGCAGAGCTTATTACT
Organism: Hemitrygon akajei; assembly: GCF_048418815.1. Taxonomy (NCBI): domain Eukaryota; kingdom Metazoa; phylum Chordata; class Chondrichthyes; order Myliobatiformes; family Dasyatidae; genus Hemitrygon; species Hemitrygon akajei. The sequence continues at coordinate 5,432,636 of NC_133143.1, read as the reverse complement.
AGTCCCCCCTTGCCCAGGCTGCAGGGCTTATTACTAGCCCCCCCTTGCCCAGGCTGCAGGGCTTAATACTAGCCCCCCTTGCCGAGGCTGCAGGGCTTATTACTAACCCCCCCCCCTTGCCCAGGCTGCAGGGTTTATTACTAGCCCCCCCACCTTACCCAGGCTGCAGGGCTTATTACTAGCCCCCCCTTGCCCAACTGCAGGGTGTATTACTAACCCCCCCCCTTGCCCAGCTGCGGGGCTTATTACTAGCCCCCCCCCCTTGCCCAGGCTGCAGGGTTTATTACTAGCCCCACCCACTTTCCCAGGCTGCAGGGCTTATTACTAGCCCCCCCCCTTGCCCAACTGCAGGGTGTATTACTAGCCCCCCCCCCTTGCCCAACTGCAGGGTGTATTACTAGCCCCCCCCCTTGCCCAGCTGCAGGGCTTATTACTAGCCCCCCCCCCCCCTTGCCCAAGCTGCAGGGCTTATTGCGACCCCCCCCTTGCCCAGCTGCAGGGCTTATTACAAGCCCCCCTTGCCCAGGCTGCAGGGCTTATTACTAGACCCCCCTTGCCCAGGCTGCAGGGCTTATTACTAGCCCCCCCCTTGCCCAGGCTGCAGGGCTTATTACTAGCCCCCCCTTGCCCAGGCTGCAGGGCTTATTACTAGCCCCCCCTTGCCCAGGCTGCAGGGCTTATTACTAGACCCCCCTTGCCCAGGCTGCAGGGCTTATTACTAGCCCCCCCTTGCCCAGGCTGCAGGGCTTATTACTAGACCCCCCCTTGCCCAGGCTGCAGGGCTTATTACTAGCACCACCCACTTGCCCAACTGCAGGGCTTATTATTAGCCCCCCTTGCCCAGGCTGCAGGGCTTATTGCTAGCCCCCACCCTTGCCCAACTGCAGGTCTTATTATTAGCCCCACCCACTTGCCCAGGCTGCAGGGCTTATTACTAGCCCCCCCCCTTGCCCAACTGCAGGGCTTATTACTAGCCCCACCCCCTTGCCCAGGCTGCAGGGCTTATTACTAGCCCCCCCCCTTGCCCAGGCTGCAGGGCTTATTACTAGCCCCCCCCTTGCCCAGGCTGCAGGGCTTATTACTAGCCCCCCCCCCCTTGCCCAGGCTGCAGGGCTAATTACTAGACCCCCCTTGCCCAGGCTGCAGGGCTTATTACTAGCCCCCCCCCCTTGCCCAGGCTGCAGGGCTTATTACTAGCCCCCCCCCCTTGCCCAGGCTGCAGGGCTTATTACTAGCCCCCCCCCCCTTGCCCAGGCTGCAGGGCTTATTACTAGCCCCCCCCCCCCTTGCCCAGGCTGCAGGGCTTATTACTAGCCCCCCCCCCCCCTTGCCCAGGATGCAGGGCTTATTACTAGCCCCCCCCCCTTGCCCAGGCTGCAGGGCTTATTACTAGCCCCCCCCCTTGCCCAGGCTGCAGGGCTTATTACTAGCCCCCCCCCCTTGCCCAGGCTGCAGGGCTTATTGCTAGACCCCCCTTGCCCAGGCTGCAGGGCTTATTACTAGCCCCCCCCCCTTGCCCAGGCTGCAGGGCTTATTACTAGACCCCCCCTTGCCCAGGCTGCAGGGCTTATTACTAGCCCCCCCCCTTGCCCAACTGCAGGGCTTATTACTAGACCCCCCCTTGCCCAGGCTGCAGGGCTTATTACTAGCCCCCCCCCTTGCCCAACTGCAGGGCTTATTACTAGCCCCCCTTGCCCAGGCTGCAGGGCTTAATACTAGACCCCCCTTGCCCAGGCTGCAGTGCTTATTACTAGCCCCCCCCCCCCCTTGCCCAGGGTGCAGGGCTTAATACTAGACCCCCCCCTTGCCCAGGCTGCAGGGCTTATTACTAGCCCCCCCCCTTGCCCAGGGTGCAGGGCTTAATACTAGACCCCCCCTTGCCCAGGCTGCAGGGCTTATTACTAGCCCCCCCCCCTTGCCCAGGCTTCAGGGCTTATTACTAGCCCCACCCACTTGCCCAGGCTGCAGGGCTTATTACTAGCCCCCCCCCCCTTGCCCAACTGCAGGGCTTATTACTAGCCCCCCCCCTTGCCCAGGCTGCAGGGCTTATTACTAGCCCCCCCTTGCCCAGGCTGCAGGGCTTATTACTAGCCCCCCCCCCTTGCCCAGGCTTCAGGGCTTATTACTAGCCCCACCCACTTGCCCAGGCTGCAGGGCTTATTACTAGCCCCCCCCCTTGCCCAGGCTGCAGGGCTTATTACTAGCCCCCCCTTGCCCAGGCTGCAGGGCTTATTACTAGCCCCCCCCCCTTGCCCAGGCTTCAGGGCTTATTACTAGCCCCACCCACTTGCCCAGGCTGCAGGGCTTATTACTAGCCCCCCCCCTTGCCCAACTGCAGGGCTTATTACTAGCCCCCCCCCCTTGCCCAGGCTGCAGGGCTTATTACTAGCCCCCCCCCCTTGCCCAGGCTGCAGGGCTTATTGCGACCCCCCCCTTGCCCAGCTGCAGGGCTTATTACAAGCCCCCCTTGCCCAGGCTGCAGGGCTTATTACTAGACCCCCCTTGCCCAGGCTGCAGGGCTTATTACTAGCCCCCCCTTGCCCAGGCTGCAGGGCTTATTACTAGCCCCCCCCCCCCTTGCCCAGGCTTCAGGGCTTATTACTAGCCCCACCCACTTGCCCAGGCTGCAGGGCTTATTACTAGCCCCCCCTTGCCCAGGCTGCAGGGCTTATTACTAGCCCCCACCCCCTTGCCCAGGCTGCAGGGCTTATTACTAGCCCTCCCCCTTGCCCAGGCTGCAGGGCTTATTACTAGCCCCCCCCCCCCTTGCCCAGGCTGCAGGGCTTATTACTAGCCCCCCTTGCCCAGGCTGCAGGGCTTATTACTAGCCCCCCCCCCCTTGCCCAACTGCAGGGCTTATTACTAGCCCCACCCCCTTGCCCAGGCTGCAGGGCTTATTACTAGCCCCCCCCTTGCCCAGGCTGCAGGGCTTATTACTAGCCCCCCCCCTTGCCCAGGCTGCAGGGCTTATTACTAGCCCCCCCCCCCCCTTGCCCAGGCTGCAGGGCTAATTACTAGCCCCCCCCTTGCCCAGGCTGCAGGGCTTATTACTAGCCCCCCCCCCTTGCCCAGGCTGCAGGGCTTATTACTAGCCCCCCCCCCCCTTGCCCAACTGCAGGGCTTATAACTAGCCCCTCTTGCCCAGGCTGCAGGGCTTATTACTAGCCCCCCTTGCCCAGCTGCAGGGCTTATTACTAGCCCCCCCTTGCCCAGGCTGCAGGGCTTATTACTAGCCCCCCCCTTGCCCAGGCTGCAGGGCTTATTACTAGCCCCCCCTTGCCCAGGCTGCGGGGCTAATTGCTAGCCCCCCCCCTTGCCCAGTCTGCGGGGCTTATTACTAGCTCCCCCCCTTGCCCAGGCTGCGGGGCTAATTGCTAGCCCCCCCCCCCTTGCCCAGGCTGCGGGGCTAATTGCTAGCCCCCCCCCCTTGCCCAGCTGCAGGGCTTATTACTAGCCCCCCTTGCCCAGGCTGCAGGGCTAATTACTAGCCCCCCCCTTGCCCAGGCTGCAGGGCTTATTACTAGCCCCCCCTTGCCCAGGCTGCAGGGCTAATTGCTAGCCCCCCTTGCCCAGGCTGCAGGGCTAATTACAAGCCCCCCTTGCCCAGGCTGCAGGGCTTATTACTAGACCCCCCTTGCCCAGGCTGCAGGGCTTATTACTAGCCCCCCCTTGCCCAGGCTGCAGGGCTTATTACTAGCCCCCCCCCCCTTGCCCAGGCTTCAGGGCTTATTACTAGCCCCACCCACTTGCCCAGGCTGCAGGGCTTATTACTAGCCCCCCCCCTTGCCCAACTGCAGGGCTTATTACTAGCCCCCCCCCCTTGCCCAGGCTGCAGGGCTTATTGCGACCCCCCCTTGCCCAGCTGCAGGGCTTATTACAAGCCCCCCTTGCCCAGGCTGCAGGGCTTATTACTAGACCCCCCTTGCCCAGGCTGCAGGGCTTATTACTAGCCCCCCCTTGCCCTGGCTGCAGGGCTTATTACTAGACCCCCCCTTGCCCAGGCTGCAGGGCTTATTACTAGCACCACCCACTTGCCCAACTGCAGGGCTTATTACTAGCCCCCCCTTGCCCTGGCTGCAGGGCTTATTTCTAGACCCCCTTGCCCAGGCTGCAGGGCTTATTATTAGCCCCACCCACTTGCCCAGGCTGCAGGGCTTATTACTAGCCCCCCCCCCCCCCTTGCCCAGGCTGCAGGGCTTATTACTAGCCCCCCTTGCCCAGGCTGCAGGGCTTATTACTAGCCCCCCCCCTTGCCCAACTGCAGGGCTTATTACTAGCCCCACCCCCTTGCCCAGGCTGCAGGGCTTATTACTAGCCCCCCCCCCTTGCCCAGGCTGCAGGGCTTATTACTAGCCTCCCCCCCTTGCCCAACTGCAGGGCTTATTACTAGCCCCACCCCCTTGCCCAGGCTGCAGGGCTTATTACTAGCCCCCCCCTTGCCCAGGCTGCAGGGCTTATTACTAGCCCCCCCCTTGCCCAGGCTGCAGGGCTTATTACTAGCCCCCCCCCCCTTGCCCAGGCTGCAGGGCTAATTACTAGCCCCCCCCTTGCCCAGGCTGCAGGGCTTATTACTAGCCCCCCCCTTGCCCAGGCTGCAGGGCTTATTACTAGCCCCCCCCCCTTGCCCAGGCTGCAGGGCTTATTACTAGCCCCCCCCCCCTTGCCCAACTGCAGGGCTTATAACTAGCCCCTCTTGCCCAGGCTGCAGGGCTTATTACTAGCCCCCCTTGCCCAGCTGCAGGGCTTATTACTAGCCCCCCCTTGCCCAGGCTGCAGGGCTTATTACTAGCCCCCCCCTTGCCCAGGCTGCAGGGCTTATTACTAGCCCCCCCTTGCCCAGGCTGCGGGGCTAATTGCTAGCCCCCCCCCTTGCCCAGGCTGCGGGGCTTATTACTAGCTCCCCCCCTTGCCCAGGCTGCGGGGCTAATTGCTAGCCCCCCCCCCCTTGCCCAGGCTGCGGGGCTAATTGCTAGCCCCCCCCCCTTGCCCAGCTGCAGGGCTTATTACTAGCCCCCCTTGCCCAGGCTGCAGGGCTAATTACTAGCCCCCCCCTTGCCCAGGCTGCAGGGCTTATTACTAGCCCCCCCTTGCCCAGGCTGCAGGGCTAATTGCTAGCCCCCCCCCTTGCCCAGGCTGCGGGGCTAATTGCTAGCCCCCCCCCCTTGCCCAGCTGCAGGGCTTATTACTTGCCCCCCTTGCCCAGGCTGCAGGGCTAATTACTAGCCCCCCCCCCCCTTGCCCAGGCTGCAGGGCTTATTACTAGCCCCCCTTGCCCAGGATGCAGGGCTTATTACTAGCCCCCCCCCCTTGCCCAGCTGCAGGGCTTATTACTAGCCCCCCTTGCCCAGCTGCAGGGCTTGTGGTGAGAACTGACAAATGCTTGGATTGTTACATCTGTTCACCTATCAAGAAACCTTGACTTGAAGTCTGTAGCTGTCTTAGAAGGGAGCATCACGGACTGTATAATACAGAATCGTCGCTCTCTGACAGACGATTCTCATGTGGCCACGGAAATAAAAGAGAAGTGAATAGCTGAATTGAATCGAATTGACTTTATTTCTTACATCCTTCACTTACGTGAGGTGTAAAAATCTTTACGTTATGCCTCCGTCACTGTTGGTTTGAATTTGCTGATAGTATCAATATTTGATCTGAATGTTATTTGTTGACCCGGACGGGATCCCTTTAAACGAGCAAAACCATGACCGAGAAATCTGGCCATCAGAAGGGAAAGAGGCTGCCTGTGTGATTGCCCTGAAAGTCGGGATTCAAGACCGGGTACCGGGACTGTTCTCAGACAAGGTTGTGTCCCTTATTGGCCTGTGACCAGTGTTCCTGAGTTCTGGAGGAACAAGGCGGAAACTGGGACAAGGGAGATGAGACCTTGAAATTTAAAATTGCATTAAAATAAAACTGATCCTTTTTGCGACCCAGATGTTCGCTGTCATAGTCAGCTGATTATACTAGGTGATAACTGGGGGTGGGGGAGGAATATATTAAGTAATCTGTTAAGTAAGAAATAAGACTGAAAAAAATGGGAAACCGTCCTGGTGAGTAAGTCACTGATGAGAACGGCGCCTAAAGAGTGACGTCCTTAAATGAAAATACTGGTAAACGACACCACGAAGAAAATCGAAAGGTACAAGGAGACAAAGACATTTCTGGCGACCAGCTGGTTCTCCCGGGATCGTCCGCGATAAGGTTTGATTGGAAACAGTGCAGTACTCGGTCACATTTTCTAGCGATTTATATGGTTGGAGACAAGGGGATTGGCCTACTGGAGGTTTATATGGTTGGAGACAAGGGTATTGGCCTTCTGGAGGTTTATGTGGTTGGAGACAAGGGGATTGGCCTACTGGAGTTTTATGTGGTTGGAGACAAGGGGATTGGCCTACTGGAGGTTTATATGGTTGGAGACAAGGGGATTGGCCTTCTGGAGGTTTATGTGGTTGGAGACAAGGGGATTAGCCTACTGGAGTTTTATGTGGTTGGAGACAAAGGGATTGGCCTACTGGAGGTTTATATGGTTGGAGACAAGGGGATTGGCCTACTGGTGTTTTATATGGTTGGAGACAAGGGGATTTGCCTACTGGAGGTTTATGTGGTTGGAGACAAGGGGATTGGCCTACTGGAGTTTTATGTGGTTGGAGACAAAGGGATTGGCCTACTGGAGGTTTATATGGTTGGAGACAAGGGGATTGGCCTACTGGTGGTTTATATGGTTGGAGACAAGGGGATTTGCCTACTGGAGGTTTATGTGGTTGGAGACAAGGGGATTGGCCTACTGGAGGTTTATATGGTTGGAGACAAGGGGATTGGCCTGAAGGTTTATGTGGTTGGAGACAAGGGGATTGGCCTACTGGAGGTTTATGTGGTTGGAGACAAGGGGATTGGCTTACTGGAGGTTTATGTGGTTGGAGACAAGGGGATTGGCCTACTGGAGGTTTATGTGGTTGGAGACAAGGGGATTGGCCTACTGGAGGTTTATGTGGTTGGAGACAAGGGGATTGGCCTAGTGGAGGTTTATGTGGTTGTAGACAAGGGGATTGGCCTTCTGGAGGTTTATGTTGTTGGAGACAAGGGGATTGGCCTTCTGGAGGTTTATATGGTTGGAGACAAGGGGATTGGCCCTACTGGTGGTTTATATGGTTGGAGACAAGGGGATTTGCCTACTGGAGGTTTATGTGGTTGGAGACAAGGGGATTGGCCTAGTGGAGGTTTATATGGTTGGAGACAAGGGGATAGGCCTTCTGGAGGTTTATGTGGTTGGAGACAAGGGAATTGGGCTACTGGAGTTTTATGTGGTTGGAGACAAAGGGATTGGCCTACTGGAGGTTTATATGGTTGGAGACAAGGGGATTTGCCTACTGGAGGTTTATGTGGTTGGAGACAAGGGGATTGGCCTACTGGAGGTTTATGTGGTTGGGGACAAGGGGATTGGCTTACTGGAGGTTTATGTGGTTGGAGACAAGGGGATTGGCCTACTGGAGGTTTATGTGGTTGGAGACAAGGGGATTGGCATATTGGAGGTTTATGTGGTTGGAGACAAGGGGATTGGCCTAGTGGAGGTTTATATGGTTGGAGACAAGGGGGATTGGCCTACTGGAGGTTTATGTGGTTGGAGACAAGGGGATTGGCCTACTGGAGGTTTATGTGGTTGGAGACAAGGTGATTGGCCTAGTGGAGGTTTTTATGGTTGGAGACAAGGGGATTGGCCTACTGGTGGTTTATATGGTTGGAGACAAGGGGATTGGCCTTCTGGAGGTTTATGTGGTTGGAGACAAGGGGATTGGCCTACTGGAGGTTTATGTTGTGGGAGACAAGGGGATTGGCCTACTGGAGGTTTACGTGGTTGGAGACAAGGGGATTGGCCTTCTGGAGGTTTATATGGTTGGAGACAAGGGGATTGGCCCTACTGGAGGTTTATATGGTTGGAGACAAGGGGATTAGCCTACTGGAGGTTTATGTGGTTGGAGTCAAGGGGATTGGCCTACTGGAGGTTTATGTGGTTGGAGACAAGGGGATTGGCCTTCTGGAGGTTTATGTGGTTGGAGACAAGGGGATTGGCCTACTGGAGGTTTATGTGGTTGGAGACAAGCGGATTGGCCTACTGGAGGTTTAGGTGGTTGGAGACAAGGGGATTGGCCTACTGATAGTTTATGTGGTTGGGGACAAGGGGATTGGCCTACTGGAGGTTATTTCGACCTGGTAAAAAATAAAATACAGTACCGGAAGGAAGGAGATGACTGATTCAGGTAGCGGGGATCCCACTTGGGGACCCCGATTATATATTAATAAATGGGAAGAAGTGGCCAAGCGACATCAACTTCGTTAAACGAAACGTAAGGAAGAACCCGCTTCGGACAGAATCCGCCGGCCACGGGTCCGGGACCGGCTAATGGTCTGCACCCACGGTTGCCGGCTCCTTCCCCGTATGATCCATCTCAGAAGTTCATAGAGGCCGTTGAAGTAGCTGCAGCCGAAAATTCTGCGTCGGCTGTTCTTTCCGCGCCCGGGGGGAGTGCGGGCTGGGCGCAACGAATTAACACCTATTAGCCGGCGACAGACAGCGCAGTCAAAGGATACGATAGCTCTACCGGAGAAGATATCAGTCAGTTTCCCCGAATAACGTTGAGAGAAATCCCAATTCTGACGCCTTGGACCCTGGCGGAGGGACAGTATCTGTTCGTGATGCTAAGAAAACCAGTGAAGATCCATAACTGGCTCATACGGACTTGCCAGATTGTCCAGACTTACTACTCCTCCGGGTTATATGTGGAACTTCTTGGGCAGGGACTGAGAGCAGCTTCCCCCTTCCCAGACTGATCCCTGAAGGCGACTGGGAACCACGGGGTGTGGGGAAGGGGCGATGTAAAACAAGCCAAGGACCAGTGGGTAACTGAGGTTAAGGAACCCATTTTAATGACAGCCCGACTACGCGGGTTTTGACGAGGTTACCCGGACCTTAGAGCTTATTTTAAGGATATTTGGGAGTCCAAAGCTGGCATATCCCCAGACGATCAGAATGCGCAGCTGTCAGTGTAGACTTTTCTAAACTGCCTCCGACCCGAGACTGCCCGCTCCTTTAAATTAACTAATCTGAATTGGCAGACCCAGATTCTGATTATGAAGCGCAATCGACTCGCTAAAGGGACTATGGAAAAGGGACAATTTGCGCAGAGAACTGGTAGTCAAGACCCCAGAAACAGGTGGCAGAATCAGTTCAGAGGAAGAGGGCACTGTGCGAATGAATGACTGCAGGAACGGGGTTTGCAGAAAGTGTGGAAAGACTCCCGCACTGCAATCACAGAGGACGGCAGCGGCCAGGAAGAGGGCCCAGCTCACAGTAATGCTCGACAGAGTACCCGTTTTACCCTCCCCAATCCCTTCGGACACCGGTAGGGCAGCCGAGAGCGGACGACGATACAGGCGGCTACGATGAGGCTGTCAGGAAATCCGAGAGCACCCTCTCCTGGAAATTGAGAGTAGCAACAAGATTATCTGCCCTGATTGATTCCGGCGCCACTTTATCGTCTGTGAACCCTTCTGTGGCACTGCCAAAAAGTTCGGAAAGGTCATTGTGGGGATAGACGGCGTCCCAATGGCGTCTGATCCCGTGGAGGTTAAGATAAATGGGGGGCAGCCGGAGGACACTCTGGCTATTGCGAATATTTCACCCGTAAATCGGTTAGGCCGGTCGGCCCTTCGTAAGTTAAACGCCGTTTGCCGCTGCACCCCCCCCCCCCCCCCCCGAGGATTGTTGTTTAAACTACCTGATTAGAAGGTCCCTGATGCCCCAAACAGTGGGGTCCCCTGCTACTTAGGCAGCGTTATACGCCTGGCATGCAGAAGGTCTCCCGTGGGGAAAGTGGCTGTGGCAGGACACATTAACGCAAGTAACAGGTAAAGGGTATGTGGAGGAATTTGTGAACACTTGCTGTGTCGCCACGATGTGTGCAGGCGTTGTGGTGAACTAGATATACCTGTCTGACTGCTCCTGTGGCTCCTCCCACAGACCCCTGTATAAAGGCGACTGTGGGCTGCTGCTCTCCCTCATTTTCCCCAGGATGTAGCGTTGTTTATTCTTCCAGTCAATAAAAGCCGATATCTCACTTCCTAAGTCTCAGCGTGAGTTATTGATGGTGCATCAGGCGTAGGAAGCGCCTGAGCGATCAGCGGCAGCAGAAGGCGGGCTGAGCACTGTAATGTATTATGTGAGTATTCGTAGGTCAGAGTGCGTATGACGTCAGAACGCGGGTTTTGTAAAATGGAAGTCTGGTGAATAAACGTGTGTGTTTAATACTGCGGTGTCCGAGTCACATTAACGCTACACGGTGTCAGAAGGAAGCGGAAAAGAAAGGAAGAGAAGACACGTAAAAAGATGTCACTGTTACAGCCACCGTCGAGTTTAAGCCTACGAGGTAATCTTGCTGAGAATTGGAAGGTACGGTTCCAGCAGTTTGAGCTGTTTTACACCGCTAGCGGCGTAACTGAAAAGACGGAGAAAGTGCAATGTGCTACGTTTCTGCATGTGGCGGGGGCAGAGGCAATAAAGGTTTGCAACACGTTTGTCTTCCAAGAGGGTGAGCGAGATAAAATTGAAATGTTGAAGAAAAAGTTTCAAAATTACTGCGAGCCAAGAAAAAACCTACCGTACATTCGACACGTTTTTCACGAGGGCTCAAGGACCAACAGAGACCATGGACGCCTATGTAACAGATTTGAAGAACAAGGCAAAAAACTGTGAGTTCGGACAACTGCATGATTCTTTAATACGCGACAGGATTGTATGCGGCATACGAGATGATCATGTGAGAGGCAGGCTGTTGAGAGAGGCAGAGCTTACATTGGAAAAAGCGATTGATATGTGCCATGCCAGCGAGATCATGTCAAGTCAGGTTAAAGTGCTTAATGAAGAGTTTGAAGTGCACAAAATAAAAGCTGTGAAAACTGACAAGAGTAGGACAAAGCCAGCTCCACAGGATAATCAAAAGGAAGTTAACTGCAACAGATGTGGTTATAAACATGGATACAGAAAATGTCCAGCCCTTGGTAAGACATACAAATTATGCAGAAAGAAAAATCACTTTGCAAAGATGTGCAAATCACAGGAGCAAGCAAGGAAAATGCATGCTGTAGAACAGAGTGAGGACAACAGTGACATGTTCATTGGCACAGTTGAAGTGGAACAGGAGGTGTGCATCAAGAATATTGACAATGCAGAGATGGAGGATGAAGATGATTGGACTCAAGATCAGATGATAAACAGGAGGAATGTGACATTTAAGCTTGACACTGGGGCGAAGTGCAATGTAATGTCAGCAGAAACATTCAACTCACTGGACATCAGAGGAAAACTTGGAAAATCCACCTGCAAGCTTGTTGGATATTTTGGCCACAAGACAGCATCATTGGGAAAGAAAACACTCACCTGTGTGTATAAAGGACAGAAACACAAGATAGAGTGTGAGATTGTGCAACAGCATGTTTCGGCAATACTAGGCAGAGCAACATGCATAGAGCTAGGCCTGGTGAAGCGAATCTATGGTGTTGAGAAAGAAAATGACTTTCTCAAAGACTTTGCTGACTTGTTTTCTGGATTAGGATGTTTACCAGGGAAACACCATATCCAGATTGATCCAACTGTTGCACCAGTCGTGCATGCTCCGAGAAAGATTCCAGTAGCTCTCAGGGATTGAGTAGTGGAGGAGCTACACAGAGTGGAACAGATGGGAGTCATAACGAGACAAATAGAACCGACTGACTGGGTGAATAGTACGGTGACAGTGGTCACAGAGAAAAAGATTAGGATTTGCATGGATCCACAAGATCTCAACCGAGCCATCAAAAGAAAGCACTATCCACTGCTCACGGTTGAAGAGGTTGTCTCCCACATGCCTAATGCAAAATACTTTTCAGTATTAGACGCAAATCAAGGTTTCTGGCAGATCAAGCTGGATGAAGAAAGTTCCAAATTATGCACTTTCAACACACCCATAGGGAGATATCGTTTCCTGCGTCTACCCTTTGGGATTTCTTCTGCATCAGAGGTATTCCAGAGGTCAGTGGCACAAATGATTGAAAGCCTGGACAGGGTGGTCAACATCATTGATGATTTGCTGATATGGGGTGACACAATTGAGGAACATGATCAGAGATTGAGGAAGCTTCTGGAGAGAGCACATGAATACAACCTAAAACTGAACAAAAGTAAATGTAGGATCAGAACTACAGAGATCAAATACATAAGTCATGTACTCAGTGCTGATGGGCTAAAACCAGATAATGAAAAGGTCAGGGCTGTGGTACAGCTACCATCACCCTAAGACAAGCGAGAACTATTGAGGTTCATGGGCATGATACAGTATCTTGCCAAATTCATTCCCAACTTATCACAGGTCAGTGCTCCACTTCGAAAGCTACTAGAGAGCAACACTGAATGGCATTGGGAAGATGAACAAAAGAAAAGTTTTGACACATTGAAGCAGTTGGTTACCAATGCACCAGCACTCAAGTTCTATGATGTCAATAAACCAGTGACGATGTCTGTGAATGCCAGTTTGGAAGGAATAGGAGCTGTTATACTGCAGGATGGGAGGCCTGTGGCGTATGGATCATGAGCACTTACAGACTGTCATTGCCGATAATCTCAAATCGAGAAGGCATTGCTCGCCATAGTTTATGGGTGTGAGAAGTTCCACCAATATGTATATGACAAAGAAATCCAGGTTGAGAGTGATCACAAACCACCTGAGAGCATCTTCAAAAAGCCACTTCATCAAGCTCCTATGAGGCTGCAAAGGATGCTTCTCAGGCTACAGAGGTACACTCTCACAGTCACCTATAAGCCAGGAAAAGAACTGTACATCGCTGATGCTTTGAGCCGTGCTTACCTCAAAGAGCAAAAGGAAGAGATGCCAGGAAGAGAGCTGGAGGTCAACTGGGTTACACCTCAGCTACCCATCTCTGAGGAGAAATTGAACATGTTCAGGAAAGCGACTGCAGAAGATCCTGAAATGCAAATGCTAAGAGACATTACATTGAATGGATGGCCAACAGAAAGAAAAGATGTTTCAAAAGAAATACAGAAATACTGGACATTTAAAGAGGAAATTAGCTATGCATCAGGACTAATGTTCAAAGCGGCAAAACTCATAGTACCAAATCAAATGAGACAGGAAGTGCTCAACAGAATTCATGGGTCACACCTGGGGATAGTGAAATGTAAAGAAAGAGCAAGGGACATTCTCTATTGGCCAGGCATGTCAACTCAGATAGAGGACATTGTGTCTCAGTGTGCTGTCTGTAATGAAAACAAAAACAGCAATCCAAGAGAGCCTCTGCTTCCCCACCCACTACCAGGAAGACCATGGGAGAAGATTGGCACAGATCTCTTTCGCTACAATGGTGCAGAATATCTGCTTTGTGTGGACTACTATTCAAAATATCCAGAGATCACCAAGTTAAGTGACACGCCCAGTCAAGGTGTCATTACCACAATGAAGTCGACATTCGCAAGACATGGTATTCCAGATATTGTTGTTAGTGACAATGGTCCACAATATGCCAGTGGTGAGTTTAGAGGGTTCTCAGAAAGCTGGGAATTTCAACATGTTACTTCCAGCCCAGGGCACGCTCAGTCTAATGAACAAGCAGAGAGAACTGTACAAACTGTCAAGAACATGCACAAAGCAGCAACGGTGACCCGTACATTGCTCTGCTTGAATACCACAACACACCGATTGAGGGTGTGGGGTTCTCTCCTGCACAGCTGTTGATGGGACGTCGTCTGAAGTCCAAGCTGCCAACATCCACAACTCTACTGACTCCTGAAAGTAATGCTCAAGTACATGACAAGCAAATAAAGCAAAAGAGCTACTATGACAGACATACAAGACAGTTGCCAGATCTGCATACAGGTGAAAATGTCAGAATACAGAGAGGAGACGCTTGGCAGCCAGCTGTGGTTGTGAACAGACATCAGCAACCAAGATCCTTCACAGTTCGCACGCCGGATGGAAGAGTCTACAGGAGGAACAGGAAGCATTTGCTGAAGACAGGTGAGAGGGAGTTTCCATGTACAGATACACAGGACATTTCCACAGATACAGACATGGAAACAAACGACACCAAGAGTGAGGGGCGTGACGAAACCCCACAACGCAATGAAGGTGAAGGTTCGGCACAGACTGACCGAGGTGGAAATGCAGACCGCAAAGACACAGCAGTCACTCAAGAGACTGACACTGATGAAGGACAAGCACAGTCACAGTTGTATCGCACAAGTCAAACTTTCAGTGAGAAACAGAGACTAGATCTACCTACAGTCTCACACAGTTTGAGGCAAAGTCACATATGTTATAAGTTCCAAGGTGTGAAATAAAAGGTTTATTAATCTATGTTAGTAAAAGAAAATATACTGCTGTTAGTATTGTAAGATACAATGTAGAGTACAGTATAAGAAGTTAAGATTTTTATTAGTTTATGTCATGGCTGTTGTGATGTTAGGAAGTCATACCTAGAGGCATTGTTTTGGTAATTCACAGTATTGTAAAAAAAAACTTAAGAAGGGGGATGTAATGTATTATGTGAGTATTCGTAGGTCAGAGTGCGTATGACGTCAGAACGCGGGTTTTGTAAAATGGAAGTCTGGTGAATAAACGTGTGTGTTTAATACTGCGGTGTCCGAGTCACATTAACGCTACAAGCACCACCAAACGCGGTGATTTTTTTCTCTTTGTGTGTCTTTTTTCATATTTTTAAACCATAAAAGAGAGAGAGGGTCTAGTGGAGCGGTCATCGTCAGAGTCAAGAGGCTGAGACCAAAGAAACAGGTAAGAAGGGTAGGTTTCCCCTTCCATTGTTGCTGATTTGGTCTTGGTACAGTGCAGGCAGGATGGCCGATGTGGCAGTGGAATGGTGCTCCACTGGATGTGGCAATTCACGGAAGCTGGTGGTCTCCCTGATGACTACAGCTGTGGGAAGTGCAGCCAACTCCAGCTCCTGAAAGACTGCATTAAGGATCATCCGGGAGGCAGAGGAATGAGTGAAGATTCGACGAGTAGATGGGTGAATATCGGGAAAGGTAAAGGGAGAAGGAAGTCAGTGGCCATTCCCCTTTGGATAGCGACCTATCTGGGCAAGGCGGCAGCGGCCAGACCAATAGCACTGTGGTCGGCTCTGAGCCTCAGCAGGGTCGGGTGAAGTCATGTGGAGAAATCGTCATGGGGACTCACTAGTGACGGAGACAGAGAGGAAATCTGGCGCAGCAAGAAAGATGCCAGGATAGTGTGTTGCCTCCTGGGTGCCAAGGTCCTGGATGTCTCTGAGCAGTTGCAGAATATTCTTGAAGGGGAGGGTGAGCAGCCAGAGGTCGTGGTGCATACTGATATAGACAGGAGAGTGGTAGTGTCGCAGTCCGGTCCGTGGACTCCGGGTCTTCCGGCTGTCCCTTGTTTCAGTTGGGCTGAATCATAGGCACCTGATGCTCGTCTTGGGGCTGGGAATATAAGTGGCCCTGGGGTCGAGTGTGGGTGCTGGTTTATCTCGTCAGTATCCTGTCCTTGCCTCTGTGGGGTAAGTCAGGCCGTCGTAGCTGTTACCCTGAGGCTGGACTGTTCCCTTCCCTTCCCCTTCTTTCTGTAGCCCTTGGCTGAAGCCTCGCCTTCTACCTTTCGCCTGGAGCCTCACCTGCGTCCTCGCCTATTTGCGCCGTCAAGTTCTACCACCGAAGCAAGATTGGAGCCTTGCTGTGTCAATAGACAATAGGTGCAGGAGTAGGCCATTCGGCCCCTCGAGCCAGCACCGCCATTCAATGTGATCATGGCTGATCATCCACAATCAGTACCCCGTTCCTGCCTTCTCCCCATAATCCCTCGACTCCGTTATCTTTAAGAACTCTATCTAACTCTTTCTTGAAAGCATCCAGAGAATTGGCCTCCATTGCCTTCTGAGGCAGAGCATTCCATAGATCCACAACTGTCTGGGTGAAAAAGATTTTCCTGAACTCTGTTCTAAATGGCCTACCCCTTATTCTTAAACTGTGGCCTCTAGTTCTGGACTCACCCATCAGCGGGAACATGCTTCCTGCCTCCAGCATGTCCAATCCCTTAATAATCTTATATGTTTCAATCAGATCCCCTCTCATCCTTCTAAATTCCAGTGTATACAAGCCCAGTCGCTCCAATCTTTCAACATATGACAGTCCCGCCATTCCAGGAATTAACCTTGTGAACCTACGCTGCACTCCCTCAATAGCAAGAATGTCCTTCCTCAAATTTTGAGACCAAAACTGAACACAATACTCTAAGTGTAGTCTCACCAGGGCCCTGTACAACTGCAGAAGGACCTCTTTGCTCCTATACTCAACTCCCCTTGTTATGAAGGCCAACATGACATTAGCATTCTTCACTGCATGCTTACTTTCAGTGTCTGATGAACAAGGACACCTAGATCTCATTGTACTTCCCCTTTTCCTAACTTGACACCATTCAGATAATAATCTGCCTTCCTGTTCTTGCCACCAAAGTGGATAACCTCACATTTATCCACATTAAACTGCATCTACTCACTCACCCAACCTGTCCAAGTCACCCTGCATTCTCGTAACATCCTCCTCACATTTCACACTGCCACCCAGCTTTGTGTCATCTGCAAATTTGCTAATGTTACTTTTAATCCTTCATCTAAATCATTAATGTATATTGTAAATAGCTGCAGTCCCAGCACCAAGCCTTGTGGTACCCCACTAGTCACTGCCTGCCATTCTGAAAGGGACCTGTTAATCCCTACTCTTTGTTTCCTGTCTACCAACCAATTTTCTATCCATGTTAGTACCCTACCCCCAATATTATGTGCTCTAATTTTGCCCACTAATCTGCTATGTGGGATTTATCAAAGGCTTTCTGAAAGTCCAGGTACACTACATCCACTGGCTCTCCCTTATCCATTTTTATAGTTACATCCTCAAAAAATTCCAGAAGATTAGTCAAGCATGATTTCCCCTTCGTAAATCCATGCTGACTCAGACCGATCCTGTTACTGCTATCCAAATGTGTCGCCATTTCATCTTTTATAATTGACTCCAGCATCTTCCCCACCACTGATGTCAGGCTAACTGGTCTATAATTCCCTGTTTTCTCTCTCCCTCCTTTCTTAAAAAGTGGGATAACATTAGCTACCTTCCAATCCACAAGAACTGATCCTGAATCTATAGAACATTGGAAAATGATTATCAATGCGTCCACGATTTCTAGAGCCACCTCTTTAAGTACCCTGGGATGCAGACCATCAGGCCTTGGGGATTTATCAGCCTTCAGTCCCACCAGTCTACCCAACACCATTTTCTGCCTAATGTGAATTTCCTTCAGTTCCTCCATTACCCTAGGTCCTCTGGCCACTATTACATCTGGGAGATTGTCTCTATCTTCCCTAGTGAAGACAGATCCAAAGTACCTGTTCAACTCATCTGCCATTTCCTTGTTCCCCATAATAAATTCACCCATTTCTGCCTTCAAGGGCCCAACTTTGGCCTTAACTAATTTTTTCCTCTTCACATACCTAAAGAAGCTTTTACTATCCTCCTTTATATTCCTGGCTAGCTTACCTTCGTACCTCATCTTTTCTCCCTGTATTGCCTTTTTAGTTATCTTCTGTTGCTCTTTAAAAGTTTCCCAATCCTCTGGCTTCCTGCTCATCTTTGCTATGTTATACTACTTCTCTTTTATTTTTAAACTGTCCTTGACTTCCCTTGTCAGCCACAGTTGCCTCTCACTCCCCTTAGGATCTTTCTTCCTCTTTGGAATGAACTGATCCTGCACCTTCTGTATTATTCCCAGAAATACCTGCCATTGTTGTTCCACTGTCATCCCTGCGAGGGTATTGTTCCATTGAACTTTGCCCAGCTCCTCCCTCATAGCTCTATAGACCCCTTTGTTCAACTGTAATACTGACACTTCCAATTTTCCCTTCTCCCTCTCAAATTGTAGATTAAAATTTATTTTATTATGGTCACTACCTTCTAATGGCTCCTTTACCTCGAGTTCCCTTATCAAATCCGGTTCATTACACAACACTAGATCCAGAATTGCCTTCTCCCTGGTAGGCTCCAGTACAAGCTGTTCTAAGAATCCATCTCGGAGGCACTCCACAAACTTCCTTTCTTGGGGGGGACGTCACGTGATGACGTAGGATGGAGACGTGGAAATCCAGCTCTCCCGTAAAAAACTAATAAATTAATGTTTAAGTGAAGAAAAGTTAGTAAATATTTTCTAAAAACTACATCTAAACTACTCAGGATTTTCCTTAGATATGCCTCCTAAACAGACACAGAAGAAAACTACTACTTTGAAGACAGTACAAGCTGGGCCGGCCACCATGAAGGAGCCTCAGACTCAAGTGCATCTTAACTCCAGCGATACAGAACAGGAATCGGTGGCAACATCAACAGTCTCCAAGAAGGAACAACAGGAACTGCGCGTGCGCGCAGGAAAGGGCATGCGCAAACACGAGCAATTTGAACTACAAATCCCAGCTACGATTGGAAGTGGAAGTGAAAATGAATCCGAGGTGGATTCAGATTCTCTGGAACATACAGATGAAGATGAGGAGGCAAAAGAAGAACAACAGGAAGAGATTGGAGGTGGAAGATCTTCTGGAGACATCAGAAAAGCTTTGGTGCAAATAATGCATGAATTAAAAGAATTAAAAACATTAAAAATAATAAAAGAAGATATTAAAAATATGAAGACTATGTTTGATAAAATGGTGAAAAAGCAGGAGAAAATGGACAAGAAATTTTAAAAGTTGGAAGAAATAACGGGAGACACTATTGATAGAGTGAATAAAATGGAAGATAATATTCTTGCCTGGACATCAGAAAGAAAACGACTGATGGAAAAAATAGACGTGCTTGAAAATTTTAGTAGACAATTAATATTAAAATTGTTGGTCTTAAAGAAGGGATAGAGGGAGAGGATCCAATAAATATTTTACAAAAATGGATCCCGGAAAATTTGGAAATGGAAGAGGGAACCCAGTTGATTGAAATCGAAAGGGCCCAC
This sequence comes from Hemitrygon akajei, assembly GCF_048418815.1. Lineage (NCBI taxonomy): Eukaryota > Metazoa > Chordata > Chondrichthyes > Myliobatiformes > Dasyatidae > Hemitrygon > Hemitrygon akajei. The sequence goes on along the minus strand of NC_133143.1, from coordinate 5,413,575 downwards.
ATAGCCTTAAGACCAAAACATCAACCTGATCAAACCGACGACCAATCTTGATAAAATGCTTAAGATATCAAGATAAAGAAAAGATCCTGAAGGTGGCTGCCCAATGTGCCAGAAAGAGAAATGAGCCATTGATGATAGAAGGGAAAGCAGTTCTTTTTTATCCTGATATAAGTTATGACCTTTTGAAGAGAAAGAAGGAATTTAATCCAGCGAAAAAAGTTTTATGGGAAAAGGGTTATAAATTTATATTGCACCACCCGGCAACACTGATAATTTTTTTGGATGACGGAAAAAGAAGATTCTTTAATGATCATTGGGATGCAGAGGAGTTTGCACAAGAACTCCCAAATATTCGCTAGACACAGTAAAAATTTAAAAGTGAAACAGATTAAAGATGAAGACAGGGACAGTGAAGTGAGTTGATGGACATTAAGGACAGAAGAATATTTAAATATACTTCTAATTATATGATACAGGGGGAAAAAGGTAAAAATTTGAGAAATATTAATTGAGAGTAGAGATATTATTTTTTCTTCTCTTACATATACCTTTTTCATGTTACGGGGGAGCTGGGGGAACTTCGGATTGATCGCTACAGGATTCACGTGTGTAATCATGGCGTTTGCCATGACCCACACAATGGAGGGGGGTAATGTATTTTTTTGCATTCACAACATTAGCAGGGGGTTTTTTGTTGTTTTTTTTCTTTATAATCTATTTTTCTTTTATCTTTCTTTCTTTGCCTGGATGATCGGAGGAGAGACACCTAGCAACATGGAGAATTTTAAAATAATTCCCCAAGGTACTATGAGAGTTGAAATATTATGTATTATTATAGATTGGAGTAACCCCGTTAAAAACAATGACTAATTTAATGAATTTTTAAAGTTTTAATGTTAATGGGCTTACTGGACCGGTGAAAAGAAAAAGAATTTTAACATACATTAAGAAAATGAAAATAGATATAGCTTTTATACAAGAAACACATTTAACAGAGATACAACATCAGAAATTAAAGCGAGATTGCGTCGGAAATGTTATTGCAGCTTCATTTAATTCAAAAGCAAGGCGAGTTGCAATTTTGGTTAACAAAACTTTACCAATTAGTACAAAATGTATTAATTGATTCTGCGAGAAGATATGTAATTATACGTTGTCAAATCTTTTCAGAACTATGGACTCTTATGAATATTTATGCACCAAATGAAAATGATGTAAAATTTATACAAGAGGCTTTTTTGAATTTGGCTGATGCGCACGATAAAATATTAATAGGTGGAGACTTTAACTTTTGTCTAGACCCAGTTTTAGATAGGTCAACAAAGGTTGTTACAAAACCAAAAGTAGCAAAATTAACTTTATCATTGATGAAAGATTTAAATTTGATTGATATATAGAGAAGAATTAACCCAAGAGAAGGAGATTATTCATTTTATTCAAATAGACATAAAACTTATTCAAGGATAGATTTTTTCCTACTATCAGTGAATATTCAAGACAGAGTGAAAAATATGGAATATAAAGCAAGAATATTGTCAGATCATTCCCCTTGATAATGACAATGATAATGATGGATAAGGAGGAATCGATTTACAGATGGAGATTTAATTCAATATTATTAAAACATCAAGATTTTTATGATTTTATGAAAAAACAGATTCAGTTTTTTTCAGATACAAACTCACATTCAGTTGATGATAAATTTATATGATGGGAAGCAATGAAGGCATATTTGAGAGGCCAGGTAATAAGTTATACTTCTAAAATTAAGAAGGAATATATGGTAGAAATAGATCAATTGGAAAAAGAGATTACAAAATTAGAAAAAGTATCTCAAAGATATAAGCCAGAAGAAAAACAAAGACAATTTGTTAATAAGAAGCTACAATATAATACACTTCAGACATACTGAACAGAAAAAGCAATTATGAGAACTAAACAGAGATATTATGAACTAGGTGAAAGATCACACAAGATTCTTGCTTGGCAGTTAAAAATAGACCAGGCTTCCAAAATGATAAATGCTATTAGAACAAGTGCAAATAAAATTATTTATAAACCTTTAGAAATCAATGAAACTTTTAAAATTTTTTATTCTGAACTGTATCAATCAGAATCACAAAATGATATTGTTGAGATAGAAAGGTTTTTATCACAAATAACTCTCCCAAAATTGAATTCGGAAGAACAGAAGGGATTAGATGTGCCTTTTACATTAAAGGAGGACGAAGAAGCTCTAGGATCACTTCAGAGTAATAAATCTCCAGCAGAAGATGGTTTTCCGCTTGAATTTTACAAAAAGTTTAAAGATTTATTAATTCCTCCTTTTATGGAGCTAATACACCAAGCGGAAAGAACGCATAAACTTCCAGAATCTTTTTCGATGGCTATTTTAATAGTATTGCCAAAAAAAGACAGAGATCTTTTAAAGCCAACATCATATAGACCTATTTCTTTGTTGAACACGGACTATAAAATAATAGCAAAAATTTTATCTAATAGATTATCTAAATACTTTCCAAAATTAATACACATGGACCAAACAGGATTTATTAAAAATAGACAATCGGCAGATAATGTAACTCGGTTACTTAGCATAATTCATTTGGCACAAAAGAGGGAAGAAATGAGTGTGGCAGTTGCTTTGGATGCAGAAAAAGCATTTGATAGATTGGAATGGGATTTTTTATTTAAGTTATTGGAAAAATATGGATTAGGAGTATCTTTTATAAAATGGATTAAAACCTTAAATACTAACCCCAAAGCTAAAGTGGTGACAAATGGCCAAATTTCAACATCATTTCAGTTAACAAGGTCAACTAGACAAGGTTGCCCATTATCACCTGCTTTATTTGTGTTGGCGATAGAACCATTAGCTGAATTAATTAGAACTGACTCAGATATTATGGGTTTCAGAGTTAATCAGGAGGAATATAAGATTAACTTATTTGCTGATGATGTTCTGATTTATCTAACTAACCCATTGCATTCGTTGCGTAAATTATCTTCTAGATTGGAAGAATATGGGAAAATATCAGGGTACAAAATAAATTGGGATAAAAGTGAAATTCTACCCCTTACTAAAGGAGATTATAGTCAATGTCGATTAATAACTCAATTTAGATGGCCGATAAATGGTATAAAGTATTTAGGTATAAGAGTTGATAATGATATAAAGAATTTATATAAACTAAATTATTTGCCATTATTGAAAAAAATTCAAGAGGATCTTGACAAATGGACAGAGTCAATGCTGTAAAAATGAATATATTCCCTAGATTACAATATTTATTCCAAACACTACCAAGACAATTACCGCAGAAGTTTTTACAAGAGTTAAATAAATGTGTGAGGAAGTTCCTTTGGAAAGGTAAGATGTCAAGAATATCGTTGGATAAATTGACATGGAAATTTGACCTAGGAGGGTTACAATTACCAAATTTTAAGAATTATTACAAAGCAAATCAACTTAGATTTATTGCATCTTTTTTTGATGAAGATAAACCGACCAGCATGGATTAGAATAGAATTAGATAAAATAGGAGAAAATATACTAGAAGATTTTATATATAAATGGGAATCTAAATGGATATGGGAAAAGAAAGAATCTCCTATACTAAAACACTTGATTGATTTATGGAATAAGATAAATGTTGATGATGAGATAAAGAAATCCTTATTAGCAAAGAGACCTTTAATTCAAAATAAACTTATTCCTTTTACAATGGATAACCAACTTTTATATAACTGGTTTCACAAAGGGATTAGATATATAGGAGACTGTTTTGAAGGAGGTATATTAATGTCATTTGACCAATTAAAGAATAAATACAAAATATCAAATAACACTCTTTTCTGTTATTTCCAATTAAGGGCTTATTTAAGAGATAAACTGGGTCAAACAATGTTATTGCCAAAACCTAATGAAATAGAAACTTTAATTCATAAAGGAAAAATTAAAAACTTTATTTCTGGCATGTATAATTTGATTCAAAAACTGGCAATTAAACAAGGAATTCATAAGTCAAGACAAAAATGGGAAACTGATTTGAATATTAAAATTGATGAAACAAGTTGGTCAAGATTATGTCTTGACAGTATGACAAATACAATAAATGTTCAACTAAGATTAGTACAATATAACTTTTTACATCAATTATATATTACACCACAAAAAATAAATAGATTAAACTCAAATTTATCTGATCAATGTTTTCGATGTAATCAAGAAATTGGTACTTTTTTACAGTCTACTTGGTCTTGTTTTAAAATTCAACCTTTTTGGACAAATTTAAGAGTTTTACTGGAACAAATTATTGGAATACAACTTCCATGTAATCCAACATTATTTTTACTAGACGATATTGAAGGGATAAAATCGAAATCCAAATTGAATAAATATCAGAAAGAATTCATAAAAATTGCATTGGCAGTAGCCAAAAAGGCTATTGCAGTTACTTGGAAATCAGATTTATACTTAAGTATAGATTGTTGGAAGAATGAAATTTTTAGCTGCATTCCACTTGAAAAAATTACTTATAATTTACGAGATAAATATGAAATATTTCTGAAAATTTGGTGTCCTTATTTACAAAAGATAGGATTAAATATATAGGTGCTCCAAAGATAAAATTATTGGTTATCTGGGGAAATAAATAAATATATATATTAAAGCTATTATGAACTCCATGGAGCATGTGGGGATCTTCCGATAACCAGGCATTCTTACTTTCTTTTTCTTTCTTTCTTTCTTTCTTTCTTTCTTTCTTTCTTTCTTTCTTTCTTTCTTTCTTTCTTTCTTTCTTTCTTTCTTTCTTTTTTCTTCTCTTTTTTTCTATAGGGATATGTTAGGGGGGAGAGGTTAAGGGGAGGGGGAAGGGTTGATAATTTTTTTTCTTCTGTAACCTATTTGAAAATTCAATAAAAAAAATTTATTAAAATTTTTTTTTAAAAACTTCCTTTCTTGGGGTCTGGTACCAAACTGATTTTCCCAGTCTACTTGCATGTTGAAATCCCCCATAACAACCGTAGCATTACCTTTGCGACATGCTAATTTTAACTCTTGATTCAACTTGCACCCTACATCCAGGCTACTGTTTGGGGGCCTGTAGATAACTCCCATTAAGTTCTTTTTACCCTTACAGTTTCTCAGTTCTATCCATACTGACTCCACATCTCCTGATTCTATGTCACTCCTCGCAAGGGACTGAGTTTCATTCCTCATCAACAGCGCCACCCCACCCCCTCTGTCCACCTGTCTGTCCTTTCGATAGGACGTATACCCTTGAATATTCATTTCCCAGCCCCGGTCCTCTTGCAGCCATGTCTTTGTTATTCCTACAACATCATACTTGCCAATTTCCAACTGAGCTTCAAGCTCATCCACTTTATTTCTTATACTTCGTGCAGTCATATATAATACTTTTAATTTGTTACTCCCCTCACTTCTCACACCGATCCCTATTGCACTTGGCCATACTCTCCGATCCCTTCCTGAGCTTTCTGCCCCTTTAATTCTGTTGTCTTCCTTAACTGTTCTTATTCTCTCTTTCCCTTTAATTCTGTCATTATATTTCCAGTTCGTCTCCTCCCCCCACTACTTGGTTTAAACACACCCGTGTAGCAGTGGCAAACCTGTCTGCCAGAACGCTGGTCCCCCGCCTGTTAAGGTGCAACACGTCCCTTTTGTACAATTCATCCTTATTACCCCAAAACTGATCCCAGTGGCCTAAGAATTTGAGAGTTAGGGGGCAAAAGTTTAAGGGAAACACGAGGGGGTATTTCTTTACTCAGAGAGTGATAGCTGTGTGGAATGAGCTTCCTGTAGAAGTAGTAGAGGCCAGTTCAGTTGTGTCATTTAAGGTAAAATTGGATAGGTATATGGACAGGAAAGGAGTGGAGGGTTATGGGCTGAGTGCGGGTAGGTGGGACTAGGTGAGATTAAGAGTTCGGCACGGACTAGGAGGGCCGGAATGGCCTGTTTCCGTGCTGTGATTGTTATATGGTTATATGGTTATAAGAATCTAAAACCCTGCTTGCCGCACCAGCTCGAGGAACTGGAAGCAAACCGGAGATAACCACCCTGGAGGTCCTGCTTTTCAGCCTTCCTCCGAGTTCTCTGAAGTCACACTGCAGAATTTCTTTCGTCTTCTTCCCAACGTCATTTGTGCCGACATGCACTACCACTTCCAGCTGTTCATCCTCACCCTTGAGGATGCCCTGCAATCGGTCCTTGACGTCCTGGATCCTGGCTCCAGGGAGGCAACACACCATCCTTAAATCCCGCTCGTTGCCACAGAAACCCCTTTCTGTACCTCTCACTATGGAGTCCCCTACTACCACGGCTCTGCCTGACGTCTGTCTCTTTGGCTTTGTTCCAGTGCCAATTTTTGACTCGCAGACCTGTCTGCCTCTCAGACTGGCAGTGTCTTCTGTCCTGACAGCCTCCAAGAGGGAGAACCTGTTTTCAAGAGGCACATCCCCCGGGGTCTCCTGTACTTCAAGCATCCACCTCTTCCTCATCGTTGTCCCCGTTCTCTCCTCCGGTACCTTCAGTGTAACGATCTCACTGTAGGTCCTGTCCAGAAAACTCTCGTTTTCCCGAATGAACCTGACGTCATCCAGTTGCCTCTCCAGTGCCCCAACACGGTCCTTCAGGAGCTGAACCTGGACACACTTTTCACAGTTGCAGCGGCCAGAGGCACCATCAGTGTCCCTGACCTCCCACATCAGGCAAGCATCACACTGAATCAGTTTACCTGTCATCTCTTCACTACCTCTCACCCTCTCCAACTGTGGTGTACTCTCCTCCCTCAGCCTCCTCGCCGAAGACTCAGGAGCCAAAGACTTGCACATTTCTCACAAGGCACTTCCCTCGACAAGGCCGCTCCCCGACTCAAAGCATCAAAGCTCCACTCCTTTACTGGCCCACTCACTCAATGGCTGCTTTCCAGTTAAGGAACCATCTTTTGTTGTTTGGAACTGTCTCTTTGTGTCCTCACCTTCGCTAGGTAGGTCCAGCCATTTACCACTACCTTGTGTTAGGAACCGTCTCATCATGTTCAGATTTCCGTGAATGAGTTCCAGCTCTACGTCCTATTCCCAAGGAGGGGTCCTGGCTCTGTGTTCTGTGTTCCTCTCTCCCAAGACCAAGGCTCTGCATTTGGCGTTCCTGTCTCCAAAGAACAAGGCTCTGTGTTCCGTGTTCCTGTCTCCCAAGACAAAGGTTCTGTGTTCTGTGTTCCTGTCTCCCAAGACCAAGGTTCTGTGTTCCAATTTCCTGTCTCCCAAGACAAAGGCTCTGCGTTCCACGTTCCTGTCTCCCAAGACCAAGGCTCTGCGTTCCACGTTCCTGTCTCCCAAGACCCAGGCTCTGTGTTCCGTGTTCCTGTCTCCCAAGACCAAGGTTCTGTGTTCCGTGTTCCTGTCTCCCAAGACCAAGGCTCTGTGTTCCACGTTCCTGTCTCCCAAGACCAAGGCTCTGTGTTTGGCGTTCCTGTCTCCCAAGACCAAGGCTCTGTGTTTGGAGTTCCTGTCTCCCAAGACCAAGGCTCTTGTTTGGCGTTCCTGTCTCCCAAGACCAAGGCTCTGTGTTCCGCATTCCCGTCTCCCAAGACCAAGGCTCTGTGTTTGGAGTTCCTGCCTCCCAAGACCAAGGTTCTGTGTTCCACGTTCCTGACTCCCAAGACCAAGGCTCTGTGTTCCACGTTCCTGTCTCCCAAGACCAAGGCTCTGTGTTTGGCGTTCCTGCCTCCCAAGACCAAGGTTCTGTGTTCCACGTTCCTGCCTCCCAAGACCAAGGTTCTGTGTTCCACGTTCCTGACTCCCAAGACCAAGGCTCTGTGTTCCGTGTTCCTGTCTCCCAAGACCAAGGCTCTGTGTTCCGTGTTCCTGTCTCCCAAGACCAAGGCTCTGTGTTCCGCGTTCCTGTCTCCCAAGACCAAGGCTCTGTGTTTGGCGTTCCTGTCTCCCAAGACCAAGGCTCTGTGTTCCACGTTCCTGTCTCCCAAGATCAAGGCTCTGTGTTTGGTGTTCCTGTCTCCCAAGACCAAGGCTCTGTGTTCCGTGTTCCTGTCTCCCAAGACCAAGGCTCTGTGTTCCGTGTTCCTGTCTCCCAAGACCAAGGCTCTGTGTTTGGTGTTCCTGTCTCCCAAGACCAAGGCTCTGTGTTTGGCGTTCCTGTCTCCCAAGACCAAGGCTCTGTGCTCCGTGTTCCTGTCTCCCAAGACCAAGGCTCTGTGTTCCGCGTTCCTGTCTCCCAAGACCAAGGCTCTGTGTTCCGCGTTCCTGTCTCCCAAGACCAAGGCTCTGTGTTCCGCGTTCCTGTCTCCCAAGACCAAGGCTCTGTGTTTGGCGTTCCTGTCTCCCAAGACCAAGGCTCTGTGTTCCGCATTCCCGTCTCCCAAGACCAAGGCTCTGTGTTTGGCGTTCCTGTCTCCCAAGACCAAGGCTCTGTGTTCCACGTTCCTGTCTCCCAAGACCAAGGCTCTGTGTTCCGCATTCCCGTCTCCCAAGACCAAGGCTCTGTGTTTGGCGTTCCTGTCTCCCAAGACTAAGACTCTGTGTTATGAGTTCCTGTCTCCCAAGACCAAGGTTCTGTGTTCCGTGTTCCTGTCTCCCAAGACCAAGGTTCTGTGTTCCACGTTTCTGTCTCCCAAGACCAAGGCTCTGTGTTCCGTGTTCCTGTCTCCCAAGACCAAGGTTCTGTGTTCCGTGTTCCTGTCTCCCAAGACCAAGGTTCTGTGTTCCGTGTTCCTGTCTCCCAAGACCAAGGCTCTGTGTTCCACGTTCCTGTCTCCCAAGACCAAGGCTCTGTGTTCCGTGTTCCTGTCTCCCAAGACCAAGGTTCTGTGTTCCATGTTCCTGTCTCCCAAGACCAAGGCTCTGTGTTCCACGTTCCTGTCTCCCAAGAACAAGGCTCTGTGTTCCGTGTTCCTGTCTCCCAAGACCAAGGTTCTGTGTTCCATGTTCCTGTCTCCCAAGACCAAGGCTCTGTGTTTGGCGTTCCTGTCTCCCAAGACCAAAGCTCTGTGTTCCACGTTCCTGTCTCCCAAGACCAAGGCTCTGTGTTCCACGTTCCTGTCTCCCAAGACCAAGGCTCTGTGTTTGGCGTTCCTGTCTCCCAAGACCAAGGCTCTGTGTTCCGCATTCCTGTCTCCCAAGACCAAGGCTCTTTGTTTGGCGTTCCTGTCTCCCAAGACCAAGGCTCTGTGTTCCACGTTCCTATCTCCCAAGACTAAGGCTCTGTGTTATGAGTTCCTGTCTCCCAAGACCAAGGTTCTGTGTTCCGTGTTCCTGTCTCCCAAGACCAAGGTTCTGTGTTCCACGTTCCTGTCTCCCAAGACAAAGGCTCTGCGTTCCACGTTCCTGTCTCCCAAGACCAAGGCTCTGCGTTCCACGTTCCTGTCTCCCAAGACCCAGGCTCTGTGTTCCGTGTTCCCGTCTCCCAAGACCAAGGTTCTGTGTTCCATGTTCCTGTCTCCCAAGATCAAGGCTCTGTGTTCCACGTTCCTGTCTCCCAAGACCAAGGCTCTGTGTTTGGCGTTCCTGTCTCCCAAGACCAAGGCTCTGTGTTTGGCATTCCTGTCTCCCAAGACCAAGGCTCTGTGTTTGGCGTTCCTGTCTCCCAAGACCAAGGCTCTGTGTTCCGCATTCCCGTCTCCCAAGACCAAGGCTATGTGTTTGGCGTTCCTGCCTCCCAAGAACAAGGTTCTGTGTTCCACGTTCCTGACTCCCAAGACCAAGGCTCTGTGTTCCGCATTCCTGTCTCCCAAGACCAAGGCTCTGTGTTTGGCGTTCCTGCCTCCCAAGACCAAGGTTCTGTGTTCCACGTTCCTGACTCCCAAGACAAAGGCTCTGTGTTCCGTGTTCCTGTCTCCCAAGACCAAGGCTCTGTGTTCCGCGTTCCTGTCTCCCAAGACCAAGGCTCTGTGTTTGGCGTTCCTGTCTCCCAAGACCAAGGCTCTGTGTTCCACGTTCCTGTCTCCCAAGATCAAGGCTCTGTGTTTGGTGTTCCTGTCTCCCAAGACCAAGGCTCTGTGTTCCGTGTTCCTGTCTCCCAAGACCAAGGCTCTGTGTTCCACGTTCCTGTCTCCCAAGACCAAGGCTCTGTGTTTGGTGTTCCTGTCTCCCAAGACCAAGGCTCTGTGTTTGGCGTTCCTGTCTCCCAAGACCAAGGCTCTGTGTTCCGTGTTCCTGTCTCCCAAGACCAAGGCTCTGTGTTCCGCGTTCCTGTCTCCCAAGACCAAGGCTCTGTGTTCCGCGTTCCTGTCTCCCAAGACCAAGGCTCTGTGTTCCGCGTTCCTGTCTCCCAAGACCAAGGCTCTGTGTTTGGCATTCCTGTCTCCCAAGACCAAGGCTCTGTGTTCCGCATTCCCGTCTCCCAAGACCAAGGCTCTGTGTTTGGCGTTCCTGTCTCCCAAGACCAAGGCTCTGTGTTCCACGTTCCTATCTCCCAAGACTAAGGCTCTGTGTTCCGCGTTCCTGTCTCCCAAGACCAAGGTTCTGTGTTCCGTGTTCCTGTCTCCCAAGACCAAGGTTCTGTGTTCCACGTTCCTGACTCCCAAGACCAAGGCTCTGTGTTCCGCATTCCTGTCTCCCAAAACCAAGGCTATGTGTTTGGCGTTCCTGCCTCCCAAGACCAAGGTTCTGTGTTCCACGTTCCTGACTCCCAAGACCAAGGTTCTGTGTTCCACGTTCCTGACTCCCAAGACCAAGGGTCTGTGTTCCGCGTTCCTGTCTCCCAAGACCAAGGCTCTGTGTTTGGCGTTCCTGTCTCCCAAGACCAAGGCTCTGTGTTCCACGTTCCTGTCTCCCAAGATCAAGGCACTGTGTTTGGTGTTCCTGTCTCCCAAGACCAAGGCTCTGTGTTCCGTGTTCCTGTCTCCCAAGACCAAGGCTCTGTGTTCCACGTTCCTGTCTCCTAAGACCAAGGCTCTGTGTTCGGTGTTCCTGTCTCCCAAGACCAAGGCTCTGTGTTCTGCGTTCCTGTCACCCAAGACCAAGGCTCTGTGTTTGGCGTTCCTGTCTCCCAAGACCAAGGCTCTGTGTTCCGCATTCCCGTCTCCCAAGACCAAGGCTCTGTGTTTGGCGTTCCTGTCTCCCAAGACCAAGGCTCTGTGTTCCACGTTCCTATCTCCCAAGACTAAGGCTCTGTGTTATGAGTTCCTGTCTCCCAAGACCAAGGTTCTGTGTTCCGTGTTCCTGTCTCCCAAGACCAAGGTTCTGTGTTCCACGTTCCTGACTCCCAAGACCAAGGCTCTGTGTTCCGCATTCCTGTCTCCCAAGACAAAGGCTCTGTGTTTGGCGTTCCTGCCTCCCAAGACCAAGGTTCTGTGTTCCACGTTCCTGACTCCCAAGACCAAGGTTCTGTGTTCCACGTTCCTGACTCCCAAGACCAAGGCTCTGTGTTCCGTGTTCCTGTCTCCCAAGACAAAGGCTCTGTGTTCCGTGTTCCTGTCTCCCAAGACCAAGGCTCTGTGTTCCGCGTTCCTGTCTCCCAAGACCAAGGCTCTGTGTTTGGCGTTCCTGTCACCCAAGACCAAGGCTCTGTGTTCCACGTTCCTGTCTCCCAAGATCAAGGCTCTGTGTTTGGTGTTCCTGTCTCCCAAGACCAAGGCTCTGTGTTCCGTGTTCCTGTCTCCCAAGACCAAGGCTCTGTGTTCCACGTTCCTGTCTCCCAAGACTAAGGCTCTGTGTTTGGTGTTCCTGTCTCCCAAGACCAAGGCTCTGTGTTTGGCGTTCCTGTCTCCCAAGACCAAGGCTCTGTGTTCCGTGTTCCTGTCTCCCAAGACCAAGGCTCTGTGTTCCGCGTTCCTGTCTCCCAAGACCAAGGCTCTGTGTTTGGAGTTCCTGTCTCCCAAGACCAAGGCTCTGTGTTCCGCATTCCCGTCTCCCAAGACCAAGGCTCTGTGTTTGGAGTTCCTGCCTCCCAAGACCAAGGTTCTGTGTTCCACGTTCCTGACTCCCAAGACCAAGGCTCTGTGTTCCACGTTCCTGTCTCCCAAGACCAAGGCTCTGTGTTTGGCGTTCCTGCCTCCCAAGACCAAGGTTCTGTGTTCCACGTTCCTGCCTCCCAAGACCAATGTTCTGTGTTCCACGTTCCTGACTCCCAAGACCAAGGCTCTGTGTTCCGTGTTCCTGTCTCCCAAGACCAAGGCTCTATGTTCCGTGTTCCTGTCTCCCAAGACCAAGGCTCTGTGTTCCGCGTTCCTGTCTCCCAAGACCAAGGCTCTGTGTTTGGCGTTCCTGTCTCCCAAGACCAAGGCTCTGTGTTCCGTGTTCCTGTCTCCCAAGACCAAGGCTCTGTGTTCCGTGTTCCTGTCTCCCAAGACCAAGGCTCTGTGTTTGGTGTTCCTGTCTCCCAAGACCAAGGCTCTGTGTTTGGCGTTCCTGTCTCCCAGGACCAAGGCTCTGTGCTCCGTGTTCCTGTCTCCCAAGACCAAGGCTCTGTGTTCCGCGTTCCTGTCTCCCAAGACCAAGGCTCTGTGTTCCGCGTTCCTGTCTCCCAAGACCAAGGCTCTGTGTTCCGCGTTCCTGTCTCCCAAGACCAAGGCTCTGTGTTTGGCGTTCCTGTCTCCCAAGACCAAGGCTCTGTGTTCCGCATTCCCGTCTCCCAAGACCAAGGCTCTGTGTTTGGCGTTCCTGTCTCCCAAGACCAAGGCTCTGTGTTCCACGTTCCTGTCTCCCAAGACCAAGGCTCTGTGTTCCGCATTCCCGTCTCCCAAGACCAAGGCTCTGTGTTTGGCGTTCCTGTCTCCCAAGACTAAGACTCTGTGTTATGAGTTCCTGTCTCCCAAGACCAAGGTTCTGTGTTCCGTGTTCCTGTCTCCCAAGACCAAGGTTCTGTGTTCCACGTTCCTGTCTCCCAAGACCAAGGCTCTGTGTTCCGTGTTCCTGTCTCCCAAGACCAAGGTTCTGTGTTCCGTGTTCCTGTCTCCCAAGACCAAGGTTCTGTGTTCCGTGTTCCTGTCTCCCAAGACCAAGGCTCTGTGTTCCACGTTCCTGTCTCCCAAGACCAAGGCTCTGTGTTCCGTGTTCCTGTCTCCCAAGACCAAGGTTCTGTGTTCCATGTTCCTGTCTCCCAAGACCAAGGCTCTGTGTTCCACGTTCCTGTCTCCCAAGAACAAGGCTCTGTGTTCCGTGTTCCTGTCTCCTAAGACCAAGGTTCTGTGTTCCATGTTCCTGTCTCCCAAGACCAAGGCTCTGTGTTTGGCGTTCCTGTCTCCCAAGACCAAGGCTCTGTGTTCCACGTTCCTGTCTCCCAAGACCAAGGCTCTGTGTTCCACGTTCCTGTCTCCCAAGACCAAGGCTCTGTGTTTGGCGTTCCTGTCTCCCAAGACCAAGGCTCTGTGTTCCGCATTCCCGTCTCCCAAGACCAAGGCTCTTTGTTTGGCGTTCCTGTCTCCCAAGACCAAGGCTCTGTGTTCCACGTTCCTATTTCCCAAGACTAAGGCTCTGTGTTATGAGTTCCTGTCTCCGAAGACCAAGGTTCTGTGTTCCGTGTTCCTGTCTCCCAAGACCAAGGTTCTGTGTTCCACGTTCCTGTCTCCCAAGACAAAGGCTCTGCGTTCCACGTTCCTGTCTCCCAAGACCAAGGCTCTGCGTTCCACGTTCCTGTCTCCCAAGACCCAGGCTCTGTGTTCCGTTTTCCCGTCTCCCAAGACCAAGGTTCTGTGTTCCATGTTCCTGTCTCCCAAGATCAAGGCTCTGTGTTCCACGTTCCTGTCTCCCAAGACCAAGGCTCTGTGTTTGGCGTTCCTGTCTCCCAAGACCAAGGCTCTGTGTTTGGCGTTCCTGTCTCCCAAGACCAAGGCTCTGTGTTTGGCGTTCCTGTCTCCCAAGACCAAGGCTCTGTGTTCCGCATTCCCGTCTCCCAAGACCAAGGCTCTGTGTTTGGCGTTCCTGCCTCCCAAGAACAAGGTTCTGTGTTCCACGTTCCTGACTCCCAAGACCAAGGCTCTGTGTTCCGCGTTCCTGTCTGCCAAGACCAAGGCTCTGTGTTTCGCGTTCCTGCCTCCCAAGACCAAGGTTCTGTGTTCCACGTTCCTGACTCCCAAGACAAAGGCTCTGTGTTCCGTGTTCCTGTCTCCCAAGACCAAGGCTCTGTGTTCTGCGTTCCTGTCTCCCAAGACCAAGGCTCTGTGTTTGGCGTTCCTGTCTCCCAAGACCAAGGCTCTGTGTTCCGCGTTCCTGTCTCCCAAGATCAAGGCTCTGTGTTTGGTGTTCCTGTCTCCCAAGACCAAGGCTCTGTGTTCCGTGTTCCTGTCTCCCAAGACCAAGGCTCTGTGTTCCACGTTCCTGTCTCCCAAGACCAAGGCTCTGTGTTTGGTGTTCCTGTCTCCCAAGACCAAGGCTCTGTGTTTGGCGTTCCTGTCTCCCAAGACCAAGGCTCTGTGTTCCGTGTTCCTGTCTCCCAAGACCAAGGCTCTGTGTTCCGCATTCCTGTCTCCCAAGACCAAGGCTCTGTGTTTGGCGTTCCTGCCTCCCAAGACCAAGGTTCTGTGTTCCACGTTCCTGACTCCCAAGACAAAGGCTCTGTGTTCCGTGTTCCTGTCTCCCAAGACCAAGGCTCTGTGTTCCGCGTTCCTGTCTCCCAAGACCAAGGCTCTGTGTTTGGCGTTCCTGTCTCCCAAGACCAAGGCTCTGTGTTCCACGTTCCTGTCTCCCAAGATCAAGGCTCTGTGTTTGGTGTTCCTGTCTCCCAAGACCAAGGCTCTGTGTTCCGTGTTCCTGTCTCCCAAGACCAAGGCTCTGTGTTCCACGTTCCTGTCTCCCAAGACCAAGGCTCTGTGTTTGGTGTTCCTGTCTCCCAAGACCAAGGCTCTGTGTTTGGCGTTCCTGTCTCCCAAGACCAAGGCTCTGTGTTCCGTGTTCCTGTCTCCCAAGACCAAGGCTCTGTGTTCCGCGTTCCTGTCTCCCAAGACCAAGGCTCTGTGTTCCGCGTTCCTGTCTCCCAAGACCAAGGCTCTGTGTTCCGCGTTCCTGTCTCCCAAGACCAAGGCTCTGTGTTTGGCGTTCCTGTCTCCCAAGACCAAGGCTCTGTGTTCCGCATTCCCGTGTCCCAAGACCAAGGCTCTGTGTTTGGCGTTCCTGTCTCCCAAGACCAAGGCTCTGTGTTCCACGTTCCTATCTCCCAAGACTAAGGCTCTGTGTTATGAGTTCCTGTCTCCCAAGACCAAGGTTCTGTGTTCCGTGTTCCTGTCTCCCAAGACCAAGGTTCTGTGTTCCACGTTCCTGACTCCCAAGACCAAGGCTCTGTGTTCCGCATTCCTGTCTCCCAAAACCAAGGCTATGTGTTTGGCGTTCCTGCCTCCCAAGACCAAGGTTCTGTGTTCCACGTTCCTGACTCCCAAGACCAAGGTTCTGTGTTCCACGTTCCTGACTCCCAAGACCAAGGGTCTGTGTTCCGCGTTCCTGTCTCCCAAGACCAAGTCTCTGTGTTTGGCGTTCCTGTCTCCCAAGACCAAGGCTCTGTGTTCCACGTTCCTGTCTCCCAAGATCAAGGCACTGTGTTTGGTGTTCCTGTCTCCCAAGACCAAGGCTCTGTGTTCCGTGTTCCTGTCTCCCAAGACCAAGGCTCTGTGTTCCACGTTCCTGTCTCCTAAGACCAAGGCTCTGTGTTCGGTGTTCCTGTCTCCCAAGACCAAGGCTCTGTGTTCTGCGTTCCTGTCACCCAAGACCAAGGCTCTGTGTTTGGCGTTCCTGTCTCCCAAGACCAAGGCTCTGTGTTCCGCATTCCCGTCTCCCAAGACCAAGGCTCTGTGTTTGGCGTTCCTGTCTCCCAAGACCAAGGCTCTGTGTTCCACGTTCCTATCTCCCAAGACTAAGGCTCTGTGTTATGAGTTCCTGTCTCCCAAGACCAAGGTTCTGTGTTCCGTGTTCCTGTCTCCCAAGACCAAGGTTCTGTGTTCCACGTTCCTGACTCCCAAGACCAAGGCTCTGTGTTCCGCATTCCTGTCTCCCAAGACAAAGGCTCTGTGTTTGGCGTTCCTGCCTCCCAAGACCAAGGTTCTGTGTTCCACGTTCCTGACTCCCAAGACCAAGGTTCTGTGTTCCACGTTCCTGACTCCCAAGACCAAGGCTCTGTGTTCCGTGTTCCTGTCTCCCAAGACAAAGGCTCTGTGTTCCGTGTTCCTGTCTCCCAAGACCAAGGCTCTGTGTTCCGCGTTCCTGTCTCCCAAGACCAAGGCTCTGTGTTTGGCGTTCCTGTCACCCAAGACCAAGGCTCTGTGTTCCACGTTCCTGTCTCCCAAGATCAAGGCTCTGTATTTGGTGTTCCTGTCTCCCAAGACCAAGGCTCTGTGTTCCGTGTTCCTGTCTCCCAAGACCAAGGCTCTGTGTTCCACGTTCCTGTCTCCCAAGACTAAGGCTCTGTGTTTGGTGTTCCTGTCTCCCAAGACCAAGGCTCTGTGTTTGGCGTTCCTGTCTCCCAAGACCAAGGCTCTGTGTTCCGTGTTCCTGTCTCCCAAGACCAAGGCTCTGTGTTCCGCGTTCCTGTCTCCCAAGACCAAGGCTCTGTGTTTGGAGTTCCTGTCTCCCAAGACCAAGGCTCTGTGTTCCGCATTCCCGTCTCCCAAGACCAAGGCTCTGTGTTTGGAGTTCCTGCCTCCCAAGACCAAGGTTCTGTGTTCCACGTTCCTGACTCCCAAGACCAAGGCTCTGTGTTCCACGTTCCTGTCTCCCAAGACCAAGGCTCTGTGTTTGGCGTTCCTGCCTCCCAAGACCAAGGTTCTGTGTTCCACGTTCCTGCCTCCCAAGACCAATGTTCTGTGTTCCACGTTCCTGACTCCCAAGACCAAGGCTCTGTGTTCCGTGTTCCTGTCTCCCAAGACCAAGGCTCTATGTTCCGTGTTCCTGTCTCCCAAGACCAAGGCTCTGTGTTCCGCGTTCCTGTCTCCCAAGACCAAGGCTCTGTGTTTGGCGTTCCTGTCTCCCAAGACCAAGGCTCTGTGTTCCGTGTTCCTGTCTCCCAAGACCAAGGCTCTGTGTTCCGTGTTCCTGTCTCCCAAGACCAAGGCTCTGTGTTTGGTGTTCCTGTCTCCCAAGACCAAGGCTCTGTGTTTGGCGTTCCTGTCTCCCAGGACCAAGGCTCTCTGCTCCGTGTTCCTGTCTCCCAAGACCAAGGCTCTGTGTTCCGCGTTCCTGTCTCCCAAGACCAAGGCTCTGTGTTCCGCGTTCCTGTCTCCCAAGACCAAGGCTCTGTGTTCCGCGTTCCTGTCTCCCAAGACCAAGGCTCTGTGTTTGGCGTTCCTGTCTCCCAAGACCAAGGCTCTGTGTTCCGCATTCCCGTCTCCCAAGACCAAGGCTCTGTGTTTGGCGTTCCTGTCTCCCAAGACCAAGGCTCTGTGTTCCACGTTCCTGTCTCCCAAGACCAAGGCTCTGTGTTCCGCATTCCCGTCTCCCAAGACCAAGGCTCTGTGTTTGGCGTTCCTGTCTCCCAAGACTAAGACTCTGTGTTATGAGTTCCTGTCTCCCAAGACCAAGGTTCTGTGTTCCGTGTTCCTGTCTCCCAAGACCAAGGTTCTGTGTTCCACGTTCCTGTCTCCCAAGACCAAGGCTCTGTGTTCCGTGTTCCTGTCTCCCAAGACCAAGGTTCTGTGTTCCGTGTTCCTGTCTCCCAAGACCAAGGTTCTGTGTTCCGTGTTCCTGTCTCCCAAGACCAAGGCTCTGTGTTCCACGTTCCTGTCTCCCAAGACCAAGGCTCTGTGTTCCGTGTTCCTGTCTCCCAAGACCAAGGTTCTGTGTTCCATGTTCCTGTCTCCCAAGACCAAGGCTCTGTGTTCCACGTTCCTGTCTCCCAAGAACAAGGCTCTGTGTTCCGTGTTCCTGTCTCCTAAGACCAAGGTTCTGTGTTCCATGTTCCTGTCTCCCAAGACCAAGGCTCTGTGTTTGGCGTTCTTGTCTCCCAAGACCAAGGCTCTGTGTTCCACGTTCCTGTCTCCCAAGACCAAGGCTCTGTGTTCCACGTTCCTGTCTCCCAAGACCAAGGCTCTGTGTTTGGCGTTCCTGTCTCCCAAGACCAAGGCTCTGTGTTCCGCATTCCCGTCTCCCAAGACCAAGGCTCTTTGTTTGGCGTTCCTGTCTCCCAAGACCAAGGCTCTGTGTTCCACGTTCCTATTTCCCAAGACTAAGGCACTGTGTTATGAGTTCCTGTCTCCCAAGACCAAGGTTCTGTGTTCCGTGTTCCTGTCTCCCAAGACCAAGGTTCTGTGTTCCACGTTCCTGTCTCCCAAGACAAAGGCTCTGCGTTCCACGTTCCTGTCTCCCAAGACCAAGGCTCTGCGTTCCACGTTCCTGTCTCCCAAGACCCAGGCTCTGTGTTCCGTTTTACCGTCTCCCAAGACCAAGGTTCTGTGTTCCATGTTCCTGTCTCCCAAGATCAAGGCTCTGTGTTCCACGTTCCTGTCTCCCAAGACCAAGGCTCTGTGTTTGGCGTTCCTGTCTCCCAAGACCAAGGCTCTGTGTTTGGCGTTCCTGTCTCCCAAGACCAAGGCTCTGTGTTTGGCGTTCCTGTCTCCCAAGACCAAGGCTCTGTGTTCCGCATTCCCGTCTCCCAAGACCAAGGCTCTGTGTTTGGCGTTCCTGCCTCCCAAGAACAAGGTTCTGTGTTCCACGTTCCTGACTCCCAAGACCAAGGCTCTGTGTTCCGCGTTCCTGTCTGCCAAGACCAAGGCTCTGTGTTCCGCGTTCCTGTCTGCCAAGACCAAGGCTCTGTGTTCCGTGTTCCTGTCTCCCAAGACCAAGGCTCTGTGTTCCGCGTTTCTGTCTCCCAAGACCAAGGCTCTGTGTTCCGCGTTCCTGTCTCCCAAGACCAAGGCTCTGTGTTCCGCGTTCCTGTCTCCCAAGACCAAGGCTCGGTGTTTGGCGTTCCTGTCTCCCAAGACCAAGGCTCTGTGTTCCACGTTCCTGTCTCCCAAGATCAAGGCTCTGTGTTTGGTGTTCCTGTCTCCCAAGACCAAGGCTCTGTGTTCCGTGTTCCTGTCTCCCAAGACCAAGGCTCTGTGTTCCGTGTTCCTGTCTCCCAAGACCAAGGCTCTGTGTTTGGTGTTCCTGTCTCCCAAGACCAAGGCTCTGTGTTTGGCGTTCCTGTCTCCCAAGACCAAGGCTCTGTGCTCCGTGTTCCTGTCTCCCAAGACCAAGGCTCTGTGTTCCGCGTTCCTGTCTCCCAAGACCAAGGCTCTGTGTTCCGCGTTCCTGTCTCCCAAGACCAAGGCTCTGTGTTCCGCGTTCCTGTCTCCCAAGACCAAGGCTCTGTGTTTGGCGTTCCTGTCTCCCAAGACCAAGGCTCTGTGTTCCGCATTCCCGTCTCCCAAGACCAAGGCTCTGTGTTTGGCGTTCCTGTCTCCCAAGACCAAGGCTCTGTGTTCCACGTTCCTGTCTCCCAAGACCAAGGCTCTGTGTTCCGCATTCCCGTCTCCCAAGACCAAGGCTCTGTGTTTGGCGTTCCTGTCTCCCAAGACTAAGACTCTGTGTTATGAGTTCCTGTCTCCCAAGACCAAGGTTCTGTGTTCCGTGTTCCTGTCTCCCAAGACCAAGGTTCTGTGTTCCACGTTCCTGTCTCCCAAGACCAAGGCTCTGTGTTCCGTGTTCCTGTCTCCCAAGACCAAGGTTCTGTGTTCCGTGTTCCTGTCTCCCAAGACCAAGGTTCTGTGTTCCGTGTTCCTGTCTCCCAAGACCAAGGCTCTGTGTTCCACGTTCCTGTCTCCCAAGACCAAGGCTCTGTGTTCCGTGTTCCTGTCTCCCAAGACCAAGGTTCTGTGTTCCATGTTCCTGTCTCCCAAGACCAAGGCTCTGTGTTCCACGTTCCTGTCTCCCAAGAACAAGGCTCTGTGTTCCGTGTTCCTGTCTCCCAAGACCAAGGTTCTGTGTTCCATGTTCCTGTCTCCCAAGACCAAGGCTCTGTGTTTGGCGTTCCTGTCTCCCAAGACCAAGGCTCTGTGTTCCACGTTCCTGTCTCCCAAGACCAAGGCTCTGTGTTCCACGTTCCTTTCTCCCAAGACCAAGGCTCTGTGTTTGGCGTTCCTGTCTCCCAAGACCAAGGCTCTGTGTTCCGCATTCCCGTCTCCCAAGACCAAGGCTCTTTGTTTGGCGTTCCTGTCTCCCAAGACCAAGGCTCTGTGTTCCACGTTCCTATTTCCCAAGACTAAGGCTCTGTGTTATGAGTTCCTGTCTCCCAAGACCAAGGTTCTGTGTTCCGTGTTCCTGTCTCCCAAGACCAAGGTTCTGTGTTCAACGTTCCTGTCTCCCAAGACAAAGGCTCTGCGTTCCACGTTCCTGTCTCCCAAGACCAAGGCTCTGCGTTCCACGTTCCTGTCTCCCAAGACCCAGGCTCTGTGTTCCGTGTTCCCGTCTCCCAAGACCAAGGTTCTGTGTTCCATGTTCCTGTCTCCCAAGATCAAGGCTCTGTGTTCCACGTTCCTGTCTCCCAAGACCAAGGCTCTGTGTTTGGCGTTCCTGTCTCCCAAGACCAAGGCTCTGTGTTTGGCGTTCCTGTCTCCCAAGACCAAGGCTCTGTGTTTGGCGTTCCTGTCTCCCAAGACCAAGGCTCTGTGTTCCGCATTCCCGTCTCCCAAGACCAAGGCTCTGTGTTTGGCGTTCCTGCCTCCCAAGAACAAGGTTCTGTGTTCCACGTTCCTGACTCCCAAGACCAAGGCTCTGTGTTCCGCGTTCCTGTCTGCCAAGACCAAGGCTCTGTGTTTCGCGTTCCTGCCTCCCAAGACCAAGGTTCTGTGTTCCACGTTCCTGACTCCCAAGACAAAGGCTCTGTGTTCCGTGTTCCTGTCTCCCAAGACCAAGGCTCTGTGTTCTGCGTTCCTGTCTCCCAAGACCAAGGCTCTGTGTTTGGCGTTCCTGTCTCCCAAGACCAAGGCTCTGTGTTCCGCGTTCCTGTCTCCCAAGATCAAGGCTCTGTGTTTGGTGTTCCTGTCTCCCAAGACCAAGGCTCTGTGTTCCGTGTTCCAGTCTCCCAAGACCAAGGCTCTGTGTTCCACGTTCCTGTCTCCCAAGACCAAGGCTCTGTGTTTGGTGTTCCTGTCTCCCAAGACCAAGGCTCTGTGTTTGGCGTTCCTGTCTCCCAAGACCAAGGCTCTGTGTTCCGTGTTCCTGTCTCCCAAGACCAAGGCTCTGTGTTCCGCGTTCCTGTCTCCCAAGACCAAGGCTCTGTGTTCCGCGTTCCTGTCTCCCAAGACCAAGGCTCTGTGTTCCGCGTTCCTGTCTCCCAAGACCAAGGCTCGGTGTTTGGCGTTCCTGTCTCCCAAGACCAAGGCTCTGTGTTCCACGTTCCTGTCTCCCAAGATCAAGGCTCTGTGTTTGGTGTTCCTGTCTCCCAAGACCAAGGCTCTGTGTTCCGTGTTCCTGTCTCCCAAGACCAAGGCTCTGTGTTCCGTGTTCCTGTCTCCC
Organism: Hemitrygon akajei; assembly: GCF_048418815.1. Classification (NCBI taxonomy): domain Eukaryota; kingdom Metazoa; phylum Chordata; class Chondrichthyes; order Myliobatiformes; family Dasyatidae; genus Hemitrygon; species Hemitrygon akajei. The sequence goes on along the minus strand of NC_133143.1, from coordinate 5,392,176 downwards.
AAGACCAAGGCTCTGTGTTTGGTGTTCCTGTCTCCCAAGACCAAGGCTCTGTGTTTGGCGTTCCTGTCTCCCAAGACCAAGGCTCTGTGCTCCGTGTTCCTGTCTCCCAAGACCAAGGCTCTGTGTTCCGCGTTCCTGTCTCCCAAGACCAAGGCTCTGTGTTCCGCGTTCCTGTCTCCCAAGACCAAGGCTCTGTGTTCCGCGTTCCTGTCTCCCAAGACCAAGGCTCTGTGTTTGGCGTTCCTGTCTCCCAAGACCAAGGCTCTGTGTTCCGCATTCCCGTCTCCCAAGACCAAGGCTCTGTGTTTGGCGTTCCTGTCTCCCAAGACCAAGGCTCTGTGTTCCACGTTCCTGTCTCCCAAGACCAAGGCTCTGTGTTCCGCATTCCCGTCTCCCAAGACCAAGGCTCTGTGTTTGGCGTTCCTGTCTCCCAAGACTAAGACTCTGTGTTATGAGTTCCTGTCTCCCAAGACCAAGGTTCTGTGTTCCGTGTTCCTGTCTCCCAAGACCAAGGTTCTGTGTTCCACGTTCCTGTCTCCCAAGACCAAGGCTCTGTGTTCCGTGTTCCTGTCTCCCAAGACCAAGGTTCTGTGTTCCGTGTTCCTGTCTCCCAAGACCAAGGTTCTGTGTTCCGTGTTCCTGTCTCCCAAGACCAAGGCTCTGTGTTCCACGTTCCTGTCTCCCAAGACCAAGGCTCTGTGTTCCGTGTTCCTGTCTCCCAAGACCAAGGTTCTGTGTTCCATGTTCCTGTCTCCCAAGACCAAGGCTCTGTGTTCCACGTTCCTGTCTCCCAAGAACAAGGCTCTGTGTTCCGTGTTCCTGTCTCCCAAGACCAAGGTTCTGTGTTCCATGTTCCTGTCTCCCAAGACCAAGGCTCTGTGTTTGGCGTTCCTGTCTCCCAAGACCAAGGCTCTGTGTTCCACGTTCCTGTCTCCCAAGACCAAGGCTCTGTGTTCCACGTTCCTGTCTCCCAAGACCAAGGCTCTGTGTTTGGCGTTCCTGTCTCCCAAGACCAAGGCTCTGTGTTCCGCATTCCTGTCTCCCAAGACCAAGGCTCTTTGTTTGGCGTTCCTGTCTCCCAAGACCAAGGCTCTGTGTTCCACGTTCCTATCTCCCAAGACTAAGGCTCTGTGTTATGAGTTCCTGTCTCCCAAGACCAAGGTTCTGTGTTCCGTGTTCCTGTCTCCCAAGACCAAGGTTCTGTGTTCCACGTTCCTGTCTCCCAAGACAAAGGCTCTGCGTTCCACGTTCCTGTCTCCCAAGACCAAGGCTCTGCGTTCCACGTTCCTGTCTCCCAAGACCCAGGCTCTGTGTTCCGTGTTCCCGTCTCCCAAGACCAAGGTTCTGTGTTCCATGTTCCTGTCTCCCAAGATCAAGGCTCTGTGTTCCATGTTCCTGTCTCCCAAGACCAAGGCTCTGTGTTTGGCGTTCCTGTCTCCCAAGACCAAGGCTCTGTGTTTGGCATTCCTGTCTCCCAAGACCAAGGCTCTGTGTTTGGCGTTCCTGTCTCCCAAGACCAAGGCTCTGTGTTCCGCATTCCCGTCTCCCAAGACCAAGGCTATGTGTTTGGCGTTCCTGCCTCCCAAGAACAAGGTTCTGTGTTCCACGTTCCTGACTCCCAAGACCAAGGCTCTGTGTTCCGCATTCCTGTTTCCCAAGACCAAGGCTCTGTGTTTGGCGTTCCTGCCTCCCAAGACCAAGGTTCTGTGTTCCACGTTCCTGACTCCCAAGACAAAGGCTCTGTGTTCCGTGTTCCTGTCTCCCAAGACCAAGGCTCTGTGTTCCGCGTTCCTGTCTCCCAAGACCAAGGCTCTGTGTTTGGCGTTCCTGTCTCCCAAGACCAAGGCTCTGTGTTCCACGTTCCTGTCTCCCAAGATCAAGGCTCTGTGTTTGGTGTTCCTGTCTCCCAAGACCAAGGCTCTGTGTTCCGTGTTCCTGTCTCCCAAGACCAAGGCTCTGTGTTCCACATTCCTGTCTCCCAAGACCAAGGCTCTGTGTTTGGTGTTCCTGTCTCCCAAGACCAAGGCTCTGTGTTTGGCGTTCCTGTCTCCCAAGACCAAGGCTCTGTGTTCCGTGTTCCTGTCTCCCAAGACCAAGGCTCTGTGTTTGGCGTTCCTGTCTCCCAAGACCAAGGCTCTGTGTTCCGTGTTCCTGTCTCCCAAGACCAAGGCTCTGTGTTCCGCGTTCCTGTCTCCCAAGACCAAGGCTCTGTGTTCCGCGTTCCTGTCTCCCAAGACCAAGGCTCTGTGTTCCGCGTTCCTGTCTCCCAAGACCAAGGCTCGGTGTTTGGCGTTCCTGTCTCCCAAGACCAAGGCTCTGTGTTCCACGTTCCTGTCTCCCAAGATCAAGGCTCTGTGTTTGGTGTTCCTGTCTCCCAAGACCAAGGCTCTGTGTTCCGTGTTCCTGTCTCCCAAGACCAAGGCTCTGTGTTCCGTGTTCCTGTCTCCCAAGACCAAGGCTCTGTGTTTGGTGTTCCTGTCTCCCAAGACCAAGGCTCTGTGTTTGGCGTTCCTGTCTCCCAAGACCAAGGCTCTGTGCTCCGTGTTCCTGTCTCCCAAGACCAAGGCTCTGTGTTCCGCGTTCCTGTCTCCCAAGACCAAGGCTCTGTGTTCCGCGTTCCTGTCTCCCAAGACCAAGGCTCTGTGTTCCGCGTTCCTGTCTCCCAAGACCAAGGCTCTGTGTTTGGCGTTCCTGTCTCCCAAGACCAAGGCTCTGTGTTCCGCATTCCCGTCTCCCAAGACCAAGGCTCTGTGTTTGGCGTTCCTGTCTCCCAAGACCAAGGCTCTGTGTTCCACGTTCCTGTCTCCCAAGACCAAGGCTCTGTGTTCCGCATTCCCGTCTCCCAAGACCAAGGCTCTGTGTTTGGCGTTCCTGTCTCCCAAGACTAAGACTCTGTGTTATGAGTTCCTGTCTCCCAAGACCAAGGTTCTGTGTTCCGTGTTCCTGTCTCCCAAGACCAAGGTTCTGTGTTCCACGTTCCTGTCTCCCAAGACCAAGGCTCTGTGTTCCGTGTTCCTGTCTCCCAAGACCAAGGTTCTGTGTTCCGTGTTCCTGTCTCCCAAGACCAAGGTTCTGTGTTCCGTGTTCCTGTCTCCCAAGACCAAGGCTCTGTGTTCCACGTTCCTGTCTCCCAAGACCAAGGCTCTGTGTTCCGTGTTCCTGTCTCCCAAGACCAAGGTTCTGTGTTCCATGTTCCTGTCTCCCAAGACCAAGGCTCTGTGTTCCACGTTCCTGTCTCCCAAGAACAAGGCTCTGTGTTCCGTGTTCCTGTCTCCCAAGACCAAGGTTCTGTGTTCCATGTTCCTGTCTCCCAAGACCAAGGCTCTGTGTTTGGCGTTCCTGTCTCCCAAGACCAAGGCTCTGTGTTCCACGTTCCTGTCTCCCAAGACCAAGGCTCTGTGTTCCACGTTCCTGTCTCCCAAGACCAAGGCTCTGTGTTTGGCGTTCCTGTCTCCCAAGACCAAGGCTCTGTGTTCCGCATTCCCGTCTCCCAAGACCAAGGCTCTTTGTTTGGCGTTCCTGTCTCCCAAGACCAAGGCTCTGTGTTCCACGTTCCTATTTCCCAAGACTAAGGCTCTGTGTTATGAGTTCCTGTCTCCCAAGACCAAGGTTCTGTGTTCCGTGTTCCTGTCTCCCAAGACCAAGGTTCTGTGTTCAACGTTCCTGTCTCCCAAGACAAAGGCTCTGCGTTCCACGTTCCTGTCTCCCAAGACCAAGGCTCTGCGTTCCACGTTCCTGTCTCCCAAGACCCAGGCTCTGTGTTCCGTGTTCCCGTCTCCCAAGACCAAGGTTCTGTGTTCCATGTTCCTGTCTCCCAAGATCAAGGCTCTGTGTTCCACGTTCCTGTCTCCCAAGACCAAGGCTCTGTGTTTGGCGTTCCTGTCTCCCAAGACCAAGGCTCTGTGTTTGGCGTTCCTGTCTCCCAAGACCAAGGCTCTGTGTTTGGCGTTCCTGTCTCCCAAGACCAAGGCTCTGTGTTCCGCATTCCCGTCTCCCAAGACCAAGGCTCTGTGTTTGGCGTTCCTGCCTCCCAAGAACAAGGTTCTGTGTTCCACGTTCCTGACTCCCAAGACCAAGGCTCTGTGTTCCGCGTTCCTGTCTGCCAAGACCAAGGCTCTGTGTTTCGCGTTCCTGCCTCCCAAGACCAAGGTTCTGTGTTCCACGTTCCTGACTCCCAAGACAAAGGCTCTGTGTTCCGTGTTCCTGTCTCCCAAGACCAAGGCTCTGTGTTCTGCGTTCCTGTCTCCCAAGACCAAGGCTCTGTGTTTGGCGTTCCTGTCTCCCAAGACCAAGGCTCTGTGTTCCGTGTTCCTGTCTCCCAAGACCAAGGCTCTGTGTTCCGCGTTCCTGTCTCCCAAGACCAAGGCTCTGTGTTCCGCGTTCCTGTCTCCCAAGACCAAGGCTCTGTGTTCCGCGTTCCTGTCTCCCAAGACCAAGGCTCGGTGTTTGGCGTTCCTGTCTCCCAAGACCAAGGCTCTGTGTTCCACGTTCCTGTCTCCCAAGATCAAGGCTCTGTGTTTGGTGTTCCTGTCTCCCAAGACCAAGGCTCTGTGTTCCGTGTTCCTGTCTCCCAAGACCAAGGCTCTGTGTTCCGTGTTCCTGTCTCCCAAGACCAAGGCTCTGTGTTTGGTGTTCCTGTCTCCCAAGACCAAGGCTCTGTGTTTGGCGTTCCTGTCTCCCAAGACCAAGGCTCTGTGCTCCGTGTTCCTGTCTCCCAAGACCAAGGCTCTGTGTTCCGCGTTCCTGTCTCCCAAGACCAAGGCTCTGTGTTCCGCGTTCCTGTCTCCCAAGACCAAGGCTCTGTGTTCCGCGTTCCTGTCTCCCAAGACCAAGGCTCTGTGTTTGGCGTTCCTGTCTCCCAAGACCAAGGCTCTGTGTTCCGCATTCCCGTCTCCCAAGACCAAGGCTCTGTGTTTGGCGTTCCTGTCTCCCAAGACCAAGGCTCTGTGTTCCACGTTCCTGTCTCCCAAGACCAAGGCTCTGTGTTCCGCATTCCCGTCTCCCAAGACCAAGGCTCTGTGTTTGGCGTTCCTGTCTCCCAAGACTAAGACTCTGTGTTATGAGTTCCTGTCTCCCAAGACCAAGGTTCTGTGTTCCGTGTTCCTGTCTCCCAAGACCAAGGTTCTGTGTTCCACGTTCCTGTCTCCCAAGACCAAGGCTCTGTGTTCCGTGTTCCTGTCTCCCAAGACCAAGGTTCTGTGTTCCGTGTTCCTGTCTCCCAAGACCAAGGTTCTGTGTTCCGTGTTCCTGTCTCCCAAGACCAAGGCTCTGTGTTCCACGTTCCTGTCTCCCAAGACCAAGGCTCTGTGTTCCGTGTTCCTGTCTCCCAAGACCAAGGTTCTGTGTTCCATGTTCCTGTCTCCCAAGACCAAGGCTCTGTGTTCCACGTTCCTGTCTCCCAAGAACAAGGCTCTGTGTTCCGTGTTCCTGTCTCCCAAGACCAAGGTTCTGTGTTCCATGTTCCTGTCTCCCAAGACCAAGGCTCTGTGTTTGGCGTTCCTGTCTCCCAAGACCAAGGCTCTGTGTTCCACGTTCCTGTCTCCCAAGACCAAGGCTCTGTGTTCCACGTTCCTGTCTCCCAAGACCAAGGCTCTGTGTTTGGCGTTCCTGTCTCCCAAGACCAAGGCTCTGTGTTCCGCATTCCTGTCTCCCAAGACCAAGGCTCTTTGTTTGGCGTTCCTGTCTCCCAAGACCAAGGCTCTGTGTTCCACGTTCCTATCTCCCAAGACTAAGGCTCTGTGTTATGAGTTCCTGTCTCCCAAGACCAAGGTTCTGTGTTCCGTGTTCCTGTCTCCCAAGACCAAGGTTCTGTGTTCCACGTTCCTGTCTCCCAAGACAAAGGCTCTGCGTTCCACGTTCCTGTCTCCCAAGACCAAGGCTCTGCGTTCCACGTTCCTGTCTCCCAAGACCCAGGCTCTGTGTTCCGTGTTCCCGTCTCCCAAGACCAAGGTTCTGTGTTCCATGTTCCTGTCTCCCAAGATCAAGGCTCTGTGTTCCATATTCCTGTCTCCCAAGACCAAGGCTCTGTGTTTGGCGTTCCTGTCTCCCAAGACCAAGGCTCTGTGTTTGGCATTCCTGTCTCCCAAGACCAAGGCTCTGTGTTTGGCGTTCCTGTCTCCCAAGACCAAGGCTCTGTGTTCCGCATTCCCGTCTCCCAAGACCAAGGCTATGTGTTTGGCGTTCCTGCCTCCCAAGAACAAGGTTCTGTGTTCCACGTTCCTGACTCCCAAGACCAAGGCTCTGTGTTCCGCATTCCTGTTTCCCAAGACCAAGGCTCTGTGTTTGGCGTTCCTGCCTCCCAAGACCAAGGTTCTGTGTTCCACGTTCCTGACTCCCAAGACAAAGGCTCTGTGTTCCGTGTTCCTGTCTCCCAAGACCAAGGCTCTGTGTTCCGCGTTCCTGTCTCCCAAGACCAAGGCTCTGTGTTTGGCGTTCCTGTCTCCCAAGACCAAGGCTCTGTGTTCCACGTTCCTGTCTCCCAAGATCAAGGCTCTGTGTTTGGTGTTCCTGTCTCCCAAGACCAAGGCTCTGTGTTCCGTGTTCCTGTCTCCCAAGACCAAGGCTCTGTGTTCCACGTTCCTGTCTCCCAAGACCAAGGCTCTGTGTTTGGTGTTCCTGTCTCCCAAGACCAAGGCTCTGTGTTTGGCGTTCCTGTCTCCCAAGACCAAGGCTCTGTGTTCCGTGTTCCTGTCTCCCAAGACCAAGGCTCTGTGTTCCGCGTTCCTGTCTCCCAAGACCAAGGCTCTGTGTTCCGCGTTCCTGTCTCCCAAGACCAAGGCTCTGTGTTCCGCGTTCCTGTCTCCCAAGACCAAGGCTCTGTGTTTGGCGTTCCTGTCTCCCAAGACCAAGGCTCTGTGTTCCGCATTCCCGTCTCCCAAGACCAAGGCTCTGTGTTTGGCGTTCCTGTCTCCCAAGACCAAGGCTCTGTGTTCCACGTTCCTATCTCCCAAGACTAAGGCTCTGTGTTATGAGTTCCTGTCTCCCAAGACCAAGGTTCTGTGTTCCGTGTTCCTGTCTCCCAAGACCAAGGTTCTGTGTTCCACGTTCCTGACTCCCAAGACCAAGGCTCTGTGTTCCGCATTCCTGTCTCCCAAAACCAAGGCTATGTGTTTGGCGTTCCTGCCTCCCAAGACCAAGGTTCTGTGTTCCACGTTCCTGACTCCCAAGACCAAGGTTCTGTGTTCCACGTTCCTGACTCCCAAGACCAAGGCTCTGTGTTCCGCGTTCCTGTCTCCCAAGACCAAGGCTCTGTGTTTGGCGTTCCTGTCTCCCAAGACCAAGGCTCTGTGTTCCACGTTCCTGTCTCCCAAGATCAAGGCACTGTGTTTGGTGTTCCTGTCTCCCAAGACCAAGGCTCTGTGTTCCGTGTTCCTGTCTCCCAAGACCAAGGCTCTGTGTTCCACGTTCCTGTCTCCTAAGACCAAGGCTCTGTGTTCGGTGTTCCTGTCTCCCAAGACCAAGGCTCTGTGTTCTGCGTTCCTGTCACCCAAGACCAAGGCTCTGTGTTTGGCGTTCCTGTCTCCCAAGACCAAGGCTCTGTGTTCCGCATTCCCGTCTCCCAAGACCAAGGCTCTGTGTTTGGCGTTCCTGTCTCCCAAGACCAAGGCTCTGTGTTCCACGTTCCTATCTCCCAAGACTAAGGCTCTGTGTTATGAGTTCCTGTCTCCCAAGACCAAGGTTCTGTGTTCCGTGTTCCTGTCTCCCAAGACCAAGGTTCTGTGTTCCACGTTCCTGACTCCCAAGACCAAGGCTCTGTGTTCCGCATTCCTGTCTCCCAAGACAAAGGCTCTGTGTTTGGCGTTCCTGCCTCCCAAGACCAAGGTTCTGTGTTCCACGTTCCTGACTCCCAAGACCAAGGTTCTGTGTTCCACGTTCCTGACTCCCAAGACCAAGGCTCTGTGTTCCGTGTTCCTGTCTCCCAAGACAAAGGCTCTGTGTTCCGTGTTCCTGTCTCCCAAGACCAAGGCTCTGTGTTCCGCGTTCCTGTCTCCCAAGACCAAGGCTCTGTGTTTGGCGTTCCTGTCACCCAAGACCAAGGCTCTGTGTTCCACGTTCCTGTCTCCCAAGATCAAGGCTCTGTGTTTGGTGTTCCTGTCTCCCAAGACCAAGGCTCTGTGTTCCGTGTTCCTGTCTCCCAAGACCAAGGCTCTGTGTTCCACGTTCCTGTCTCCCAAGACTAAGGCTCTGTGTTTGGTGTTCCTGTCTCCCAAGACCAAGGCTCTGTGTTTGGCGTTCCTGTCTCCCAAGACCAAGGCTCTGTGTTCCGTGTTCCTGTCTCCCAAGACCAAGGCTCTGTGTTCCGCGTTCCTGTCTCCCAAGACCAAGGCTCTGTGTTTGGAGTTCCTGTCTCCCAAGACCAAGGCTCTGTGTTCCGCATTCCCGTCTCCCAAGACCAAGGCTCTGTGTTTGGAGTTCCTGCCTCCCAAGACCAAGGTTCTGTGTTCCACGTTCCTGACTCCCAAGACCAAGGCTCTGTGTTCCACGTTCCTGTCTCCCAAGACCAAGGCTCTGTGTTTGGCATTCCTGCCTCCCAAGACCAAGGTTCTGTGTTCCACGTTCCTGCCTCCCAAGACCAATGTTCTGTGTTCCACGTTCCTGACTCCCAAGACCAAGGCTCTGTGTTCCGTGTTCCTGTCTCCCAAGACCAAGGCTCTATGTTCCGTGTTCCTGTCTCCCAAGACCAAGGCTCTGTGTTCTGCGTTCCTGTCTCCCAAGACCAAGGCTCTGTGTTTGGCGTTCCTGTCTCCCAAGACTAAGGCTCTGTGTTCCACGTTCCTGTCTCCCAAGACCAAGGCTCTGTGTTCCACGTTCCTGTCTCCCAAGACCAAGGCTCTGTGTTCCGTGTTCCTGTCTCCCAAGACCAAGGCTCTGTGTTTGGTGTTCCTGTCTCCCAAGACCAAGGCTCTGTGTTTGGCGTTCCTGTCTCCCAGGACCAAGGCTCTGTGCTCCGTGTTCCTGTCTCCCAAGACCAAGGCTCTGTGTTCCGCGTTCCTGTCTCCCAAGACCAAGGCTCTGTGTTCCGCGTTCCTGTCTCCCAAGACCAAGGCTCTGTGTTCCGCGTTCCTGTCTCCCAAGACCAAGGCTCTGTGTTTGGCGTTCCTGTCTCCCAAGACCAAGGCTCTGTGTTCCGCATTCCCGTCTCCCAAGACCAAGGCTCTGTGTTTGGCGTTCCTGTCTCCCAAGACCAAGGCTCTGTGTTCCACGTTCCTGTCTCCCAAGACCAAGGCTCTGTGTTCCGCATTCCCGTCTCCCAAGACCAAGGCTCTGTGTTTGGCGTTCCTGTCTCCCAAGACTAAGACTCTGTGTTATGAGTTCCTGTCTCCCAAGACCAAGGTTCTGTGTTCCGTGTTCCTGTCTCCCAAGACTAAGGTTCTGTGTTCCACGTTCCTGTCTCCCAAGACCAAGGCTCTGTGTTCCGTGTTCCTGTCTCCCAAGACCAAGGTTCTGTGTTCCGTGTTCCTGTCTCCCAAGACCAAGGTTCTGTGTTCCGTGTTCCTGTCTCCCAAGACCAAGGCTCTGTGTTCCACGTTCCTGTCTCCCAAGACCAAGGCTCTGTGTTCCGTGTTCCTGTCTCCCAAGACCAAGGTTCTGTGTTCCATGTTCCTGTCTCCCAAGACCAAGGCTCTGTGTTCCACGTTCCTGTCTCCCAAGAACAAGGCTCTGTGTTCCGTGTTCCTGTCTCACAAGACCAAGGTTCTGTGTTCCATGTTCCTGTCTCCCAAGACCAAGGCTGTGTGTTTGGCGTTCCTGTCTCCCAAGACCAAGGCTCTGTGTTCCACGTTCCTGTCTCCCAAGACCAAGGCTCTGTGTTCCACGTTCCTGTCTCCCAAGACCAAGGCTCTGTGTTTGGCGTTCCTGTCTCCCAAGACCAAGGCTCTGTGTTCCGCATTCCCGTCTCCCAAGACCAAGGCTCTTTGTTTGGCGTTCCTGTCTCCCAAGACCAAGGCTCTGTGTTCCACGTTCCTATTTCCCAAGACTAAGGCTCTGTGTTATGAGTTCCTGTCTCCCAAGACCAAGGTTCTGTGTTCCGTGTTCCTGTCTCCCAAGACCAAGGTTCTGTGTTCCACGTTCCTGTCTCCCAAGACAAAGGCTCTGCGTTCCACGTTCCTGTCTCCCAAGACCAAGGCTCTGCGTTCCACGTTCCTGTCTCCCAAGACTAGGGCTCTGTGTTCCGTGTTCCCGTCTCCCAAGACCAAGGTTCTGTGTTCCATGTTCCTGTCTCCCAAGATCAAGGCTCTGTGTTCCACGTTCCTGTCTCCCAAGACCAAGGCTCTGTGTTTGGCGTTCCTGTCTCCCAAGACCAAGGCTCTGTGTTTGGCGTTCCTGTCTCCCAAGACCAAGGCTCTGTGTTTGGCGTTCCTGTCTCCCAAGACCAAGGCTCTGTGTTCCGCATTCCCGTCTCCCAAGACCAAGGCTCTGTGTTTGGCGTTCCTGCCTCCCAAGAACAAGGTTCTGTGTTCCACGTTCCTGACTCCCAAGACCAAGGCTCTGTGTTCCGCGTTCCTGTCTGCCAAGACCAAGGCTCTGTGTTTCGCGTTCCTGCCTCCCAAGACCAAGGTTCTGTTTTCCACGTTCCTGACTCCCAATACAAAGGCTCTGTGTTCCGTGTTCCTGTCTCCCAAGACCAAGGCTCTGTGTTCTGCGTTCCTGTCTCCCAAGACCAAGGCTCTGTGTTTGGCGTTCCTGTCTCCCAAGACCAAGGCTCTGTGTTCCGCGTTCCTGTCTCCCAAGATCAAGGCTCTGTGTTTGGTGTTCCTGTCTCCCAAGACCAAGGCTCTGTGTTCCGTGTTCCTGTCTCCCAAGACCAAGGCTCTGTGTTCCACGTTCCTGTCTCCCAAGACCAAGGCTCTGTGTTTGGTGTTCCTGTCTCCCAAGACCAAGGCTCTGTGTTTGGCGTTCCTGTCTCCCAAGACCAAGGCTCTGTGTTCCGTGTTCCTGTCTCCCAAGACCAAGGCTCTGTGTTCCGCGTTCCTGTCTCCCAAGACCAAGGCTCTGTGTTCCGCGTTCCTGTCTCCCAAGACCAAGGCTCTGTGTTCCGCGTTCCTGTCTCCCAAGACCAAGGCTCGGTGTTTGGCGTTCCTGTCTCCCAAGACCAAGGCTCTGTGATCCGCATTCCTGTCTCCCAAGACCAAGGCTCTGTGTTCCACGTACCTATCTCCCAAGACTAAGGCTCTGTGTTATGAGTTCCTGTCTCCCAAGACCAAGGTTCTGTGTTCCGTGTTCCTGTCTCCCAAGACCAAGGTTCTGTGTTCAACGTTCCTGACTCCCAAGACCAAGGCTCTGTGTTCCGCATTCCTGTCTCCCAAAACCACGGCTCTGTGTTTGGCGTTCCTGCCTCCCAAGACCAAGGTTCTGTGTTCCGTGTTCCTGTCTCCCAAGACCAAGGTTCTGTGTTCCATGTTCCTGTCTCCCAAGACCAAGGCTCTGTGTTCCACGTTCCTGTCTCCCAAGAACAATGCTCTGTGTTCCGTGTTCCTGTCTCCCAAGACCAAGGTTCTGTGTTCCATGTTCCTGTCTCCCAAGACCAAGGCTCTGTGTTTGGCGTTCCTGTCTCCCAAGACCAAGGCTCTGTGTTCCACGTTCCTGTCTCCCAAGACCAAGGCTCTGTGTTCCACGTTCCTGTCTCCCAAGACCAAGGCTCTGTGTTTGGCGTTCCTGTCTCCCAAGACCAAGGCTCTGTGTTCCGCATTCCCGTCTCCCAAAACCAAGGCTCTGTGTTTGGCGTTCCTGCCTCCCAAGACCAAGGTTCTGTATTCCGTGTTCCTGTCTCCCAAGACCAAGGTTCTGTGTTCCATGTTCCTGTCTCCCAAGACCAAGGCTCTGTGTTCCACGTTCCTGTCTCCCAAGAACAAGGCTCTGTGTTCCGTGTTCCTGTCTCCCAAGACCAAGGTTCTGTGTTCAATGTTCCTGTCTCCCAAGACCAAGGCTCTGTGTTTGGCGTTCCTGTCTCCCAAGACCAAGGCTCTGTGTTCCACGTTCCTGTCTCCCAAGACCAAGGCTCTGTGTTCCACGTTCCTGTCTCCCAAGACCAAGGCTCTGTGTTTGGCTTTCCTGTCTCCCAAGACCAAGGCTCTGTGTTCCACGTTCCTGTCTCCCAAGACCAAGGCTCTGTGTTCCACGTTCCTGTCTCCCAAGACCAAGGCTCTGTGTTTGGCGTTCCTGTCTCCCAAGACCAAGGCTCTGTGTTCCGCATTCCCGTCTCCCAAGACCAAGGCTCTTTGTTTGGCGTTCCTGTCTCCCAAGACCAAGGCTCTGTGTTCCACGTTCCTATCTCCCAAGACTAAGGCTCTGTGTTATGAGTTCCTGTCTCCCAAGACCAAGGTTCTGTGTTCCGTGTTCCTGTCTCCCAAGACCAAGGTTCTGTGTTCCACGTTCCTGTCTCCCAAGACAAAGGCTCTGCGTTCCACGTTCCTGTCTCCCAAGACCAAGGCTCTGCGTTCCACGTTCCTGTCTCCCAAGACCCAGGCTCTGTGTTCCGTGTTCCCGTCTCCCAAGACCAAGGTTCTGTGTTCCATGTTCCTGTCTCCCAAGATCAAGGCTCTATGTTCCACGTTCCTGTCTCCCAAGACCAAGGCTCTGTGTTTGGCGTTCCTGTCTCCCAAGACCAAGGCTCTGTGTTTGGCGTTCCTGTCTCCCAAGACCAAGGCTCTGTGTTTGGCGTTCCTGTCTCCCAAGACCAAGGCTCTGTGTTACGCATTCCCGTCTCCCAAGACCAAGGCTCTGTGTTTGGCGTTCCTGCCTCCCAAGAACAAGGTTCTGTGTTCCACGTTCCTGACTCCCAAGACCAAGGCTCTGTGTTCCGCATTCCTGTCTCCCAAGACCAAGGCTCTGTGTTTGGCGTTCCTGCCTCCCAAGACCAAGGTTCTGTGTTCCACGTTCCTGACTCCCAAGACAAAGGCTCTGTGTTCCGTGTTCCTGTCTCCCAAGACCAAGGCTCTGTGTAATGCGTTCCTGTCTCCCAAGACCAAGGCTCTGTGTTTGGCGTTCCTGTCTCCCAAGACCAAGGCTCTGTGTTCCACGTTCCTGTCTCCCAAGATCAAGGCTCTGTGTTTGGTGTTCCTGTCTCCCAAGACCAAGGTTCTGTGTTCCGTGTTCCTGTCTCCCAAGACCAAGGCTCTGTGTTCCACGTTCCTGTCTCCCAAGACCAAGGCTCTGTGTTTGGTGTTCCTGTCTCCCAAGACCAAGGCTCTGTGTTTGGCGTTCCTGTCTCCCAAGACCAAGGCTCTGTGTTCCGTGTTCCTGTCTCCCAAGACCAAGGCTCTGTGTTCCGCGTTCCTGTCTCCCAAGACCAAGGCTCTGTGTTCCGCGTTCCTGTCTCCCAAGACCAAGGCTCTGTGTTCCGCGTTCCTGTCTCCCAAGACCAAGGCTCTGTGTTTGGCGTTCCTGTCTCCCAAGACCAAGGCTCTGTGTTCCGCATTCCTGTCTCCCAAAACCAAGGCTCTGTGTTTGGCGTTCCTGCCTCCCAAGACCAAGGTTCTGTGTTCCACGTTCCTGACTCCCAAGACCAAGGTTTTGTGTTCCACGTTCCTGACTCCCAAGACCAAGGCTCTGTGTTCCGTGTTCCTGTCTCCCAAGACAAAGGCTCTGTGTTCCGTGTTCCTGTCTCCCAAGACCAAGGCTCTGTGTTCCGCGTTCCTGTCTCCCAAGACCAAGACTCTGTGTTATGAGTTCCTGTCTCCCAAGACCAAGGTTCTGTGTTCCGTATTCCTGTCTCCCAAGACCAAGGCTCTGTGTTTGGCGTTCCTGTCTCCCAAGACCAAGGCTCTGTGTTCCGCATTCCTGTCTCCCAAGACCAAGGCTCTGTGTTCCACGTTCCTATCTCCCAAGACTAAGGCTCTGTGTTATGAGTTCCTGTCTCCCAAGACCAAGGTTCTGTGTTCCGTGTTCCTGTCTCCCAAGACCAAGGTTCTGTGTTCCACGTTCCTGACTCCCAAGACCAAGGTTCTGTGTTCCACGTTCCTGACTCCCAAGACCAAGGCTCTGTGTTCCGTGTTCCTGTCTCCCAAGACAAAGGCTCTGTGTTCCGTGTTCCTGTCTCCCAAGACCAAGGTTCTGTGTTCCGTGTTCCTGTCTCCCAAGACCAAGGCTCTGTGTTCCACGTTCCTGTCTCCCAAGACCAAGGCTCTGTGTTTGGTGTTCCTGTCTCCCAAGACCAAGGCTCTGTGTTCCACGTTCCTATCTCCCAAGACTAAGGCTCTGTGTTATGAGTTCCTGTCTCCCAAGACCAAGGTTCTGTGTTCCGTGTTCCTGTCTCCCAAGACCAAGGTTCTGTGTTCCACGTTCCTGTCTCCCAAGACAAAGGCTCTGCGTTCCACGTTCCTGTCTCCCAAGACCAAGGCTCTGCGTTCCACGTTCCTGTCTCCCAAGACCCAGGCTCTGTGTTCCGTGTTCCCGTCTCCCAAGACCAAGGTTCTGTGTTCCATGTTCCTGTCTCCCAAGATCAAGGCTCTATGTTCCACGTTCCTGTCTCCCAAGACCAAGGCTCTGTGTTTGGCGTTCCTGTCTCCCAAGACCAAGGCTCTGTGTTTGGCGTTCCTGTCTCCCAAGACCAAGGCTCTGTGTTTGGCGTTCCTGTCTCCCAAGACCAAGGCTCTGTGTTACGCATTCCCGTCTCCCAAGACCAAGGCTCTGTGTTTGGCGTTCCTGCCTCCCAAGAACAAGGTTCTGTGTTCCACGTTCCTGACTCCCAAGACCAAGGCTCTGTGTTCCGCATTCCTGTCTCCCAAGACCAAGGCTCTGTGTTTGGCGTTCCTGCCTCCCAAGACCAAGGTTCTGTGTTCCACGTTCCTGACTCCCAAGACAAAGGCTCTGTGTTCCGTGTTCCTGTCTCCCAAGACCAAGGCTCTGTGTAATGCGTTCCTGTCTCCCAAGACCAAGGCTCTGTGTTTGGCGTTCCTGTCTCCCAAGACCAAGGCTCTGTGTTCCACGTTCCTGTCTCCCAAGATCAAGGCTCTGTGTTTGGTGTTCCTGTCTCCCAAGACCAAGGTTCTGTGTTCCGTGTTCCTGTCTCCCAAGACCAAGGCTCTGTGTTCCACGTTCCTGTCTCCCAAGACCAAGGCTCTGTGTTTGGTGTTCCTGTCTCCCAAGACCAAGGCTCTGTGTTTGGCGTTCCTGTCTCCCAAGACCAAGGCTCTGTGTTCCGTGTTCCTGTCTCCCAAGACCAAGGCTCTGTGTTCCGCGTTCCTGTCTCCCAAGACCAAGGCTCTGTGTTCCGCGTTCCTGTCTCCCAAGACCAAGGCTCTGTGTTCCGCGTTCCTGTCTCCCAAGACCAAGGCTCTGTGTTTGGCGTTCCTGTCTCCCAAGACCAAGGCTCTGTGTTCCGCATTCCTGTCTCCCAAAACCAAGGCTCTGTGTTTGGCGTTCCTGCCTCCCAAGACCAAGGTTCTGTGTTCCACGTTCCTGACTCCCAAGACCAAGGTTTTGTGTTCCACGTTCCTGACTCCCAAGACCAAGGCTCTGTGTTCCGTGTTCCTGTCTCCCAAGACAAAGGCTCTGTGTTCCGTGTTCCTGTCTCCCAAGACCAAGGCTCTGTGTTCCGCGTTCCTGTCTCCCAAGACCAAGACTCTGTGTTATGAGTTCCTGTCTCCCAAGACCAAGGTTCTGTGTTCCGTATTCCTGTCTCCCAAGACCAAGGCTCTGTGTTTGGCGTTCCTGTCTCCCAAGACCAAGGCTCTGTGTTCCGCATTCCTGTCTCCCAAGACCAAGGCTCTGTGTTCCACGTTCCTATCTCCCAAGACTAAGGCTCTGTGTTATGAGTTCCTGTCTCCCAAGACCAAGGTTCTGTGTTCCGTGTTCCTGTCTCCCAAGACCAAGGTTCTGTGTTCCACGTTCCTGACTCCCAAGACCAAGGTTCTGTGTTCCACGTTCCTGACTCCCAAGACCAAGGCTCTGTGTTCCGTGTTCCTGTCTCCCAAGACAAAGGCTCTGTGTTCCGTGTTCCTGTCTCCCAAGACCAAGGTTCTGTGTTCCGTGTTCCTGTCTCCCAAGACCAAGGCTCTGTGTTCCACGTTCCTGTCTCCCAAGACCAAGGCTCTGTGTTTGGTGTTCCTGTCTCCCAAGACCAAGGCTCTGTGTTTGGCGTTCCTGTCTCCCAAGACCAAGGCTCTGTGTTCCGTGTTCCTGTCTCCCAAGACCAAGGCTCTGTGTTCCGCGTTCCTGTCTCCCAAGACCAAGGCTCTGTGTTCCGCGTTCCTGTCTCCCAAGACCAAGGCTCTGTGTTCCGCGTTCCTGTCTCCCAAGACCAAGGCTCTGTGTTTGGCGTTCCTGTCTCCCAAGACCAAGGCTCTGTGTTCCGCATTCCTGTCTCCCAAAACCAAGGCTCTGTGTTTGGCGTTCCTGCCTCCCAAGACCAAGGTTCTGTGTTCCACGTTCCTGACTCCCAAGACCAAGGTTTTGTGTTACACGTTCCTGACTCCCAAGACCAAGGCTCTGTGTTCCGTGTTCCTGTCTCCCAAGACAAAGGCTCTGTGTTCCGTGTTCCTGTCTCCCAAGACCAAGGCTCTGTGTTCCGCGTTCCTGTCTCCCAAGACCAAGACTCTGTGTTATGAGTTCCTGTCACCCAAGACCAAGGTTCTGTGTTCCGTGTTCCTGTCTCCCAAGACCAAGGCTCTGTGTTTGGCGTTCCTGTCTCCCAAGACCAAGGCTCTGTGTTCCGCATTCCTGTCTCCCAAGACCAAGGCTCTGTGTTCCACGTTCCTATCTCCCAAGACTAAGGCTCTGTGTTATGAGTTCCTGTCTCCCAAGACCAAGGTTCTGTGTTCCGTGTTCCTGTCTCCCAAGACCAAGGTTCTGTGTTCCACGTTCCTGACTCCCAAGACCAAGGTTCTGTGTTCCACGTTCCTGACTCCCAAGACCAAGGCTCTGTGTTCCGTGTTCCTGTCTCCCAAGACAAAGGCTCTGTGTTCCGTGTTCCTGTCTCCCAAGACCAAGGCTCTGTGTTCCGCGTTCCTGTCTCCCAAGACCAAGGCTCTGTGTTTGGCGTTCCTGTCTCCCAAGACCAAGGCTCTGTGTTCCACGTTCCTGTCTCCCAAGATCAAGGCTCTGTGTTTGGTGTTCCTGTCTCCCAAGACCAAGGCTCTGTGTTCCGTGTTCCTGTCTCCCAAGACCAAGGCTCTGTGTTCCACGTTCCTGTCTCCCAAGACTAAGGCTCTGTGTTTGGTGTTCCTGTCTCCCAAGACCAAGGCTCTGTGTTTGGCGTTCCTGTCTCCCAAGACCAAGGCTCTGTGTTCCGTGTACCTGTCTCCCAAGACCAAGGCTCTGGGTTCCGCGTTCCTGTCTCCCAAGACCAAGGCTCTGTGTTCCGCGTTCCTGTCTCCCAAGACCAAGGCTCTGTGTTCCGCTTTCCTGTCTCCCAAGACCAAGGTTCTGTGTTCCATGTTCCTGTCTCCCAAGACCAAGGCTCTGTGTTCCACGTTCCTGTCTCCCAAGACCAAGGCTCTGTGTTCCGTGTTCCTGTCTCCCAAGACCAAGGTTCTGTGTTCCATGTTCCTGTCTCCCAAGACCAAGGCTCTGTGTTCCACGTTCCTGACTCCCAAGACCAAGGCTCTGTGTTCCACGTTCCTGTCTCCCAAGACCAAGGCTCTGTGTTTGGCGTTCCTGTCTCCCAAGACGAAGGCTCTGTGTTCCGCATTCCCGTCTCCCAAGACCAAGGCTCTTTGTTTGGCGTTCCTGTCTCCCAAGACCAAGGCTCTGTGTTCCACGTTCCTATCTCCCAAGACTAAGGCTCTGTGTTATGAGTTCCTGTCTCCCAAGACCAAGGTTCTGTGTTCCGTGTTCCTGTCTCCCAAGACCAAGGTTCTGTGTTCCATGTTCCTGTCTCCCAAGACAAAGGCTCTGCGTTCCACGTTCCTGTCTCCCAAGACCAAGGCTCTGTGTTCCGCGTTCCTGTCTCCCAAGACCAAGGCTCTGTGCTCCGCGTTCCTGTCTCCCAAGACCAAGGCTCTGTGTTCCGTGTTCCTGTCTCCCAAGACCAAGGCTCTGTGTTCCACGTTCCTGTCTCCTAAGACCAAGGCTCTGTGTTCGGTGTTCCTGTCTCCCAAGACCAAGGCTCTGTGTTTGGCGTTCCTGTCTCCCAAGACCCAGGCTCTGTGTTCCATGTTCCTATCTCCCAAGATCAAGGCTCTGTGTTCCACGTTCCTGTCTCCCAAGACCAAGGCTCTGTGTTTGGCGTTCCTGTCTCCCAAGACCAAGGCTCTGTGTTTGGCGTTCCTGTCTCCCAAGACCAAGGCTCTGTGTTCGGCGTTCCTGTCTCCCAAGACCAAGGCTCTGTGTTCCGCATTCCCGTCTCCCAAGACCAAGGCTCTGTGTTTGGCGTTCCTGCCTCCCAAGAACAAGGTTCTGTGTTCCACGTTCCTGACTCCCAAGACCAAGGCTCTGTGTTCCGCATTCCTGTCTCCCAAGACCAAGGCTCTGTGTTTGGCGTTCCTGCCTCCCAAGACTAAGGTTCTGTGTTCCACGTTCCTGACTCCCAAGACAAAGGCTCTGTGTTCCGTGTTCCTGTCTCCCAAGACCAAGGCTCTGTGTTCCGCGTTCCTGTCTCCCAAGACCAAGGCTCTGTGTTTGGCGTTCCTGTCTCCCAAGACCAAGGCTCTGTGTTCCACGTTCCTGTCTCCCAAGATCAAGGCACTGTGTTTGGTGTTCCTGTCTCCCAAGACCAAGGCTCTGTGTTCCGTGTTCCTGTCTCCCAAGACCAAGGCTCTGTGTTCCACGTTCCTGTCTCCTAAGACCAAGGCTCTGTGTTCGGTGTTCCTGTCTCCCAAGACCAAGGCTCTGTGTTTGGCGTTCCTGTCTCCCAAGACCAAGGCTCTGTGTTCCGCGTTCCTGTCTCCCAAGACCAAGGCTCTGTGCTCCGCGTTCCTGTCTCCCAAGACCAAGGCTCTGTGTTCCGCGTTCCTGTCTCCCAAGACCAAGGCTCTGTGTTCCGCGTTCCTGTCACCCAAGACCAAGGCTCTGTGTTTGGCGTTCCTGTCTCCCAAGACCAAGGCTCTGTGTTCCGCATTCCCATCTCTCAAGACCAAGGCTCTGTGTTTGGCGTTCCTGTCTCCCAAGACCAAGGCTCTGTGTTCCACATTCCTATCTCCCAAGACTAAGGCTCTGTGTTATGAGTTCCTGTCTCCCAAGACCAAGGTTCTGTGTTCCGTGTTCCCGTCTCCCAAGACCAAGGCTCTGTGTTTGGCGTTCCTGCCTCCCAAGAACAAGGTTCTGTGTTCCACGTTCCTGACTCCCAAGACCAAGGCTCTGTGTTCCGCATTCCTGTCTCCCAAGACCAAGGCTCTGTGTTTGGCGTTCCTGCCTCCCAAGACCAAGGTTCTGTGTTCCACGTTCCTGCCTCCCAAGACCAAGGTTCTGTGTTCCACGTTCCTGACTCCCAAGACCAAGGCTCTGTGTTCCGTGTTCCTGTCTCCCAAGACCAAGGCTCTGTGTTCCGTGTTCCTGTCTCCCAAGACCAAGGCTCTGTGTTCCGCGTTCCTGTCTCCCAAGACCAAGGCTCTGTGTTTGGCGTTCCTGTCTCCCAAGACCAAGGCTCTGTGTTCCACGTTCCTGTCTCCCAAGATCAAGGCTCTGTGTTTGGTGTTCCTGTCTCCCAAGACCAAGGCTCTGTGTTCCGTGTTCCTGTCTCCCAAGACCAAGGCTCTGTGTTCCGTGTTCCTGTCTCCCAAGACCAAGGCTCTGTGTTTGGTGTTCCTGTCTCCCAAGACCAAGGCTCTGTGTTTGGCGTTCCTGTCTCCCAAGACCAAGGCTCTGTGCTCCGTGTTCCTGTCTCCCAAGACCAAGGCTCTGTGTTCCGCGTTCCTGTCTCCCAAGACCAAGGCTCTGTGTTCCGCGTTCCTGTCTCCCAAGACCAAGGCTCTGTGTTCCGCGTTCCTGTCTCCCAAGACCAAGGCTCTGTGTTTGGCGTTCCTGTCTCCCAAGACCAAGGCTCTGTGTTCTGCATTCCCGTCTCCCAAGACCAAGGCTCTGTGTTTGGCGTTCCTGTCTCCCAAGACCAAGGCTCTGTGTTCCACGTTCCTGTCTCCCAAGACCAAGGCTCTGTGTTCCGCATTCCCGTCTCCCAAGACCAAGGCTCTGTGTTTGGCGTTCCTGTCTCCCAAGGCCAAGGTTCTGTGTTCCGTGTTCCTGTCTCCCAAGACCAAGGTTCTGTGTTCCACGTTCCTGTCTCCCAAGACCAAGGCTCTGTGTTCCGTGTTCCTGTCTCCCAAGACAAAGGCTCTGTGTTCCGTGTTCCTGTCTCCCAAGACCAAGGCTCTGTGTTCCGCGTTCCTGTCTCCCAAGACCAAGGCTCTGTGTTTGGCGTTCCTGTCACCCAAGACCAAGGCTCTGTGTTCCACGTTCCTGTCTCCCAAGATCAAGGCTCTGTGTTTGGTGTTCCTGTCTCCCAAGACCAAGGCTCTGTGTTCCACGTTCCTGTCTCCCAAGATCAAGGCTCTGTGTTTGGTGTTCCTGTCTCCCAAGACCAAGGCTCTGTGTTCCGTGTTCCTGTCTCCCAAGACCAAGGCTCTGTGTTCCGTGTTCCTGTCTCCCAAGACCAAGGCTCTGTGCTCCGCGTTCCTGTCTCCCAAGACCAAGGCTCTGTGTTCCGCGTTCTGTCTCCCAAGACCAAGGCTCTGTGTTCCGCGTTCCTGTCTCCCAAGACCAAGGCTCTGTGTTCCGCGTTCCTGTCTCCCAAGACCAAGGCTCTGTGTTCCGCGTTCCTGTCTCCCAAGACCAAGGCTCTGTGTTTGGTGTTCCTGTCTCCCAAGACCAAGGCTCTGTGTTCCGTGTTCCTGTCTCCCAAGACCAAGGCTCTGTGTTCCGTGTTCCTGTCTCCCAAGACCAAGGCTCTGTGCTCCGTGTTCCTGTCTCCCAAGACCAAGGCTCTGTGTTCCGCGTTCCTGTCTCCCAAGACCAAGGCTCTGTGTTCCGCGTTCCTGTCTCCCAAGACCAAGGCTCTGTGTTCCGCGTTCCTGTCTCCCAAGATCAAGGCTCTGTGTTTGGTGTTCCTGTCTCCCAAGACCAAGGCTCTGTGTTCCGTGTTCCTGTCTCCCAAGACCAAGGCTCTGTGTTCCGTGTTCCTGTCTCCCAAGACCAAGGCTCTGTGTTTGGCGTTCCTGTCACCCAAGACCAAGGCTCTGTGTTCCACGTTCCTGTCTCCCAAGATCAAGGCTCTGTGTTTGGTGTTCCTGTCTCCCAAGACCAAGGCTCTGTGTTCCACGTTCCTGTCTCCCAAGATCAAGGCTCTGTGTTTGGTGTTCCTGTCTCCCAAGACCAAGGCTCTGTGTTCCGTGTTCCTGTCTCCCAAGACCAAGGCTCTGTGTTCCGTGTTCCTGTCTCCCAAGACCAAGGCTCTGTGCTCCGTGTTCCTGTCTCCCAAGACCAAGGCTCTGTGTTCCGCGTTCCTGTCTCCCAAGACCAAGGCTCTGTGTTCCGCGTTCCTGTCTCCCAAGACCAAGGCTCTGTGTTCCGCGTTCCTGTCTCCCAAGACCAAGGCTCTGTGTTCCGCGTTCCTGTCTCCCAAGACCAAGGCTCTGTGTTCCGTGTTCCTGTCTCCCAAGACCAAGGCTCTGTGTTCCGTGTTCCTGTCTCCCAAGACCAAGGCTCTGTGCTCCGTGTTCCTGTCTCCCAAGACCAAGGCTCTGTGTTCCGCGTTCCTGTCTCCCAAGACCAAGGCTCTGTGTTCCGCGTTCCTGTCTCCCAAGACCAAGGCTCTGTGTTCTGCATTCCCGTCTCCCAAGACCAAGGCTCTGTGTTTGGCGTTCCTGTCTCCCAAGACCAAGGCTCTGTGTTCCACGTTCCTGTCTCCCAAGACCAAGGCTCTGTGTTCCGCATTCCCGTCTCCCAAGACCAAGGCTCTGTGTTTGGCGTTCCTGTCTCCCAAGACTAAGACTCTGTGTTATGAGTTCATGTCTCCCAAGACCAAGGTTCTGTGTTCCGTGTTCCTGTCTCCCAAGACCAAGGTTCTGTGTTCCACGTTCCTGTCTCCCAAGACCAAGGCTCTGTGTTCCGTGTTCCTGTCTCCCAAGACAAAGGCTCTGTGTTCCGTGTTCCTGTCTCCCAAGACCAAGGCTCTGTGTTCCGCGTTCCTGTCTCCCAAGACCAAGGCTCTGTGTTTGGCGTTCCTGTCACCCAAGACCAAGGCTCTGTGTTCCACGTTCCTGTCTCCAAAGATCAAGGCTCTGTGTTTGGTGTTCCTGTCTCCCAAGACCAAGGCTCTGTGTTCCGTGTTCCTGTCTCCCCAAACCAAGGCTCTGTGTTCCACGTTCCTGTCTCCCAAGACTAAGGCTCTGTGTTTGGTGTTCCTGTCTCCCAAGACCAAGGCTCTGTGTTTGGCGTTCCTGTCTCCCAAGACCAAGGCTCTGTGTTCCGTGTTCCTGTCTCCCAAGACCAAGGCTCTGTGTTCCGCGTTCCTGTCTCCCAAGACCAAGGCTCTGTGTTTGGCGTTCCTGTCTCCCAAGACCAAGGCTCTGTGTTCCGCATTCCCGTCTCCCAAGACCAAGGCTCTGTGTTTGGAGTTCCTGCCTCCCAAGACCAAGGCTCTGTGTTCCACGTTCCTGACTCCCAAGACCAAGGCTCTGTGTTCCACGTTCCTGTCTCCCAAGACCAAGGCTCTGTGTTTGGCGTTCCTGCCTCCCAAGACCAAGGTTCTGTGTTCCACGTTCCTGCCTCCCAAGACCAAGGTTCTGTGTTCCACGTTCCTGACTCCCAAGACCAAGGCTCTGTGTTCCGTGTTCCTGTCTCCCAAGACCAAGGCTCTGTGTTCCGTGTTCCTGTCTCCCAAGACCAAGGCTCTGTGTTCCGCGTTCCTGTCTCCCAAGACCAAGGCTCTGTGTTTGGCGTTCCTGTCTCCCAAGACCAAGGCTCTGTGTTTGGCGTTCCTGTCTCCCAAGACCAAGGCTCTGTGCTCCGTGTTCCTGTCTCCCAAGACCAAGGCTCTGTGTTCCGCGTTCCTGTCTCCCAAGACCAAGGCTCTGTGTTCCGCGTTCCTGTCTCCCAAGTCCAAGGCTCTGTGTTCCGCGTTCCTGTCTCCCAAGACCAAGGCTCTGTGTTTGGCGTTCCTGTCTCCCAAGACCAAGGCTCTGTGTTCCGTGTTCCTGTCTCCCAAGACAAAGGCTCTGTGTTCCGTGTTCCTGTCTCCCAAGACCAAGGCTCTGTGTTCCGCGTTCCTGTCTCCCAAGACCAAGGCTCTGTGTTTGGCGTTCCTGTCACCCAAGACCAAGGCTCTGTGTTCCACGTTCCTGTCTCCCAAGATCAAGGCTCTGTGTTTGGTGTTCCTGTCTCCCAAGACCAAGGCTCTGTGTTCCACGTTCCTGTCTCCCAAGATCAAGGCTCTGTGTTTGGTGTTCCTGTCTCCCAAGACCAAGGCTCTGTGTTCCGTGTTCCTGTCTCCCAAGACCAAGGCTCTGTGTTCCGTGTTCCTGTCTCCCAAGACCAAGGCTCTGTGCTCGGTGTTCCTGTCTCCCAAGACCAAGGCTCTGTGTTCCGCGTTCCTGTCTCCCAAGACCAAGGCTCTGTGTTCCGCGTTCCTGTCTCCCAAGACCAAGGCTCTGTGTTCCGCGTTCCTGTCTCCCAAGACCAAGGCTCTGTGTTTGGTGTTCCTGTCTCCCAAGACCAAGGCTCTGTGTTCCGTGTTCCTGTCTCCCAAGACCAAGGCTCTGTGTTCCGTGTTCCTGTCTCCCAAGACCAAGGCTCTGTGCTCCGTGTTCCTGTCTCCCAAGACCAAGGCTCTGTGTTCCGCGTTCCTGTCTCCCAAGACCAAGGCTCTGTGTTCCGCGTTCCTGTCTCCCAAGACCAAGGCTCTGTGTTCCGCGTTCCTGTCTCCCAAGATCAAGGCTCTGTGTTTGGTGTTCCTGTCTCCCAAGACCAAGGCTCTGTGTTCCGTGTTCCTGTCTCCCAAGACCAAGGCTCTGTGTTCCGTGTTCCTGTCTCCCAAGACCAAGGCTCTGTGTTTGGCGTTCCTGTCACCCAAGACCAAGGCTCTGTGTTCCACGTTCCTGTCTCCCAAGATCAAGGCTCTGTGTTTGGTGTTCCTGTCTCCCAAGACCAAGGCTCTGTGTTCCACGTTCCTGTCTCCCAAGATCAAGGCTCTGTGTTTGGTGTTCCTGTCTCCCAAGACCAAGGCTCTGTGTTCCGTGTTCCTGTCTCCCAAGACCAAGGCTCTGTGTTCCGTGTTCCTGTCTCCCAAGACCAAGGCTCTGTGCTCCGTGTTCCTGTCTCCCAAGACCAAGGCTCTGTGTTTGGCGTTCCTGTCTCCCAAGACCAAGGCTCTGTGTTTGGCGTTCCTGTCTCCCAAGACCAAGGCTCTGTGTTCCGCGTTCCTGTCTCCCAAGACCAAGGCTCTGTGTTCCGCGTTCCTGTCTCCCAAGACCAAGGCTCTGTGTTCCATGTTCCTGTCTCCCAAGACCAAGGCTCTGTGTTCCGTGTTCCTGTCTCCCAAGACCAAGGCTCTGTGCTCCGTGTTCCTGTCTCCCAAGACCAAGGCTCTGTGTTCCGCATTCCTGTCTCCCAAGACCAAGTCTCTGTGTTCCGCGTTCCTGTCTCCCAAGACCAAGGCTCTGTGTTCTGCATTCCCGTCTCCCAAGACCAAGGCTCTGTGTTTGGCGTTCCTGTCTCCCAAGACCAAGGCTCTGTGTTCCACGTTCCTGTCTCCCAAGACCAAGGCTCTGTGTTCCGCATTCCCGTCTCCCAAGACCAAGGCTCTGTGTTTGGCGTTCCTGTCTCCCAAGACTAAGACTCTGTGTTATGAGTTCCTGTCTCCCAAGACCAAGGTTCTGTGTTCCGTGTTCCTGTCTCCCAAGACCAAGGTTCTGTGTTCCACGTTCCTGTCTCCCAAGACCAAGGCTCTGTGTTCCGTGTTCCTGTCTCCCAAGACAAAGGCTCTGTGTTCCGTGTTCCTGTCTCCCAAGACCAAGGCTCTGTGTTCCGCGTTCCTGTCTCCCAAGACCAAGGCTCTGTGTTTGGCGTTCCTGTCACCCAAGACCAAGGCTCTGTGTTCCACGTTCCTGTCTCCAAAGATCAAGGCTCTGTGTTTGGTGTTCCTGTCTCCCAAGACCAAGGCTCTGTGTTCCGTGTTCCTGTCTCCCAAGACCAAGGCTCTGAGTTCCACGTTCCTGTCTCCCAAGACTAAGGCTCTGTGTTTGGTGTTCCTGTCTCCCAAGACCAAGGCTCTGTGTTTGGCGTTCCTGTCTCCCAAGACCAAGGCTCTGTGTTCCGTGTTCCTGTCTCCCAAGACCAAGGCTCTGTGTTCCGCGTTCCTGTCTCCCAAGACCAAGGCTCTGTGTTTGGCGTTCCTGTCTCCCAAGACCAAGGCTCTGTGTTCCGCATTCCCGTCTCCCAAGACCAAGGCTCTGTGTTTGGAGTTCCTGCCTCCCAAGACCAAGGCTCTGTGTTCCACGTTCCTGACTCCCAAGACCAAGGCTCTGTGTTCCACGTTCCTGTCTCCCAAGACCAAGGCTCTGTGTTTGGCGTTCCTGCCTCCCAAGACCAAGGTTCTGTGTTCCACGTTCCTGCCTCCCAAGACCAAGGTTCTGTGTTCCACGTTCCTGACTCCCAAGACCAAGGCTCTGTGTTCCGTGTTCCTGTCTCCCAAGACCAAGGCTCTGTGTTCCGTGTTCCTGTCTCCCAAGACCAAGGCTCTGTGTTCCGCGTTCCTGTCTCCCAAGACCAAGGCTCTGTGTTTGGCGTTCCTGTCTCCCAAGACCAAGGCTCTGTGTTCCACGTTCCTGTCTCCCAAGATCAAGGCTCTGTGTTTGGTGTTCCTGTCTCCCAAGACCAAGGCTCTGTGTTCCGTGTTCCTGTCTCCCAAGACCAAGGCTCTGTGTTCCGTGTTCCTGTCTCCCAAGACCAAGGCTCTGTGTTTGGTGTTCCTGTCTCCCAAGACCAAGGCTCTGTGTTTGGCGTTCCTGTCTCCCAAGACCAAGGCTCTGTGCTCCGTGTTCCTGTCTCCCAAGACCAAGGCTCTGTGTTCCGCGTTCCTGTCTCCCAAGACCAAGGCTCTGTGTTCCGCGTTCCTGTCTCCCAAGTCCAAGGCTCTGTGTTCCGCGTTCCTGTCTCCCAAGACCAAGGCTCTGTGTTTGGCGTTCCTGTCTCCCAAGACCAAGGCTCTGTGTTTGGCGTTCCTGTCTCCCAAGACCAAGGCTCTGTGTTCCACGTTCCTGTCTCCCAAGATCAAGGCTCTGTGTTTGGTGTTCCTGTCTCCCAAGACCAAGGCTCCGTGTTCCGTGTTCCTGTCTCCCAAGACCAAGGCTCTGTGTTCCGTGTTCCTGTCTCCCAAGACCAAGGCTCTGTGTTTGGTGTTCCTGTCTCCCAAGACCAAGGCTCTGTGTTCCGTGTTCCTGTCTCCCAAGACCAAGGCTCTGAGTTCCACGTTCCTGTCTCCCAAGACTAAGGCTCTGTGTTTGGTGTTCCTGTCTCCCAAGACCAAGGCTCTGTGTTTGGCGTTCCTGTCTCCCAAGACCAAGGCTCTGTGTTCCGTGTTCCTGTCTCCCAAGACCAAGGCTCTGTGTTCCGCGTTCCTGTCTCCCAAGACCAAGGCTCTGTGTTTGGCGTTCCTGTCTCCCAAGACCAAGGCTCTGTGTTCCGCATTCCCGTCTCCCAAGACCAAGGCTCTGTGTTTGGAGTTCCTGCCTCCCAAGACCAAGGCTCTGTGTTCCACGTTCCTGACTCCCAAGACCAAGGCTCTGTGTTCCACGTTCCTGTCTCCCAAGACCAAGGCTCTGTGTTTGGCTTTCCTGCCTCCCAAGACCAAGGTTCTGTGTTCCACGTTCCTGCCTCCCAAGACCAAGGTTCTGTGTTCCACGTTCCTGACTCCCAAGACCAAGGCTCTGTGTTCCGTGTTCCTGTCTCCCAAGACCAAGGCTCTGTGTTCCGTGTTCCTGTCTCCCAAGACCAAGGCTCTGTGTTCCGCGTTCCTGTCTCCCAAGACCAAGGCTCTGTGTTTGGCGTTCCTGTCTCCCAAGACCAAGGCTCTGTGTTCCACGTTCCTGTCTCCCAAGATCAAGGCTCTGTGTTTGGTGTTCCTGTCTCCCAAGACCAAGGCTCTGTGTTCCGTGTTCCTGTCTCCCAAGACCAAGGCTCTGTGTTCCGTGTTCCTGTCTCCCAAGACCAAGGCTCTGTGTTTGGTGTTCCTGTCTCCCAAGACCAAGGCTCTGTGTTTGGCGTTCCTGTCTCCCAAGACCAAGGCTCTGTGCTCCGTGTTCCTGTCTCCCAAGACCAAGGCTCTGTGTTCCGCGTTCCTGTCTCCCAAGACCAAGGCTCTGTGTTCCGCGTTCCTGTCTCCCAAGTCCAAGGCTCTGTGTTCCGCGTTCCTGTCTCCCAAGACCAAGGCTCTGTGTTTGGCGTTCCTGTCTCCCAAGACCAAGGCTCTGTGTTTGGCGTTCCTGTCTCCCAAGACCAAGGCTCTGTGTTCCACGTTCCTGTCTCCCAAGATCAAGGCTCTGTGTTTGGTGTTCCTGTCTCCCAAGACCAAGGCTCCGTGTTCCGTGTTCCTGTCTCCCAAGACCAAGGCTCTGTGTTCCGTGTTCCTGTCTCCCAAGACCAAGGCTCTGTGTTTGGTGTTCCTGTCTCCCAAGACCAAGGCTCTGTGTTTGGCGTTCCTGTCTCCCAAGACCAAGGCTCTGTGCTCCGTGTTCCTGTCTCCCAAGACCAAGGCTCTGTGTTCCGCGTTCCTGTCTCCCAAGACCAAGGCTCTGTGTTCCGCGTTCCTGTCTCCCAAGACCAAGGCTCTGTGTTCCGCGTTCCTGTCTCCCAAGACCAAGGCTCTGTGTTTGGCGTTCCTGTCTCCCAAGACCAAGGCTCTGTGTTCCGCATTCCCGTCTCCCAAGACCAAGGCTCTGTGTTTGGCGTTCCTGTCTCCCAAGACCAAGGCTCTGTGTTCCACGTTCCTGTCTCCCAAGACCAAGGCTCTGTGTTCCGCATTCCCGTCTCCCAAGACCAAGGCTCTGTGTTTGGCGTTCCTGTCTCCCAAGACTAAGACTCTGTGTTATGAGTTCCTGTCTCCCAAGACCAAGGTTCTGTGTTCCGTGTTCCTGTCTCCCAAGACCAAGGTTCTGTGTTCCACGTTCCTGTCTCCCAAGACCAAGGCTCTGTGTTCCGTGTTCATGTCTCCCAAGACCAAGGTTCTGTGTTCCGTGTTCCTGTCTCCCAAGACCAAGGTTCTGTGTTCCGTGTTCCTGTCTCCCAAGACCAAGGCTCTGTGTTCCACGTTCCTGTCTCCCAAGAACAAGGCTCTGTGTTCCACGTTCCTGTCTCCCAAGACCAAGGTTCTGTGTTCCACGTTCCTGTCTCCCAAGACCAAGGCTCTGTGTTCCACGTTCCTGTCTCCCAAGAACAAGGCTCTGTGTTCCGTGTTCCTGTCTCCCAAGACCAAGGTTCTGTGTTCCATGTTCCTGTCTCCCAAGACCAAGGCTCTGTGTTTGGCGTTCCTGTCTCCCAAGACCAAGGCTCTGTGTTCCACGTTCCTGTCTCCCAAGACCAAGGCTCTGTGTTCCACGTTCCTGTCTCCCAAGACCAAGGCTCTGTGTTTGGCGTTCCTGTCTCCCAAGACCAAGGCTCTGTGTTCCGCATTCCCGTCTCCCAAGACCAAGGCTCTTTGTTTGGCGTTCCTGTCTCCCAAGACCAAGGCTCTGTGTTCCACGTTCCTATCTCCCAAGACTAAGGCTCTGTGTTATGAGTTCCTGTCTCCCAAGACCAAGGTTCTGTGTTCCGTGTTCCTGTCTCCCAAGACCAAGGTTCTGTGTTCCACGTTCCTGTCTCCCAAGACAAAGGCTCTGCGATCCACGTTCCTGTCTCCCAAGACCAAGGCTCTGCGTTCCACGTTCCTGTCTCCCAAGACCCAGGCTCTGTGTTCCGTGTTCCCGTCTCCCAAGACCAAGGTTCTGTGTTCCATGTTCCTGTCTCCCAAGATCAAGGCTCTGTGTTCCACGTTCTTGTCTCCCAAGACCAAGGCTCTGTGTTTGGCGTTCCTGTCTCCCAAGACCAAGGCTCTGTGTTTGGCGTTCCTGTCTCCCAAGACCAAGGCTCTGTGTTCCGCATTCCCGTCTCCCAAGACCAAGGCTCTGTGTTTGGCGTTCCTGCCTCCCAAGAACAAGGTTCTGTGTTCCACGTTCCTGACTCCCAAGACCAAGGCTCTGTGTTCCGCATTCCTGTCTCCCAAGACCAAGGCTCTGTGTTTGGCGTTCCTGCCTCCGAAGACCAAGGTTCTGTGTTCCACGTTCCTGACTCCCAAGACAAAGGCTCTGTGTTCCGTGTTCCTGTCTCCCAAGACCAAGGCTCTGTGTTCCGCGTTCCTGTCTCCCAAGACCAAGGCTCTGTGTTTGGCGTTCCTGTCTCTCAAGACCAAGGCTCTGTGTTCCACGTTCCTGTCTCCCAAGATCAAGGCTCTGTGTTTGGTGTTCCTGTCTCCCAAGACCAAGGCTCTGTGTTCCGTGTTCCTGTCTCCCAAGACCAAGGCTCTGTGTTCCACGTTCCTGTCTCCCAAGACCAAGGCTCTGTGTTTGGTGTTCCTGTCTCCCAAGACCAAGGCTCTGTGTTCCGTGTTCCTGTCTCCCAAGACCAAGGCTCTGTGTTCCGCGTTCCTGTCTCCCAAGACCAAGGCTCTGTGTTCCACGTTCCTGTCTCCCAAGATCAAGGCTCTGTGTTTGGTGTTCCTGTCTCCCAAGACCAAGGCTCTGTGTTCCGTGTTCCTGTCTCCCAAGACCAAGGCTCTGTGTTCCACGTTCCTGTCTCCCAAGACCAAGGCTCTGTGTTTGGCGTTCCTGTCTCCCAAGACCAAGGCTCTGTGTTCCGTGTTCCTGTCTCCCAAGACCAAGGCTCTGTGTTCCGCGTTCCTGTCTCCCAAGACCAAGGCTCTGTGTTCCGCGTTCCTGTCTCCCAAGACCAAGGCTCTGTGTTCCGCGTTCCTGTCTCCCAAGACCAAGGCTCTGTGTTTGGCGTTCCTGTCTCCCAAGACCAAGGCTCTGTGTTCCGCATTCCCGTCTCCCAAGACCAAGGCTCTGTGTTTGGCGTTCCTGTCTCCCAAGACCAAGGCTCTGTGTTCCACGTTCCTATCTCCCAAGACTAAGGCACTGTGTTATGAGATCCTGTCTCCCAAGACCAAGGTTCTGTGTTCCGTGTTCCTGTCTCCCAAGACCAAGGTTCTGTGTTCCACGTTCCTGTCTCCCAAGACCAAGGCTCTGTGTTCCGTGTTCCTGTCTCCCAAGACCAAGGTTCTGTGTTCCACGTTCCTGACTCCCAAGACCAAGGCTCTGTGTTCCGCATTCCTGTCTCCCAAGACCAAGGCTCTGTGTTTGGCGTTCCTGCCTCCCAAGACCAAGGTTCTGTGTTCCACGTTCCTGACTCCCAAGACAAAGGCTCTGTGTTCCGTGTTCCTGTCTCCCAAGACCAAGGCTCTGTGTTTGGCGTTCCTGTCTCCCAAGACCAAGGCTCTGTGTTTGGCGTTCCTGTCTCCCAAGACCAAGGCTCTGTGTTCCACGTTCCTGTCTCCCAAGACCAAGGCTCTGTGTTCCGCGTTCCTGTCTCCCAAGACCAAGGCTCTGTGTTTGGCGTTCCTGTCTCCCAAGACCAAGGCTCTGTGTTCCACGTTCCTGTCTCCCAAGACCAAGGCTCTGTGTTCCACGTTCCTGTCTCCCAAGACCAAGGCTCTGTGTTCCGCGTTCCTGTCTCCCAAGACCAAGGCTCTGTGTTCCGTGTTCCTGTCTCCCAAGACCAAGGCTCTGTGTTCCGCGTTCCTGTCTCCGAAGACCAAGGCTCTGTGTTCCACGTTCCTGTCTCCCAAGACCAAGGCTCTGTGTTCCGCGTTCCTGTCTCCCAAGACCAAGGCTCTGTGTTCCGCGTTCCTGTCTCCCAAGACCAAGGCTCTGTGTTGGGCGTTCCTGTCTCCGAAGACCAAGGCTCTGTGTTCCACGTTCCTGTCTCCCAAGACCAAGGCTCTGTGTTCCACGTTCCTGTCTCCCAAGACCAAGGCTCTGTGTTCCACGTTCCTGTCTCCCAAGACCAAGGCTCTGTGTTGGGCGTTCCTGTCTCCGAAGACCAAGGCTCTGTGTTCCACGTTCCTGTCTCCCAAGACCAAGGCTCTGTGTTCCACGTTCCTGTCTCCCAAGACCAAGGCTCTGTGTTCCACGTTCCTGTCTCCCAAGACCAAGGCTCTGTGTTCCACGTTCCTGTCTCCCAAGACCAAGGCTCTGTGTTCCACGTTCCTGTCTCCCAAGACCAAGGTTCTGTGTTCCACGTTCCTGTCTCCCAAGACCAAGGTTCTGTGTTCCGTGTACCTGTCTCCCAAGACCAAGGCTCTGTGTTCCACGTTCCTGTCTCCCAAGACCAAGGCTCTGTGTTCCGTGTTCCTGCCTCCGAAGACCAAGGCTCTGTGTTTGGCGTTCCTGTCTCCCAAGACCAAGGCTCTGTGTTCCATGTTCCTGTCTCCCAAGACCAAGGCTCTGTGTTCCGCGTTCCTGTCTCCCAAGACCAAGGCTCTGTGTTCCGTGTTCCTGCCTCCCAAGACCAAGGCTCTGTGTTCCACGTTCCTGTCTCCCAAGACCAAGGCTCTGTGTTCCACGTTCCTGTCTCCCAAGACCAAGGCTCGGTGTTCCACGTTCCTGTCTCCCAAGACCAAGGCTCTGTGTTAAAGTCTCCCAAGACCAGGTCTGAGCTTCATGTCATGTGTCCAGCCCAGGAGTCCGGCGTCCTGCCCCCACGTCCAGTCCTGTTGCCTTGCCACGTCTTGTTCTTGCCTGGATCCAGAATTTATGCCCGAGTCAAGACCCAAGTTCCGGGTCCCTGTCCAGTCTCTGGCTCGGAGTCCTTGTCCAGTTTCCAAGTTCCTAGTTCCTTGTCTAGGCCCTGTCTCCTAGTCTTGTCCATGGCCTGTGTCTTGTCCAGCATTGTTTCTTCCTCACTTCCCCTGCTTTCTTGACACACGTAGTCCTGTCCCTAGTACTTCAGTGTCTGTGTCTGCATTTGGGTCGGCTCTCAACATCCACCTTATCACAGATAGATGGTCTTGCGCAGTAACTTTAGGGAGTTAGGAAGGAGGCTGAAGTGCAGGACCTCTGAGGAGGTGATCTCTATATTACTCCTGCTGCTGAGAGATAGGGCAGATCTTTAACAGGCCCAGATGAATGAGTGGCTGACAAGATGGCACAAGGGGCAGACTTCACCTCATTGGAACCTATCTGGGAAAGGGGTGACCTATACAAGTGGCACAGGTTGCTACCGAAATAGAGGGGAACCAATACCCTGGAGGCAGGTGGTGACTAGTGGGGTGCCACAGGGCTCTGTATTGGGACCACAGCTGTTTACGATTTACATCAACGATTTAGATGAAGGCATTGAGAATAACATCAGCAAATTTGCTGATGATACTAAGCTGGGTGGCAGTGTGACATGTGATGAGGATGTTAGGAGAATTCAGGGTGACTTGGATAGGCTGGGTGAGTGGGCAGATACTTGGCAGATGACGTTTAATGTGAATAAGTGTGAGGTTATCCACTTTGGGAGTAAGAACAGGAAGGCAGATTATTATCTGAACGGTGTAGAGTTAGGTAAGGGAGAAATACAAAGAGATCTAGGAGTCCTTGTTCATCAGTCACTGAAGGTGAATGAGCAAGTGCAGCAGGCAGTGAAGAAAGCTAATGGAATGTTGGCCTTTATTACAAAGGGAATTGAGTACAAGAGGAAGGAAATCCTCTTGCATTTGTACAGAGCCCTGGTGAGACCACACCTGGAGTATTGTGTACAGTTTTGGTCTCCAGGGTTAAGGAAGGACATCCTGGCTGTAGAGGAAGTGCAGCGTAGATTCACGAGGTTAATTCCTGGGATGTCTGGACTGTCTTACGCAGAGAGGTTAGAGAGACTGGGCTTGTACACGCTGGAATTAAGGAGATTGAGAGGGGATCTGATTGAAACATATAAGATTATTAAGGGATTGGACAAGATAGAGGCAGAAAATATGTTCCAGATGCTGGGAGAGTCCAGTACCAGAGGGCATGGTTTGAGAATAAGGGGTAGGTCATTTAGGACAGAGTTAAGGAAAAACTTCTTCTCCCAGAGAGTAGTGGGGGTGTGGAATGCACTGCCTCGGAAGGCAGTGGAGGCCAATTCTCTGGATGCTTTCAAGAAGGAGCTAGATAGGTATCTTATGGATAGGGGAATCAAGGGATATGGGGATAAGGCAGGAACCGGGTTTTGATAGTAGATGATCAGCCATGATCTCAGAATGGCGGTGCAGGCTCGAAGGGCTGAATGGTCTACTTCTGCACCTATTGTCTATTGGGGAGGATTTTAAAAAGATTTGACACACAGTGAGAACTGAATTGAAGAAGCAGAGGATGCAGCAGATGGTGCACGAATACAGACGGTGCAGCACGGGACACGGGTCATTGATCAGTACAGGATGGGAACATGGAACACCGATCCGTACACCACGGGATCATGGAACACCAATCGGTATGACACGGCAACACGGAACACTGATCCATATGGGTCAGGAACAGGGAACACCGATCGGTATGGCACAGGAACACAGTACACTGATCGGTATGACACGGGAACACGGAACACTGATCGGTACGGCACGGGAACACAGTACACTGATCGGTACGGCACGGGAACATGGAACACTGATCGGTACGACACGGGAACACAGTACACTGATCGGTACAGAATGGGAACACAGAACACTGATCGATACAGAACGGGAACACGGAACACCGATGGGTATGACACTGGAATACAGATCACTGATCAGTACAGGACGGGAACACAGAACACTGATCGGTATAGGACGGGAACATGGAACTCCAATGGGTACGGCACAGGAACACGGAACATCGATAGGTATGACACTGGAACGCAGAACACTGATCAGTACAGGACAGGAACACAGAACACTGATCGGTTCAGGACGGAAACACAGAACCCTGATCAGTACAGGACGGGAACACAGAACACTGATCAGTACAGGACGGGAACACAGAACACTGATCAGTACAGCACGGGAACACAGAACACTGATCGGTACAGGACGGGAACACAGATCACTGATCAGTACAGGACGGGAACACAGATCACTGATCGGTACAGGACGGGAACACAGAACACTGATCAGTACAGGACGGGAACACAGAACACTGATCAGTACAGGACGGGAACACAGAACACTGATCGGTTCAGGACGGGAACACAGAACACTGATCAGTACAGGACGGGAACACAGAACACTGATCAGTACAGGACGGGAACACAGAACACTGATCAGTACAGCACGGGAACACAGAACACTGATCAGTACAGGACGGGAACACAGAACACTGATCAGTACAGGACGGGAACACAGATCACTGATCAGTACAGGACGGGAACACAGAACACTGATCAGTACAGGACGGGAACAGGGAACACTGATCGATACAGAATGGGAACACAGAACACTGATCAGTACAGGACGGGAACACGGAACTCCAATGGGTACGGCACAGGAACACGGAACTCCGATGGGTATGACACTGGAACACAGTACACTGATCGGTACGACACGGGAACACGGAACACTGATCGGTACGGCGCGGGAACACAGTACACTGATCGGTACGGCACGGGAACATGGAACACTGATCGGTACGACACGGGAACACAGTACACTGATCGGTACAGAACGGGAACACAGAACACTGATCGATACAGAACGGGAACACGGAACTCCGATGGGTATGACACTGGAATACAGATCACTGATCAGTACAGGACGGGAACACAGAACACTGATCGGTATAGGACGGGAACACGGAACTCCAATGGGTACGGCACAGGAACACGGAACATCGATAGGTATGACACTGGAACGCAGAACACTGATCAGTACAGGACGGGAACACAGAACACTGATCGGTTCAGGACGGGAACACAGAACCCTGATCAGTACAGGACGGGAACACAGAACACTGATCAGTACAGGACGGGAACACAGAACACTGATCAGTACAGCACGGGAACACAGAACACTGATCGGTACAGGACGGGGACACAGAACACTGATCAGTACAGGACGGGAACACAGATCACTGATCAGTACAGGACGGGAACACAGATCACTGATCGGTACAGGACGGGAACACAGAACACTGATCAGTACAGGACGTGAACACAGAACACTGATCAGTACAGGACGGGAACACAGAACACTGATCAGTACAGGACGGGAACACAGAACACTGATCGGTTCAGGCCGGGAACACAGAACACTGATCAGTACAGGACGGGAACACAGAACACTGATCAGTACAGGATGGGAACACAGAACACTGATCGGTACAGGACGGGAACAGGGAACACTGATCGATACAGAATGGGAACACAGAACACTGATCAGTACAGGACGGGAACACAGAACACTGATCAGTACAGGATGGGAACACAGAACACTGATCAGTACAGGACGGGAACACAGAACACTGATCAGTACAGGATGGGAACACAGAACACTGATCAGTACAGGACGGGAACAGGGAACACTGATCGATACAGAATGGGAACACAGAACACTGATCAGTACAGGACGGGAACACGGAACTCCAATGGGTATGGCACAGGAACACGGAACTCCGATGGGTATGACACTGGAACACAGATCACTGATCAGTACAGGACGGGAACACAGATCACTGATCGGTACAGGACGGGAACACAGAACACTGATCAGTACAGGACGGGAACACAGATCACTGATCAGTACAGGACGGGAACACAGAACACTGATCGGTATAGGACGGGAACACGGAACTCCGATGGGTATGGCACAGGAACACGGAACATCGATAGGTATGACACTGGAACACAGATCACTGATCAGTACAGGATGGGAACACAGAACACTGATCAGTACAGGATGGGAACACGGAACACTGATCGGTTCAGGACGGGAACACGGAACACTGATCGGTTCAGGACGGGAACACAGAACACTGATCGGTACAGGACGGGAACACAGAACACTGATCGGTACAGGACGGGAACACAGAACACTGATCGGTTCAGGACGGGAACACAGAACACTGATCAGTACAAGACGGGAACACAGATCACTGATCAGTACAGGACGGGAACACAGAACACTGATCAGTACAGGACGGGAACAGGGAACACTGATCGATACAGAACGGGAACACAGAACACTGATCAGTACAGGACGGGAACACGGAACTCCGATGGGTACAGCACAGGAACACGGAACTCCGATGGGTATGACACTGGAACACAGATCACTGATCAGTACAGGACGGGAACACAGATCACCGATCAGTACAGGACGGGAACACAGAACACTGATCGGTTTAGGACGGGAACACAGAACACTGATCAGTACAGGACGGGAACACAGAACACTGATCGGTATAGGACGGGAACACGGAACTCCGATGGGTACGGCACAGGAACACGGAACATCGATAGGTATGACACTGGAACACAGAACACTGATCAGTACAGGACGGGAACACAGAACACTGATCGGTTCAGGACGGGAACACAGAACACTGATCAGTACAGGACGGGAACACAGAACACTGATCAGTACAGGACGGGAACACAGAACACTGATCGGTACGGCACATGAACACAGAACACTGATCAGTACAGGACGGGAACACGGAACTCCAATGGGTACGGCACAGGAACACGGAACTCCGATGGGTATGACACTGGAACACAGATCACTGATCAGTACAGGACGGGAACACAGATCACTGATCAGTACAGGACGGGAACACAGAACTCCGATGGGTACGGCACAGGAACACGGAACATCGATAGGTAAGACACGGGAACACAGAACACTGATCAGTACAGGACGGGCACACAGAACACTGATCCGTACAGGACGGGAACACAGAACACTGATCGGTACGGCACAGGAACACAGAACACTGATCAGTACAGGACGGGAACACAGAACACTGATCAGTACAGGACGGGAACACAGAACACTGATCGGTACAGCACATGAACACAGAACACTGATCAGTACAGGACGGGAACACAGAACACTGATCAGTACAGGACGGGAACACAGAACACTGATCGGTACGGCACATGAACACAGAACACTGATCGGTTCAGGACGGGAACACAGAACACTGATCAGTACAGGACGGGAACACAGATCACTGATCAGTACAGGACAGGAACACAGAACACTGATCAATACAGGACGGGAACACGGAACACTGATCGGTACGGCACAGGAACACGGAACATCGATAGGTATGACTCTGGAACACAGATCACTGATCAGTACATGATGGGAACACGGAACACTGATCGGTACAGCACGGGAACACAGAACACTGATCAGTACGGCACGGGAACACGAAACATCAATTGGTATGGCATGAGAACATGGTACACTGATCGGTACAGCATGTGAACATGGAACACTGATCGGTACAGCATGTGAACACGGAACACTGATCGGTATGGCACGGGAACACGGAACACTGATCGGTATGGCACGGGAACACGGAACCCTGATCCGTACAGGATGGGAACAGGGAACACTGATCGGTATGGCACGGGAACAAGGAACCCTGATCCGTACAGGACGGGAACGCGGAACTCCGATGGGTACAGCACGGGAACACAGAACATCGATCAGTATGACACTGGAACACAGATCACTGATCAGTACAGGACGGGAACACAGAACACTGATCGGTACGGCATGGGAATACGGAACAGGCCCATGATGTCTGTTTGGACAAGTATCCCAATTAAACCTAATGCTCCTAGTCCTGGAGCAAAAGAGACAGACTGACTTCCTGTTTGAGTTGAACAAAATCATGAGGAGTGTTGATGGACATTATCCGGCGGCAGTGACTAATGAAAAGACACTGGTATGGCATGTGAGAAGATTTTCTGATGATACGGGCACTTAGGTGTTGGATGGATAAAGAGACTCAAAGACTGTCTTCGAGCATCCCTGAAGAACATAGCACTGCAAACAATGAGATCTGGGTTGTTTTAGTCAGAGACGTACAGAACAGAAAGTGGCCCTTTTTTTTTAGCTAGTCCATGCACTGGGTCCACATCCCTCCTTAGCCCTGTATCTATCCAAACTTCTCATAAACTTTGAAATTGAGCTTGCAAACACCACTTGCACAGGCAGCTGATTCCACCCTCCCACAACCATCTGAGTGAAGAAGACAGCCCTCATGTTCCCCTTGAACTTCTCAACTTTGACCCTTAACCTATGACTTCCAGTTGTAGTCCCACCCAACCTCAGTGGAAAATGCCTATTTGCATTTCCCCTATCTATACCCTTCATAATTTTGTAAACTCCTATGAACTTTCCTCTCGGTGTCCAACGTTCTAAAGAATACAGTCATAACCTGTTCAATCTTATAACTCAGACCCGACAACACCCTTGTAAATTTTCTCTGTACTCCTTCAACCTTGTCTACATCCTTCCAGTATGTAGGTGTCCAAAATTGCACACAATACTCCATATTGGGTCTCACCAATGTCTAATGCAACTTCAACGTGACATCTCATCTCCTGTATTTGAAGCTTTGATTTATGAAGGGCAATACGCCAAAGCTTTCTTTACAACCCGATCTGCCTGTAACGCCACTTTAATTATGGACCTGTATTCCCGGATCCTTTTGTCCTACCACACTCCTCAGTGCCCGACCATTCACTGTGTGAGACCCACCCTGCTTGGTCCTGCTGAAGTGAAAAACCTCCCTCCTGTCTGCACTAAATTCCATCTGCCATTTTTCCAGTTGGTGCAGATCCCTTTGCAGGCCATGGTAGCCTCCACTTCACCGCAGATATCAGTGCCGTCTGCAAATTTGATCCAGTTAACCATATTATTATCCATATAATTGATATTGATGATAAACAACAAAGGACCCAGCACTGATCCTTGCAGCACACGACAAGTCACAGTCATCCAGTGAGAGACAACCCTTTACTACCACTCTCTGTCTTCTCCCACTAAGCCAATGTCTAATGATGTCCTGACGAAGGGTCTCGGCCCGAAACATCAACAGTGCCTCTCCTTATAGATGCTGCCTGGCCTGCTGAGTTCCACCAGCATCTTGTGTGTGTTGTAAGCCAATGTCTAATCCAGTTTGCCACCTCATCCTGAATTCTGAGCAACTGAACCTCCCATGCCTCACTTTAAAACATTAAATGCCTTTCCTTCATTCACTCTCTGGTAGCTTCAGTAAGATCGGATAGATATGACCTACCACACACAAAGCCATGCTGGCTATCCTTAATCAGTCTGTGTCTATCCAAACACTTGTATGTCCCATCCCTTCGAATACCTTCCAATAACTTTCCCTTAACTGTTGTCAGACTCATCAGCCTATCAGTTTATGTTTAGAGCCTTTTTTAAAATAACGCAACAACATTGACTATCTTCCAATCCTCTTGTACCTCCCCTGCCTGTGAGAATGATTTAAATGTCTCTGCGAGGGCCCCACCAATTTCTGCACTTGCCTTCCTAAGATTTGAGGGAACACCTTGTCAGGCCCTGGGGATTTATCCACCCTGGTTTGTCTCAGAGTAGTAAACACCTTCTTTTGTTTGCTGTACACCCTATCTTCGTTATAAGCGGGGGATACATTCCTCGCAGTTGACGCGTAATGTGAATAATTGTTTAAATGGAGAAAATAGGGATGCGTTCCAGAGGGCTTCCTAAATATGTTTTTTCTGTAATTTATTCACATTTTCATACCAATACAACACAAAAGCAGTACCACAAGGCAACATTCATATTGTATTTCATCAATTTAAGGTAATATTCAACGTAATAAATCATAGAAAGTTAACATACTAGGGTGTACAGTACTCACCAACAGTGGCAGGTGTGTTCGCTCTGGGAGATGAGTGGTTGTTGTGGTGTCGGGCAGCTTTACATGGATAAGGTGCATGGATGGTTGTGGTCGTCAGGATCATATCAAACACAGCAAGGGGTGAAGGAAGACTCACAGAACTCTTAGAACTGCCGGCACCGGTTTGAAGAAAGTGGTGAGGGTTGTTCGCTTGGCAGCATTTTGTTTTTCAGTATAAATTTGCTTGTAAGGAAGAAGGGTTGATGGCAGGGAATGACTGAAATGCTGACTCTGTTCTAAACTTGGGTCCATGTCCATCGCCATTTGTGCCATGTGTTTCAACTACCACCATTCCCTCACCGTTGGTAACCTCCCGGGATTTTCAAAATCGTCTGTTGCTTGCAGCATCTGAGAGATAGTTTGCCGTAAAAAAAAAATGCCTTGAATGTGGATCACGCCTTGGTTGAGTGGTTGAATCAGCGATGTTGTGTTAGGTGGCAGGAAACGCACTTATATTACGATGAATGCTGTCCAAATGTTTAGGATGGGCTGGCGCATTGTCAAGCAACAAAAGAACTTTAAAGGCAAGATTCTGTTCCCAGCAGTAGAGTCCCAGAGCTGTGTTACCTTCACCTGATGCTGCACTGTTTATAATTTTCAACTTTTTTTAAAGTGTTAAAGCAGTTCTCTGCCGCTCGGCTGATGGCCCAGGACATGACTTCGGTTGCTTAGGAGGCATAGTTAAATATTTCAAGCACAAAATCACTGCACAGTAGGTAAAACCAACAAAAGTTTAAGAGCAAGATCACACATCCACACCTTGCCAAAACGAATGTGAGACTGGCGGGAGTGAGACTGTGAGGCGCGCACAAGTGACTTGTATTGGCGGGAAAGCAGTGCTCCTCGCATAACTGTGAGTTTTGGATGCATATAAGGAGACATTGATAGAAATAGGTTCCTCGCATAACTGTGAATCCGCATAGTCTGAAGACCCATATAACGAGGATAGGGTGTACCTGCTTAAAAAAAGATGTTCACATTTATGGGGAAGATAGCAGAGATACGAGATACGTAAATCAAAAATTAGGAACTGATGCAACACACACAAAATGCTGGTGGAACGCAGCAGGCCAGGCAGAAGCACTGTCGATGTTTCGGGCCAAGAACCCTGCTGCCTGGCCTACTGTGTTCCACCAGCATTTTGTGTGTGTTGTTTGAATTTCCAGCATCTGCAGATTTCCTCATGTTGCTTTTTAAATTAGGAACTGATGTTAGTTTCCCTGTGTGAGAGGAACTTCAGAGCCTGAATTGGTCTAATCAGCCATCTCAGTGCACTAGATGTATGGTCTACTCAAGAATGAGAGATGAGCAACAACAAAATAACCCCGTCTTAGATTTATGAACTTAGCTGTGTAGAGAGCATTTATTGTCACCCGTAGAATGATTTTGAATTTGAATGTTGTAAATGAGAAAGTGGTGGAGACAGGAACGATCACAATGTTTAGGAAGTGTGTGCAGAATGTTGTAAATGAGAAAGTGGTGAGACAGGAGCGATGACAATGTTTAGGAAGTGTGTGCAGAATGTTGTAAATGAGAAAGTGGTGAGACAGGAGCGATGACAATGTTTAGGAAGTGTGTGCAGAATGTTGTAAATGAGAAAGTGGTGAGACAGGAGCGATGACAATGTTTAGGAAGTGTGTGCGGAATGTTGTAAATGAGAAAGTGGTGAGACAGGAGCGATGACAATGTTTAGGAAGTGTGTGCGGAATGTTGTAAATGAGAAAGTGGTGAGACAGGAGCGATGACAATGTTTAGGAAGTGTGTGCGGAATGTTGTAAATGAGAAAGTGGTGAGACAGGAGCGATGACAATGTTTAGGAAGTGTGTGCAGAATGTTGTAAATGAGAAAGTGGTGAGACAGGAGTGATGACAATATTTAGGAAGTGTGTGCGGAATGTTGTAAATGAGAAAGTGGTGAGACAGGAGCGATGACAATGTTTAGGAAGTGTGTGCGGAATGTTGTAAATGAGAAAGTGGTGAGACAGGAGCGATGACAATGTTTAGGAAGTGTGTGCGGAATGTTGTAAATGAGAAAGTGGTGAGACAGGAGCGATGACAATGTTTAGGAAGTGTGTGCGGAATGTTGTAAATGAGAAAGTGGTGAGACAGGAGCGATGACAATGTTTAGGAAGTGTGTGCGGAATGTTGTAAATGAGAAAGTGGTGAGACAGGAGCGATGACAATGTTTAGGAAGTGTGTGCGGAATGTTGTAAATGAGAAAGTGGTGAGACAGGAGCGATGACAATGTTTAGGAAGTGTGTGCGGAATGTTGTAAATGAGAAAGTGGTGAGACAGGAACGATGACAATGTTTAGGAAGTGTGTGCGGAATGTTGTAAATGAGAAAGTGGTGAGACAGGAGCGATGACAATGTTTAGGAAGTGTGTGCGGAATGTTGTAAATGAGAAAGTGGTGAGACAGGAGCGATGACAATGTTTAGGAAGTGTGTGCGGAATGTTGTAAATGAGAAAGTGGTGAGACAGGAGCGATGACAATGTTTAGGAAGTGTTTGTGGAATGTTGTAAATGAGAAAGTGGTGAGACAGGAGCGATGACAATGTTTAGGAAGTGTGTGCGGAATGTTGTAAATGAGAAAGTGGTGAGACAGGAGCGATGACAATGTTTAGGAAGTGTGTGCGGAATGTTGTAAATGAGAAAGTGGTGAGACAGGAGCGATGACAATGTTTAGGAAGTGTGTGCGGAATGTTGTAAATGAGAAAGTGGTGAGACAGGAGCGATGACAATGTTTAGGAAGTGTGTGCGGAATGTTGTAAATGAGAAAGTGGTGAGACAGGAGCGATGACAATGTTTAGGAAGTGTGTGCGGAATGTTGTAAATGAGAAAGTGGTGAGACAGGAGCGATGACAATGTTTAGGAAGTGTGTGCGGAATGTTGTAAATGAGAAAGTGGTGAGACAGGAGCGATGACAATGTTTAGGAAGTGTGTGCGGAATGTTGTAAATGAGAAAGTGGTGAGACAGGAGCGATGACAATGTTTAGGAAGTGTGTGCGGAATGTTGTAAATGAGAAAGTGGTGAGACAGGAGCGATGACAATGTTTAGGAAGTGTGTGCGGAATGTTGTAAATGAGAAAGTGGTGAGACAGGAGCGATGACAATGTTTAGGAAGTGTGTGCGGAATGTTGTAAATGAGAAAGTGGTGAGACAGGAGCGATGACAATGTTTAGGAAGTGTGTGCGGAATGTTGTAAATGAGAAAGTGGTGAGACAGGAGCGATGACAATATTTAGGAAGTGTGTGCGGAATGTTGTAAATGAGAAAGTGGTGAGACAGGAGCGATGACAATGTTTAGGAAGTGTGTGCGGAATGTTGTAAATGAGAAAGTGGTGAGACAGGAGCGATGACAATGTTTAGGAAGTGTGTGCGGAATGTTGTAAATGAGAAAGTGGTGAGACAGGAGCGATGACAATGTTTAGGAAGTGTGTGCAGAATGTTGTAAATGAGAAAGTGGTGAGACAGGAGCGATGACAATGTTTAGGAAGTGTGTGCGGAATGTTGTAAATGAGAAAGTGGTGAGACAGGAGCGATGACAATGTTTAGGAAGTGTGTGCGGAATGTTGTAAATGAGAAAGTGGTGAGACAGGAGCGATGACAATGTTTAGGAAGTGTGTGCGGAATGTTGTAAATGAGAAAGTGGTGAGACAGGAGCGATGACAATGTTTAGGAAGTGTGTGCGGAATGTTGTAAATGAGAAAGTGGTGAGACAGGAGCGATGACAATGTTTAGGAAGTGTGTGCGGAATGTTGTAAATGAGAAAGTGGTGAGACAGGAGCGATGACAATGTTTAGGAAGTGTGTGCGGAATGTTGTAAATGAGAAAGTGGTGAGACAGGAGCGATGACAATGTTTAGGAAGTGTGTGCGGAATGTTGTAAATGAGAAAGTGGTGAGACAGGAGCGATGACAATGTTTAGGAAGTGTGTGCGGAATGTTGTAAATGAGAAAGTGGAAGTGTGTGCGGAATGTTGTAAATGAGAAAGTGGTGAGACAGGAGCGATGACAATGTTTAGGAAGTGTGTGCGGAATGTTGTAAATGAGAAAGTGGTGAGACAGGAGCGATGACAAT
The DNA here is from genome assembly GCF_048418815.1 of Hemitrygon akajei. NCBI lineage: Eukaryota > Metazoa > Chordata > Chondrichthyes > Myliobatiformes > Dasyatidae > Hemitrygon > Hemitrygon akajei. The sequence continues at coordinate 5,348,242 of NC_133143.1, read as the reverse complement.
GTTTAGGAAGTGTGTGCGGAATGTTGTAAATGAGAAAGTGGTGAGACAGGAGCGATGACAATGTTTAGGAAGTGTGTGCGGAATGTTGTAAATGAGAAAGTGGTGAGACAGGAGCGATGACAATGTTTAGGAAGTGTGTGCGGAATGTTGTAAATGAGAAAGTGGTGAGACAGGAGCGATGACAATGTTTAGGAAGTGTGTGCGGAATGTTGTAAATGAGAAAGTGGTGAGACAGGAGCGATGACAATGTTTAGGAAGTGTGTGCGGAATGTTGTAAATGAGAAAGTGGTGAGACAGGAGCGATGACAATGTTTAGGAAGTGTGTGCGGAATGTTGTAAATGAGAAAGTGGTGAGACAGGAGCGATGACAATGTTTAGGAAGTGTGTGCGGAATGTTGTAAATGAGAAAGTGGTGAGACAGGAGCGATGACAATGTTTAGGAAGTGTGTGCGGAATGTTGTAAATGAGAAAGTGGTGAGACAGGAGCGATGACAATGTTTAGGAAGTGTGTGCGGAATGTTGTAAATGAGAAAGTGGTGAGACAGGAGCGATGACAATGTTTAGGAAGTGTGTGCGGAATGTTGTAAATGAGAAAGTGGTGAGACAGGAGCGATGACAATGTTTAGGAAGTGTGTGCGGAATGTTGTAAATGAGAAAGTGGTGAGACAGGAGCGATGACAATGTTTAGGAAGTGTGTGCGGAATGTTGTAAATGAGAAAGTGGTGAGACAGGAGCGATGACAATGTTTAGGAAGTGTGTGCGGAATGTTGTAAATGAGAAAGTGGTGAGACAGGAGCGATGACAATGTTTAGGAAGTGTGTGAGGAATGTTGTAAATGAGAAAGTGGTGAGACAGGAGCGATGACAATGTTTAGGAAGTGTGTGCAGGACACTTGAAGAGTCAAGGCTGGGAGAACTTCCTCTGCGCTATGACTGCACTGCGGCTCCCTACAATTCTTGGCAGCGTAATTCCCATGATTCATCGGTAGCACGCATGCTCCCCTGCTGGACTACATTTCCCATGAAACGGCCGGAAGGTCCCGGCGTGCATTGCGCAGGGAGGGGCAGGCGGACAGCGGCCATTTTGTGGTGTTGCGCGGTCGCTCCGTGTTCGGTCGCTCTCAATCTCTCTCCCGCTCCCGGACATACTGTACATCGGTTAGCAGCGGCAGCGCCAACAGCTTTTCGTTCCCCAAACGTCTTTCTACTAATATCGCATGTCCACTATTCAGAACCTCCAATCTTTTGGTGAGTTGACTGTTCGCGCGGTTCGCTTTCCTTTGCGCCGGCGGGTGGCTGGGAACTGACTGAAGGCTGCGGGAGAGGGATGGGTGGTCTCGCCCATGGACAGGGCGGCAGCAGAGCGGCACCGGCCCGAGCCAGCCTTTGTTCACAGAGCTGCGTAAAATGGCGGCGTCCGGGCGGGGGTGGACGAGCGCGTCCGCGCTACGGGGGGGATTGGAGGGAACGGACCGGAGAAGGGGTCGGGATGGCGGCGGCTGGAGAGTGCATCCGAGCCACAGGGAAACGGTGTGGGGTGGTTGGAAGGAAGAGAGCGAATCGGGGTGGAGGGAGAGGGACGTGGCGGCGTGAGCGCGCCCGGCCGACGGCGGGGAGGTGGCGTGGGCGCGCCCGCCCCACGACGGGGTGGGGGGCAGGGAGGTGGCGTGGACGCGCCCGGCCCACGACGGGGTGGGGGGCTGGGAGGTGGCGTGGACGCGCCCGACCCACGACGGGGAGGAGGGGGCGGCGTGAGCGCGCCCGCCCCACGACGGGGTGGGGGGCAGGGAGGTGGCGTGGACGCGCCCGACCCACGACGGGGAGGGGGGCAGGGAGGTGGCGTGGACGCGCCCGGCCCACGACGGGGTGGGGGGCAGGGAGGTGGCGTGGACGCGCCCGGCCCATGACGGGGGTGGGGGGGGGATGTGGCCTGGCTGCGCCCGGGGACGATGAGTACTGGGGTTGGGGAGAGGTATATTTGGGGTGGAAAAGGCAGGAGTGGGGGTGTTTATTTGGGAGACTAGTGTGATGGGTGGGGTAGGAGGAACAGGAATACGGGTAACATGGCTTGTCTGGGCAGTTGGCGGGTGGGTGGGCTGAGAGTATTTGTCCTCGTGTTCAGAAATACTGGAAACATGCTATTGTTTGTTGCCCAGTTTGGAAGTTCATGATTCATGAAACTTGTTGCGTTATTTGCTTGTAATTTGCAGTAGTTTTACTATTTTGAAGTTTATGAACTCATTTTACTGTGACATGTTTTGTTTTGCCGCCCTTAATATGTTGCAGACCCCTTTGCTGATGCAACTAAGGGTGACGACCGCCTCCCGGCAGGGACTGAAGAGTACATCCATATAAGAATTCAGCAACGTAACGGCAGGAAAACACTGACCACAGTCCAAGGCATTGCTGATGATTATGACAAGAAGAAGCTTGTGAAAGCCTTTAAAAAGGTATCATTTCTACATTGCTGCAGTTCTATTTGAGATATTACAATTGTTGGCTTTAGTTTAAAAAAATGGACAAGGGCAGCAAAGCTGCAGGTCTTCACCATAACGAAATTGGTAAAATGGTAGTTCAAGATCCTTGATTCTTTACTAACTTTTTGGGAACCCCTTTAGAAGGAATGCTGTGGAGTATCATGCCAATTCAAAACCATCTAGTAATTTATGATGAGTAGTACTGATTTTATGGCACCTACACTGGAATTTAGTTCCTGCAAATTATTAATTTAGAAGTGTGTATTTGTTTCATTCTAATTATCTTGGGTTTGGTTTGATGTAAGCTGTTTGATCTACAGGTTTTTCTGCAAGGATTGGTTTGCTTTATTGAAGAAAATGGTTTTGCTTTTTGAGGAAAGACCTCAAACTTTGGGGGATGTTAGTTTGGATATGGAGCTGGCAAGTGAGGGTTTTTTCTTAATTTTGATAAATGTTGACTTTCTGTCGTAATTATCTCTTGGAAACTAAGAACTAGGTGCACCTTGTTTCAGTACAAAGAATATTTTGCAGTGATCATTTAATGCATAGTTATTGTTGTCTTTGTCAGTCAAGGAGAATATATTGTGGTTTTATTTCAAATATTACATGTATTTGAATAATTTCAAAGTATTTGCAGGAATTAATGATCCAACCTCTTTCTTTACAGAAATTTGCCTGCAATGGTACTGTGATAGAGCACCCTGAATACGGTGAGGTAATCCAGCTTCAGGGTGATCAGCGGAAGAATATCTGCCAATTTCTACTGGAGGTGAGAAAGAAATGTCTGGAAGTTAGGTGTGGCAATACATCAGCTTTGAAATCAGCTTCAGCTTGCTGTACTTCTACTAGTACATATTGTTATAAAGTAGTTGATTGTGATAGCATTGGGGGGGGGGGGGAGTGTTGCTTGCTATGTCCAGCTATGTGGTGTTCATGTGTTTCATCAACTGAAATCAGCAAATCTGTTTTAAAGCTCCACAGTTTTTGTTTTCAATGGCCATTGATTCCATTGTAGTTTGTTTGCAGTGGATTCATATTTCTTGTAATGACTGAGCCCATGATTTGAAGTGTGCATCATTGATTTAAGACCAATTGAAACTGCAAATTTTTATGGCATGTAGGAAGAAGTAATTAGACGCATTGTCTAGATTGTTCTCTATATTCTTTTCCTTTATTTACTAGCAAGATTGCTGAAATTGCTTTATACCCAGGGAGCAAGGAAGGCATTCTGCAAGTTAGAAAATAGCGCTGTTAGAGCTGTGTGGCTATATTGCATTACACCCGCATTCTAATGGGTTTCTTTCGTATTTTGCCCACAGGTTGGCATTGTGAAGGAGGAGCAGCTGAAAGTCCACGGCTTCTAAAGGATGTGTTTATCAGCTGAGGTTTCTTGTATGGCTGGTTCTCTTTATATTTGTTAGCTAATTATATATAGATGCACACACAGATGTACGTATACTATGCAGAAATGAATTACTGCAGTAAATGGACTTCCCATGTGATTGGATCTTCAGAATTTAACTCCGATATGCATGATGACAGAGAAAGTATGCTGTTTAGGCTGGTAACTCATAAGAAAACCACTATAAGATGGTAACTAAAATGCCAGACATGTATATTTAGCACATTTCCAATGGAAATGTTTAGTGCTAATTGTTCTACTTAAACTTTCCTGATTTTGAGTTTTTGTTGTATTAAAACCATGTATGTTGTATAAGGCAATTAACAATAAACCAGCTATGTATTCTGACGGATGTAATTTGTTAATTGGAAATGAGTGTAGAGTTTCAAACACTGACTAGTGTGTTCTGCTGATATATTTATTTTAGCATTCTTGTTTACTGTAGGCCTTGGGGATTTAATAAACGTAGAAACCATTTCATAAACTATCCCTTTTCAACCCATGCAGTTTGGCCTGTGGAATCATCTTCTGTTTGACCTTCTGAATGAAGTTGATTCCATTGCAATATCTGAACACAGTCATATTAAGCACATTATAAACAATTTGGAGAAAATGAGTTTAGGGTTTAATTGGGACAAGTGCTTAAGTTTAAGCCTTTTTTGGTCATATTCTGTAATGTATAATTACAGAGCGAGGCAAAGTAGAGAAAACGACTAATAAGTTGGCAGGGTAGGAAAATGGGTGAAGTCAGGTGAAATTTTGATTTGGTTTGTTAGGTAGTGGTCTAATAATTGAATATAAACGGTAGCTGGAATGGTAACATTTACAAATTAATTTGTTTGCTTTTGAGTTTCTGGTAGGCTGCTGAATACTGCATGCTATGCTGACATGTTCTGTCAGTACAGGTTAATAATAACTCATCTTAAAGGTGTGCTCATTTAGAATTTTTATTCTCTTCCTTGAATGGCTTACCAGTGTTTCCAGACTGGCCACAGGAGATAGTAACTCCTTTCCTTCAAGCATATTAGCATTTCGCATATTTCAATGAAATCACTTATTCTAATGTTGAGTGCTATTTGTCCTATTCCCTCGAAGGACAAACCACTTGATTTAACCTGTTGAGCTTTCACTGCAACATCTTTCATCACAAATATGTACTCAAAAGAAGATCGGTTCTGTATATGCTTCCCAGCGGCTCACTACAACTGAACTGTTTCTCTGCTTTCAAATGAAATTTTCTTTCATATCTGTTGACCTGTATTTTGAACTTCAGTTGAATTGTTACTCGGGTTATTATTATTAGTCCATGCAGATTTGGTCAAATTCACAGGAGCTTAATTTTTGATTTAATATCCTGATATGTTGTAGAAACATAGAAAACCTACAACACAACACAGGCCCTTCGACCCACAAAGCTGTGCCGAGCATGTCCTTACCTTAGAACTGCCTAGGCTTACCCATAGCCTTCTAATTTTCTAAACACCATGTTGTCTGAATATAATTTGGATATTGAAAGACTTTGCCAGAACGATGCCCAGGACTGTGCAGGGGTTTAGAAGAGTTTCCTATTTCAGATGGATTTTCTCGTTAGCTGATACAGCCATCCAAGTGCTTCTTAAGTTATCTATTGTACCTGCCTCAACCACTTCGTCAGCAGCTCATTCCATACACTCCCCTCATCCCAAGTATAGGCCCCCTATCTATGGGCTTCTCTTTCCTCGGGGATCCTAACAGTCTTCGTAGGATGGCTTGGAACATAACCACTTTAATACCTACTTGGCCTCTGAAGAATCAATACATCCGTTGCTGAACATATCATCCTCATAGTTACCCTTGATGAATACGAAGTATTAATTTAGGAGCAACACACACAATACTAGAAGAACTCAGTGAGTCAGACAGCATCTATGGAAATGAATAAACAGTCAATGTTTTGTCTGAGACTTCCATGGGGACTGGAAAGATGCCGGGATAAAAAGGTGGTGGGGGAGGGGTTTAGCTAGACGGTGATGGGTGCACATTCCCTAGCTCTACACAATTTTTTTCCTTTGGTCACATGGGAGGAATGGGACCTCTTGATCCTAATTCACTTGTGGAATATAGAACTGTATGTACACCACTGTTCAGGCCATTTGGTCTGCAGTTTTGTGCAGATCACACAACTTGGAATTCCCCTTAGCCTTGCCTGCCAAGAATATTAGTAAGTTGCTTTGCCCTTCTAATTTCCTTAAGTACTCTTGCACCATTCATATTGCTTACCTCATTATAGCTGTGGCATTGCCACATTCTTTATTCTGATCAGATCTGTAATAACCTTTATCACCTAACCTTCCCTAATCCTGCCATCTTATCACCCTTACCATAACATTCTACCTCGAAATTTCAAAACTTAACTCAAAGATTCTTGCATGCTTTCACCCAGAGTTACCTGCTCTCAATTTGGTTTTTGCTAGGTTTCACTTGCTCTATTGAAATTGGCCTTCCCTCTGCCTCTCCCTCAAATTCAAAACCTAACCTGACCAGAAAGTGTGGTCACTTTTTTCCAAACTGCCCCCATGCAGCCTTAAATCAATTTCTCTGATGTACCAAGATGAGATCATGTACAGCCCCTTCACTGATAGTATCTCAACTATCTTGGATGCACTTAAATTCTGTTCAATCTAAACAATCCCAATCAACATGAGGGAAATAAAATATCTCCCACTATGAGAAACCCATTTTGTATGTTTATATGATTTGCTTCCATAATCCCTCAAATTCCTGCTGAATGCTCCCCTTTTCTTCCTGTATTGGTCTTGTTTACAATCCTGGCAGGAAGTCTATGTTATGTTGTGATGCTTTCACTTGTAAGCAGTGTGAGTGAAGGCATGAAACTAATCAGTACCCTTCAGCATTGCTACCATTCTGTCACTTCATTAAACCACATGTCTGTGATTACAATAACATAATTACATATGCTGATCCTTGCTCTCAGCTCACCTGCCTTGAGCTTGATCTCTTTATAATTAATTCAGCTGTCTGCTCCCTGTGTTGGACCTTCTTGACCTCATACTTGGGATTGATCTCCCAGATGCTACCAGTGTTTTTCATCCCTCCAGTTCAAACCACCCTGAGTATCATAAACAAACCTTTCTTGCAAGGATATTGGAATGCTTACAATTCAGGTGTTACCTGTCTTTGTAAATCTTTCATTTATCCCAGAATCAAACTAGACGATCCAGATACCTCAAGCCTTCTTTCACTCCAGTTCGTTCTACTTCCTATTTTTAAAAATTATTAACTGTACCCCAACATCTGTTGCCATATCTTTGACTCCAAAGCTTTGGCATTTCTGCTCAAGTACTATGATTTGTAATGGATCACTGAGGGATGAGGAGCATAACATTAACAGCTCATTCAGGGTTTCTGTAAATAATGGAACAGCATATGTGGCCTACACAATTTGTGATTGGAGAGTTTACCCTATTTAAGTGATTGAAGTATTTTAAAGGGTAATCAACCCTGGTTTTTGGGTCACGTCATACACAAATTGACGTGTCCAGAAACCAGGGTTAATTACTTAATCAATGGTGCAACAGGTAATCAAGAGGCCTCAAAATATGGAGTTAGGGTTTGATATTTGAATAAGCCAGATGAAGACTAAATCTGTTAACGTAGCAACATAAGAAGAAGTGAGATTCTGCTCCTTAACAAAAGGGTATTGAGGTTCAATGCCCTCCAAAGCATAAAGATAGCAGCTTATAGTTATGTATTTTATATGTCTATAGTGGATTCTGGTTAATTGGGATACCAGGACCAGCACATTTTGGCCCAGTTAAGCAGCTGCCCCATTTAAAAGGAATTAAAAACACAAACTACAGTTCAACTGAGTAACAACTTACGTATTTAAATTAAATACGGAACAAATTAGAACAGTACCGATACTTGCTGTACTAAAGTCAAGTCAATTCTTATTTCAGCCATAGACTGCTGGTACAGTACACAGTAAAAATAAAACAACGTTCCTCCAGGACCCTGGTGCTACATGAAACAACACAAAACTACACTAGACTGTGAGACAGCACAAGGCTACACTAGACTAAGTAAAACAAAATAAAAAACTGCACTAGACTACAGGACTACAAAACAGTGTAGGGCAGTACAATAATTACCATAATTTCCGCTGTATAAACCAAGATTTTGGTCCTAAAATTAGGGGGTCTGCTTATACAGAGGGTGCCAACTTTGGGAAAACGAATACACGGAAGACAGGTCATATTTATTGGCTGTTCTTGAGTCAAATTCGTTCCATTGTTGACGCATGAATTCTTTGAAAGGTTTGTTTAAACTCACGTCTAGTGGCTGGAGAATGGGCATCAAACCACCGGGGATGACTGCAATGTCCGTATTTTCAGCTTTCAATGCTGCTTTTGTCTCACCTGTCAAGTGCGCTTTGAACATGTCCCAGATAAGTAGCGACTTTTCCTTCCTGAAACCCGGGTCGTTGACGCCACACCTCTTTAACCCACCTCAAACAACCCGCTTCATCCATCCAGCAACGTTCTTGAACGTAAACAACAGCCCGTGGGAATTTTCTGAGCAATCTTTGTTTTTTGTCTCAACACAAGATCATGTCTATTCATAAATCGGGTGCATCAACTTCGCGTAGCTTTGAAATTTTCACTGACCTCGGGGTGTATTTAGTCCAATTTCAACGCCTGAACTCGAATCATCTCTCTGGTAATAATTTATCCAGAGGATCGCTGGTGATTCACCCACTCTAAAACTTTTTCTTCCAGTTCTGGCCACTGGCATGTTTTCCCGCGGTTTTCACATTTCGTCTTTGGCATTTTCCTCAGCGTGTCCTCTGCCTTTCTCCACTCACTTGTTTCTGGTTTACACTAAACTTAGCAGCTGCAGAATTATTCGTCCCTTTAGCAAAATCAACAACCTTCAGCTTGAAGCCAGCATCATATCGCATTCGTTTTAATCTTTTGTACATGGTGGTCGCAAACTCAATACTGAGTACTCATACTGATCCCACCATCCGTGTTATGTTTTAACGAGATTACGATGGGCGCTGAATGGTTTCATGGGGGTTACATTTTAGAGGATTCTTTACCATTGGGAACCTAATCCAAAACTTCCCTCCCTGATATGTTACATATTAAGAATATACTTATAACGCTCTACAATGTGTAGGCTTTCTTAGCAGGTACTGGTTCACAAAATTTCCAGGTTCCAGATCCGGCAAAGCTGAGTACCTGCATGTGAGATCTTGTGATCTTTTCTGGTTAAGTCAAAAACCTACAAAAGGGTTGGCTTATACAAAGGTAACATGAAAAAGTCACTTTTTTAACCTTGAAAATGGGGGTTGGCTTATACTCCGGGTCGGTTTATACACAGGAATTTACAGTAAGCAAGACAATAGGCACAGTAGAAGACAAATTATAATAATAAATGATGTAGATGTCAGTCCAGACTCTTGAGTATTAGGAGTCTAATGGCTTGGAGGAAGAAATTTGCGCAGTCCAGTCGTGAGCCCGATTGCTTCAATGCCTTTTGCCAAGTGGCAGGAGGGAGAAGAGTTTGTGTCAGGGGTGCGTGGGGTCCTTCACAATGTTGTTAGCTTTGCGGGTGCAGCGTGTTGTGTAAATGTAACAGCGGGAAGAGAGAAAACTCTGTATTAGTTCCTAACAGTTATCAATGGAGGAATTCACCTGCCGTGTTCTTTTGATTGTAAATGAACAAAATCAGGACAGACACCTAGTGCAGGTAATAGATTGTCTTCATACAATGCTTTAGATAGTTGCATCTTCCAAATCATTTTGTTTGTAACATTAAAAGATGGTTATTGATACCTTTAAATTTTCGTACCTCCTAGCTTGTTGAAGCATTTTGTTTGTACAGTGGACCACATATTGACTGATAGGACCTTTTCACACTTTGGGGCAAAGTAATTCACATGATCTAAAAGATTCTGAAGAAATATGACTGCACTCATGATCACCTTTAGATTTGGAGGTCCAATTAGCCCCAGAATCACAAATTTTGACCTATGTTTCCAAACTAGTTTGAAACCTCATATGGGGCAAAATATCAGCTGCTAGCACTACAGGATGTCAAAGCCTCATGCTCATCTATGGTCCGAAAGCTAAGATGTACCCTCACCATCCTATGCCTCAACCACACCACATTAATCTATTTTGGTACTGGTCCATTTACTGCTGTTAATGGTTTTTCTTCTTCAGATCTACAGAGGAGAGAGACTCTTCTGCTGACCATCCTGCTGAATTTAATAAATTTCAGAGAAAAATTAGTTTTGCCTGGCTGTCGAGCCAAATGCTTACAAGGAATTAAATGCTTCCAACCGTTAGGGAGCCAATAAAAGTCTGAAATTGCAATTATTTTCAGAGTCATCACCTTAACTGTGTTGTTCCAAATGTAGTTTATTTTCTGATAATATAATAGCATTCATTCAATAAGATAAAATTCAGCCAGATTCGCAGTGTTCTGAATTTAAAGATAAAAGTTATAGAAATTTGGATCTATTTCACAAATATCAATTAATGCTAGGTCACTGGTTAATTTTCAATGTGGTCAAGTGTATTACAAATAAATGAATGTGGAGTTAGGTCACAATGCACATTAAGCAAATTTTAGGGATGGGGTGACCATGCTTTGGTGAGTGTGAATCCAGGAACACACAAAACCCACACTTGAATACACTACAGCAATTTTTAAAAATAGTTAAATCCTCATTTGGTAGTTTAGTTAATGGAGATATAGGGCCTACTAAGATACACTGGAATGGTAATGCACAAAGATGCTGAATTACCGTAGATTCCGGATTTTAAGCCGCTACTTTTTTCCCACATTTTGAACAGCTTTGAACTTTGCGGCCTATAATCCGGAGCGGCTAATGCATGATTTTTTTTCATGCCGCCTCGTAAACATTTTGCCTCATAACAGTAGACCAATAAAATTGATGAGTAGTTCACAGAGGTTCAATGAAATTGTACGATAAATCAAGCGCACTTTCACAATTAAATTATTGTAAATCAGTCATTTGTACTCACCCTCATCAACATGGAAAACACTCGAAGCATTGTGCTGCCTTATGGCATACTTAGTTTATAATATTTTCGCTTAGTAATTCATTTTCTAGTTAAAGTTAGAAGAGTTTTAACTACCGGTATATTTGTTTTCTGTACTACATCGCGGGATGCTATGACGTCACACCCGGTTTCGCGGTGTCTTGTGGGAAAATGCCGGTTTGCGATAAACGGAAAGGAGGGGGGGAGCGCATTACGCAAGCGGCTTTGGATCTGAGCGAACGCTGCTTTTAAGTTAAAGGTGATCAATAACTTTTCCTGGTAGGCTGTAGTATATATATTTTTTACCAGTCGTTAGGAGATATTGGAATGTTGTTCAGTAAAGAAGTATACGCAACGTATTTAAAAGTAGCCGCGTTACGGGCACGGTTCGAAAAAAAGCATTTGCAATATGTATTTGTTTTTGTTACCATATGGATTTAATTAAAAGTTAAAAAATCCTCACGTGTAATATCTTTCTGTGTAAATATCTCATATTACAACGTGGGACACCTGCGGCCGAAAATCCGGTGCGGCCTTTACAATTAAAAAATTGATTTTATTTCTAAAATTAGAGCCAGCGGCTTTTAATCAGGTGCGCTCTGTAGTCCGGAATCTACGGTAAGTGATTTCTGTCTGGAGTATTAGCTGACATTGCATTTAACTTCATTTCTGGATTACAAGAGGAACTTTGTCAATGTTCCTGACATTGAGGCTGGACAGAAATCAGATCAGTTGAACTGATGCTTTCATTTGGGACTTGATTAAAAATAATAATGGTTAATTAAAACAGTTGTTTTAATGACAGTGTGTTAAAAGTGTGAGTCTGATTGCTGAGGATTGAACTGAAGACAAAGGGACTTAAAAGAGATAAAAGCTGACATGTACACTTCCTGTTGTCTGTACTCAGGACAAAAAAAAACAAAGGAAGGTTTATAAAAACGCAAACATGAGGAAATCTGCAGATGCTGGAAATTCAAGCAACACACACAAAATGCTGGTGAAACACAGCAGGCCAGGCAGCATCTATAGGAAGAAGTACAATTGAAGTTTTGGGCCAGGACTAACTGAAAGAAGAGATAGTAAGGGGGAGGGGGAGATCTGAAATGATAGGAGAAGACAGGAGGGGGAGGGATGAACCTAAGAGCCAGAGAAGGGAAAGGATCGTGGGGTGGGAGGCCTAAGGAGAAAGAAAGGGTGAGGGGAGCACCAGAGGGAGATGCGCTCGTGTTGCACTTTCTGCACCAAGGGCATAGCCTACAGGAGGCACGCAGCTTCCACAGCATTAGCTGTGCTATTTTGTAGAAGCTGCCCCCGTTGTACCAAAAGCTGCTGCAGGCTTGTTTCTGTGCTTTAGTGCTGTATGACTCTAACCAGAGGTGAACAACAAAATAAAAGCTTTTTGTAAAGAGCTGCTCTCAGTTCCCATCCCCGAGCACGGAGTGGCATTAACTTCTCAATTCCCAGTTAACTGCTTTCTCCTGTAACTCTTCAGGAACTAATCAAGAACCTGTTAACTTCTGCCTTATATATACCCAATTTCTTGGCCTTCACAGCCACCAGTGGCACTTTCTGGCTAAAGAAATTCCTCGTCTCCCTTCTCTCTATTCTGAGGCAGTGCCCTTTTGTCCTAGAGTTCTGTGCCATAGGAAACACCCACACTATCAAGGCCTTTCAACATTCAATAGGATTCAATGAGATCCCCCTCGTTCTTCTGAATTCCAATGAGTATAGGCACAAAGCTAACAATAGGTCCTCACGGGTAGATCTTTCATTCCCAGAATCATTCTTGCAAACCTCCTCTGAACCTCTCCAATGTCAGCACATCCTTTCTTAGATAAGGAGCCCAAAACTACTCACAATACTCCAAGTGAGATCTCGCCAGTGCCTTATAAAGTCTCAACATTACATTTGTGCTTTTAAATTCTAGTTCTCTCAAAATGAATGCTAACCTTTTGCCTTCCTTACCACTGACTCAACCTGCAAAATCCCAAGTCCCTTTGCATTTTTGAATTTCCTCTCCATTTAAAAAATAGGCAATGTCTTTATTCCTTCTACCAAAGTGCATGGCCATACTTTTCCCAGCACTGTATTCCATCTGCCATTTCTTTACCCATTTTCCTAATCTGTCTAAGTCCTTCTGCAGACTCCCTGCTTCCTCAACACTCCCTGCCCTTCCACTTATCTTTGTATCATCCACAAAATTTGCCACAAAGCCATCAATTCTGTCATCAAAATCATTGACATATAATGTAAAAAGAAGTGGCACCAACACGGACCTTTGTGGATCACCACTAATCACCAGCAACCAATCAAAAAAGTCTCCCTTTATTCTCATTCTTCGTTTGCTGCCAATCAGCCAATGCTCTATCCATGCTAGTAGCTTTCCTGTAATACCAAACTGTAGGCTCTTAATGTGTTAAACAGCCTCAAGTGTGGGAAATTATCAAAAGCTTTCTGAAAATCCAAGTACACAACGTCTGTCAATTTTCCTCTGTCTACCCTGCTTGTTATTTCTTCAAAGAATTCCAACAGATTTATCAGGCACGATTTTCCTTTAAGGAAAACATGCTGACTTCAGCCTATGTTACCATGCGCCTCCAAGTACCCTGAAACCACATTCTTAATGATCAACTCCAACATCTTCCCATCCACTGTGGTCAGACTAACTGGCTTATAATTTCCTTTCTTCTGACTCTCTTCTTGAAAAGTGGAGTGATATTTGTAATTTTTCAATCATCTGGAAACATGCCATAATCTATTAATTCTTGAAAGATCATTACTAATGCCTCTACAATCTCTTCAGTAACCTCTTTCAGAACCCTGAGGTGTAGTCCATCTGGTCCAGGTGACCTCCACTTCTCTTCTAAGCCACAGTGCTAGTCTCAGTGCCAGAGACCTAATCGCCATGGTTTCCCCCTGTAGGTTGTCACCCTCAACAGTATTCAAAACAGCCACATGGGTACTTTGAGCTGGCTGCTCATTTCCCTTATTTCTCCTGGCAGTCACTCAGTTATCCACCTCCTGCAACCTAGGGATGACTACCTCCCTGTAGCTCCTATCTATCATTTCCTCAGTCTCCTATATGAGCCCAATCTAATCGAGCTACAGCTCCAGTTCCTTAACACGTTCTCTGAGTAGCTGCAGCTCGGTGCACCAGGTGCAGATGTGGTTATCTGAGAGGCTGTGAGTCTCACAGAATTCCCACATCTTACACAAAGAACATAACACCCTGGAGTCATCCTCACTACTCTAACTATACATAACAGAGGCATGAAGAATAAAGAAGAGGAAGAAGAGCCTTACCAGATACTTACCCTGCCCAAGCCTGATGAGCCAAAGCCAAAGTCTCCTCACTCTAACACTGGCCCACTCCAACAACGGCTGCTCCACTAATAATCTTCCATGATATCACCAACCTTCGTGCCATCTGCAGACTTACTAACAAACCCTTCCAACTTACTCATTCAAGTCATTTAGAAGAATCACATACAACAAGCATCTAAGAACAGATCCCTGCAGAACACGATTGGTTACTGACCTCCAGGCAGAATTTGTGATATTTACTGCCATTCTTTGCCTTCTGTGAGTAAGCCAATTCTAAATTGAAAGATTAATTCTGAAGTTTCCGTGGGTCTCAAACCCCTGGTTTTCTGAATGACCCTACCATGGGAACATGTGGGTTTTCCCCAAGTGCTCTGGTTTCCTCTTGCCAGAGGAAGACACACCAGGTAGGTGAATTGGTCACTGTTATTTGATCAGTGACTAGGTTAGGGTTAAACCGAGGTAGGCAGGGGTTTCTGGAGTGATGCAGATCAAGGAGCATAATCTGAGCTGTATCAATCAATCAATAAATAATATAAATACATTACCTTGTCTTACTAAAATCCATATACACCACATGCACTGTCCTACCGTCATCAATTTGCTTCTTCAAAGAATTCAATCAGGCTTGTGAGGTATGACCATGCTGATTATCCCTAAACAGTCTATGCTTTTCCAAAAGCTTGTAAATTCTGTCTCTAAGAAAACTTGTCTCCAATAATTTGTCCACAACTGATGTAACACTCACTATTCTAGAATTCCCAGGGTTATAGTTACTCCCTTTTTTGTACAAAGGAATAACATTTGCCACCCTCCAATTTTCTGGTACTACTGCTGTGGCCAAAGAACATTGCCAATATCATATACCCCTCAGAATTTTGTATACCTCTATTAAATCTCCCCTCATCTCTCGTGTTCCAGTGAAAACAGTCCTATTCTAGTTAAGCTATTCCTCGAGTTCAGGATGTTTTAAGTGCCTCTGACCAGGCCCCTGTATTGTTTACACCAGCTCCCCACAAGGTCTACGGAGATATCTTGTCAGGTGCTGGGGACATATCTAGCCAAATTTGCCCCATGACTGTAATTACCTTCACTTCTGTAATTTCGATATGGTCTATGACTTAACCTCTAGGGTTGACACAGCATTGTGGGTGAAGAGCTGTACTGTGCAATAGTGTTCTATGTTTTACTGGTTGTGATCAGTTCTATAGACTCTGTCCATCTCCCAAGTAAATACAGATGCAGACTGATTTAAGATTACCCCTATCTCCTTTGTCTCCATGCATAGATGAACACACTGGTTTTCAAGAGGAACAGTTTGTCCCTTGCTACCCTTTCGCTCAATGTATCTGTAGAAGCCCTATGAATTCTCCTTCACCCCATATGCCAGAGCAACCTCATGTCTTCCTTTATCACTCTTGATTCTGCTGTTAAATGTTCTCTTGCATTTCTTATACTCCTCAAGCACCTCATTGTTCCTTGCTGCTGATTCTTGCTATGCACCTCCTTTTGCTTCTTAACCAGAGTCTCAATAACCTTCGAAACCTAAGGCTGTCTAAAGCCTGTTAGCCTTGCAATTTATTCTAAAAGAAACATACAATTTCACCTTTGAAGGTCTCTCACTTACCAAGAATCCCTTTGCTAGAAAACAACCTATCCTTAACTGATGCCATCAAAATCACCCTTTCTTCAAATTAGAATCTCAACCTGAGAACAAGTCCTATACTTCTCCCTGATTGCCTTGAAACTAATGGAAATACAATCACTCACACTTCTGTCACCTGCCCTGTCTCGTTTTTTAATAGGCGATCCAGTATTGCACTCTCTCGAGTTGGGACCTCTCCATATTGATTAATGAAACTTTCCTAAACACATTTGACAAACACTATCCCATACAGTCCTTTTACAGTATAGTAATCACATTCCACATGTGGATATTTACTACCTCATAACCTTATTTTTCTTTGCAGTTGTCTGCTGTCTCACTACAAATTTGCTCCTCTAAATCTCATTGACTATTGGGTTGTCCATTACTGTAGTCATCCCTTTCATTTTCCTCATTTCCACCCATGTAGCTTCAGTAGGCAAGGGCTCTAGTCTGTTCTAAATGAGCACTGCCGTGACTCTTTTCCTGACTAGTCATACCACTCCTGCTCCTTTAATAATCCCACCCATCTATCGTGTCTAAAGCTCTGAAACTCTGGAATATTGAGATGCTAGTCCTGCCTGTCTTGCAACTAACTCTTACCAATGACTACAGTATCATAATTCCATATGTTGATTCATGCTCCATAGTTCCCCTGCCTTACTTACAATACTCCTTGCTTTGAAAGAGAAGCAGCGGTTCCTCTCTTTGTGTGTAGGTTGAACTAGCTGCTCTGGTATTCTGTTTCCCATCGCCTGCAACCCTTGGAGCCACACTAGCAAACAATCCCACAAGAATATTGGTCCCTCCAGTTCAGGTTCAAACTGCCCCATTCGTACAGCTCTGACCTTCCCTGGAAGAGCCCACTGACCCAAAACTCTGAAGCACTCGCTCCAGCACCATCTTTTTAGTCACATATTTAACTGTATTATTTTCCTATTTCTAGCCTCACTATCACTGGCTCCTAACTCTCTGAATTCACTCTGCAAGACCTCATCACCTTTCCTGCCTATGTCAAAGGTACTGACGTGGACTAGGACCTCTGGCTGCTCACCCTGCCCCTTATCAATGCTATGTACTCAATCCAAGATTCTCCTTACCCAGGCAACTGGGGGAAAATATACCATATGGGAATCAACTCACAAACAAAAGAAAATCTGCAGACACTGGTTATCCAAGCAACACACAAAAAATGCTGGAGGAACTCGAACAAGCCAGGCAACGTCTATGGAAAAAAGTACAGTCGGCATTTTGACCTGTGACACCTTCAGCAGGACTAGAGAATAAAAAATGAGGAGTAGGTTTAAAAGGTGGGGAGGGGAGAGAGAAACACAAGGTGACAGGTGAAACTGGGAGGGGGAGGGATGAAATAAAGATCTGGGAAGTTGATTGGTGAAAGAGATATAGGCTGGAGAAGGGGGAGTCTGACAGGAGAGAACAAAAGGCCATGGAAGAAAGAAAAGGGGGGAGGAGCACCAGAGGGAGGTGATGGGCAGGCCATGAGATATGGTAAGAGAGGGAAAAGGGGTGGAGAATGGTGAAGGGGGTGGGGGGCATTACCGGAAATTCGTACATGCCATCAGGTTGGAGGCTACCCAGACGGAATATGGGGTGTTGTTCCTCCAACCTGAGTGTGGCCTCATCGCAACAGTGGAGGAGGCCATGGATTGACATATGGGAATGGGAAGTGGAATTAAAATGGGTGGCAATGGGGAAATTCCACTTCTTCTGATGGACAGTGCATAGGTGCACGGTGAAACGGTCTCTTGATCGACTTTGGATCTCACCGATATACAGGAGACCACACCAGGAGCACCAAACAGAGTAAACCTCACCTGGAAGGACTGCTTTGGGCCCTGAATGGTAGTGTGTGAGGAGGTGCAGGGGCAGGTGTTGCGCTTGTTCTACTTGCAAGGAGGGAGATCAGTGGGGAGGAATGAATGGACAAGGGAGTTGCATAAGGAACGATCCCTGTGAAAAGCGAAAACTGAGGGGGAGGGAAAGATGGTGGTAGGATCCCGTTGGAGATGGTGGAAGCTCTGGAGAATTATGTGCAGGGGTGGTGGGTGAGGACGAGGAACCCTATCCCTGATAAAGTGTCGGGAGGATGGCGTAAGAGCAGACTTGTCTGAAATGGAAGAGATGCAGTTGAGGGCAGTGTTAATGATGGAGGAAGGGAACCCCTTTCTTTGAAAAAGGAGGACATCTCTTTTCTGGAATGAGAGCAGTTGTGGCAGAGATGGAGGAATTGAGAGAAGAGGGTGGCATTGTTACAAGTAACAGGGTGGGAAGAGGTATAGTCCAGGTAGCTGTGAGAGTCCATGGGTTTATAATAGACATCAGTAGATAAGCTGTCTCCTGAGAGAGAGAGACAGAGAGATCAAGACAGGGGAGGGATGTGTTAGAAATGGACCAGGTAAATTTGAGGGCAGGGTGGAAGTTGGAGGCAAAGTTGATATAGTAGATGAACGAACGGCGTGGGTGCAGGAAGCAGCACCAATGCAGTTGTCGATGTAGTGTAGGAAAAGTGGGGGATGGACACCAGTGTAGGCTTGGAATATAGACTGTTACGTGCATCTAACAAAAGGGAGGCATAGCTGGGACCCATGTGAGCGCCCAAGGCTACACCTTTTGTTTGAAGGAAGTGCAAGGAGCCAAAGGAGAAATTAGTTAGAGTGACGATAAGTTCTGCTAGGTGGAAGAGAGTGGTGGTGGAGGGGAATTGGTTGGGTCTGGTGTCCAGAAGGAAACGGAGAACATTGAGGCCTTCCTGGCAGATACAATATAGGAATCTGGTTCTTGTCCACAGAACCTCCCGTCTGTTTCCCTAACTAATAAATCTCCTATCACTTTTATTCTCCTCTTCTAAACACTTCCTTTATGAAGAGCTAGATTCAATGCCAGAGATCTGTGGCTTCCCTCTACTAGAACTCACTTCCATCTCCCTTATAGTATCCAAAACAAAAAGCAATTCTTTGATAGTGTGGATCAGTACTTAGAGATATGATGTAGTTACAGAGACTTGGATGACTCAGGGACAGGATTGGTTACTTCAAGTGCCAGGTTTTAGATGTTTCAAAAAAGTCAGGGAGGGATTCAAAAGAGGTGGGGGCATGGCACTGTTGATCAGAGATAGTGTCACAGCTGCAGAAAAGGTGGACGCCATGGAGGGATTGTCTGCAGAGTCTCTGTGGGTGGAGGTTAGGAACAGGAAGGAGTCAATAACTTCATTGGGTGTTTTTTATAGGCCACCTGATAGTAACAGGGATATCGAGGAGCAGATAGGGAAACAGATCCTGGAAAGCTGTAATGATAACAGAGTTGTCATGATGGGAGATTTTAATTTCCTAAATATCGATTGGCATCTCCCTTGAGCAAGAAGTTTAAATGGGGTGGAGTTTGTTAGGTGTGTTCAGGAAGGTTTCTTGACACAGTATGTAGATAAAGGAGAGGCTGTACTTGATTTGGTATTGGGAAATGAAACTGGTCAGGTGTCAGGTCTCTCAGTGGGAGAGCATTTTGGAGATAGTGATCATAATTCTATCTCCTTTACAATAGCATTGGAGAGAGATAGGAACAGACAAATTAGAAAAGCGTTTAATTGGAGTAAGGGGAATTATGAAGCTATCAGGCAGGAAATTGGAGGCTTAAATTGGAAACGAATGTTCTCGGGGAAAAGTACGGAAGAAATGTGGCAAATATTCAGGGGATATTTGTGTAGAGCTCTGTATAGGTGTGTTCCAATGAGACAGGGAAGTTATGGTAGGGTACAGGAACTGTGGTGTACTAAGGCTGTAATAAGTCTAGTCAAGAAGAAAAGAAAAGCTTACAAAAGGTTCAGGGAGCTAGGCAATGTTAGAGATCTAGAAGATTATGCTCCCAGGAAAGAGCTCAAGAAGGAAATTAGGAGAGCCAGAAGGGGCCATGAGAAGGCCTTGGTGGGCAGAATTAAGGAAAACCCCAAGGCATTCTACAAGTATGTGAAGAGTAAGAGGAAAAGACGTGACAGAATAGGACTTAGCGTCCACTCAGCGGAGAAGATCCTTGGCTGTTAATGAAGAAAAGAGCTGAAAAAAATTACTGCTGACTCCACCAATCCTAGCAATCACCTATTCAAGATGCTACAAGTCCATCACCACCAGGACTACACATCATCTCTGAAGCTTGTTTCCTGTAGCTATCCAGTTTCACAACCAAACTCACTCACCCTGACTGTCCCTGCAGTATGGTCTTTCCTGCTCTCCTTGTTCATATGTTCACCTTTGTTTAAGTTTTATTATTGACATTTGCACAAGTGACTGTTAGAGCCACAGAAAAGTAAAGCATAGAAACAGGCCCTTTGGCCCATCTGGTCTGTGTGAACCATTTAAACTGTCTACACCACTTGACCATAGGCCTCCATACAATCCATATGCCTATCCAAACTTCTCTTAAATGTTAAAATTGAGCACACATGCATTACTTGTGCTGGCAGCTTGTTCCACACACTCAGGACCCTCTGAGTGAAGAAGCTTCATCATGTTCCTTTTGAAATGTTCACCTTTCACCCTTAACCCATGACCTCTAGTTGCAGACCAATCCAAGCTCAGTGGAAAATGCCTGCCTGCATTTACCCTATCTATATCCCTCAAAGTTTTGTATACCTCTATCTAATCTCCTCTCAGCTTTCTACATTCCAAGGAATAAAGTCCTAATGTATTCAGTCTTTCCACATAACTCAGGTCCTCCAGGCCTGGCAACATCCTTGTAAATCTCCTCTGCACTCTTTCAACCTTATTTACATCTTTCCTGTAGGAAGGTGACCAAAACTGCACACAATAATCCAAATTAGGTCTCATCAATGTCTTATACAACTTCAACATAGCATCCCGTCTCCTGTGCTCAGTACAAACAAGAGAAAATCTGCAGATGCTGGAAAACAATGCAAAACACACAAAATGCTGGAGGAACTTAGCAAACCAGGGAGCATCAATGGAAAAAAGATGATAGTATCCTTGCAGGGGAAACTAGTGCTACACCTGTCCCAACACCTCCTCCCTCACTACCATTCAGGGCCTCAAACTGTCCTTCCGGCTAATGTGACACCTCCTCCCTCACTACAGTTCAGGTCCCCAAACAGTCTTTTTGGCTAAGGCGACACCTCCTCCCTCACTACCATTCAGGGCCTCAAACTGTCCTTCCGGCTAATGTGACACCTCCTCCCTCACTACCATTCAGGGCCTCAAACTGTCCTTCCGGCTAATGTGACACCTCCTCCCTCACTACCATTCAGGGCCTCAAACTGTCCTTCCGGCTAATGTGACACCTCCTCCCTCACTACCATTCAGGGCCTCAAACTGTCCTTCCGGCTAATGTGACACCTCCTCCCTCACTACAGTTCAGGTCCCCAAACAGTCTTTTTGGCTAAGGCGACACCTCCTCCCTCACTACCATTCAGGACTCCAACAGTCCTTCCGGCTAAGGTGAAACTTCAGATATGAGTCTGTTGGGGGTCATATACAATGTCCAGTGCTCCCAGTGTGGCCTCCCGTATATCATAGAAACATAGAAAACCTACAGCACAATACAGGCCCTTTTGCCCACAAAGTTGTGCTGAACATGTCCCTACCTTAGAAATTACTAGGTACCCATAGCCCTCTATTTTTCTAAGCTCCATGTACCTATCCAAAAGTCTCTTAGAGGACCCTATCATATCTGCCTCCACCACTGTTGCTGGCAGCCCATTCTACGCACTCACCACTCTCTGAGTAAAAAACTTACCCCTGACATCTCCTCTGTACCTACTCCCAAGCACCTTAAACCTGTACCCTCTTGTGGCAGCCATTTCAGCCCTGGGAAAAAGCCTCTTACTATCCATACGATCAATGCCTTTCATCATCTTGTACACCTCTATCAGGTCATCTCTCATACTCTGTTGCTCCAAGGAGAAAAGGCCGAGTTCACTCAACCTATTCTCATAAGGCATGCTCCCCAATCCAGGCAACATTCTTGTAAATTTCTTCTGCACACTTTCTATGGTTTCCACATCCTTCCTGTAGTGAGGTGACCAGAACTGAGCACAGTACTCCAAGTGGGGTCTGGCCAGGGTCCTATGTAGCTGCAACATTACCTTTTGTCTCCTAAATTCAATTCCACGATTGATGAAGGCCAATACACCGGATGCCTTCTTAACCACAGAGTCAACCTGCGTAGCTGCTTTGAGCATCCTATGGACTTGGATCCCTCTGATCCTCCAAGAGTTTTACCAATAATACTATATTCTGCCATCATATTTGACCTACCAAAATGAACCACTTCACACTGATCTGGGTTGAACTCCATTTGCCATTTCTCAGCCCAGTTTTGCATCCTATCGATGTTTTGCTGTAACCTCTGACAGCCCTCCACACTATCCACAACACCTCCAACCTTTGTGTCATCAGCAAACTTACTAACCCATCCCTCCATTTCCTCATCCAGGTCATTTATAAAAATCACGAAGAGTAAGAGTCCCTGAGCAGATCCCTGAGACCCAATGTAGATTGGGAGACCATTTCACCAAGCACCTACACTCCATCATCCAGAAGAAGTGGGATCTCCCAGTGGCCACCTATTCTAATTCCACATCCCATTCCCATTCCAACATGTCAATCCATGGCCTCGTTTACTGTCACGATGAGGCCACACTCAGGTTGGTGGAGCAACACATATTCTCTCTGAGCAGTCTCCAACCTGATGGCATGAACATCGATTTCTCAGACTTCCGGTAATGCCCTCCCCCCCTTCTCTATTCCCCATACCCCTTTCCCTCTCTCACCTTACATCCTTGCCTGCCGATTGCCTCCTTCTGGTCACAGTCTGAGGTCTCAACAAATTTATTCATCTGAGTCCCACGGAATGTTGAGGGGTTCTGTAATATAGCCCCATTAACATGTTCATACCTTTCTTATTCCTCAGTTTTACCCGTAAAAGTTCACGAGACGAGTTCTCCCAGTCTGTACTGACTGAGCACTGCCGTGACATTTTCTATGATTAGTGTTGCCAGTCCTCCTCCTTTAATCTTTCCCACTCTGTTGCATCTACAACAATGGAACCCCGAAATATTGAGCTGCCTGTCCTGTCCATCCTGCAGTCGAGTCTCACTAATGGCTACAATTTCATAATTCCATGTATTGATCCATGCCCTGCGCTCATCTGCCTTTACTACGATACCTCCTGCATTGAAATATACACAGCTCAGGTCATTAATTGCAGTACACTCAAACTTTTGATTCCTGACTTTGTCTGAAGTCTTAACAACAGTTGTCTCCACAACCTCAAATTGTTGATTGCTCATGACTGTTTGCACTATTTTCTTGTGAACATTTGGTTGCTACTGTGTTGCCTGTTACTGGGATTGTGCTGTATTTTATGAACCATAATCATTTCTGGTATGTTTTGCATATTGGTAATGAAGTGATTCTGATTACAGTGATTGCACCTTTCTAACAAACTTTTGTGTTGTATCCATATAAACTCTGTGGATAAGCCCTCCATTAAGTCCCCACTGAGTGAGTCCTGTTTAATACTGCATCGTCCCCCATCTATTTCCTCCATCTCTATCTTCTCTAAACATCAATACCCTGGAACATTAAGCATCCAGTTGTTTCCCTCTTTCAATCAAGTCTTTGAAATGGTCGCAACAACATAGTTCCATTAATGTTCATCGCCATTACCCCTAAAGCTCCCAGCATTAAAATAAACACATTTCAAACCATTCATCCATTGTGTCTAATACCTCGCTTCTGTCTGTTCTTCCCTACAGAGTTAGACTCGTGGCATCTATTTTTCTCTCAATCCCTGCACATTCAGAGTTGGTGCTCTGGTTCCCATCTCCTTGCCAAACTAGTTTAAACAATGCCGAGCAGAACCAGCCAAGCTCCCAGTCACTGGGAAGGGAAAGAGTTATGGTAAAGAACCAGACAAGTTCCCAGTCACTGGGAAGGGAAAGAGTTATGGTAAAGAACCAGACAAGTTCCCAGTCACTGGGAAGGGAAAGAGTTATGGTAAAGAACCAGCCAAGTTCCCAGTCACTGGGAAGGGAAAGAGTTATGGTAAAGAACCAGCCAAGTTCCCAGTCACTGGGAAGGGAAAGAGTTATGGTAAAGAACCAGCCAAGCTCCCAGTCACTGGGAAGGGAAAGAGTTATGGTAAAGAACCAGCCAAGTTCCCAGTCACTGGGAAGGGAAAGAGTTATGGTAAAGAACCAGCCAAGCTCCCAGTCACTGGGAAGGGAAAGAGTTATGGTAAAGAACCAGCCAAGCTCCCAGTCACTGGGAAGGGAAAGAGTTATGGTAAAGAACCAGCCAAGCTCCCAGTCACTGGGAAGGGAAAGAGTTATGGTAAAGAACCAGCCAAGCTCCCAGTCACTGGGAAGGGAAAGAGTTATGGTAAAGAACCAGCCAAGTTCCCAGTCACTGGGAAGGGAAAGAGTTATGGTAAAGAACCAGTCAAGCTCCCAGTCACTGGGAAGGGAAAGAGTTATGGTAAAGAACCAGCCAAGCTCCCAGTCACTGGGAAGGGAAAGAGTTATGGTAAAGAACCAACCAAGCTCCCAGTCACTGGGAAGGGAAAGAGTTATGGTAAAGAACCAGCCAAGCTCCCAGTCACTGGGAAGGGAAAGAGTTATGGTAAAGAACCAGTCAAGCTCCCAGTCACTGGGAAGGGAAAGAGTTATGGTAAAGAACCAGCCAAGCTCCCAGTCACTGGGAAGGGAAAGAGTTATGGTAAAGAACCAACCAAGCTCCCAGTCACTGGGAAGGGAAAGAGTTATGGTAAAGAACCAGCCAAGCTCCCAGTCACTGGGAAGGGAAAGAGTTATGGTAAAGAACCAGCCAAGCTCCCAGTCACTGGGAAGGGAAAGAGTTATGGTAAAGAACCAGCCAAGTTCCCAGTCACTGGGAAGGGAAAGAGTTATGGTAAAGAACCAGTCAAGCTCCCAGTCACTGGGAAGGGAAAGAGTTATGGTAAAGAACCAGCCAAGCTCCCAGTCACTGGGAAGGGAAAGAGTTATGGTAAAGAACCAACCAAGCTCCCAGTCACTGGGAAGGGAAAGAGTTATGGTAAAGAACCAGCCAAGTTCCCAGTCACTGGGAAGGGAAAGAGTTATGGTAAAGAACCAGCCAAGCTCCCAGTCACTGGGAAGGGAAAGAGTTATGGTAAAGAATCAGCCAAGCTCCCAGTCACTGGGAAGGGAAAGAGTTATGGTAAAGAACCAGCCAAGTTCCCAGTCACTGGGAAGGGAAAGAGTTATGGTAAAGAACCAGCCAAGCTTCCAGTCACTGGGAAGGGAAAGAGTTATGGTAAAGAATCAGCCAAGCTCCCAGTCACTGGGAAGGGAAAGAGTTATGGTAAAGAATCAGTCAAGCTCCCAGTCACTGGGAAGGGAAAGAGTTATGGTAAAGAATCAGCTAAGCTCCCAGTCACTGGGAAGGGAAAGAGTTATGGTAAAGAACCAACCAAGCTCCCAGTCACTGGGAAGGGAAAGAGTTATGGTAAAGAATCAGCTAAGCTCCCAGTCACTGGGAAGGGAAAGAGTTATGGTAAAGAACCAGCCAAGTTCCCAGTCACTGGGAAGGGAAAGAGTTATGGTAAAGAACCAGCCAAGTTCCCAGTCACTGGGAAGGGAAAGAGTTATGGTAAAGAATCAGCTAAGCTCCCAGTCACTGGGAAGGGAAAGAGTTATGGTAAAGAACCAGTCAAGCTCCCAGTCACTGGGAAGGGAAAGAGTTATGGTAAAGAATCAGCTAAGCTCCCAGTCACTGGGAAGGGAAAGAGTTATGGTAAAGAACCAGCCAAGTTCCCAGTCACTGGGAAGGGAAAGAGTTATGGTAAAGAACCAGTCAAGTTCCCAGTCACTGGGAAGGGAAAGAACCTGTGACTTGTCTATGGTTCCCAGGACTAAGCATGAGCATTGCTCTGTCCACTCCCCACCCATATCCTCTAAAGAACTTAATGGAAACTTTCAATGTTTTGTATGCTATAATACTGTGAGTCCTTTCACAATCCCCTAATGTCCTGTGGCAGTGAGCAGATGCAAGAATCTTCCTAATCTGTAGTTTTCTAATGTCAGGGCAATTCATGCTTTGCAAAAAGGTGACCCAGTGGTGGAGCCCCAGCTGGTAGGACTGGTAGTACATACCATTACATATAAAAGGTGTTGCAATAGCCCGGCTGATCTTAAGGCATAGGAATAAAAACATTAACACAGCTTTGACTAAGGATGAAGTCTAGTTGACAAAAGAAGGGATGTAGTGAGGATAAGGTACTCTGGGCCTCATCTCCAGACAACCAGACTCCATCCTCCATCACCTCTGCCGTCTCAATCAGTCTGCCAGCACATCATCCTCTCAGCCTTCCAAAGGGCACTTCCCTTTCTGACTTCTACTTCTTTTAAACTCTGTTCCCCTTCTCACAGCACTTTCCCGCACAGCTGCTGGATGTGCAGCCCTGTCCTCTCACACATCCCTTCCCACCAAGCAGAACCACAAACAATCCTTCCAGGCAAATCAGCAATTTATTTGCACTTTTTCCAGTCTTGTGTACTGCATCAGTGTTTGGAATATGGTTTCCTTCATTCTGCACAAACCAAAAGCAGATTTGGTGGTTGTTTTGTTGAACATCTCCATTCAATGTGTGAAGGTTTCAAAACATACAGTTAATGTCAGAGAAATGTACACAATATACATCCTAAAGTGCTTTTTCTTCGGAACTATCCTCAAAAACAGAGGAGTGCCAAAAAAGAAAGAATGACAGTTAAATGTTAGAACCCTACAGCTTTTCCCCGACCAGCTCCCCTCCCTCCCGTGTGCAAGTGGCAGCAAGCAACAATCCCCCCTCTCCCCACCAGCAAAAAAAAGCATCAGCATCCGCCAAACGTGAGCAAAGCAACAGCAGAGACACAGACTTGCAGTAACACCAAAGACTTTGTGTTGCACCCAGTATACGACATACCACAGGCTCTCTCTCTCTCCCTAATGAGGGAGAAAGAGATGTCTCCTTTTCACAGTGAGAGGGGAGACATAACAAACAACTCACTGATTTATGATGTTAAAAGACCATTGCATTGTCTTTTCCGAGCTCTGTGCCCAAAGTTCTTGGGTCTCTGGACACACAGCCAGAGATCTTCCATCTCCCACGACACACCGATCTCCTGCCCAGACACCAACCTTGGATCCCCCCATCTCCAGAGCCATGAGATCTCGAAACTCTGAAGGCGAGCTGAGCTCTTGGTGTGCTGAATAGCAGCCAGTCGTGAAACCCCAAGAGCGGGTCCCATTCCCTCAAAAAACCATAGTCAGCGTGTAACTCCAGGCCAGGGTCTTCAAAAGAACCCTGAAAGGGAAAATTTGAGATATTAAATATAGAAATAGAGCTGTTTCCGAAGGTGCGAGCAAAGGAGTCACCATTAAGTGCCATTAATCCTCCTAAGGTGAACCCAACCTTCAGTCACCTGTCACATAGGCATCCCACTCGCCCTTTGGCCTCCTACACTATTTCAGCACAAAGTTAAGGCACAGCACAACACCTTCTGTCTAGGCATGTTACAACCCTCAAAGCTCAGCTTTGAACTCAACAATTTCACATCATTAACCATTCCAATTTTGTATCTGACATTTTCAGCCTCCTCTATCATATTTCATATTTCAGATTTCATTCTCCTTTTCCTTTCTTCCTCCAGACCTTCCTCTTCGCCTCTCTCTGAGCCAGCACCTCCAATTGTGACAGTCAGCCTCTCATAGTCTTCCTCTATCTCATATATGTCTTTCTCCTGGAATTTCAAAATTGTTTAATTTTGAGCTTTCATAGCCCTGCAGGGTTGACTCGATATCTCTACACAGATGCTGCCTCATATGCTGGATGTTTATTGCACTGAAAAATTCTGTGTTAAATTAAATAAGGTTGTAACATTTCATCATCCAGTTATTACAGTTTGTCTGCTAATTTCCAGTGCCATTATTTTAATTATCAAGTTCCTGAACTTCACAAGACAAATTCTGCAGGGATCATGGAAACCTTTCTCAGGATCCTGAGATCATTTGACTTAATTTGTGTTTATGGTGGAGAAAAATACGTACAAATATTTAGCCAAACAATCAAAGATTTATGATCCACTGTTGTTTAGTTAAAATACGTAGCTATTTTGCTTGGCTGTTTACAGTGCAGTGGGGAGATTGTGATTGGTCTCGTTTTCTCATTTCCCTGGATTTGAATTGGGTTGGATCTGTGCTGCCACTCCTGAGAGCCAGTGGAGACTGGAGCCTCAAATTGTTTGGTACAATCTCCCTCATTGCCAGTGTAAAGTACAAATGGCTACTGTGCAGATTCACAGTGGCCACAATGTGCCAGTCAGCTCCACAAGGAACTGGAGGAGGAACAAAGAGGTGTTTGTGTCGTATGAAGGCACCATGTCACCTAGTCTTTGAGAGAGTCAAGATGGGTGTTGTACCAGAACACAGAACATAGAACAGTACAGCACAGAAACAGGCCTTTCTACCTATGATGCAGTGCTAATCTACTTAAGCTAATGACAGCTAATCTCTTCTGCTTGAATACAGCCCACATCCCTCCATTCTCTGCATGTACATGTGCCTACCTAAAAGCCTCTTAAACACTTCTATCATATTAGCTTCCACCACCATCCTTGTAAATGCACCCCAGACATCTATCTCACATTTTGCAAAAAAACTTGCTACACCTCACAAAAACCTCTCCCAGACTTACTTTAAAATACATGTCCTCTAGTGTTATGCATTTCAAACCTGCCTACTCTATCTATGCTTCTCAGACTTCTATCAGGTCTCCCTTCAGCCAAAACTATTCCAGAGAAACATCCCTAATTTGCCAAATCATGCCTTATAATCCAGGCTGCATCTTAGTAAACCTCTCCAAAGCCTCCACATCCATCCTATTAGAGGGCAGCCTAATCGGAATTTTATAAAGTTGTAACATAGTGTAACTTCCTAGCTCTTGAACTCAATGCCTCGACTAATAAAAGCAGACATGTCATACCTCTTCTTTACCACTATGTCAAATCATGTGATGTTCAGAGAGCTGCAGACTTAGACCCCAGATCCCTCTGTATATCAATGCTGTGTCAGGGTCCGGTCTGGTCCGGAATCCGCGTTCCGGGTCTCGATCCGGTCCGAGGGCTCCGGACTCCGGGTCCTGCAGTTGTCCCTCCCGTCACCCGTGAACGAGTTAGGACCCTTCAGGCTCAAGGAGGCACACCTGTGACTCATTGAGCTGCAGGTGCTTATAAGGGGCCTTGGGACTGGGACCAGGCGGGTGGCCGTTTTGTTCTGTTTCCTATTCTCCGCCAGCTCCAAACTCGTCTCTGCATTCTGTGATCCCACCCGGGCTCAGATCGACTCCTCATCATGCTTCTCTGCCCCATACCAGTACTGCCAGGGTGGTCCTCTCCCCCACCTTTCTTCCCATGCACTGGTCCCGCTTCTCCGCTCGTTTGTGTTGTTAGCGTGGTCGTGCTTGTCTGCCAGCCTTTCCCGATTTTCCTGTTATCATGACTGTTGTGTTGGTCACGCTGGACCTATGTCCGTTCCTATCCCTTGCCTCCGTCGGGCGGATCCGGGCGACCTGCCGCTGCCCGGCGGTGGTTCTGCCCGTTCCTATCCCTTGCCTCCGTCGGGCAGGCCCGGCTGGTCTGCCGCTGCCCAGCGGGGGTTCTGCCCTGTCCTCCTCTTCCGCCCGAACCCTGGGATTGTGCCCCGCACCCGCCTAGGGGTCTGCGTCGTGCCCAGGCCTCCGGTGTTTCCGTCTGGGAGGCGGCCCTTCCCGGGATATATGTGGCCCGCCCAGGGAGGGCTCTCCGCCAGCCTATCTAGCCACCTAGACCTGTCTGCCTGCCTGAACCCCGGGGACCTGTCTTCCTGAACCCCGGGGACCTGTCTGCCTGCCTGCCTGAACCCCGGGGACCTATCTGCCTGAACCCCGGGGACCTGTCTACCTGCCTGAACCCCGGGAGCCTGCCTACCTGCCTGCCTGAACCCCGGGAACCTGTCTGCCTGAACTCAAACTCCGGGAGCCCGTTCCGCTTTGCCTGCCTGAACCCCGGGAGCCCGTTCCGCTCCACCTGCCTGAACTCCGGGACCCGCTCCGCTCTGCCTGCCTGAACTCCGGGAGCCCGCTCCGCTCTGCCTGCCTGAACCCCGGGAGCCCGTTCCGCTCCGCCTGCCTGACACTCTATCGACCTGAACCCCAGCACTACCCTTAAATGCCATGGCATCCCCATCCTGTCCTCCCGCTAGTACTTCAGTGTCTGCGTCCTGCATTTGGGTCCATCCAGCCACGTACCTGACATGCTGTTAATGATCCTCTATTAACTGTGTACTTTCCATATAACCATATAACAATTACAGCACGGAAACAGGCCATCTTGGCCCTTCTAGTCCATGCCGAACGCTTACTCTCACCCAGTCACACTGACCCGCATTCAGCCCATAACCCTCCATTCCTTTCCTGTCCATATACCTATCCAATTTTACTTTAAATGACAATATCAAAGCTGCCTCTACCACTTCTACTGGAAGCTCGTTCCACACAGCTACCACTCTCTGAGTAAAGAAGTTCCCCCTCGTGTTACCCCTAAACTTTTGCCCCTTAACTCTCAACTCATGTCCTCTTGTTTGAATCTCCCCTACTCTCAATGAAAAAAGCCTATCCACGTCAACTCTATCTATCCCGCTCATAATTTTAAATACCTCTATCAAGTCCCCCCTCAACCTTCTATGCTCCAAAGAATAAAGACCTAACTTGTTCAACCTTTCTCTGTAACTTAGGTGCTGAAACCCAGGTAACATTCTAGTAAATCTCCTCTGTACTCTCTCTATCTTGTTGACATCTTTCCTATAATACAGTGACCAGAACTGTACACAATACTCCAAATTTGGCCTCACCAATGCCTTGTACAATTTTAATTTCCCTTTAATTCTGATCTCCCAAAATACAACACCTCACACTTGCTCAGATTAAAACTCACCTGCCATTTCTTTGCTTAAGTATGCTACTGAATTATTATCCTCTGGCAATCTTCTAGTCTGCCACCAAACTTTCTAACGTACCCATCCAAGAGGTCCCAGTACAGATCCCTGTGGAACACCACTAATCACAGGCCTCCAGCCAGACTAAGCTCCATAAACTACTAGTCTGTCTCCTATGTGTAAGCCCATTCTAAATCCAAATGACAAAATCACCATGGGTCCCATTTATTTTATTCTTCTGGTTGAGGCTATCATAAAGGACTTAGTCAAACCACGAGGGACCGGTGAAACATTGTCATCTTAGGTTTTTGTTTAATTGGAACAACTAAGTAATTTGAGTTCTTCTCCAGAAAAGAATTTGCTTTCCAATGGCTAGGATTTGAATTTGAAGGTGAATGGGTACCCAAGTGACTTAATTACTGATTTACAAATACTGGATTTACAAATCCCCACTGCATGGGGATACCTGGAGCTGGGCAATAGAATCTGCAAAATGAACCCAGGTTCTCCTGGTTAGGAGACACTTCTGCACGTTGGGACTTGGAAATCTATTCCAAATCTATTGGAACTCCTGAGGAACATCAACATGGCTGTCCCCAGACTTGGTGGAATCTATGGCAAGTTATGAGAAATGCAGGAGAGGAGATTACTGGATCCTTAACAGAGATTTTTGTATTATACATTTGAGGTCATAGAGAATTGGAGAAGAGCCGATGTTGTTCCTCCATTTAAGAAGGTGAATAGAGACATAACAGGAACAATAGGTTGGTGAGCCTTACATCAGGGATAGGGAAATTACTGGAAAAGATTACGAGGGATATGATATGCACACTTCTGGAAAAGGATGGACTTATTGCATTAGGGATAGTCATCATGATTTTGTGCAGGGAATGTCATATCATATACATTTGACTGAGATTTTTTGAGAAGGTAACAAAGGTGATTGGTGAGGATAAGGCAGTAAATGTTGTTGACATATATTTTAGTAAAGCTTTCAGGACCCTCAGAGTAGGCAGATCCAGAAGATTAAGATATGTGGGATTCATCCAGACTTCATAGACTGGATTCAAAATTGGCTTGGCCATAGAAGTCAGAGAGTAGTGATGGAGAGGTGCTATTCTGACTGCAGGTCTGTGACCTTTGGTGTTCCTTAAGCATCTGTGCTGGGACCTTTTGTGTGCGATTTATATTGCTGATGCAGATGAAAATTTTGTGTAAACCAATTTGCAAAACAATAGATGACATGAAAATTGGTAGAGTTATGCATAGTGAAGAAGGTTGTCAAAGGATCCAATAGGATATAGTCAAGTTGGAAATAAGGGTCAAGAAATGTTAGATGTGGTTGAATCCAGACAAATGTGACATGTTCTATGTAGTGAAGCCAAATATAAGGGAAAAGTATGCAGTAATTGGCAGGACCTTCAAGAGTATTGATACACATTATGTACAATATAGTAGCTTGCGTATTATCGGGATCTTGGAGTGGAAATGGCAACGCAAGTGAACGTGGTGGTAAAGAAGGTATCTGGGATCTTGCCTTTATTGAGCATAAAAATCTGAAAGTCATGTTGCAGCTGTATAAAACTTGTTAGGCCGCATCTGGAGTATTGTGTGAAGTTCTGGTTGTCGCATATTTGAAGGATGCGGAGGCTTTCGAGAGGGTGCAAAAGAGGTTCACCAGGATGCTAGCCGGATTAGGGCGATTAGCTATAAGGGGGAGTAACTTAGATCATTGTCTCTGGAGTAATAGAAGCTGAGGAGAAACCTGAAATAAGTAAACAAAGTTATAAGAGGTGTATATAGGGTAGATGGCAAATGGGTGGAAATGTCAAATACTGGAGGCCATAGTTTAAGGTGAGATGGGGAAAGTTTAAAGGAGATTGATGTTGTTTTTACACAGAGACAGGTGAGTGCCTGGAATACGCTGCCTGGGAAAGTGGTAGAAGTAGATATGACAGAGACATTTAGCACAGTCACTTGAACAGACAGAGAAGGATTGATATAGACCATGTATGGTTTAAATTGACATCATGTTTGGCACAGACATCACTGGCTGATGAGCCTCTTCCTGTGCTCTACATTTCCTGTGTTAATAGTAATAGATGCTGGACTAGTTTTCTATTTGAAATTCAGATTGATGGGTTTCCTTCATAAACAAGGCAGGTGAACTTAGAGCATGGATCAATACGTGGAACTGTGACGTTGTGGCCATTACAGAGACTTGGATGTCTCAGGAGCAGGAATGGCTGCTGAGTGTGCCAGGCTTTAGATGTTTCAAAAAGGACAGGGAGGGAGACAAAAGAGGTGGGGACATGGCATTGCTAATTAGGGATAGTGTCACGGCTGCAGAAAAGGAGGAAGTCATGAAAGAATGGTCTACTGAGTCAGTGTGCGTGGAAGTCAGAAACAGGAAAGGGACAATGACTCTACTGGGTATTTTTATAGACCCCCCAATAGTAATCAGTATATCGAGGAGCAGATAGGGAGGCAGATTCTGGAATGGTGCAATAATAGTAGGGTTGTTGTGATGGAAGATTTTAACTGGTGGTGCAGTGACATCAGCGGCAGACTCTGGAGCGGAGGTTCCCAAGTTCAAACCCAGTCGAGCTCGCAACTCGGCCTCATAGAAAGAAAAACAACTGCGCTGTGAGAAGGACGTGGGGGACCACTCACAGAATCTTCCCTCCAAGACAACCACTTGAAAACAAAGTGGTCGCGAGGCTCTGGCAGAGTATGGCACACAAAAAAAAAATTGCTTGGCATCTCTTTAGTGCAAGGGGTTTAGAGGGGGTGGAGTTTGTTAAGTGTGTTCAGTAAGGTTTCCTGACACTATATGTAGATAAGTCTACAAGAGGAGAGGCTGTACTTGATCTGGTATTGGGAAATGAACCTGGTCAGGTGTCAGATCTCTTGGTGGGAGAGCAATTTGGAGGTAGTGACCACAATTCTATCTCCTCCACCATAGCACTGGAGAGGGATAGGAGCAGACAATTTGGGAAAACATTTAATTGGGGTAGGGGGAAATATGATGCTATTAGGCAGGAACTTGGGAGCAGATGTTCAAAAGGAAATGCACGGCAGAAATGTGGCAAATGTTCAGGGAACATTTGCATGGGGTTCTGCATAGGTATGTTCCATTAAGGCAGGGAAAGGATTGTAGAGTTAAAGAACCATGGTGTACAAAGTATGTAGAAGATTTAGTTAAGAAGAACAGAAAAGCTTACAAAAGGTTTAAGAAACTAGGCACTGTTAGAACTCTAGAAAATTACAAGATAACTAGGAAGGAGCCGAAGAATGAAATTAGGAGAGCCAGAAGGGACCATGAGTAGGCCTTGGTGAGCAGGATTAAGGAAAACCCCAAGACATTTTACAAGTATATGAAGAGCAAGAGGATGAGCTGTGGGAAAATAGGACCATTCAGGTGCAATAGTGGAAACATGTGCATGGAGTTGGAGGAGGTAGCAGAGGTACTTAATGAATACTTTGCTTCAATATTCACCAGGGAAAAAGACCTTGGCAACTGTAGGGATGACTTACAGAGGATTGAAATGCTTGAGCATATAGATATTAAGAAAGAGGATGTGCTGGAGCTTTTGAAAAGCATTAAGTTAGATAAGTCACCAGGACCAGATGAGATATACCCCAGGCTACTGTTGGAAGCAAAGGAGGAGATTGCTGAGCCTCTGGTGATGATCTTTGCATCATCAATAGGGATGGAAGGCATTTGATAAGGCTCCCCATGCAAGCCTCCTTCAGAATGAAGGAGGCATGGGATCCAAGGAGACCTTGCTTTGTGGATCCAGAACTGGCCTGGCCACAGAAGGCAAAGGGTGGTTGTAGATGGTTCGTATTCTACATGAAGTTCAGTGACCAGTGGTGTTCCGCAGGGATCTGTTCTGGGACCCCTCCTCTTTGTGATTTTTATAAATGACCTGGATAAAGAAGTAGAAGGGCGGGTTAATAAGTTTCTGATGACACAAAGGTTGGGGGTGTTGTGGATAGTCCGGCGGGTTGTCAGAGGTTACAGCAGGACATCGATAGGATGCAGTACTGGGCTGAGAAGGGGCAGATGGAGTTCAACCCAGATAAGTGTGAAGTGGTTTATTTTGGTTGATCGAATTTGAAGACAGAATGTAATATAAATGGTAAGAATCTTGGCAGTGTGGAGGATTTGAGAGATCTTGGGGTCCATGTCAATAGGACACTCAAAGCTACTGCGCAGGGTGACATTGTTGTTAAGATGGCGTATGATGTGTTGACATTCATCAACCATGCGATTGAGTTCAAGAACCATGGGGTAATGTTACAGCTGTATAGGACCCCAGTCAGACCCCACCTTTCAGTAAGACCATGACAATCTTTTATGTTAATGCCAAGTTCCAGCACTGGCCCTATTTCTTTCAATTCTCTTATCATCCAAATATCTTTAGTCCTCTGCCCTGAAGTTGAGTCTCTACAGCCCATCTGAGTGGAGAATTTCAATGCTGCACCACACTTAAGTGAAGAAATTTATTTCCTCTTTGATGGTGATCTGACATTTGATACTTTAATCTGTGTTTCTAGAGGAAACATCAGCTGCACCTCATTGTGGGCCGAAGAGCCTGTACTGTGCTGTATTGTTCTAACTCCTTGTCAAGCCTGTAAGAACTTGCAATATGGTAAAATTTTACTGAACTCTCTCCAAGATCATTTCATCACTGTGAATTTATGACAGCTATTCCTCCAGGAAGCCCTGCTTATAGAGTCAGCTTCTGAGGCCTCGATACTGTGGCGCTCCAGGGCATGGCCAACAGCTCGCCCCAGTACTATAACAGCCAGTGATACTTATTGTTCTTGATTTAAAATGCATTCATGGTGTGCATGTTCAGTAGAATTGTGGTGAGATGTTCAAGTTCAATTACTTTAGCTTGAGTTGCTGGCTTATGAGTTTGTGTGCCACCCTGAACGTGATAATCACCTCCCCCATCTGTAGGTGACTGAGTAGTTGACACTGAGCTGTTGCACTCTGACTGTTGTTGTGCCTGTTGCAATAAACAGGAGTCAGATGCTGGAGAGTATCTCTGTGGCTGATCCCCTTAACAATCAGTACTGTTGGAGGGAACGGCCTAACTGGGGGAAGCAACAGTGGCCATGCCTCTGGCACAGAGTCTGGCCCTGTGGCTCAGAAGGTTAGGGAAAGGAAGAGGAAGGCAGCGGTGATAGGGGACTCTATAGTCAGGGGGTCAGACAGGCGATTCTGTGGATGCAGGAAAGAAACTCGGATGGTAGTTTGCCTCCCAGGTGCCAGGGTCTGGGATATTTCTGATCACGTCCACGATATCTAGACGTGGGTAGGAGAACAGCCAGAGGTCGGGGTACATATTGGTACCAACGACATAGGTAGCAAAAAGGAGGAGGTCTTGAAAGCAGGCTACAGGGAGTTAGGAAGGAAGTTGAGAAGCAAGACCACAAAGGTAGTAATCTCGGGATTATTGCCTGTGCCATGTGACGGTGAGTATAGGAACAGAGTGAGGTGGAGGATAAATGCGTGGCTGAGGGATTGGAACAGGAGGCAGGGATTCAGATTTCTGGATCATTGGGACCTCTTTTGGGGCAGGTGTGACCTGTACAAAAAGGATGGGTTGGACTTCAATCCCAGGGGACCAATGTTCTGGCAAAGAGGTTTGCTAAGGCTACCGAGGAGAGTTTAAACTAGAATTGCTGGGAGGTGGGAACCAAACTGAAGAGACAGAGGAAGAGGCAGTTGACTCACAAATAGAGAAAGCTTGGAGACAGTGCGGGAGGGAGAATAGCTGGTGATAGAGAAGGGACACACTCAGACTGATGGCTTAAAATGTGTCTATTTTAATACATGAAGCATCATGAACAAAGTGGATGAGCTTAGAGCGTGGATCAGTACTTGGAGCTATGATGTTATGGCCATTACAGAGACTTGGATGGCTCAGGGGCAGGACTGGTTACTTCAAGTGCCAAGCAGATCTTTCACAAAGGACAGGGAGGGAGGCAAAAGAGGTGGGGGCATGGCACTGTTGATCAGAGATAGTGTCACGGCTGCAGAAAAGGAAGAAATCATGGAGAGATTGCCTATGGAGTCTCTGTGGGTGGAAGGGGTCAATAAGTCTACTTGGTGTTTTTTATAGACCACCCAATAGTAACAGGGACATCAAAGAGCAGATAGGGAGACAGATTCTGGAAAGGTGTAATAATAACAGGGCTGTCATGGTGAGAGATTTTAATTTCCCAGATATCGATTGGTATCTCCATAGAGTGAAGGGTTTAGATGAGGTGGAGTTTGTTAGGTGTATTCAGGAAGGTTTCTTGACACAATATATAGATAAGCCTATAAGAGGAGTGGCTGTACTTGATCTGGTATTGGGAAATGAACCTGGTCAGGAGATAGATCTCTCAGCGGGAGAGCATTTTGGAGATAGCGATGACAATTCTATCTCCTTTACCATAGCATTGGAGAGGAATAGGAACAGACAAGCTAGGAAATTGTTTAATTGTAGTAAGGGAAAATAAGCAGGAACTTGGAAGCATAAATTGGAAACAGATGTTCTCAGGGAAATGTATGGAAGAAATGTGGCAAATGTTCAATTTGTGTGGAGTTCT
The DNA here is from genome assembly GCF_048418815.1 of Hemitrygon akajei. Classification (NCBI taxonomy): domain Eukaryota; kingdom Metazoa; phylum Chordata; class Chondrichthyes; order Myliobatiformes; family Dasyatidae; genus Hemitrygon; species Hemitrygon akajei. The sequence goes on along the minus strand of NC_133143.1, from coordinate 5,310,693 downwards.
GCATAGGTATGTTCCAATGAGACAGAGAAAGGATGGTGGGGTACAGGAACCGTGGTGTACAAAGACTGTTGTGAATCTAGTCACGAAGAAAAGAAGAGCTTACGAAAGGATCAAAAAACTAGGTGATGATAGAGATCTATAAGATTATAAGGCTAGCAGGAAGGAGTATAAGAATGAAATTAGGAGAGCCAGAAGGGGTCATGAGAAGGCCTTGGCGGCCAGGATTAAGGAAAACCCCAAGGCATTCTACAAGTATCTGAAGAGCAAGATGATAAGACGTGATAAGACCAATCAAATGTGACAGAGGATAAGTGTGTATGTGTCATGGTCCGGTCCGTAAGGTCCGCGTTCCAGTTCACAGTCCGGTCCGTGGACTCCAGGTCTTCCGGCTGTCCCTTGTTTCAGTTGGGCTGAATCATAGGCACCTGATGCTCGTCTTGGGGCTGGGAATATAAGTGGCCCTGGGGTCGAGTGTGGGTGCTGGTTTATCTCGTCAGTATCCTGTCCTCGCCTCCGTGGGGTAAGTCAGGCCGTCATAGCTGTTACCCTGAGGCTGGACTGTTCCCTTCCCTTCCCCTTCTTTCTGTAGCCCTTGGCTGAAGCCTTGTCTGCTAACTCTTGCCTGGAGCCTCAGCTGCGTCCTCGCCTATTCTCGCCATCAAGTTCTACCACCAGAGCAAGACTGGAGCCTTGCTATGTCCAGATAAGGAACCGCCTTTCATTGTTTGGAACTGTCTCTCTGTGTCCTGCCTTCGCTAGGTAGGTCCAGCCGTTTGCTGCTACCTAGTGTTGGGAACTGTCTAGTCGTGCTCGGCTTCCTGTGTATGAATCCCAGCCCTACGTCCTGTCTCCCAAGACCAAGGCTCTGTGTTCCGCGTTCCTGTCTCCCAAGACCAAGGCTCTGTGTTCTGCGTTCCTGTCTCCCAAGACCAAGGTTCTGCGTTCCACGTTTCTGTCTCCCAAGACCAAGGCTCTGTGTTCTGTGTTCCTGTCTCCCAAGACCAAGGCTCTGTGTTCCGTGTTCCTGTCTCCCAAGACCAAGGCTCTGTGTTCCGTGTTCCTGTCTCCCAAGACCAAGGCTCTGTGTTCCACGTTCCTGTCTCCCAAGACCAAGGCTCTGTGTTCTGTGTTCCTGTTCTCCCTCGACCAAGGCTCTGTGTTCTGTGTTCCTGTCTCCCAAGACCAAGGCTCTGTGTTCCATGTTCCTGTCTCCCAAGACCAAGGCTCTGTGTTCTGTGTTCCTGTCTCCCAAGACCAAGGCTCTGTGTTCCACGTTCCTGTCTCCCAAGACCAAGGCTCTGTGTTCCAGTCTCCCAAGTCTTAGTCTGAACTTCATATCCTCATCCAGCCCAGGAGTCCCGCGTCCTGCCCCCCACATCCAGTCCTGTAGCCTTGCCACGTCTTGTCCTCGCCTAGATCCGGAATCCGAGCCTGAGTCAAGACCCAAGTTCCGGGTCCCTGTCCAGTCTCTGGCTCGGAGTCCTTGTCCAGGTTCCAAGTTCCTAGTTCCTCGTCCAGGTCCCACATTCCTAGTCCAGGCCCTTGTATCGTCCTGGGCCTGTGTCTTGTCCAGCGTCATTTCTTCCCCACTTCCCTGCTTTCTTGACACACCTAGTCCTGTCCCTAGTACTTCAGTGTCTGTGTCTTGCACTTGGATCCGCTCTCAATGCCCACGTTATGACAGTATGGAACTGGAGGAGATAGCAGAAGTACTTAATGAATACTTTGCTTCAGTATTCACTACGGAAAAGGATCTTTGCGATTGTAGGGATGACTTACAGCGGACTGAAAAGCTTGAACATGTAGATATTAAGAAAGAGGATGTGCTGTAACTTTTGGAAAGCATCAAGTTGGATAAGTCACCAGGACCAGATGAGATGTACCCCAGGCTACTGTGGGAGGAGACTGCTGAGCCTGGCGATGATCTTTGCATCATCGATAGGGACAGGTGAGGTTCCAGAGGACTGGTGGATTGCAGATGTTGTTCTAATATTCAAAAAAGAGTTGAGATAGCCCAGGAAATTATAGCCTTCAGTGGTTGGTAAGTTGATGGAGAAGATCCTGAGAGGCAGGATTTATGAATATTTGGAGAGGCATAATATGATTAGGAACAGTCAACGTGGGTTTGTCAAAGGTAGGTTGTGCCTTACCAGCCTGATTGAATTTTTGGAGGATGTGAATCCTCTTTGGCTGCAGGGGAAGTGCCGGAGGACTGGAGAATGGCAAATGTAGTTCCCTTGTTTAAAACAGGTAATAGGGAGAAACCTGGGAACTATAGACCGGTGAGTCTTATGTCGGTGGTCTGCAAACTACTAGAAAGGATTCTTAAGGATAGGATCTACGAGCATTTGGAGAAGTACAGTCTACTCATGGATAGTCAACATGGCTTTGTGAAGGGAAGATTGTGCTGCACGAGCCTGATTGAGTTTTTTGAAGAGGTAACAAAAGAAATTGATGAGGGTAGGACTGTGGATGTGGTCTACATGGACTTTAGCAAAGCATTTGACAAGGTCCCTCATGAGAGACTCATCCAGAAAGTCATGAGGCATGGGATAAGTGGAACCTTGGCTGTTTGGATAAAAAATTGGCTTAAAGGAAGAAAGCAGAGGGTAGTTGTGGAAGGAAAGTATTCTGCCTGGAGGTCGGAGACTAGTGGAGTGCCACAGGGATCTGTCCTGGGACCCCTGCTATTTGTGATTTTTATAAATGACCTGGATGTAGAGGCAGAAGGATGGGAGAGTAAATTTGCAGATGACACGAAGATTGGAAGAGTTGTGGATGGAACTGTAGGTTGTCGAAGGTTACAAGAGGATATAGACAGGCTGCAGAGTTGGGCAGAAAAATGGCAGATGGAGTTCAATCCGGACAAGTGTGAGGTGATGCATTTTGGAAGGACAAACCAGAAGACTGAGTACAGGATTAATGGTCAGTTACTTAAGAGTGTGGATGAATAAAGGGACCTTGGGGTTCAAATCCATACATCCCTCAAGGTCACTGCACAGGTTGATAGGGTAGTTAAGAAGGCCTATGGGATGCTAGGCTTCATTAACGGGGGATTGAGTTCAAGAGTAGAGAGGTCATGTTGCAATCTCTGAGACCGCACTTAGAGTATTGTGTTCAATTCTGGTCACCTCATTATAGGAAGGATGTAGAAGCTATGGAGAGGGTGCAGAGGAGATTTACCAGGATGTTGCCTGGTTTGGAGAACAAGTCAAATGAAGCAAGGTTAGCAGAGCTGGGACTTTTCTCTTTGGAGCGTAGAAGAATGAGAGGGGACTTGATAGAGGTCTACAAGATTATGAGAGGCATAGATAGGGTGGATAGTCAGTACCTGTTTCCCAGGGCACCAATAGCAAACACCAGAGTGCATATGTACAAAATTAAGGGAGGGAAGTTTAGGGGAGACATCAGGGGTAAGTTTTTTACACAGAGGGTTGTGAATGCCTGGAATGACTTGCCAGGGATGGTGGTGGAGGCTAAAACATTAAAGGTATGTAAGAGCCTCTTGTACAGGCACATGGATGAAAGAAAAATGGAAGGTTATGGGGTAGTGTGGGTTTAGTACTTTTTTAAAAGGATTATATGGATCAGCACAACATGGAGGGCTGAAGGGCCTGTACTGTGCTGTAGTGTTCTATTCTATGTGACTAAACACATTGATGAGGTAGAGCAGTAGATGTAGTGTATATGGATTTCAGCAAGGCATTTGATGAGGTACCCCATTGCAAGGTTTATTGAGAAAGTAAAGAGGCATGGGATCCAAGGGGTCCTTGCTTTGTGGATCCAGAACTGGCTTGCCCACAAAAGGCAAAGAGTGGCTGTAGACCGGTCATAATCTGCATGGAGGTCAGTCACCAGTGGAGTGCCTCAGGGATTTGTTCTTGGACCACTACTCTTCATGATTTTTATAAATGACCTGGATGAGGAAGTGGAGGGATGGGTTAGTAAATTTGCTGATGACACAAAAATTGGGGATGCTGTGGATAGCGTGGAGGGCTGTCAGAGGTTACAATGGGATATTAATAGGATGCTAAACTGGGCTGAGAAGTGGCAGATGGACTTCAACCGAGATAAATGTGAAGTGGTTAATTTTGGTAGGTCAAATATGATGGCAGAATATAGTGTTAATGGTAAGACTCTTGCCAGTGTGGAGGATCAGAGGGATCTTGGGGTCCAAGTCCATAGGACATCCAAAGGTGCTGTGCAGGTTGACTCTGTGGTTAAGAAGGCGTAAGGTGTATTAGCCTTCATCAATCATGGGATTGAGTTTAAGAGCTGAGAGGTAATGTTGCAGCTATATAGGACTCTGGTCAGATCCCACTTGGAGTACTGTGCTCAGTTCTGTTTGCCTCACTCTTGGAAGGATAGGGAAACCATAGAAAGGGTGTAGAGGAGATTTACAAGGACGTTGCCTGGATTGAGGAGCATGCCTTTTGAGAACAGGTTGAGTGAACTTCATCTTTTTTCCTTGGAGTGACAAAGGATGGTAGGTGACCTGATAGAGGTGTATAAGATGATGAGAGGCATTGATCGTGTGGATAGTCAGAGGCTTTTTCCCAGGGCTGAAATGGCTAGCATGAGAGGGCACAGTTTTAAGGTGCTTGGAAGTAGGTACAGAGGAGATATCGGGGTAAGTTTTTTATGCAGAGAGTGGTGAGTGTGTGGAATGGGCTGCCAGCTACGGTGCTGGAGGTGGATACAAGAGGGTCTCTTAAGATACTCCTGGATAGATACATGAGCTT